>NC_143264.1:39537256-40162256 GCF_984573655.1 Nuphar pumila | reverse complement strand
TGAAACCACTATGGTTTTCTTACTCATATATGTTGATGATATAGTGATCACTGGTAATGCTCCAGATCATATTCAACGAGTTAAAACTTTATTAAGCATGCGGTTCAAAATGAAAGATCTTGGAGAACTGAGATATTTTCTTGGTGTAGAGGTGGACAGACAGGATGGAAAAATGTCATTAACTCAACACAAATATACTCTTGATCTTCTGGCCAAAGCAGGAATGACGGATTGCAAACCTGTGCCTACACCCAGTGTTGTCAATCAAAAGCTCAGTATTTATGATAGTGAGTTATACCCTGATGCAAGCAAGTATCGCAGCTTAGTGGGCATGTTACACTACATTACTTTTACTAGACCAGATATTGTATATTCTGTAAATCAAGTATCTCAGTTCATGCATGAACCGAAGACTGGTCACATGGATGCTGTCAAACGTATTCTTCGTTATCTAAAAGGCACGGTGGGTGTGTTAGAAAGTGACTTGAAATACATTGGGTTCAATAATGAACCCATATCTATGCACGTGAAGTGCAAATATACCCATTAAAGGGAAACAACATAAGCACATAATGTGCTAACACATAAAACCCATAAAAAGGGAAAAATATGACATAAAGTCATAAGTTGCATATCATTGAAGAATAATGGAGAAGGGGTAAAAACCCCATTACAATGGAGCATAAGCTCCCTCAAGAAGTAAGAAATACAAAGGGGAGAGCCCCTATTTATAACAACAAAAAGGAGCCTTGGAGGGGCTCCACTCATAGACGTTGGAGCCCCTCCAACGGTCACAAATGTGACCGTTGGAAGGGGCCCAACGTCTATTTGAGTGGGCCCCCCAAGGTACCTTTTGGTACTTGAGAAAAAAGAAATAAAAAATAAAAGAAAAAGAAAAATAAAATAAATTACAATCACATTCATAAAGTGAATGTGCGTAAAATAGAGGAAAAGACTAAAATACCCCTACGGCTAAACAAAAGGAAAATATATATTTTATATATATAAATAGGAGGATACATATACATATATACCATATATATATATATATATATATATATATATATATATATATATATATATGTATCATCTTTTATATATATAAAATATGTCTAATTACAACAATTGATGGGTACATTTTAACACCCCCCCTCAAGCTTTGCAGGGAAACGAAAAGATTGAAAAAAGGGCAAAACTCCACGAAGCTTCGGCGACTCCAAGAGGCTTCGGCAAGGATGCAATGAAACTTGAAATAGCCTTCCTCCAATTGTCTTCAAATGATGAACCCATTTCCCGAACCATCCAGGGTACTTCCCTTTGTTCTATCTCCAAGATCCTGAGAAAAGAAAACAACAAAGAACAAGTAAACAATATCTTTGCACTTTACTCAAAAAGGAACATTCCTAACAAGGTGCAAAATTTATGCATAATATGATAGTTACTTTAGTATGAAACGAAAAATTTAGAAAACCAAAGTTTTTAAATCATACATTATGTTAAAACAAAATGAGCGGAAGCAAATTATGCAAAAATTACAAGAATGCATAATGCATTCATAAGGTCCACCATTGGACAAATATAACCCCCATAATGGGGAATAACAAAATGATCCATTAAGGGATACCACAAGAAGCCTACGAAGAGGCATAACATACATATGCTTTATTGAATGAGAGCCCAAAAAAGGCCATAAAGAGCATATGCATATACGAATCATAATATGAATTGATACTCAAAGAACTAAAACATACTTCAAACATGTAGTGAAGATCCAAAAAAGAGAAACGAAGTCTCCAAGCATACTTTAGGCAAAATAAACCCAAGAGTTCACAAGGTTTTTTTAAAAACATTTATGAAAGTCACACTTAATAATAAAAAAAAACATTTTACATGTAAGGGTGGCAAAAACCATAAGCACTTAATATATAGATTAAATGCTAAGAAATCAACTTGATATGCATATCAAAAAGATGATTTACTTGAAAAACACAAGTCATGAATGGAATTTTGCAAATTTCAATAATAGTTTATTCATTACAAACAACTTCCTCATTAGTCCTCCAAAACCCATAAATCAAGTGTATAAGCTACTAGATCAAGAATATAAAACCATTAAAGGCAAAAGACACACACAAAGGTGTGTAAACGAACCTCTTATCTACATATAATAATACTTGAAATAAGTGCATCTGCGACAAGAGCAAGAGAATACATGCCAACATGGACTAAAAAGTATCTCTTGTCTACGTAAAAATGCACTTAAAACCAAGTATGTTCAGCTACTAGAACAAGAGTAATAAGCCAACCATGGGCTAAAACATAATACATCTCTTGTCTACATAAGATGGCACTTGAAATGAGTGAAATAAGCCAACCATGGGCATACATCTAAGCGACTAGAACAAGAACACAAACGCCAACATGGACTAAGATCACACACGATGGTGTGAATCAACGTGTCTTGTCTACATATAAGATCACTCAAGACAAGTGTGTTCAGCTACTAGACCAAGAGAGCAAAAGCCAACAAAGGGCTAAAAATACACGAAGGTGTAATAAAATTCTTGTCTACATATGATGACACTTAGATAATGGGCATAAAAGGAAAGGACTTTTGAGGCAATAAAGCTTGTAATGACAACATATAAATAAAACCTCGAATGAAACAATATTCCTTTTTAAAAAAGAATACTCATAACAATAACATTTTGGAATAAATGCATGTAAAAAGTATCTTCAACAAGATACTACAATCGATAAAATAATATTCTTGAGAACAAATGTGTGAACATACACACACCAAGAACACTGAAAAAACACAACACATGTGCACAACAAGCACAACATACGAAATCACAACTGTGCAAGTGCACTCATAAGATTCTTAAACAAATAAAAAGGTTGGGCTATAATCCCAAAACACCTTGATTTTAAATATACCTTAAAACATTTAAGGTTTCAAACACCATATGTCCATCACATTTACATAGAGGCATCCATAATATCAATGGCCACAAGAGAAAAAATGAGTGACACACTCATAATTAGAGATCAAATAACAAATCATTTTAGAGTCCCAAGGTGCCCATAACTCACCTCAACAACCATCTATAATATGGAAGGTGGACAATCTAAAATGATACAACACGAGGTGCCCATAACTCACCTCGACAAACATCTCTAATATAACAAAAATAAGGCCAAATAAATGATGCATTAAATAACATGTGATGGACAAATATAAGTGCCACAAAAGGGCAGTAACCACATAAGGAATCATTTTCCAAATAAAAGTTTTTACCAAGAGGACCGATTAACAAATTGAATCAAAGGTCCAATATAATCCATCAAAACAATTTTGCATAAACACGAATTATGCTTAATCTTCAAAAGAAGTCTTGTACCAAAAAAGACTTATTAAGCAACAAACACAACAACATAAAGAATTCATCAAGACAATCAAGCTTTTAATCAAAGAAATCATAAGAACCGTAATGGTTCACAAAGAAGGCTTTAACACAATACTCAAGGAAAGAATATTCAAAAAACACTTGAAAATTTATAGATTTGGAATTAAATCCCATACAACAATTTTAAAATATTCTTTGATTGTGATGAGATATGCGGACACATACAAAGTGCTATAAGCACTTACAATGATTTAACAAGAACTCAATATCTAAATTCATTATATTTTTCACAAAAGAAATGTGCATAAAGGCTCCATAATGCAAAAAATGTCTACGAAGAGACAATACACATGTAAGCACACAAGGCTTTATAAAAGATGTGCACGAAGGCACTCATACAATACTTGAACAAATACACACCAAGGTGTAAACAAACATGCACTAAGGCATGTATATCATAAAAAAGAGGGAATGCATACAAGCGCAAAATATTTGAGAAGCAAATGTGCACAAAATACAAAAATACACAAAAGTGAGCAAGTATGCACTTTATAAAAAGAGCAATGCTTGAAATTCTCAAATTTTAATTATGTAATTACATGCTTGATAAGTGCAATTGAGGACAAAGAAAACCATATTATGGCCAATGTAGGCATCTTTAAAGATATTATTAAGAGGTTTCGAAACCTTATGAAAAATACAAACCAACAAGTTTATAAGGATGAAAAATGAAATCATTTATACCAAAAAAGGATGTAACAGATGAACTATGCACTCTATGTGGGAAATTCCTTTTAAAACAATCTTTCCTAATGGTTTATCATAGATAATTTTTCAAAAAAGAAACATTGAAAAACTTTTTAGGAGTTCTTATAAGTCATCATTAACAAGAACTACTTTAGGATTCAACAAAGATTTTAGATGTGAGAGATTCTCATATAATGATTATATCAATTTTTTCAAAAATGCACTAAAATCCATAATCAAGAGGGGAACTCGAATCAAATTAGGGTTCATATGAGAGTTAAAAAATTTTAAGCAAAGATCATTATTTTAGCAAGAAATCATATATATAATTTTTAAAAGTTAACTTATAGGTCAATCATGAAATATTTATATAAGAACTATAAATCTCACATAATTGAAGGTAATTTTTAAAAACATAAATTACTATTATATGCGATGAGTAGTTCGAAAAACACGAATTTTATATTTGGACAACAAACGATTTCACCAAATTTAAAAGGAGATATTTTCAAAATATATGAGCACACGAAATGTGAAAAGAAATAATTCAACTATCATGACCATTAAATGAACAAACTATATGCAAGAAACATATTTTCAAATGCATAATACTTTTAAGAAAAGGGATACATACCGAATAACTTCAAAAGCATAATACTTTAGGAAGAGCAATGAATACTTCACCATTTCTTGAGCGACACGCTTTCCGTTGCCCCAAAGGACAAACCCATCGTGACCTGGCTTTGATACCATGTTAGAAAGTGACTTGAAATACATTGGGTTCAATAATGAACCCATATCTATGCACGTGAAGTGCAAATATACCCATTAAAGGGAAACAACATAAGCACATAATGTGCTAACACATAAAACCCATAAAAAGGGAAAAATATGACATAAAGTCATAAGTTGCATATCATTGAAGAATAATGGAGAAGGGGTAAAAACCCCATTACAATGGAGCATAAGCTCCCTCAAGAAGTAAGAAATACAAAGGGGAGAGCCCCTATTTATAACAACAAAAAGGAGCCTTGGAGGGGCTCCACTCATAGACATTGGAGCCCCTCCAACGGTCACAAATGTGACCGTTGGAAGGGGCCCAACGTCTATTTGAGTGGGCCCCCCAAGGTACCTTTTGGTACTTGAGAAAAAAGAAATAAAAAATAAAAGAAAAATAAAAATAAAATAAATTACAATCACATTCATAAAGTGAATGTGCGTAAAACAGAGGAAAAGACTAAAATACCCCTACGGCTAAACAAAAGGAAAATATATATTTTATATATATAAATAGGAGGATACATATACATATATACCATATATATATATATATATATATATATATATATATATATATATATATATATATATGTATCATCTTTTATATATATAAAATATGTCTAATTACAACAATTGATGGGTACATTTTAACAGGGTGATGGACTCGTATATGCTCAATCTCCTTTGGGGACACCAAAACATGACATATTGGCCTATACAGATGCAGACTGGGCAGGAGATCCAGATGAAAGAAGGTCTGTTTCAGGATACTGTGTTTTCATTGGAAGGAATCTTGTCTCATGGAGTAGCAGAAAACAAAAGGTTGTGGTAAGATCTAGCACAGAGGCAGAGTATAGATCTATGGCAGCTACCACAGCAGAAGTGACCTGGATTAGGCATCTACTTATAGAGATGCAAGAGGATATCTCAAGATCAACTCTTATGTGTGATAATAGAAGTGCTATACAAATTGTGTTAAATCCGGTTCATCAGAGTCGGACTAAGCATGTTGAGGTTGATCAACATTTCATCAGACAAAAGATAGCAGACAAAGAGATTGAACCGGTTTATGTGCCTTCAAAAGACCAAGTCGCTGACATGTTCACAAAAGGTCTCACAAGTAACCGCTTTTGGTACCTGAAAAACAAGTTGCACATGGCTCACTCCCATGCACAACTTGAGGGAGGGTATTAGAATATGGATCATATATGGATCCAGTATGAGATCCATATGGATCGTGTATGTTCTATACTCTAATGTATTTTGTTTTACTAATAGAGGACAGTTTTGTCCATGTAAAAAGTACTCTAACCCTATTTATCTTAATGAAGTATTAGTGCAGCGGTACAGAAAAGAAAAGGCTGCCGATTTCACCAAAGAAGCCTTTGCTCTCTCTCTCTCTCTCTTCCCCACTCTTCTCGGTTTCTACTGGCAGTTCTGACAAGGGGCAGGCACCCACGTGACGGGAAATGCAGGTAAAATTTCTAGTCTATCACCTTATTTTGGTAGAGGGAATGTAGTCACTGGTGATGGAAAAACTCACTCTATCACTCACATTGGTAGTGCACACATTCCTATGTCATCTTCTTCTTTGTCTTTGTCTAATATTGTCCTTGCTCCAAATATTAAAAAGAATATTATTTCAGTTTCTAAACTTGTTGACGATACAAATTCTTCTGTCGAATTCACTCCCGCCTTTGTGTATGTCAAGGATCTTCAAACGATGAAGACGTTCGCTAAGGGGGAGCGACAAGGAAACATGCATGTCTTCAAGGAGCCTCCTGCCAGTCCTTCATCGTCTTCATTGGAGTTAGCCTTGGAGCCAAGTCATCCTTCATCTTCTTGGTCATCAGTTCATAGTTTTTGTCTTCAGTCAAATGTTGATAATTCTCTTCGATGTAATAAGCCAGATTTATGGCATGGTCGGTTGGGTCATTGTAGTCGTGTTTTTATTGAAAAGCTTGTGTCATAGAGTCTTATTCCAGTGTCCAGTTTGTCTAATGATTTGAAGGTCAAGAAGTGTCCAAGTTTTAACTTAATAAAAGTCATGTGCTTCCTTTCAATGTTCTGAATAAAAGGGCTTCTGAACCTTTTGAGCTTATATGTTCTGATGTATGGGGACCAGCTCCCATTGATTCTTTATCTGGTTCACGCTACTATGCCCTGTTTATTGATTCCTACTCTCGATATACTTGGATTTACTTCATGAGGCATAAATCACAAAGTGTTCCAATTATTTCAAGAATTTCATGTAATGATTCAAACACAATTCTCGTCTAAAGTTAAGCGCTTCCAATATGATGGTGGGAGGGAATATTCTTCAGATGACGTTATGGCTTTTCTATGAGATAATGGAATAACTTGGCAAGTTTCATGTCCTTACACTGCTCAGCAGAATGGAGTTGTTGAACATAAACATCGACATATTGTTGAAACAGCCATGAGCATGATGCATGATAGTAATGTGCCCATATCATTATAGACAGAAGCTTTTCATACAGTTGTTCACATAATAAATCGTTTACCCATATCACTCTTAGAGTTCAAATCTCCATATTACACTTTGTTTGGGCGTCATCCTGATTACAGTGAACTACGGGTGTTTGGAAGTATATGTTATGTCCATATTGATGCTTCATTGAGGAATAAATTTCATGACAAAGCTATTCAGTGCAAATTTGTTGGATATGCAGATGAGTATAAGGGGTTTAGGTGTTATGATCCCGCAACCCGACGAATCAAAATCTCTAGAAGTGTTGTGTTTGATGAGAAAAATTTTGGTACGTTTGTAGAACCTTCAGGGTTAGTTGAAGTGTATCATCCATGGATGAGTGCTGAATTATTCAAAGAGAACACTCATGAAAATGATGTCAGCAATTCATTATCATGTCCTTCAGATGATATAAAAGATTTGCTATCTAATGTAAAGGGAAAGGATGACGCGATGCCTCGTCGTTTTTCAGGATTTGTATACACTCGGCGAGAAGGGAGTAGGAGTTCTGAAAGTGTTGATAATAGGAGTTAGGAACAGCAACAGAAAAGGAAATCTGGGAGGACACAACATCCTATACATAGATGGGTAAGCTACAAAAACTTCTCTTTGGATTTTAAACTTTTCATGACTCAAGCTGCAAAGCAAGATGAGCCTGTTTTCTTTGAGCAAGCATCTCAATCCCGAAAATGGATAGAGGCAATGAATGCAGAAATGGATGCCCTGCATGAATGTCAAACTTGGGAAATTGTTCCTAGGCCTCAAGCTATGTCACAGGGATTCAACTAGCAGGGTGCCACACCAGCGTCGACACGACGCGGGTGCGGGTGCGGCACCGGGTACGGTCAACCCGACCCTGGGTGCGGTCAACGCACCCAAGGTCATTTTGGTCCAATTTTTCAGACTTAAAAAAAAATTGCCAAGAATTTTTTTTTTAATATATTTCACAGGGATTCTCCAACTAGGTGCCGCACCCGATACAGTCAACCTGACCCTGGGTGCAGTCAACGCACTCAGGGTCATTTATGTCCAACTTTTGAACTTTATATATATATATATATATTTTTTTTTTATTTTTTATTTTTTATTTTTTTTGCCGCACCCCTGCACCCGAGTTTTTTTTAAGTGTCGCACCCGCACCCGCACCCATGTGACATAGGCCTCAAGGAAAGAATGTAGTAGGCTCCAAGTTGGTTTATAAAATAAAATATAAACCCGATGGAAGCATTGAGCGTTATAAGGCGAGACTTGTGGCCGTAGGATTTACGCAACAGTTTGGTGAGCACAGTGATGAGACATTCAGTCCTGTGGTTAAAATGGGCATTATTCGAGTAGTGATATCTTTGGTTGTAGAACATGGGTGGAAATTAAGTCAAATAGATGTTAAAAACGCATTCCTTCATGGTGATCTAAAGGAAGAAGTATACATGAAACAACCTCGTGGATATGCAGAAAGAGATCCGCGACTATGGGTTTGTAAATTACGGAAATCTCTCTATGGTCTTAAACAGGCCTCGAGATCGTGGTTTGACAGTTTTTCTCTCAAAATCCAAGAATGTGGATTTTGCAGGTGTGCCCTACATTACTCCCTCTTTATTTTCAAAAGTGAAAACGTAATCACTTTATTGTGTAATGAAAGACGCGGAAGCACCAACATGCGAATAGAGGAGAAGCAAGGAAGCCAACAACACAAGCACACAATGTGGAAAAGAGAACACAAGCAGAATACAAGTGCAAATAACCCACTAAGGGGTGAAAAGCCTTCAAAGGCAAAAATAACTTTATTGAAAGAGAGGAAAGGAGAGGCTAAAAGCCATACATGAATTAGGGAGGAGCCCTCAATTTATAGAGAAGGGAGGACCCAAGGGACCACATAGAGGGGCGCCCTTCTAGCCGTTGGAAGCCCCAAACGGTCATATTTATGACCATTTGGGGCCCCAACGACTAGAAGGTGGGGCCCCTTTATGTGGTCCAAAACTAATAAATAAAAGGAAAAAAGAAGAAAAAGAAAAAACATTTAAAAGTAAAATACATAGTGATATTACCAAAATACCCCTATCGGGTATTTTGGTTATACAACAGAATTATATACTTAAATATATCTATTTAAGTATATAATTTAACACCCCCCCCTCAAACTTTACGAGGAGAAGACGGAAAGTTTGTCAAGAAGGAACATAAATCTTGGAGCTGGTAGAGCTTTGGTGAAGAAGTCTGCTAATTGAAACTCTGAAGTAACATATGGCAATGAAATTGTCCCCTTGAGATATTTGTCTCGAACATAGTGACAATCCATCTCAATATGCTTTGTAAGCTCATGAAAAGTGTAGTTGCTAGCAATATAAATGGCACTCTTGTTGTCACAACACATCTTGGTAGGAGTAGAAATGAAGATGCCCATATCACTGAGGAGACTTCTAATCCATATTATTTTCATAGTTGTCATTGCCATCGCCCGATATTCGGCTTCAGTGGAAAAGAGAGAAACTTTTTGTTGCTTCTTACACCGCCAAGAGATAAGTGATTCCCCTAAGAAAACACAAAAACCAGTGACTGAGATTCGATCATTGGGTGACTGAGATTCGATCATTGGGATTTCCTCCCCAATCAGCATCAGTATAAGCAATTAAGTCAAAAGATGAAAAAAGAGGATAAGAAAAGCCCGTTAGAGATGGTGTTCTTGGTGTAGCGCACAATCCTCATCACGGCCGCCATATATATAGAAGTAGGAGCATGTTGAAACTGGCTTGCAGCATGAACCGCATGAGCTATATCCGGACGGGTGATGGATAGGTAGGTGAGAGAGCCAATCAGTTGGCGATAAGGCGTAGGATCTTCAAGGAGAACATCATCTTCAAGTCTGGGTTTTGCATTTATAACTTCCGGGGTCTCGACAGTTTTGGCATCTGAAATCCTTGACTTGGTGCAAATATCAACTGCCAATTTCATTTGAGACAAGATACATCCACAAGGAGAATACGCCACTTCAATACCTAAAAAATATCTCAGATAACCCAAGTCAGACATATCAAAAGTTTCCTTTAAAACGAATTTAACCTCATCTATTCCCTTTTTATCATTCCATGTGATGATCATGTCATCAACATACAAAAGAAGAATGATTATAAGATCACATGTTTTCTTGACAAAGAGAACAGTGTCAGTCTAACAAGATATAAAACCCAAATTAATCAAGACATTGCTAAATTTGTCATACCAAGCTTTAAGAGCTTGTTTTAGACCATATAATGCCTTTTTTAATTTTAAGACTTTTCCATTTAGATTCATACCTGGAGAAGGTTCCATATAAACCTCTTCGTTAAGGTCACCATTTAAGAATGCATTTTTCACATCAAGTTGAAAAATGTTTCATTTCTTAATAGAAGCAACAGCAATAAGAGCTCGAACACTAGTCATTCTAGCAACAGGGGCAAATGTTTCATCATAATCTACCCCGTATTCTTGAGCAAATCCTTTTGCAACCAATCGGGCCTTATATCTTTCCAAAGGCCCATCACTTTTGGTTTTAACTTTAAAAACCCATCTACACCCGATGGGTTTCTTCCCGTTATGAAAATCAACAATTTCCCATGTTTGCACCCTTTTAAGAGCATCTAGTTCAAGTTCCATAGCCTTAACCCAATGATCATATTGTTTAGCTTCATAATAATGAGTTTGTTCATGAAAGGAATGAATGCAAAGCTAATAAGCATGCCCTAAAATTTGGTGAAAAAGATTCATTGGATACAAATCTATTTGGTGCTCTAATTACACGACTTGACCTTCTTTGAGATGATTCTTCCATTGTGTTATTTTGAGAGTATATTTCAAGAGCACAAGGAGGATTTGCTTCTTCTCTTCTGGAATAAACTTGAATTTGCCTAGATATAGGTTCATTTATATTATCTTGTTGTTCAGAACCCAAATCATCTATATGTATTTACTGTTGTTCATTAAAAGTTTCTTCAGAACTATTATCACGCGGTAATAAATCAAACAGGAAGAAGGTAACATCCTTTGAGATATACAATTTGTTATTTGTTACATCAAAGCACCTATAACCTTTTTGTTTTTCATCGTACCCTAAAAATATACATTCAATCGCCCTTGGAGAAAGTTTATCATTTTTGCGAGTTAAGACAAAACATTACACCCAAAAATCCTTAGCCTTTGGGTAATCAGGAGTCATGTTGTAAATCTTTTCAAATGGAGAAAGATTCTTTAGAGAAGATGAGGGAGTTCGATTAATTAAATACACGAAAGTTAGAACCGCCTCAGCCCAAAAAGATTTTGGGATCTTTTTTTAAATCAACAAGGTTCTAGTTGTTTCAATTATGTGCCTATGTTTTCTTTCTGCAAGACCGTTTTGTTGCGGAGTGTTTGGACAAGAACGTTGATGACAAATCCCATTTTATTTTAAGTAATTTTGAAATTCATTTGACATAAATTTGTGTCCTGAGTCGGATCTAAGGATGGACAAGTTACCTAAGAATTGATTTTTTATCATTGCATGAAATTCTCTAAAAAATGAGAAAACTTCAGATTTCTTACTTAAAAAATAGATCTATGTGAATCTAGAAAAATCAACAATAAACAGAACATAATATGAAAAACCTCCTTTGGATACAACCGGAGAGGGACCCCATACATCAGAATGAATTAATTCAAATGGCCTAGTGGAGACAAAATTTCTTTGAGGAAAGGGAATAACTTTAGATTTTCCAAAGATACAATCTTTACAAGACATGTGATTGTTTTTACAAGAATTGCTCAAAAAAGGAAAGAGACATCTTTAGAAAATTAGGGTGGCCAAGTCTCTTATGCCAAATATCGATACTTTTGGCATTTACAAAATTACAAAATGACTTGGTTGGAAGAGACAAAATCCATGTAGTAAAGATCACCCCTTCTATGGCCGCGCCCAATCAGCTTCTCTGACTGAAGATCCTACACGGTGCAACCTTTGGGTGAGAAAGAAACTTGGCAACCGTGATCGGTAATTTGAGAAACTGAGAGAAAATTTAGATTGATTTTTGGAACAGCTCTTACTTTTGGAATAAAATTTTGATTAAAATCAAGTGTCCCAATACAATTAATTTTTAAAGATGTCCCATCAGTCGTTGAAACATATGAAGGTATGGGGTTGGTAAACACATTTGATAAAATATTTTTATGAGATGCCATATGAAAGAATGCGCCAAAGTCGAGAATCCACATACATGGGGGTGATGAAGAGCAGGCAACTGCGGCACCCGAGGTAGAGGAAGATGAATTTTTGAGAAGGTGTTGGAGAACTTCAGAGATTTGATTGAGAGCTACTTTAATATCACCTCCATCTTCTTCCCTTTTTGAAACATTTTCTTCAACGGCAGCAACCTTAGCTTTAAGCTTGGGACAAACAGGCTTAATGTGTCCCGGTTCATTACAAAAGTGACATATGATACATCTTCTATTGTTCTTTCCAAAATGAGGAGGTCTATAGGTTTTAACATTATTTTTGGGCCTAGTAACGGCCAAAACATCATCATTCTTTACGGAAATACCAAGACGAGTTTCGGCTTGGCATATTTCGGCAAGAGCATCTTCAATAGGTAGAGCTTTGCTACGATGAAGAAGAGATGCCCGAACTTGCTCAAACTTCAGTCTAAGGCCATGGAGGAATTGGAAAAAATGTGTTTTTTCAACTTGTTCCCTTCTTAATTAATATCTTTCGGAGCCACCCATTTAGGTTCAAGGAGGGCAAGTTCATCCCAAAGGAGAGTAAGAGCACTAAAATAATCTCGGACACTCATGTCCCCTTGTTTGGTAGATCTAATTTTTTTTGACAAAAGAATTGCCTAGCAAGGTCCATTTGGGTATGCATACCCTTAAGAAAGAACCATGCCTCATTGGCTCTTCTAAATTTCGCAATATTGGCACAATTCTTTAGATCAACATTGTTCATGAACCATGCCAAACTTTTGGCATGGTTACTTTCCCAATCCTCTAATTTGGATTGGTGATCATTGAGTGCCTTGATGCGATTATCACCATCCAAAGCTTTTTCAACATCCCCTTCCATTTTAGTGAGTTCAAGAGAAGGTTCGGGAGAGGTTCCCATAACAAAACCCCAAAGTTTCTTACCTCTTAAGTGATTCTCCATAGCGGAAGCCCACATGAGATAATTGGATTCATTGAGCTTAAAAGAGAGCTCTACCTTTGATTCGAACTCCATAAATACCAAAGAGGATTCCGTTTTTCAAATAAGTTAAGAGGCATGCTTCCCAAAGGCTTCAATAAGAATGCAAGATCACCAACCTTGCTCTGATACCATGTAATGAAAGACGTGGAAGCACCAACATGCGAATAGAGGAGAAGCAAGGAAGCCAACAACACAAGCACACAATGTGCAAAAGAGAACACAAGCACAATACAAGTGCAAATAACCCACTAAGGGGTGAAAAGCCTTCAAAGGCAAAAATAACTTTATTGAAAGAGAGGAAAGGAGAGGCTAAAAGCCATATATGAATGAGGGAGGAGCCCTCAATTTATAGAGAATGGAGGACCCAAGGGACCACATAGAGGGACTCCCTTCTAGCCATTGAGAGCCCCAACGATCATATTTATGACTGTTTGGGGCCCCAACGACTAGAAGGTGGGGCCCCTTTATGTGGTCCAAAACTAATAAATAAAAGGAAAAAGGAAAAAAGAAGAAAAAGAAAAAATATTTAAAAGTAAAATACATAGTGATATTACCAAAATACCCCTATCGGGTATTTTGGTTATACAACAGAATTATATACTTAAATATATCTATTTAAGTATATAATTTAACATATTGCTCATATATGTTGATGATATTGTCATCACTGGGAGTTCAGAGAAACATATAGAAGAAGTGAAGACTCTTCTAATGAAAAATTTTAAAATGAAGGATCTTGGAGACCTTCGATACTTTCTTGGGGTAAAGGTTGATAGGCAGACTAACTCTCTTATTTTGCTGCAACAGAAATACACTCTTGATTTGTTGAACAAAACAGGTATGACGGATTGTAAACCTGTTGGGACTCCTAGTGTTTTAAACTAGCGATTAACTGCAGATAATGGAGAGTTATGCACTGATCCCACTAGATACCGAAGTATTGTTGGGGCTTTACAGTATCTTACGTTTACTAGGCCTGATATTGTTTATGTTGTTAATCAGGTCTCTCAGTTTATGCATGATCCAAGAGAGACTCATATGGATGCAGTTAAAAGGATATTACGTTTTCTGAAGGGAACAGTTGGAGATTGTCTTGTCTATCGTAAGAGTGAGGGAGGTAGGACCGGGCATAAGCTTATTATTTATACAAATGCAGATTGGGCGGGAGACCCTGATGAGAGGAGGTCTACATTTGGTTAATGCATATTCATTGGGCAAAATCTTGTGTCATGGAGTAGTCGCAAACAGAAAGATGTGACACGATCTAGCACGGAAGCTGAGTATCGATCTATGGCAGTCGGTACTATCGAAGTGACTTGGATTAGACATCTGCTTGAGGATCTTGGAGAAATGGTCAAGGATTCAGTGTTAATGGTGGATAATCAAAGTGCCATTAACATTGCTTTTAATCCTATTCATCACAGTCACACCAAACATATTGAGATAGACCCGCATTTTATCAGACAAAAGGTGGAGACTAAGGAAATCCAACCATTGTATGTTTGTACAAAAGAACACGTTACAGATCTTCTCACTAAAGGATTAACGAAACATTAGTTTTGGTTTCTCAAGAGCAAGTTGTTCATGGTCCAGGACCATGTACAACTTGAGGGAGGGTGATAAGAGATCATGCATCGAGTATGGGAACATTTGGGTCCAGATCCAAACGTCTGATGGATCCAAACTGCTCACTTATATTGTTTTCAGCATGTGCTATATTCTTTTCATTAATCAGTGGCACTTTGTAATATTCACATATTGTAAATCATGTTATATAAGTCCTGCAAGTCTCTCTCTTCTCTTCTTCTCTTATTTTCTGCAGAATCGGATTGCGATGGAAATCTTTCAGGGAAGTCAGCAGACCCGTGTCTCTCAATTGCAATGGCTGCCCTAACCTTTTTCTATCATGGTCTGACCCGCTTCACCCTTGGTGATTCGATTCTAGTGGAAGGATACACTTATGTACTGCAATTGGTTTCTCCGACATGTGCCAACAAGGGTCAGCTCTTTCATATACAACGGCATAGAGTCACAATCTACTCCTGAGTATCGAGCTTTGATTGAAAGTTTGCATAAAGAGGAGATTGTTTGGGAGTATTTCGATCGGCAGGAGTCACCTCGCTACTGTAATGACCCCAACTCATACCCCTTTGAAAATGCGCAATTTTTTTTAAACCATTGCGGAAACATTCTCAGAGACCCGGAGCCTTTACAGTTTCATTCCCCATTGGATAACCAATCAACCACAAGGGATCTTACATTTATCATCCACACCGTAACAAACCAAAAATTTTTTAATTAAGAAATAGTAACCTCGATACAATTGCATAAAAAGAATCAGAGTGCATGAACAATTAAATGTAAAGAAAAAATAAAAAAAAGCAGAGTCATGTTGTCCATCTGTGAAGTTGCATAGCAAACGTGTAGCACTCATAGCTCTTCCAAAAATGAGTCACTTCACCGATCCCCTGCAGCTGCGAAAACCACAAAAGTAGGGGTGTCAGAAATTCGAGAAATTCTGTGTACGAATCCCTCTAATGAAATAAATGAGCATAAAGAATACAGATAAGAATTTATGCAATACTTTACAGAAATACAATTATGACAAATTCATAATTCAATTAAGCATTCATGCAATAAAGAACAATTATTACGCATGAGAGAACATTTAAAAATTGACAGGGATCATAAATTTAGCAATACAACCATTTAACATGCATTACGAAACAACATCATGCATACACCATGTAACAATTAAAAAAACAAGTAAATACACATGATCTAATGCATAGCAGAAATATGCATGGCTTCAGTGAAATGCATAAGTAAATTATCACCTCTTATTAGAATTTTCTTTTCATATGCATGTCCCTATTAAATGCATACAATTTAAGTTCCTCTTTTTAATTACCATTGTCCGTGGATACACCAAACGGATAAAATCTCCGAGGTCAAGTTAGGTTCTCATGGTAGCTTAGCATATAATTTGTATTTTATTACTGGGTTTCAAACTTAACCCTCGACCGAAACAGACTTCGAAACATTAGAACACTCATCTAATGTGGGGGACATCAGGGACCACCCATCCACAAGTGTCACTTTTCTTGGTATACCAAAACAACAGTTGTGTCTACACACTACCCTCAGACAAAGTGGCGGACTCTCCCTAAAACCGTGGTCAGGAGAAGAACCTCAATATCGGGTTCAGGGGTAATCAATAATGCACACGGAGTTTTTGTATCCTCGTGGTCTCCCAAATCCAAAACTCTAAGATTCTCATTCTTTCGATGGAAGATCTCAGAACGTATATTACATTGTTCTTTTATTTTTATTCGATTATTATTATCTCATTTCTTTAATTTGCAATTCAGCATGCAAACAAAGGCAATAGCTCACATATTCCCTTGCGAGAACCATCACAGGACCACCGCCCGCGGAACAGCATAGAACAGTACAACAACATTAATGTGATTTTTGCAATGCATTTAAAATAAATAAATGAGCAAACCAAGGCTCGAGGCTCACTAGGCCCACGATGATTCTTTTCGATCATCGATGCACCATATGCAAAAATCATAACATGTCATATATGCAATGATGTCATCATGTTTTCCAATGCATATTCATATATGTCAATCTAACAATGTGCATAAAACAATAATAGTTATTAGCATGATATACCACCTTCATATGCATGTATTCAGTATTCATGTGCATGTACCTTTATGTAACCATTCCATAAACATGCTTTCATTCATGAATCATCTCAAGTTGGACAAGTGAACACACATGCATTTATGTACATGCACTTGAATCAAACTTCATATAGCCTAATGCTTAAGCATGTCACATCAATTCAAAACATGAGAAAATTTTTATTCATAACATGTATTAAAAATCCACATATATGTACATGACAAAATCTGGTAATTTTAACATGCATACTATGTAACCATCCAGATTCATACTTTCAACTATGCATCATCTCAGTTAGAGCATATGAATATTTAGGTGCTTACGCACATGCCAAATACAAATCAATATCATGTGTGAACATGCTCTTAAGTGCAAGTCGTAATGGCGCATAGCTTAAGCATGTCACACCACGTCAAAGTATGTGAAAAACTCCACCCTTAGCACGTATAAAAATCATAATGCATACACAATGCAAATCTGGAATGTTTTATACATATAGAATCTCGACTTTCAGATTAGGCACACAAAAATATAAAACTACACAAATATGTATATATTTTTTTTCCTTTTTTTGTACAAACTGGTCCAGCACCCAGCCGACCCAGTCGACTGGGTCTGGCAGCCACTGTACAGGTCCAGACCGGACCTGTGGGCACCCTGTCCAGGGCCTGGCAGTCAGTCGAGTGACACTCGACTGGCTGCCAGCCAGCCCAAACAACAAAAGGGTTTTATTTATTTATTTATTTATAAACATGCAGACTAGGCCTGGCAGAGGACTGCCAAGCCTGCACCAGTCCAGCCGTGTGGCTGGGCTGGGCCTGACAGAGCCAAGTCTTCCCAGTCGAACTACTCGGCTGGGTTGTCAGGCTGTCCAGCTGCAGCACTCATGCAGTAAAATATATTTTTTTGTAGTTGCACAAACACCTGGCCCAGCCCCAGCCGAACCGAGTTTATGCTGGGCCTGACAGGTCCTGTAACAACCCAGCCGAACCTGGTTCGGCTGGCTGCCAGCTAGCCCAAATGAAATTTTTTAGTATTATTCTTATTATTTTTTTTAAGCACATGGCCCAACCGAACCAGGTCGGCTAGGTCTGTGTCTCGCTGAACAGGAACCGGCCCATCCAAACCCAGTTGGCTGGGACTGAACTATCTCCAGCCAACTGAGTTGGCTAAAAACTAAAACAAATTTTTTTTTGTTCTGTTTCCAAAACACATAAACATTTTTTTCTGGCAAGACTCAGTCCGGCTCATTCAGTCTTGTTGAAATGCTCCAGGTGTTTATTTTTTTTTCACTGAGTTGTAACATGTAGCATCTGCAATTAGCCTGTTCTAAAATTTTTATATGCCAATGTTGAAAGAGTTCCCTCGCGTTGATACTACATTGAGTTACAGTCTTTTACCTGGACTCTCTGCAAATCAAGCGCTACCATCACAGACATGTCAGCTTCTTGAATCTTCAGAAATTTGACAGTTAGAGTCGATGGGGAAATCAGCATATGAAGAAGTTACAGAGTTGCATAGTTCACCTAATTAGTGCATATTTGATGGTTTATATAGAAATTTTTCACATTGGAATATACTTTTATGTGTTGCATGTTCGTATACACTGGAGTTTACAATGCTTCCAATGTACTTATCCGATTCTGTGATGGTGATGCTGAAAATTGGAATGGGATTAGTACCATTTTGAAGGGTGTCATTCCTTCCGTGAACATTCATTCTTGATGGGGCTTGAAACTGATAAGTACATTGCATGTATATCCTTTGTACCAGCAAATAGGTCAATGTAAGTCCCTCTTCGACCATAGAAAGACTTGTCCCATTGACCGGCACCGTTTTGGCATTGGATTGGCCATAACAATTGGATAATGAGCACTAGTGCCAACTTATGATTTCCAACCATCTGATGCTGGATGGTAACAAAAAAGTTGGGGTATCACTAATATCAAGCCCAGCCGATCAGCAAGCAGTTAAACGTTTTATTTCTTTTAAAATATGTCTTTTTTTTAAGAGTGTGCCAGCCCAGCCGATGGGTTGGCTGGGTCTGGACTATGCCAAATTCAGTCCAGCCAAGTGGCTGACCTGGCAGGGTCTGCCAGGCCTGCACCAGCCCAGCCGAGTGGCTGGGCCTGGCAGGACCTAGGTCTGCCCCTGCTGAGCCAGTCAAAACCCACAAAATAAAATTTAAACAAAGTCTGTCAAATATGCATGCATGTATAGGTTTTAAAATTTAGGTATTCATGTGTTTGCACAGTCAAACTAAATCACGCATGTGTTAACAGATTCACCATCAAGAAGCATGCTTATACTGATTTTTCATTTTTGGTTCGCTATGAATCATGAAAACAAACACAATGCATGCCATTCTAACAAGATTAATACTCAAAACCAAATTTCTATTCTAGCAAGACCATAAACACGTAAAATATATATATATATATATAGAGAGAGAGAGAGAAACACATATATATATTTATTCCAAAATAAGCTTCAAAAAGAAGGGAAAAACATTGACTTCCACCATGAATCTTAGAGTAAATATTCAGATTTACTCTTTTCTCATGGGTGTTCATTAAAATATCGAAACAAGAGAGAAACCTGTACCTTTATGTGAAAACGGAGAGAACAAGAAAATAAGTGGTGAAAATGGGCTAGATGGTCGGAGAAGAAGGTCCGCCTTCTTCTTCCTCCTCCTTCCTCTCCTTCTCTCTCTCTCTCCTCTTTCTTTTTCTTTCTTTCTCTTTTTTTTTCTTTGTTTAAGTAGGCCAAAGAGGGGGTAATGCCCCCTTCTCCAGCCCTCTTTAGATGGGCTGGAGAGGGAGAGCTTCCCTCTTTGGGACCTCTCAACTTTCCTTTCTCAAGATTTTTCCAAATCCCTTTTAAAATTTGTACTTTTAAGAGTCTTTCTAAACTCAACATTAGCCTTCTTAGGCAAGTACAAAGACTCCATTTAGAAGTCTTTAATCAACCCTAATTCAAATTCGGAATTAATAAAAATTAATTAATTAATTATTAAATATTATTACTTAATAATTATCTAAAGGCTTCCAAAAATAGCCAAATTAATTTAGGAGACTTCTTAACCTTATTTAACTCTAATTTAAAGCTTGTTATTGAATTTAAAGCTAGAAAAACGTTGAGCATAAATTTGGATCTAGATCCAGGATCCAAGATCCAACTCCAAAAACATAAATAGATTTTAGACTGGACCAAATCCAAATTAATGTAGGTCTTGGTTAGAGTCCAGATCCATATTAATTTGGATCAAATCTATTGAATCCAATCTGATCCAAATCTGGATCCAGTTCAACAAATTGCTCCCTTTTTGGAAAAATGTGATTTTCGGGCCTCCCTCTTCTTCTTCTTCAACACCTCTTTCTTCTGTCTTTTCTTCCGCTTTTCGCGAATATGCAGCAAAGGTACGAGATTCTCTCTCTATTCTGATAAGTGGAAGGATTTTTCGTGGTTTGAATCAAATATGGGTTTGAGAGAAAAATCTAATTTGTATATATATACAGATTTATCAATTTTGTCAAATTTGGAACTATGATTCTTGATTCGGGTTTTTGATGGGCCTCAGCATAAAAATTTATAGCAGTCATAATATTAATTAAGGTTGTTGTGATTATCTCTGTTTGGATCAGATTTATTTGGCTGATCTGTTGAATTTGTGTTTATCGAATTGAGTTCATGTTGAGTCTGTTAACTGATACTTAGGTTATCGGAGCTTGGTATATAATCACTCTTAAAGGCTTACTCGTAAAGCGTACATTGGTGAGTTGTCTCGTAAAGCATACATTGGTGGGCTATCTCGTAAAGTGTGTTAGCAATCCTTCCTTTGTTGTGGTTCTCTTCTTCTCTTTGTTCATCATGGGCGAATTCTTCCTACACAATACAAGCAACTCCAACTCTATTCCACCATTTAAGCTTGATGGAAGCAATTACATCATTTGGGCGGGACATTTGAAGACATTCATAAAAGGTCAAGGTTTGTGGGGATACGTGAGAGGTACTATTCTTGAACCCACGCCTAAAATTACAATATGTGAAAATGGTGTCGAGACAAGTCTCGAAAAAAAGGACAAAGCAATGGAAGAATATTATAAAAAATTAGATGAATGGAACATGAAAAATGTCAAGATTCTTTCATGGATGCTAAGTGGAGTTGAGACAAAAATTGTCTCAAATCTTTTGTGTTACAAAAAGGCAAATGAAGCATGAGAATATCTTAGCGGTACGTTTACTGAAAAAGATATGGCTCATAAATATTATCTCCAAGAAAATGCTAGAAATATTAAACAACGAAATAAGAATGGAAGAGATTATTTTATAGAGTTATCATCCATTTGGACTCAATTTGAACCCAAATGGAAAGGTAAGTGTACTGAGATGCGGAGAATTCAAGTTGAAGAACATAGACTCTTTGCTTTTCTTTATGGATTGACACTCAAGTTTGAACAAACTAGGGCTTCCTTGCTATCATCCTCATCGCCTCCTCCTATTCATGAGATTCTCACTAAACTTAGTGGAAAAGAGACTAGGCTAAACATGAGTAAGAATGATAGTGTGCTTGCTACTTCTAGCAATAGTCAAGAAGAGAATTGCACACTTGCCGCATCCAAACCGGGACATTATATCAAAACATATAGACCTCCTCATTTTATTAAGAATAGAGGAGGATCAAAAATAATTTGTCATAACTGTCATGAGCCCGGCCATATTAGGCCTCAATGTCCTAGATTCAAAAAGGACTATAGGCCTCAAGAAAAACGAGTTGTCGTGGCCCCGTCGAAACAAGACAAGGATACTCTGAACCTCAAAGATCTCACCATATCATTATCCCAATTGACGAAGGCATTGCAACCATTGCTTAAAGAATCTACCTCATGAGCGGCCATTGCATCATCTTTTATTTCTGGTATGTGCTCTTGGGTTCTTGATTCAGGAGCTTCATTTCATATGACACCACACAAGTCTATTTTATCCGAGTGTCAATCTAACTCAAACGAATCATTTGTTTCCACTGCCGATGGTACTTCCTTGCAAATAGAGGGTGTTGAAATTTTTAAAAATGATTTGACAAAACACAAGTTTTATATTTCAAAAGTTAGACTTATACCAAAACTTCACCTTAATTTACTTTCCGTTTCTCAAATCTTGAATCATGGATGTGATGTCATATTCTCATCAAATAAATGTTGGATATAGGATTGTCAGTTCGAAAAATTGATTGGGAAAGGTTCTATACAAGGAGATCTTTATTATATGAATTTTTTTTGTATTCTAAAGTAATCATTGTATAATATTGCTCAAACAAAAGATATAAAAATTTGGCATCATAAACTTGGGCATCCAAATATAAGGAAATTGAATTTTGTACTTATTACTAAGTATCTTTGCAAAGATAATTTTGAATGTAAAAAATGTTTACTTGGGAAAATGACATCTTTGCCTTATGGACAAAGAACTTTTTACTCTTCAATGCCTTTTGAGTTGGTTCATTTGGATGTGTGGGGTCCTGCTCCAGTAGTTTCTAAAGGAGGATTCTCCTAGTATGTTGTATTTGTCGATGATTTCACTAGATATTGTTGGATTTACAATCTTAAGTTTAAGTCTGATGTATTTGCAACCTTCAAAACTTTCAATAACATGATTAAAAATCAATTTGAAAGTAAGATCAAAATCCTCAGAAATGACTCTGCGGGAGAATATTTGTCAAATGAGTTTAAACAATTTTTAGAAAACGAAAGAATTTTGCATCAAAGATCGTGTCCTAGAACTCCATAACAAAACGAGATTCCAGAGAGAAAACACAGACATATTATGGAAACTACAAGGACACTACTTATTGCTAAGATTGTTTCAAAAAATCTTTGGGTTGAAGTTGTTTTAACCTCAGTATATCTCATCAATAGGATGCCTTCAAAAACTTTGTCCAATGAAATTCCTTTTGAAAATTTATTCAAATACCAATCTGACTATCAAAGACTGAGAATCTTTGGCTGGAAATGTTGTCTTAAATGATTAGGAGATAAACTATCTTTTAAGGCCATCCCCTGTGCGTTTATTGGTTATTCTGAAACACAAAAAAGGTTTAAATGTTATGATATCAAAAATGATAAACTCCTTGTCTCAAGGAATGTTAACTTTGTTGAAAATAAAAGTGGATTTGAAGGAAATATGTCTCAAGACATAAATTATGACTACTACTTATTTAAACTATTGTCTAATGATGAAGATACTTATGTAGAACCCTCTATTGAGAATAGAACAACAGTGGAACCAATAGTATACACTAGAAAAACATATCCGGTGAAAGTGTAAATCAAGGTAACCATGAAGCATTAGAAATTTCCTTTCAACAAATCACTATTCGTAGATCTAAGCGAACCTCGAGGATTCCAAATAGATTTGTTTCTTATGACTCATTTTCTCCTAAACATAGAGCATGTCTTATAGTTATGCATTCATATTTTGAACCCTCATGTTACAATGAAGCAAAAAAATTACCCAAATAAGTAAAAACTATCATATAGAATTAGAAGCACTTGAAGGAGCCAACACTTGAGAAATTCTAAATCTACCCATCAAAAAGAAAACCATAGGTTGTAGATAGGTTTTCAAAGTAAAGACAAAAAACAATGGATCCTTTGAAAGACATAATCCAGGTTAGTTGCCAAAGGTTATTCTCAAGAATACGAGTAGATTACGAAGAAACCTTTGCTCCTGTTGCTAGGATGACCACTGTTTGAATTCTTGCAGCTATTAAAAATTAGAATATATTTCAAATGAATGTTAAAAATGCCTTTTTAAATGAGAATCTCAATGAGGAAGTATACATGGATGTTCCACATGGATTGATAGTCCCTTCAGGTAAAGTGCTTAAATTAAAAAAGGCATTGTATGGTCCCAAACAAGCACCTAAAGCTTAGTTTGACACTTTCAATAATGTTATTACAAGATATGGTTTTAAACCATGTTATACTTGCACAGCTTTATTTATCCAGAACTCTTATGCAGGTATTATAATTTTACTTTTATATATTGATGACATGTTGATTACAGGTAGTGACAAAGAAGGAATCAAGTAAAACAGTTTTTGAAAAATTCTTTTGAAATGACTGATCTTAGGTTTCTAACATTCTTTCTTAGTATAGAAGTATCATATTCTAACAGAAGGTATATATTGTCACAAACAAAATTTGCTTTAGATATCATTGGCACGTCAGGATTATCAGATGACAAAGTCGTTGACACTCCAGAGATTGTCGGAATGAAGATTCGAACTGATGATGGAGTTCCTTTGGACAATCCAACTCCTTTCAGACAGCTCATGTATTTAAGTATTACAAGACCAAATATAACTCATGTTATACATATAGCCAGTCAATTTCAACATGCTCCAACATCAACTCATATGGGTGCAGTCATGAGAATTATCAAATACATCAGAGGCACAATAAATTAGGGAGTTTTTTTATCCTCTTCTTACTCATTAGATCTTATTGCATACTCAGATGCTGATTGAGGAGGGGATCCAAATAATAGGCGCTCAACAACTGGCTTTTGCATGTTTTTAGGTGAATCCTTGATTTCATGTAAGTGCAAAAAACAACAAAAGGTGTCACTATCATCTCCGGAGGCTGAATATAGAGCAATGACGCCTACTACCAAGGAAATCGTATGACTCAAACAACTAATTTCAAATATAGGAATTCATCTTCAGAATCCTACAATATTGTGTTGTGACAACAAGAGCTCTATATACATTGCTTGAAATCACATGTTTCATGAAAGAACTAAGCATATAGAGATGGACTGCCACTTCGTTCGTAAAGAATACTTAAAGAAGACTATTGATCTTCCCTATGTGACATCATGATATCAACTTGCTGATTTCTTGACCAAGGCACTCTGATCACCAAGATTCAGCTTTTTACTTGACAAACTTTCAGTGATTATACCATAAGTTTGAGGGAGACTGTTAGAAAATTTCATATATATACGTATATACTTGAATATATATATATATATACTCTTCGTAATACAAGAGTATGTATATGTATAAATATATGTATATAAATATGTATTTAAAGTATATACGTATGTGATATATTTTTTTGTAATATGTATTTTTTATTTTTCCTATTTTTTGTCTTTCTCTTTTTTGAATCATAGAGTCAATAGTCAAATGTTGACTAGTTGACCAGCCGTTGGGCTGTTCCCAACGGCTCTAATTAGAGTCGTTGGGAGTAGCCCAACAGCTATTACTCCCCTTTGTAATCTATAAATAAGGGACTGTTGTCCCCATTGTAATTTATCTTTTCAAGTGAGTCTCTCTCAATAATATTCAGCATTCTTGTGCCTTAGTGCACGTTTTGATATTTGTGCCTTAGAGCACTTTGTGTTATTCTTGCCTTAGCGCATTTGATGAGTGAATGTTCTTGTCAAGTTTTTTTATAAACTTGATTATTTGTGAGGTTCTCAACCACTTAGGTTATGTTTGAGTCCATAAAACTAATTTATGTACATGGCGTTAGGGTACACGAGCCTGCATGCACCCATATCAGTCATGTATATGACATAACTGATATGGTGTGGTTGTGGGTATTCAAAACTCAAAAGAAAAGGGAAAGATTTTTGACAGATGTCGTCAATCCGGGCCTAGAAATTTAAAAACAGTGTGGTAATAATAATCCAAAAGAAACCTGCTGTGATTTTTGGATTAGATTTATTGGACTTAAATTTAATCTGTATTCTTGAACAGGGTTTGCAGCAGGTATATATATATATATAAAAAATTCTGTTCTTTAACAGGGTTCGCAGCAGGTATATATAAATATGTTTTTGTTTTTCTGTTCTTGAACAGGGTTCGCAGTGGGTTATATATATATATATATATATATATATATATATATATATATATATATATGTCTACGTTTTATGTTCTTGAACCGGGTACACAAAGGATTTATAAACTTTTAAATGTGTTTATACCGGATTTGGGTTTAAGATAAAAATTTGTTTCTTTTGCAGAGCCAGCTTTGGAAATCTGAATTTCTGGTTGGGTTTAATACAAATCTGTGTAAATTCTGGTTGGGTTTAATACATGCATATATTTTTTCTTGTGTGTGTGTTGGTATGACCACACTCAGACCTGTCATTATTTTTCTGTGTGTGTGTGTGTGTGGACAGAAATCACACACTATTCTGTAATTTTTCCTTATGTGCAAGATAGTATAAAAAAAATAAATTTTGCATATGGGGGACGTGGGCTCAATTATTTTCGAAAATTCGATAGCATGGTGGTTCAAGGAACTGATCCTAATAGGGATCAGTTCTGAATTATTTTTTTTGGAAAAGGTCAGGCCAGCTCTTATGAGGGTTGGGCCTGTTTGGTTTCAAAAAGAAAGAACCGATCCACAAGTCAGGCTCGGTTTAAGCCTGACTTGTGTGAGCCGGGTATCCAAATGAGCGTTGATGTTGAAATAGGCATGTTAGCAGCTCGATGTACATTGGTACATGCGTGTTAGTTAATTATGTTCATGTTTGATAATGTTAATCTCGTTCATGTATGATAAGTTGTTAGATCTGCTCATAGTTAGTAGGTCTGCTCATGCATGAAGGCTCTCAGGTCTGTCCCTGCATTCTATATTTTCCTGAATTTCTGAACCATGGATAAGAATATGATTATGTTAGTCTGCCCGTATGTATTTTCAATTTATTTTTTTGTGCCAACTCAGGTTATCATAAAACCGATGCATTCTTTTATGTATGTCCATGTTTGCAACTTAAATCATCAAACTTTAGATCCATGTGCATACTTTGCTCTAATGTATATATAGTATGTAACTGGGCTTTAGATTTATTTTTATGTGCTGATTTTTGAACAGTTGTTACAGTTGGGATTTAATTGAGACAAACATCTGAATTTTCACTCAAATCTAAGTTTCTGTTCAAACCAGAAATCTAATTTCTTTTGCTAAATAAAAATTGGGTCTTATATGGCTAATCAAATCTGATTTTATGGAGGATGGGATAAGTCAGAATTTGTTCCACTATGTTAAATTTGAACCAGTTTATGTGAAAAGTTTGGTTTGAGAATTGTTATGAAACCTGAATGTTTTCTAAGTTGCCAAAAAAATCTGATTTTTATTAGAAGTTGTCAAATATGAACTGTTTTAGATATTTAGACAAATCTGAAATTTTTAGATTCTGAATCTGGTCGGTCACAAAAGTTTGGATTGTTTGGCTGATATGATAAATCAAATTTGCTTGGTTCAATGTGCATTTATTTATTTGCTGTGAATATGCATTCATGTTGCATTGTGAACACCAATTTGAATATCTTTGTGTAATTTATGTTTATTGAAATTTGCAATGTCATTTAAATTGTTATTAGATTGTATAGTGGTTATATGTTAACCACTGGTGAGCCTTTTGAGGCCAGGAGCACGTGTTGCTCATGGAATAGTAAATTGTAAATGCATTGCAAAACAATTTTGGTATTGTTTTTTAATTAATTATATTGTTGAATTTAAAGGGGCAATGGCCCGAATATGTTATTGCATGATGATTTGCATAACTATAAATTAGGTAAAATAGACCAAACAGTGTAATAATTTTTTTCCTTAGTGACCTTCCGAAAGGATGGGAACCATGGATAGCAATCATGGAGAACCGTGAGGATACTAAACATCGTGTGCATTTGTTGTCTCCAAGAACCGGATATGTGGTTCGTGTTCCCGGTCACGATTGCAGGGAACTTCCGTCACTTTGCCTGGAGGTGGAGTTGTTGACTCAGCTATAGTTATTGGTATATCAAGAAAGTGTCGTCAATGTTTGTTGATTTCTTTGTCGTCCCAGCATTAGGTGATGATTCCTAATGTTCCGATTGATGGTGATGGTTTCTTACGTCGATTGAGGAACAAGTGTAGGATCCAGTAAATAAAATACAAATTATGTGTTAAGCTACCACTTGGAATTGCCTTAAACCTCGAAAATTTTACTTGTTTTTTAATATCCTCAAGTTTTTAAGAAAGTGAAAACTAAAATTTGTGTATTAAATAGGAACATGCATGTAAAAGAAATATC
Source organism: Nuphar pumila (assembly GCF_984573655.1). NCBI lineage: Eukaryota > Viridiplantae > Streptophyta > Magnoliopsida > Nymphaeales > Nymphaeaceae > Nuphar > Nuphar pumila. The sequence continues at coordinate 40,133,857 of NC_143264.1, read as the reverse complement.
GATAATTTAACTTAAAAAAATTATTCATACATGTTGCATTTATTCATGCATCCCTAAATATTTAATTTAGTACAAGATTGTTGATTTTTTGTTTCAACAGCATAAGCTTATATTGCAAGCATGTTCTAAATGTGTGATGGTTGTTGAGCTCTTTTAAACTTATACTACAAGCATTGTTTTGATTTGATCTATGTTAAATTCTTTATTGTTGGATTTCGAGAGGGTCTCGTACGATAACTTTGATTCGTACCCGGTTTTTAAAAATCTTTTTCAGGAACTGAGGCACCTTGATGGAGAGACCAACTGGCTAAAGGGCACGAGGGTTGTGATCTGGTGGCCCGGGTTCTGATGTATATGAGATATTTTATTTTTGTTTTGGAAACTGTATGAACCTTCATTGAGACTATTTAATTAAGTCAATTTAATTTCAGTTCATGGATTAAATTTTTATTCTATGTTTAAATGCTTATTGGGGTTGTGTATATTAAATTTGTAATGTGTCCCGAACCTCTGGGATGCTTTCCGCAATGTATAAAAAAAAAATACATTTTTCGAGGGTCAGTTTGGGATCGTTACATAATTCCCATGTATCATAAGCGACTCTAGTAACCATGAGCTCAACACTATCTAGGTGATGCCACTACAATCACATTCGGGCCACGAAACAATTTCTTTTCACTCTCTGAACCAAGAGAAAAGGCTAAAAGTTGTGTGTGTGGGGGTAAGGGTGAGAAGGAAACCTACAGTGTCTGTCTAGCATGAATATATAGATGAGAAATTTTCAAAAACATACATATGTTATCAGTGTTAATAACAAACATGCCTAAGTTTTGAAAATTGTTAAAAACACACTTAAATTATATGTTAGGTTAAACATATCTTTGTTTCTTTCATTTAACTTGGGTTAACATTAACCCAAGTTGAGTTTTGAACATTGTTGAGAATAGGTGGTTTAAGGTTAAACCTTCTTAGTTTGGAGGTTATTTGAATTATTTTCTTAATAAGGGACCTAGAGGTAATTTATTCTTTTGGCCTCTCTCTATTTAACATAGAGAGCAGCCCTAATGTGTTTTAACGAATTCTATTTTTTCATACTGCCGTCTCTCTCTCTCTCTCTCTCTCTCTCTCTCTCTCTCTGCCTCAGTTTCAGCATTTGCTTTCAGGGCTTCAACATGGTATCAGAGCAGTAGATCTCGGGAGTGTGATCGATCTACACAACACGAAAAAAAAAATCAAATAAAACTTAAAGAGGTGGAAACAGATGTGTTGATTCCTTTTTTTTTCTCTGATGACAGATCTTTGACACGATGAGTGTGGGTCCTTAAGATCTGCATATAAAAAGTTTTTTTTGGTTGTTGAGAAAAAAAAAAAACCAACCGAAAATTTTTGGGTGTCGTGATCTCTATGCTTCTGCGTGCTCCTGTTATCATGGGTTGTGAATCTGGTTGCCGAGTTCCCTACTGAGTCGTGAAATGTTTTTCTTCCAACTATAACATGCTGTCATTTGTTGTGAATCTGGTTGACGAGTTCCCTGCTGAGTCGTGAAATGCTTTCTTCCAGTTTTTCAGAACATGTTGTCATTTGTTGTGAATATGGGTGTCGAGTTCTTCTCAGATATTATTTGGCTGTTCATTTTCAGAACATGAATATCAGCAGGCGTGATTTCTGCTGTGTCGTGAGTTTTTCAGTCGTAGCATGAGTGCTGCGAAAAACAGATGTTGATAGCAAATTTTTTTTGGAAGCAGCAGGCTATGTCGTAGTATTGGCAGGCGTGATTCCTGTTGTGTCGTGAGCTTTTCAGTCATAGCATGAGTGCTGCGAAAACAGATGTTAATAGCAAATTTTTTTTTGGCAGCAGCAGGTTGTGTCGTAGTATTGGCCTGTGACAAGTTTCTTAATTAGAACTGCTGCTGTGTGGAAACATATGTTGCGTGATTCTATTGTTTGGGCCATATCGTAGCATTGGCTTGTGAAAAGTTTTGTTTTGTTGTTGCTGTGTGGACACATTTGTCACCTGTCAAGGATTCTTTTCTGGTGTGACAGCTTGTTTAGTCGTGGACTTGCCTGATGTGGGGTTATAACACCTGTTGTTCACGTGAGTAAGTCTGATTTTTTTTGCTGAAATAGGATTTCATAATCAGTATGGGTGAATCTTCGAAATGTGACTCCAAAACTGAACTTATTGGGGAATATAAGGCTTTTGCAAATCCCTTCTCGTATGGTTCCTCTGTAAGGTTGAATGAAACTAACTATGCCAGGTGGTCCCGAACTTTTATAATGTTTGTATCTGGACATCGTAGAAAACATATTTTATTGGAAGATGAACCTAATGAAAAGATTGGAAAATATGTTACTTGGGATGAAGATAATGACATAGTTATGTCATGGATCATGAATAGTGTCGAACCTCATATTGCCGATGGATTAATTTACTATCATACAGCCAAACAGATGTGGGATAATCTTCGAGATACGTACTCACAAGAGACTAATGTGAGTCGTATCCTGCAAGTCGAACAGGAGATATATAATTTGCAGCAGGGAGATCAAACATTGTCCCAATATTATGCATCTGTCAAAGTTGCGTTTGAAAGACTCAATGCTCACAGGCCTCTTTGTTGCTCGAAGCAAAAGGATCATCAAGAACAAACTATGGTTGCTCGGTTTCTTACAGGTCTCTCCTCAGAATTTTCTGTTGCAAAAGTTCAAATGTTGACTGGATCAAATGTACCTACTCTTGCTGAGGCATACAATCGTCTGAGTAGACTTGCGATCTCTCTTCCACAATCTCAGCCTGTGACTCAGTCATCTGCTCTTGTTGTCTCTTCTGGTTTTGGGCGTGGAAATATTCAGAATATCAGAGGACGAGGTCGTGGAGGAGGTATGGGAAGCAGAGGAAAACTTCAATGTACATTCTGTGGAAAATCTGGACATTTAGAAGATCGTTGTTGGGATAAGCATGGTCGGCCAACCTCTTCTTCATCAAAGTCTTATGCTCCTAAAGCAAATGTTACTACTCTCGAGGCAACAAAGGCACAGGAAAATATCTCTGCAAGTGAAAGTAGTATCACCCTTAGTCGTGCTGAATATGATGAGCTGGTAGCTCTTCGACCTTTGAGTTTCACCCCTCTTGTAGTTGGTGTTGCCTATTCAACCGGAAATCATCTTCATCCGACTGACAGTAAGTGGATTATTGACTTTGGTGCATCCAGACATTTGTGTGAAAATTCACTTGTTTTTTCAGATCTAAAGGATATTAAGGCTCAGCTTGGAGTCTCATTAGCCGATGGGAGATCCTCCTCGGTTGTTGGTCAGGGAAATATTTCTATATCCTCCTCACTACAGTTGAAAAATGCTTTTCATGCTCCAAACTTTCCTCAAAGTTTATTCTCTGTTAGTTGTCTTATAAAAGAACAAAACTGTAGAGTAATATTTGATCCAATGGGTTGGCATTTTCAGGATTTGCTGACGGGGAAGAAGATTGGTGGAGGCTATAAAGAAAATGGAATTTACTACCTACATCATCCAATGGGTATTGTTCATGCTGCAGTGGAACATTCATTCAGTCCTGTTCAGTGGCATCGTCTTCTTGGTCATCCTTCATTGTCAAAGCTTCGGTCGGTCTTTCCTCAGATTCCTTCCACCACATCATTTCAGTGTGAAGCGTGTCAGCTGGGCAAGCATCATCGAAGTTCATTCCCTTCGAGTCAGAGTCAGTCTAGTAATAAAGTCTTTGAACTTCTTCATGCAGATGTATGGGGTCCTAGTAAGATTCCTACTAGGACTCAATGTCGATACTATCTAGTTATTGTTGATGATTTCTCTAAGTTGTCATGGGTGCTTTTAATAAAGGAACGATCCGAAGTTCCAAGTATTCTCCAATCTTTAATTCTTGAAATAAAAACTCAGTTTGAATCTATTGTCAAGATTGTTCGCACTGATAATGCTCTCAAGTTTAAATCAAAAGGTCTATTACAATTTTACCAAGATAATGGCATCCAACCCCAAACTTCCTGTGCCTATTCATCTCAACAAAATGGGGTGGCTGAGCGAAAACATCGTCACCTGCTTGATGTTGTCAGGACCATTATGATTCAATCCAATGTTCCTGCGTTATACTGGGGTGATGCGATTACAACTGCTTGCTATCTGATCAACCGCATGCCTTCATCTTCTGTGGGTGATCAAATTTCAATTCATATCCTAAAACCCAATACCCCCCTCTTCTTCCTCTCACCCAAAGTATTTGGATGTGTTTGTTTTGTACACAAACTTGGCCCTGACTGTGATAAATTAGTTGCTCAAGCTACAAAATGCATATTTATAGGTTATCCCAAAAATCAAAAGGGATATCGATGTTATGATCCTACTTCTCGCCGAGAGTATGTCAGTGCGGATGTCTCTTTCTTGGAATCCACTCCATATTACTCTAGTATTGGTTCCACGCTGCAGGTTGATCCAGCTGAGTCTTGTCCATTACCTATACCTCCTTTTCCTTTGGAATCCGCGCCCTCATTCCCGAACCAACCTTCATCCTCTTCCAGATTTCATAATCCTCCATTGGTATATGTGCGTAGAGATCCACCTCCGCAAGTGCCTTCATCTTCTTCTTCCCCTGAGGTAAGTTCTACTGACAATAGTGATCTTCATGATGATGATAACAGGCCTATTGCTCTACGAAAGGGGACACGACAATGTACCTTATATCCCATATCTCATTTTGTCTCTGATGCCAGAATTGGAAATCAGATGAAATATTTTATTTCAGCCTTATCTGCTGAAACAATTCCTCTGAACTATCAGCAGGCAGAGCTTGATACTCGCTGGAAGCTGGCTATGCAAGAAGAAATGGATGTTTTAATATCTCAGCATACATGGGATCTAGTTGATTCCCCAGCAGATACTGACATTGTTGGATGTAAATGGGTATATACAATAAAGTACAAATCTGATGGTTCCATTGAACGGTATAAGGCCAGATTAGTAGCAAAAGGGTATACTCAGACATATGGTATTGATTTCTTTGAAACCTTTTCTCCTGTTGCACGGATGGGTACCATTCGTCTTGTTCTCTCAGTAGTTGTTCAGCATGGTTGGAGCTTGTACCAATTAGATGTGAAAAATGCATTTCTATATGGGGATCTATCTGAGATCGTTTACATGCAACAACCTCCAGGATTTGAGGTTGAGGGGGAGTGTCAGAAGGTGTGTAGATTGAGGAAGGCGATTTATGGCCTGAAACAAAGTCCTCGTGCATGGTTTCAAAAGTTGTTTGAAGTGATGTCACGCTTTGGCTTTAATAGGTCAGCAGCAGATCATACACTATTTATCAAGAAAACTGGCTCTGGCATAGTTGTTATGGTGGTATATGTGGATGACATCATTCTTACAGGAGATGATGAGAAAGCTATTGAAGCCACAAAGGCTCATCTTCAAAAACACTTTGTTACAAAAGACCTTGGTTCACTCGGGTATTTTCTGGGTATAGAAGTTGCCAGGAGCCGTGAAGGGATGGTGTTGTCTCAACGGAAGTATGTTCTTGACTTATTAAAGGAAACGGGAATGTTGGGAGCTAAACCAGCAAATATTCCCATAGACTATAAAGTTCAGTTGTTTGAAGAAGGGTCAAAACCGGTTGATAGCAAAAGCTATCGCTCCCTTGTAGGGAAGCTACTGTATGTAACTGTGACCAGGCCGGATATTGCTTTAGCAGTAAGCAAAGTTAGCCAGTTTATGGACAAACCGACTGAGGTACACTGGAATGCAGCTATTATGATTCTCAGATATCTAAAATCTTCTCCTGGAAAGGGGTTATTGTTCAGGAAAGGTGGAACTCTGGAGATAGTGGCCTATTTTGATGCTGACTATGCAGGATCTATAGTGGATAGAAAATCTACCACAGGATTCTGTGTGTTTCTGGGAGACAACTTGAGTTCTTGGAGAAGTAAGAAACAAAATGTGGTTTCTAGGTCGAGTGCAGAATCAGAATACCGGGCTATGGCCTAAACAGCTGCGGAATTGATGTGGGTTCGTACTGTTCTTCATGACCTTCAGGTGAAGGTTTTCTCTCTTATGACCATGATGTGTGATAACAAGGCTGCAACATATATAGCGAACAATCCTATCTTTCATGAGAGAACGAAGCACATTGAGGTGGATTGCCACTATGTAAGAGATATGGTTCAAGCTGGACATATCACTACCAGATATCTAAAGTCGGAAGATCAAGTTGCAGATATGTTTATAAAACCCCTTGCTAGACCAAATTTCTCAAAATGTTGTGACAAGCTGAGCATGATTGATATCTATGCTCCAGCTTGAGGAGGAGTGTTGAGAATAGGTGGTTTAAGGTTAAACCTTCTTAGTTTGGAGGTTATTTGAATTGTTTTCTTAATAAGGGACCTAGAGGTAATTTATTCTTTTGGCCTCTCTCTATTTAACATAGAGAGCAGCCCTAATGTGTTTTAACGAATTCTATTTTTTCATATTGCCGTCTCTCTCTCTCTCTCTCTCTCTCTCTCTCTCTCTCTCTCTCTCTCTCTCGGTTTCAGCATTTGCTTTCAGGGCTTCAACAAACATAAATTTACTAATTTAACTCCCCACCTGTTCTCTCTCTACCACCACTACAGCTGACTAAAACTTCTCCTTCAGCCTCTACCATCACCATCACCTCTTCTCCCCTTTCCTACTACCACCACCGCCACTAACCACCCTTTTTTTATTTTTCATTGTTGTCCACCACCACCACCTTTTTTTGTTACCTTTTTTTATCACCAACCATCCCCACTTTCTTCTCCTCCTACCACCATCACCATTTCTATCCATCCACCAACATGTTTTCATTTCTTACATCATGCCCCTTTTCTTTCCCAGCTACATCTATCTCCTCTACCCCAATCCACAGTTGACTCCTTTTCTGTATTTTTTTTAGTGAAAGAACTAGTTGATGTAATATCGTGTGTTTTTATACTTAGTTAAATTTAGATATTTCTGAAATTTAGCTAAGTGTTGTAGAAATATAGGTAAAACCCTCGATGTTAGGGTGTGATAATTGAGTCTGGGCATGGCCGAAATGAGCCAATTAGAAGGTGTTAAAAAGTTTTATTTTAAACCTTTAAAATCAAGCAAAATTTGAGTAAAATTCGGGTTAAATTCAGGCAAAATTCGAAGGCGAAATTCAAAGTATATACCGTTAGATGCGCTTCGAAATTCTAAGCCCAACAGTATTTTACTTTTCTGAATTCGGGCTACGGTAGGACCGAAAATCGCAATTTTTCAAAAAAAGACAGCCTCAATGGTGCCAGGTCCGGATTGGATCGGACTCAGTCCCAGCCGACTGGTTCGGCTGGGGCTGAAGTTTGGTAAAAAAAATGGGTCAATTAAAGACCTGACCTAACCAATTTAGATTGGGTCGGGTTTGGGTCTTAATTTTAGACCTGATTATATAAGATCGGACCTGGTTGCACCCCTATTCACCTACTCAGTAGTGTTAACATTTGCTTTTATAATGGTATGTGTGTGTGTATAGCAGTTTCCCAATACGTTATATCCCTATTGTGTTCTGCTTTTATGATGGTGTTTGTGTAACAGTTTCTTAAGACGTTATACCGCTGTTGAACAGCTTTCCACAAATGTTGAGATATTTTTGAATAAGAACAAATGTTGAGATATGAATAAAAAAAAGTTTTTAATATCTTTCCTTGAGGGTGCATCTTCCAAATCTGGTAATGTCTATCTTGCCATTCAAAACGTGGTCATTGATAATTGGATTGTCTTCTGTTTTACTTTAATAGGACTCAATCGCCTCTTTCCTCTTCCACCACCAAAAGGTTTATTATGCTGTCCCTCCAAATAACCCAAAGTTTAAATCCTTGTTGGGGTTCGGCAATGAGATGCCTAAAAACTGGTAGCGAGTAAAAATAGCACATATAGACCAATAAATACAAAAAAAAAGGGTTTTACAAACCAGAGGAAAGCCAATACACAGTCAGTAAAGAGGAGGTTTTCTTTGGCCTAGTCCAAAAATAAAATAAATAAAATAAAACTGGGGAATGATTTCCTGACAGATTAAAAAAAAATAGATTTTTATAGATCATAATTTGTTCAATATCGTGCATTACCACTAGAATTTTGAATATTCATTTTTATGCTTGATCGGTGATCTTAGATTTTAAGGTTTCACATTTTGTCTAATCTTTTCTTCTGTGAGTGTTGGTTTCTATTAAGAGTGAGTTAGAAGTCCGAGTATTTTGGACATAAGATTGTTATTGCATTTGATTCACGTATTGTGGTTGTGAATACCAAGTTTAATCAATTGCATTGATCATTCATCAAAAAGAAAATATTTAATTCTTGTATTTGGAATCGAGAAAATGTGATTCTGGTTTCCAATTTGTGTATTGTATATAATCTAAGTTCATACATGATTTCTTACATGCACTTACAATATATATATATATATATATATATATATATATATATATATATGTGTGTGTGTGTGTGTGTGCGCGCGCACGCACGGTGAGTGGGAGTGCAGAGAATGGACTGGGTTTGGCTCAACCAGCCCTTTCCTCGAACTGGCCTAGGTCAGGCTGGTCGGACCAGACCAAATCTGATCGGTCTGACCCAGCTTGAACCTCGGTTACTGACCTGAACACAGCAATGCTGCTGCAGGATGCATAGAACCTTGTTGAGCACTGCTGCTGAAGAATTGGACTTCGTCTCAAGACTTCCCTTTGATTTTCCAAACTTTCGGGTTTTTCCCCGCAAAGTTTGAGGGGGATGTTAAAATATGTGTATTATCGTCATTTGTAATCTCGTATATATTTATATTCATATATATATAGATACATATACATATATATATATGTATATATATATCTATATATATATGAATATAAATATATATTCTTTATTCACCCAAAAGGGTATTTCTGTAAATTCCTGTTTTGCGCATATTCCACTTTGGAATATTGCTTGTAATTTACCATTTTTATTTTTCTTATTTTTTCCCTTTTTTATTTTAGGCTTTAGTGCCACATGGGGAAGCTCCCCAAAGAGTCGTTGGGGAGCCTCCAACGGTCACATATGTGACCGTTGGGGGCTCCCAACGACTCTCTTGGGAGCCCCCTTTGTGGCTCCTTTTCTTGCTTATAAATAGGGGCTCTCCCCTTTGTATTTTCTCACTTCTTGAGGGAGCTTATGCTCCATTTGTAATGGGCTTTTTACCCCTTGTCCATTGTTTCTTCAATGATATGCAACTTATGACTTTATGTCATATTTTTCCCTTTTTATGGGTTTTATGGGTTAGCACATTATGTGCTTGTGTTGTTTCCCTTTAATGGGTATATTTGCACTTCACGTGCATATGTATGGGTTCATTATTGAACCCAATGTATTCCAACTCACTTTCTAACAGTTACCCCCTGCCTTTTTGCGGTTAGTCGACAGGGGGGCTGAGCCCCCTGTCGCCTCTTGTCGGCAGGGGGTTACCCCCTTGCCTTTTTGCTGTTAGTCGACAGGGGGGTTGAGCCCCCTGTCGCCTCTTGTCGGCAGGGGGTTACCCCCCCTGCCTTTTTGCAGTGGGTCAGTAGGGGGACTGAGCCCCCCCTGCTCTGTTGTTGGTTCTCGGTGGGGGGAGGGGTCCCCCTGCCTTAGTGTTGCCTCTCGGCAGGGGGCTTCGCCCCCCTGCCTTCTTTTGTTTGCCGGCAGGGGGCTAGGCCCCCGTGCCTTCTGTTGTTTCCCCTGCAGGGGGTGGAGCCCCCTGCACCCTCTGTTGTCCCAGCAGGGGGCGGAGCCCCCCTGCTCTCTTGCTCCCTCTCGGCAGGGGGTTCTGCCCCCCTGCTCTCTTGCTCCCTCTCGGCAGGGGGTTCTGCCCCCCTGCTTTCCTGTTTTCAGGCAGGGGCTTGCCCCCCTGCATTTCGGTGTTTGTTCTTCGGCAAGGGGCTTTGCCCCCTTGCCTTGTTCTTGCTGCCGGCAGGGGGCTGCGCCCCTATCTCGTGTTCTGACAGGGGGTGTTTCCCCCTGCCTTGTTGTGGCAGGGAGCCTCTGCTCCCTCCCTTGCCTTTCTTTGTGCCTGGCAGACAGGGAGCTCCTGCTCCCTGCCTCTGCTGCTGTTGCCAAGCAGGGCTGAGGCCCCTGCCTCTGGCACCCTTGTCTGCAGGATGCAGAAGCTCCTGCAGACAAGAGAACTTGCTGCCTTGTTGCTTGTTTATTTTTTGCATATACTAACGATCTAAGCTCTCCAGGTTGAACAGTGGATCCAGCTCGCCCTCTGTGGCTCGAGCTCTTGCTTGCCTACGTTGCATGCGTACGAGGACCCGCAACCCCTTAAGGTAGGGGATTCTTGCGTGAAAAGACAATGAACTGACAAATGCTCAAATAAGAAAGATAACTAAAAGAGGACGATATATGTATACGTATAATATATATACGTATGTCTTTACCTTCAAGGACGCGGTTTCGCGATCCTTGTCCTCTTTACTTTCCTGCACTTTCCTTTCTGTCGCCGTCGCGCTATATGTGCCTAGGCTTTTCATTTCTGTCTTTACATTCCATAACTCAAGGACGCGGTTTCGCGATCCTTGTCCTCTTACTTTCTCACACTTTACTTTCCTGATTGCCCCGCGCTTTGCGCCCTGGCATTTACTTTTACATGTCTGTCTTTACTCCAAGACATCCTGGTCCTCCTTTACGTTCTTGCACTTTACTTCCTGCATTTACTTGTTGCCCCGCGCTTTATGCGCCATGGCTTTGCTTCTGCTTTACTCTCCGTACTTTACTTTCCTGTGTTGTCGTGCTTGCTCTTGCACTTACCTTTTGTATGTGTTCGTCTTTATCTTGTTGCCGCACTTCGTGCCTATGCCTTGCTCATGCATGTATTCTATCTTCGTCGTATGCTTCTTCACTTGCTTACGCTTATCGTTATCGAGGAAACCCCATGCCTCGTGAGTCGTCCTTTACACTTGCGTAGTCAGTATAGGATCTCATACCTCACGAGTTGCTTGTGTAGTTGCCTGCTTGTGCGTTACGATGATCGAGGTATGATCTCATACCTCGTGTGGAGCTTTAGCGTTTTACCCTTGCGGTGCGGCTTCGCCCACCGAGTCTTGTCCCTCGTTTTGCCTTTGTATTAGTATGTGCACGAGTTTGCCTCTTGTCAGCGAGTGCAGTTTCGAGTGTATAGTGTATATCGTTTCACTTGTCTTAAAGGTCTCGACACACACTTATGCACTTCAGTTCTCCAAAGACGATGGTCTTAGGTGCAAACCTATTTTCAAGATGTATAGCTTGTAAAGCAGAGGTAGCGGTCGGACCTCCCAAATCGATGTATTTGGGATAAATGTGTACAACCTTAGTTTGCCTATTCGATACGACTTAGATAACCTTGTTTAGGATCCTGTGCACGAGTAGGGCGGGGATCCTAGCGAGGTACTTGCGCCATCACTAGATCGGCGTTACCTCACCTCTGATACAAGACCTAGTTTCTAGGCTTTCTGGTTCAACCATGTTTGTAGCGCCTTCCTTCGTGAAGGTATTGTTGGATCTCTTACGAGGGATCCATGTTCCTCCTCTAGTAGTTGTACCCTTAGTCACGTACGATATGTTTGGACTACGAAAAGCAGGACGAAAGGTCTATAGTAATCTCTAAGCGTATATTGACATATTGAGCTAGTCCTGTTATATTGTTTGCGCCTAATAGGCAGTTTGCTCGCGATTGTCTATAGGATCCGAGCACGATCAGTTGGAACTGGAATGAGTTCACTGTGGGCTTCTGTAAAGTAGAAGCATTGGATTTCCTGTGAGAGATCCATACCCCTCTCATCGTGGTTGTACTTTTGAACAGGTACGTTGCGTACTACGATGAGTAGGATGAGAGGTCTATGTTTGCCTCGAACATGCAATGGCATGTGTTTGAGATCACAAGAGTGATGTTTCTACCCTCACTGGGGATTGACCCCTTTTCATCGTGATTATACTTTTGAATAGGTACGATGCGTACTGCGATGAGTAGGATGAGAATTGTGTGCTTGCCTCGAACGCGCAATGGCGCGTATAACTCACCTAAATAATAATCATGCGCCTTCACAAGCAAGATGCTCGATTGGGTTGAAAGACCAGAGCATGAGAATGGGACGGCGGTTAAGAAACCCTCCGTCGTGCTCATTCGGGACGGTTCATCAAGAGAGAGGATGGATGGTACAAAACTCCGATGGACAGTCATTAATGACAATCTCGGGCAAAGATCCGACCTTCGCCAGTCATCGAAGATTAGGGGAAATCCTTTGGGCCACTTCTGCAGAAGTACGGATGCGCATCCATTGGGCCTTTGTTTTCCTTTGGGGATTTACTCTCTTGGTCACAGACCGTCTCCTTAGGAAGCGGACTCAGTCAGTCATTTGGGGTATAATAAAATACATAGCATAATGGACCCCCGAATCGATCTCGGCTGTTTCTACGTTTTGCCTTGTGCGTACCCACAACGGCCTGCTTAGTAATGAGACAAGATATAACTTATACACATGATCATGAGATATGCATGTTGTGACGTGTGTTGCTTGCTTGCTTGTTAGCTCGGTAGTTAGGTATGTTACTCGTTGAGCTAGGTACGCCTGTCGAGGCGTTACCCTTGTTGGTTAAACTGCTTGCGCAGTTCTGCTAAGTAATGATTAGCTTCTCATACTAGTCAGTTACTTATAATACTAGCATTATGCTAGTTGTTGCATGTTGTGATATAACTGCTACATGTTTGTATATCATAGCTACGGGCCGATAGACTGAACCATATAATGGTACTTGTATATGTATTACGAGTGTTATGAATACCTGTCTTATGCAATTGCTTTGCTTGGCTGGTGGATAAAGTTAGTTACTCTTCACCTATTATATCTGTGAGATTGCTATAGTTGTTTGTTTAGCACTATAATCCTTCTTGCTCTTGTCCGTAGTTGTTTGCCTTACTAGAGCCTTGTTTATTCTATAGCATATTTGGTTAGATCTGTTAGTCTTGTTTGTTCCTGCTTTAGCTAACGTTTATCTTACTTATTGCAGCTTTTGCTCTTTCTTGTCCTTTGCACCCCTGCTAGTCTGTTGTGAGACTGACCCATTTTCATGGGCAGGTAGTGAACAGGTTGAGACAGCTTACGATGGCACGATGACGCGATGCATTCAAGGCAATGCCCTTTCTTGACGTTGCGCTCCTGGGGACTCTTTTGATAGATGTGGTATAAGGTTTCCTTGAAAGCATCTCTTTTTATTAGAACTTTGGATTTCTAAAACTGTATTACCAAAATGTGGTTCTTCTTTTCATTTCAATAAAATATATATTTGAATTGCAAATCGGTTTGTAAAGGGAAATCTGCTTTTGGTTGTAATGTGCCCAAGGTCTAGGGACTTGTTGTTTTGAACCTGATCTTCCGCTGAACTTCTGTTTTAAACTCTAATAAATGATTGATTTCAAAGCTTTCAACCTTTTTCATAAAAGGTTTCAAGTCCACGATTTTGGGGCGTTACATTAGGCCCGAATTCGAACAAATCCGGTCTTCTCTTTTATCTGCCTTCACTTCTCCTTCTCTTGAAGATGTCATAACTAAATTGAGAGGGGAAGAGACTCGGATGGGTGTAAGGAAGAACAATCCAAGTGTTCTAGCTACACCATCCAATAACGAAGAAAATGAAGGTGTGAATGTCGTTTCAAGACCGGGGAGCAACTTAAAGACCTACAAGTCTCCTCATTTCAAAAACCAAAATCCAAGCGGACAAGGAGGAAGGAGGGACTATAGCAAGCTTAATTGTCACTTTTGTAAGGAACCGGGGCACATCAAGCCTATTTGCCCAAAGTGGAAGAAGGTTCTTGCCATGGCTACTACATCTCAAGAGTGCCCATCATCTTCAAGTGGGGCCCTCTCTCTTCAACAAATTGTAGATGCTCTTCAACCTCTTCTAAAAAGGGTCATTTCCGGAGCCGCCATGTCAACCTCTTCTCTCGCCGGTAAGACCTCTTGGCTTTTGGATTCGGGTGCTTCTTTTTACATGACCCCAAGTTTTAATTCTTTTTCCGAGTATACAAAAAAAATTTCTTCATCCTTTGTTTCAACCGCAGATGGAACATCTCTTGAAGTAAAAGGAATGGGAAATTTTGAAAAACAAGAATTCTTTATTCCAAAAATTAGATTTATACCCAAATTAAATTTAAATTTGCTTTCCGTTTCTCAACTCTCAGATAATGAATGTGATATAAAATTCTCATCTAACAAATGTTGGATACAGGATCGCCAATCCGGGAGATTGATTGGGGAAGGCTCTAAGAAGGGCAATCTTTACTATGTTGATTCCCTTCAAGTTTCAAAGAATTCTTTTTGTAATGTTGTCCAATAAAAATATATTAATGTGTGGCACAAGAGACTCGGACATCCAAATATTATAAAAAAAATTCATTTGCCTTTTGTCAAAACTCAAAAGTTTATGTAAAAGTGATTTCACTTGTAATGATTATATACTTGGGAAAATGAAAAAATTACATTTTCTTCAAAAATTTATGTTTACAACTAGACCGTTTGAAATTGTTCATTCCGATGTATGGGGTCTGGCACCCGTTTTATCCAAAAGTGGCTTTGCTTATTATGTTATTTTTGTTGATGATTACACGAGATATTGTTGAATTTATTTTTTTAAACACAAATATGAAGTTTTTTTTACTTTTAAAACCTATCATATGATGGTCAAAAATCAGTTTAATGAGAATCTCAAAATTTTTAGAACTGACTCTGGTGGAGAATACCTTTCAAGTGAATTCAAAAATTATTTTGAAAGCTATGGTATTCTTCACCAAAGATCTTGCCCAAAAACCCCTCAACAAAACGGGTTAGCCGAAAGGAAGCATAGACATATAATAGAGACAACTCGAACTTTGTTGGTTTCTCAAAACATCCCAAAAGGTTTTGGGGCTGAAGCCGCTTTAGCATTTGTCTATCTGATAAATCGGATGCCCTCTAAAAACTCGAACAATATCTCGCCCTTTGAAAAATTATACACTAAAGAACCTGACTATAGTCGGTTGAGAATATTTGGTAGTAAATGCTTTGTTCTTACTGATAAGAACGATAAGCTTTCGCCAAAAGCTATTCCCTGTGCCTTTCTTGGATATTCAAAAACCCAAAAAGGGTTTCATTGTTATGATATCAAGAATGATAAGTTATATGTTTTCAGAAATGTGAGTTTTCTGGAAAATGTTAATGGTTTTGAAAAAGGTGAATCCTTTGAAGAAAACATGATTATTCTTTCTTATTCGAAATGTTAGCTCATAATGATGACAGTGAAGATAGTGATGACTTGTAATGACATCAAAGATAAAGAAGATGATTCTTCTCATCCCCTAGCTCACAACATAGTAATGAAGAAGCATTAAGAGAACCTATAACATATACCCATAGAGATAGAAACAATTTTAGAAGTGCAATTGAAAGATACAGTGAATCTGGTGGCTCTAATTCAACAAATGATGAAAACTTACGAAGAACTTAGAGAAATAGAAAAATGTCTTCTAGGTTCATTTCATATGATTCCTTCACTCCTAAACATAGAGTCTACCTTAGCGCCATTCATTCCTATGTAGAACCTAGAAACTTCGAAGAAGCCAAAAAGAATGATGAATGGTTAAAAGCAATGGAATGTGAGCTTTCAGCTCTCAACATAGCAAAGACTTGGGAGTTCCAAGATCTCCCTAAGGGTAAGAAAACCATAGGATGTAGGTGGGTATTTAAGGTAAAAACTAAAAGTGATGGATCTCTTGAGAGATATAAAGCTTGATTAGTTGCCAAGGGATATAGTCAAGAATATGGGATTGACTATGAAGAAACTTTTGCGCATGTGGCCCGAATGGTCATTGCCTGAAGTCTCATCACTGTTACATCAATCAACAAATGGAACATCTATCAAATGGATGTTAAGAATGTCTTCCTGAATGGTGATTTGAATGAAGAAGTATATATGGATGCTCCACCTGGAATAGAGCCCCCAAAAGGGAAAGTGTTTCGTCTTATAAAAGCACTTTATGGTTTAAAACAAGCCCCTAAGGCTTGGTATGATAGGTTTAACTCAGTAATGTTAGAAAATGGTTTTTCTTCTTGCTTTACCGACATTGCTTTATTTGTTAGAAAAACTAATGCAGGGATTGTTATTTTGCTTCTATATGTGGATGATATGCTTATAACCGGAAGCGATTCTAAAGGGGTTAAAAGCATAAAATCAATTTTAAAAGATAGGTTTGAAATGTCTGACTCAGGATTTCTAACTTATTTT
The DNA here is from genome assembly GCF_984573655.1 of Nuphar pumila. NCBI lineage: Eukaryota > Viridiplantae > Streptophyta > Magnoliopsida > Nymphaeales > Nymphaeaceae > Nuphar > Nuphar pumila. The sequence continues at coordinate 40,117,558 of NC_143264.1, read as the reverse complement.
TTGGGTATTGAAGTAGCATACTCTCATAGAGGGTATTTTTTGTCTCAAACTAAGCTTGCATCTGAGATTATTGACAGGTCAGGTATTACAGATGATAAGGTTTGTGAAACTCCTGCTATAGTAGGAGCTAAAATGAAGATTGATGATGGTGTTCCTCTCTCAGATCCTATTCCCTACAGACAGCTTGTAGGATCGTTGACGACAAGTCAGTTTCAGCATGCACCAACTTCAGTTCACATGAGTGTCGTCTTGCGGGTCGTAAGATACATAAAGGGTACTCTAAATAAGGGAGTTTTCTTGTCACCTTCCTCTAATTTAAAATTAATTGCATATACTGATTCAGACTGGGGAGGTGACCCGAATAGCCGTCACTCCACCACTGGCTTCTATGTATTTTTAGGAAATTCGCTAATTTCATGGAGATGCAAGAAACAGCAAAAAGTGTTTCTATCCTCCACTGAAGCTGAATATCGTGTCATGGCAACTACTACCATGGAAATTGTGTAAATTCATCAGCTTTTGGAAGATAGGAGAATTGTCATAGAAGGGCTCACCAAGTTATGATGTGATAACAAAAGCGCAATTTACATTGCTAAAAATCATACTTTCCACGAGCGAACAAAGCACATTGAGATGGACTGTCACTATGTTCGAGAAGATTATCTGAAAGGAGTCATAGATCTTCCATATGTAACTTCAGAATATCAGTTGGCAGATTTATTCACCAAAGCATTGTGTGCTCCGCGATTCAACTTTCTTCTTAGCAAACTTTCGGTCCTTCTGCCCTAAGTTTGAGGGGGGGTGTTAAAATATGTATCTCAATCTTGTAATCAATATATATTTTATATATATAAAAGGTACTACATATACATATTATATATATATATGTATTTACTTTTTACATATATAAAATATGTATTTCCTCATTTATTAGACGTAGGGGTAGTTTAGGTATTTCCTGTTTTTTGCGCATATTCACATTACGAATATGTATGTAAATTTTACATTTTTTATTCTTTGTATTTTTATCTTTTTTGGTTCATATCGCCGACCCCAATTGTTTTGGGATGAAGGTGTAGTTGTATTTTTATCTTTTTTGCTTTTTGACTTTTTGACCAAACCTTGGGGGCCCAACCATATAGTTGTTGGGCCCTTCCAACGGTCACAATTGTGACCATTGGAGGGGCTCCAACAGCTATATGTTGCCCCCCCCCCACCCACCCACAAGGCCTCTTGTGTGTATATATAGGGGCTTTCCCCTTTGTAAAGGCAAGGCTTTGGGTTAAAGCCCAATAGTGATTTTTATGAGATTTTAATGTTCATTTGTATGCTTTTGAGCATTTGAGTGTTTTTGTATTGTGCTTTTGTGCACAAGTGTTCTACGTGTTCTTGTTGTGCTTATGTGCACGTGCTTGTCATCAAGAATATTGAGACCTTGATTCTACTATCTTATCAAGGATACTTTCACATTCTCCTTCTTTAAAAAATTTCATATGACTGCTAAAAATTAATTTTTAAGCAACATCTCTATTCTTAGATCTGATTCAGGAGGTGAATATTTATCAAATGAGTTTCAAAATTATTTAGAATCAAATGAAATTTGTCACCAAAAATCATGTCCTAAAACTCCCCAACAAAATGGATTAGCCAAAAAAAACATAGACACATCTTAAAAACTACTAGGACATTACTTATTTCTAAAGAAATTCCAAAAAGTTATTGGGTCGAGGCCGCTCTAACATCAACCTATTTAATAAATAGAATGGTCTTATCGTCCTTATAAAACATATCTCCCTATGAAAATTATTTGAAAGAGCACCCGACTTCAATAGGTTGTGGATCTTTGGTTGTAAGTGCTTTGTACTTTTTAATAAAAGAGATAAATTGTCTCCAAAAGCCATTGAATGTGTATTCTTGGGTTACGGAGAAAACCAAAAAGGATATAGATGTTTTGATCCTAAAAACAACAAACTATATGTTTCTAAACATGTAACCTTTTTAGAAAATGAAAATGGTTTTGAGAAGACCAAAGACAATAATGAAATTGAATATACGTTTTTATTTGATCTTTTACCACAAGAAGAGTTAAACTCTTGTGATGATTCCTTGGGTGACGGTGGGGATAATCCCCTAAATGTAAATGAAAATAGTAACCAGAATATGGAAGAAGAAATACATATAAATGATGATATTGTTGATAGACCTATACAAACTTATACCCGGTGTGATCAAAGAAATCCTCTAAATGCTTTAGAAAAATATTCTCAAAATTCAACCTTAGAGGAAACCTCTCTTAGAAGATTCAATCGTATTTCCAACCCACCAAATAGATTTATATCTTATGACACATTAACACCAAAATATAGGTCATGTTTAATTGCATTTCATTCATTTCATGAACCATCTCATTATAATGAAGCAAAAAATCTTCCACAATAGGTTGAAGTTATGTATTTAGAACTTAGTGTTCTTGAAAAAGCTAAAGCTTCGTAGATAACTTCATTACCCATAAGAAAGAAATCTATAGGATGTAGATGGGTTTTTAAAGTTAAAACCAAGAGTGATGGGTCTTTAGAACATTACAAAACTAGACTAGTGGTCGAAGGATACTCTCAAGAGTATGGTATTGACTACGAAGAAACATTCGCCCTGGTTGCTATGATGACTAGTGTTAGGACCCTCGTAGTCGTTGCATCTATTAAACAATGGCCTATTTATCAACTAGATGTAAAAAATACTTTTTTAAATGGTGAATTAAATGAAGAAGTTTACATGGATCCTCCAGAGGGGGTTTGCATTAGAAAAGAAAATTTTCTTAAACTTAAAAAAGCTTTATATGATCTAAAACAAGCTCTAAAAGCTTGACATGATAAATTTAGTAATGTGATGACTTATATGATAAATTTAATAATGTGATGACTCATTTGGGTTTTCGTTCATGTTATACTGACACTGCTCTTTTTGTTCAAAGTACAGGTTATATGGTTGTTATTATTCTACTTTATGTAGATGATATGATTATCACTGGAAGTGATACGCAAAGAATCAATGACATTAAAAATATTTTAAAAGAAAATTTTGACATGTCTGATTTAGGTTTCTTAAGATACTTCTTAGGTATTAAAGTTGTGTATTCTCCCAGAGGGTACATTCTTTCTCAAATGAAACTTGTTACTGACATTTGTACTAAGTCTGGTATTTCAGATGATAAGAAGATAGAAACCCCATAAGTCATTAATGTCAAATGAAAACTTGTTATTGATATGAACATAGTTATCTCCACACCTTCGAAGATGTGCTGCGATAATAAAAATGCAATTTACATTGCAAGCAATCACACCTTCCATGAGCGTACTAAACATATTGAGATGGACTATCACTATGTACGTGATGAATATCTCAGAGGAACTCTTACTTTATTGTATATTACATCATAGTACCAGTTGGCGGATTTTTTCACCCCGTAAAGTTTGAGGGGTATTAAAATATATATATATACATGTTTTTGTGTACATTACCCGATAGGGGTATTTTTGTCTTTTCACATAATTATTTCTAAAAACAACTATTTTACTTGGATAGGTTTTTAGTTTTATTTAAATGTAATTTTTTTTTGTTTTTTGTTTTTTGTTTTTTTAATTACATTGGGGGGGCACCATAGAGTCGTTGGGGCCCCAACGGTCATAAATATGACCGTTGGGAGCTCTCAACAACTCTACGTGGGAGCTCTCAACAACTCTATGTGGGAGCTCCCAATGGTCTCTCACCTCCCCTTTGTTGTGTATAAGGTGATGCCCCCCTTGTTATTGCTAAACTTCTCAAGCTCTCTTCAAATAAAGACTTTATATTCTTTACTTGTTTATGTTGCCTTTTTAAAGCTTTAGTATTGTCCCATTGTGGACTTCTTCCTTGTATTCTCCTTGCACCATTGTGTTTGTCCATTATTGGACTTTGTTGATGCTTTTGCATCATTTGGTTATATTTTTGCATACTTCATTACACTAACCATCTGTTATGCACATGAATATTAAACCTTTGTTCAAATTTATTATCAGATGGTGCCATTGAGATTAATCTTAGGCAACCCAATGACAAGGGGCCTTCTTGAATCTTCAACTCAAAACTCAATAGCAAAACTTCAAAGCTAACCATTGAATTGGTCCCTGCCCATCCACTGCACATTTTCCATCAAGACTATCATATGCTATAAACTAAAACTCCCTAGCAACCTTTAAAGCTAAACTATGTCACATAGGCATGGGTGGTGCCGCTGCTATGAAATGATTTTTTCACAAAAGAAGGGTGTGAGGGTGAATTTGGGTTGTCTATATTGCACATATACAACATAACATACATAGTATAACTACTGAAAACTAAGAGCTCCACTAAAACATAAAGTGGAAGGTATAAAATATTTATAGAAACAAACAATTGATCTTATATTTCGTCTAGCAGATTGGGCATTTTGAGGTACCCATGCATAGCTAAAGAGAAGTCCCTTAAATTGGTCTTCTCCCATCGAGACCTTATCATCTGATCCAAACTATTAAATTCTTCAAACCAACAACACTTCAGGCTGGTACTACAACTCTCCAATCCACCAAGATAGAATAAACTAAACGAGGCATATTACAGAACAGCATAAACTTAAAACAACTAGAACAACAAACCAGAAAAACATCATCAACAAGAAACCAAAGTAAACGGTGTACAACCAACCTCAAGAAGAAACACAATAAACCAAAAATGACCCAATTCAGTGCTTCATAGAATACACGAAATTAAGCTTAAGAATCAAACCGAACACTAAGAAACTCAAGAGACCTAGAAAGGTAGGAAAGAGGCTTACATTTCCATAGACCTGGGGATCCACCCCGTACTGCCGAATCGATTCCTTGGCCAACAAAGCCTGCTGTTTATGTGGGTCTTTCTGGTAAGTGTAGAAGACATGGTAAGGCGCCTGGGCCCTAATTGGTGGGGCATAGGAAGGGTTCCCAACCGCAGCAGTGGGTGACCCATACTCTATACCAGGAGGCCTCAGCGCAGGATCAGGATGAGCAAGGTACTCGTAAGCGTGGCTTGTGGGTTGGGGCACCAGAAGACCGTAGTCTTGGTGGTAGAGGGAGTGCATGGTTGCTGGTTCCTTTGATGGGGAAGGAGGGGCAGGAGGGTAGGAGTAGGAAGACGAGGGGTGAGGTTGGGGAAGGTAATGGTGGGAGTATGGGACATTGGGGGGAGGAGCAATTGATTCAGGAGGCCATCTGCCCAGATCCATTGTTGGAGAGGTTCTCACATGCACAGACGGGAGAGAGAGAGACAGAGAGAGAGAAGACGAAGGAGGGCTTTATTTCCATTTCAGTTCTTTTTCCATTGTTTACACTTACAGGAGGCGTTTAGATGACACGCTGGACGATTCGGTGTTTTGAAAACCCAAGTTTCTAACCTGGTTTCTGGAAGGTTAAAAAAAATGGTTTTGGTTTTTGGAATTTTGGTTTACCCTCTATCAACCTGGTTTTGTGATTTTTGCATCAAAATGCCCTGTATCAAGTAAGGTTGGAAAAAAAAAACAAGGGGACACTCCAAAGAGTGACTCAACGCCATGAGTCGCACGTGGCAGAATTTTTGGCTGACCTTGTTGGAGCATAGGCCTTGCCCCAGCTTTGTTTAGTGGAACAACTCAACCCAAAGGACCCAATAGAGTAGTAGGCTGCCTAGCACTTTACTAGCATGCCGCTGGTTTATTGGGCTTTTGATGGGTTTTTTTATTTTTTAAATCTGGCCATACAGACCATTAGGATGTGATCTGCATACTTCATTTTATTGGAATGACTCTTGGATCGTCCACCTGGGTATGTTTTTATAAGATTTTAAGAAATTGGTTTATAATTTTCATAAATATTCAATAATTAACAATTCTGTTTTCTATACAAAAATACGAGTGTCCGTCATGCCTAACACATGCAGAGTCAGATTTGCACAAAACAACTATATATATATAGAGAGAGAGAAAGAGAAATAGGTTTCTGTTAAACCACATTGGTGCTAAAGTGCATTGCTCGTTCATCATATTGCGTGTGTTGACGGACAATCATCATGCAAAAATGCAAAAATTGCATTAAAAATATAATTTTTGGGTAAAAAAAAAATTTAGTGACGCACTAAAAGCACCAGTAAAGATCTTGCTAAAGATCTAGGATATTTACTGGAGCTTTTAGCGTGCCACTAAAAGTTGAACCTATTTTTGAAAAAGGTCTATAGTGGCACACTAAAAGCACAAGTAAAGGTCTCAGACCTTTAGCAGGACCTTTACTGGTGCTTTTAGTGTGCCAGTAAAGGGTTTTCAATGCTATCAGCATGCTTTAGCACCAAATGGCTTTAGCACATACCCATTTTATATATATATATATATATTAGGCCCCATTTCTCATTGTCCCACAGTTTTAAAGTATTTTATGATAAATCTGAATTGTTAGATGCGTTTAGCATGCTTGATTTAGTGGGAATCGACTCTCGGATCATATTTTTTGACGAAAAAACTGCTTTTTATTAGCAAATAAAAATTCGGTACCTTCATAGCCATTGATTTTGGATCACAAAAAAAAAAACATGTATACAAGTCAGATTTTGGTGATCCAAAAGCAGTTTTCCATTAAACAAAACCTATAGATTACATCTATGGTGTTAGATATGAGAAAAATACTAAAAATGCAACTTTGAGGAGGCAAGACAGGCACATTACTCTATATATACAGTGATCTTAATGCATAGGTATTAAACCCATGCTTAATGGTGCTAACCATCCATAGTGCACTTGATGGATTGTCAGCAAAAAAAAGGTAAATCAATGTTATTTGATGCAAAAAGGAGCCAAAAAAGACCCCTTAGTGGCGCTTTTGAAGCACCGCTAAACATCAAAATGATGCGCACAACATTACAAATTTGTAATGTTGCGCATGTCCCTTTCACCACTAAAGGGTATTTTTACCCATTTTGCATTAAAATGTAATTTTTTTTATTTTTTTAGTGCTAACCATCCATTAATGTGCATGATAGATAGTCAGCACGGTTAAGTAGGTGCTCAAGCGCCTGTTCATCAAGCACTCTTTGCATTTCACTATATATATAGTCACTAGAATATAAGAACTAAAAATATGGGCATTTCTAAGACTTTTTTTTTCAAATCCAACCATGTGGGTGTGCTTGGCTTAGCGAATTTGCTAGGAATCAACCATTGGATCTTGTATTTTTTGATAAAAAAATGTGATTTTTGAATGTTTGAATATTTATAAAGATTATGAGCTATTGATTTTAAAGCCTTGAAAAAAATCTCATTTATGCATCAAAATCGGACGATTTAAGAGCGGGTCCTTATAAAACCAAACATGCATATCACATATATGTGGTTAGATTCAAGAGAAAAGAACAAAAAAAACATAAAAATCATGGTTCATACATTAGTTCTCATATATATATATATATATATATATATATATATATATATATATATATATATATATATATAATGGGGGCCATCCAACCAAAAGAATGTCCAAAATCTAAAATAGATGATAATCGTCATAGTTCCTTCTCTAACCATCAAGTTTTTCATCCATCATAATTTACATATTGGATTTTTATCATTCATTTAGTGAGCATCATGTTTTGGATTATGAATTTTTTATGTTTAGACGTGTTTTTCAAAGCATTCAAATTCAACGGCCCACAATACTTTGTATTTAAAATTTTAAATGCATTATGCGCGGTTGATTTTTCATGTTTTGAAAAATATGCCTATATGTCTTAAAGTCTTCATGTGAAGTATATTTTTTACTAAACAATTTATAATATGAGGTTTGATCGATGATATGTTCAAACATTGGAGAAGGGTAGTGTAACGCCCCAAAAATTTTAACCTTAATTATACTTCAAATATTGAAATTTTATGACCAGTTTTTTTTATAAGTATAAGTAAATCAGATCTTATAATATAGAAACGATTTTTAAAAACGCTTAAGACTTTGGACGCGGTTACACTAAAGATAACAATCAAATCAAAATATATGGGATATACACATTTCAAACCACATACAATATAAGATTGAAATATGAAGAGTTTTAATTTTATTTCAAATAAGAGTATGAAAACAATACTTCGGTCTCTACATGATCAATTACTTAAAACGAAAAGATCATGAATACCAAGATCGCAAGGTAAGAGTGGACTCTCGAGGATGCAGCTCGACCAGCCCTTCGCTCCAACTACTCATCATATTTTACCTGCATTACCTGTCCCCCATAAAACAGGGTCAGACTCGCTAAAGTCTGGTAATGCAACTCAAACTCAAACTTAAAGAAAATATATCAAGCATTTAAAGGTAAATATATATTATTCATCCATCGTCAAGTGATAGACAAGGGAACAACATCCTATGAGTCGTTCATTTCAAGCATTCGAACATAAAACATTTAAAAGTATTTCATCACTTAATATTCTATTCAACCTTAACTCACGTAATAAAGCATAATCTATATGCATTCAGGTCATACAAGTCATCGCATATATATATATATATATATATATATATATATATATATATATATATATATATATATATATATGCATCTAAAACATTTAGATCATTGCATCATTTTCATATGCATTCATAATTTTATAAACAATAAGTCAAATCACATTTGACCATTCCAATGTGAAACACACGCACATACCTTATAAGTAATTTAGTTAGATATTCATGATACACATCAATTATGATACATAGGTGTGATACATTTACTGAGACACTCATTTGCAATGAAACTATGTAGGCGTGATGTATCATTCACCTAATAAGTCAAAATTAGTCATTTGTAGGCGTGATATGTCATTCACCTATACGCTAACATAAACATCACAATCATAACCTCATATCAAGATTTAAAATCAATAAGAATCTGATTATCATATCTGAGTTCAATATATAATCATGCTATAATAGAAAAGTCAAATTTATAGATTCATAACTGGCTATCTCAATCAACTCAAAAGTTAATCCCAATTCATCATAACATTTTATTTATTCACAATAAAGATTTACAAAAATCACGCCGGATCACCTAGTTTGGGAAATGTACAACCTCACAAGGAGTTACCGCCCTAGACGGATGGTCTGCTTGGTCTTGGACAATGAACTTCCTTATAGGAATATACCGTCTCCGCGAACTACCCGCTTTTGAACAATGCACTTTCTCACAGAGACTTATCGCTCTAGTTGGATTACCTGATCTGGTCATGCACACTCTCACAGAGAATCTTTTGGAAACAGTTTCTCAATATGTACCATATCCAGTGAAAACTATTGTGATACATGCATCAATACAATTGACCACTTTCAGGGTCGATAGCCATCGACACGGACATAAGCATGTATGCAATCAAAGCATCACACCATACATCACTTCATATGACATTAAAATTATAAAATTACACATTTAACCAATAAGGCTTCATGAACTAAAGTTCACTATTGAACTTAAACATGTATCGCATGCATTCATAATTTTATTTCACGTGACATTTAAATCATATCATACATAAGTATATTATCTTACGCATCATATCATCGCCACAAAGAACATTGCACTTCGTAAATTGAACCTTGAAGCATGCATAAACAAAACATGAGTTCTAAGGATGCATACGTGAACATGCATATTTCATAATACGAAACAACTAAACCTCAACATACATAACTCCTACGGAGTTTAAGATTTGCACACACGATAAAAGTCATATGCATTTTTCACCACATGAATCGATATATCACCTTAGATATAATTATGTAAGGGTTGGTCAAAATCTCATTGTACCATACATCATACGCATATATTTATCAAGCAAATTAACAAGACATACAAGTTCAAAAAAATGTACAACATTCGAGTGATTTCTTCTATACATGAATAAATGAGTTCATCATATGACAAGACGATATATATAGCATTCACAATATGCATCGAATACGACTTATACATATTTATAGCAGTTATATGTGCACCATGTATCGAATTCATACAAACACACAAAGCAACATAATATGCACAAATCAAAGTATGATGACACACATTACGTACATATTATACATTCATAAGTGCACAAGCATTCAAACTCACACACAGGTGTACCTACAACTAACACACTCCATATTTCGCTAACTACAATCATGACAAACATGATCTCTGAACTATAATCACAAGAGTCCTAGATATCCACAACTAAGTGAAGTGTGTGAGCATAACTTGTATTTGCAATTCATTTAGATATTCAGTGCAACATCATGCTTACACAATTAGTGCCTAAACATGTTCTCTATAAGTTCAGTTAATGTATCTTACCTTAATAATGTGAAGAACAATGAATTGAAACTCAAAGGACCGAGGAGTTTTGAAGTCCGCCAAAACCGCTACCCAAGCAATACAACGAACCCTTCGTGTGCGATCGCAAATGCCAAAAACTCAAAAAATGTCAATTATAACAAGATTAGCCCAAAACAGCAAATTATCCTATAAATCATTACCAAGAGCCAAATAACACACGAATACACTCCAATAATTTACAAACTTCATCAAAAATATATTTAAATACAATATATATATATAAAAATAGTGATTTATAGCCCAAAATAGTTCTATAAATGCAAATTATACCCTGATTGACTTGAATGAACAAATGAATATGTAATAAATAAATAAATGAAATTCAAAAGCTAGAAACACATTTCTAATTTGGAGATAAAAAAATGAGTTTTTTATTTATTAATAATCATTAAAAATTATGTGTTTTACATGTGATGATTTGATTGTCGTTGATTGTAGATTTTGGATCTTCCTTTGGTTGGATGGTCTCTCTCTCTTAAGAAAGAGTGAGAGAGAAGCTTGTAAAAGTGGGCACACAAAGTGTCCATTGTTAGTGAACGCTTCTTTGCTACTGATTGGTGGCTACACTTTTTTATATAAAGAATCAGTGGTAGTTGTGATTGTTGTTAATTCCTTATTTTTAGCCCAGGGCATCAGTGACGAATGCAAACAGGCATACGTTGAGCGTCCATCGTGCATGTGATGGATGCTCAGTTTGTGTCCCATGTATAAACTGCCTTTAGGTACTTGAAAAGCTGAAGGCCATTTATACATAGGATGCGCTTTGAGCATCCATCATGTGCGCAATAAATGCTCAGCGCAAGTCTGTTTGTGTTAAGCACAAAAAGTGGTAGGCAGCTATCACATTCTGTATATATATAAAGAGAGAGGGAGAATAAGTGTCTATGGTGAGCCAAGAGATGGTTTTACAGTTGGTTTTCCCAAATCTGATCACACACATGCGTTAGGCATGGTTGATTTGCTAGGAAACAACACTTAGATATTGTTTTTTTTTTATAAAATAACATGATTTTTTAAGTCTTGAATATTTATGATATCTATAAAAATTTACACCGTTGATTTTCAAACCTTACAAAAACTTATCTATACATCATAATCGAATGATGGTAGAGTACATTCTTATAAAATTAAATATGTAAAACACATATGTAGAGTCAAAGTCGAGAAAAACATGAAAAAGAACCCTCCAAATGCCTTGTAGGAACCGGTTGGTACAAAAAAATGTTGGCAGCTACTCATATATATATATATATATATATATATATATATATATATATATATATATATATATATATATATATATGAAGAGAGAGAAAGAGAGAGCCTAGAACGGACCATAAATAGTATTTCTTGTCAAAAAATGCACACAAAGAAAGGGCGACTAAAAAAGACGTGAAAAAAACCCTTCAAAAGCCTTGTAGGCAATGGTAGGCACGAATGCGTATGCAGCTACTTTCTAATATATATATATATATATATAGAGAGAGAGAGAGAGAGCTTAAAAAGGTGTCACGAATGGTCTTTTTGTCAAAAAATGCACAGAAAAGAGGGCGGCTAAAGTCATTGATGACCTTTTTCTGGGCAAGATAGACAAAAAATAGGGAGGGTGGTCAAGATAATAGCATTTGATACCCTTGTGATAAGGAACCCTCTAATTGAAACTCATAGGAAGAGGTTGTTTTAACCAAATCTGATCTTATGGATGTCTTCAACGCCATTAAAAGAGTGGGAATTAGACCTTGGAACATAGTTTTGCCATGTAAAAATGTATTGTTTTGAGGTTTTAAAAATTGGTACATTGGTCATTGATTTTTTAGCCCTACTAAAATCTGAAAGGAATGTCACAAAACATGATCCAATCTAGAGGTTCATGTAAAAAAAATTTGATAAAAGTAAAACTATTACGTTTTTCACTACGAGGTTCTTACCCACGAGGGTAGCAAGCATTTCCCTGTCATAATATAGCCATTGGTGGCCTTTTCCTTATAAATAAAAAGGACCAAAAGCATTCAATTTGTAACTTTAGATTTGTCCCTCAACAGTGCTGGTCAGATTTAAAGGTGCAATGAATGATCACCGGTTTCGCTCCCGATCACATATCTTGTCATGGCCTTTTGTCAGGGGAGATTACGAAAATATGTGTGGGGCTGATTGAAAAGTTCGAAGAAAGTGAAGAAATTGGAATGGGCGTCTAATCTCAATGCCCGGAAGGATCACACTAATTGGGTAGTGTTTTATCAGCATTCCCATCATATTGGCTGCCAAGTTTCTGTCTCCCAAGGGTTGTGCTAAAAGGAAATGGAGATAAAACACTCCCAAGGGTTCCTTTGTCATCTCCCAGCTACACAAAAGTGATGTACCACGGTTTCTCTCTCAAAAAGTCCGAAGTTTTGGATAGGGGGCTAAGGGTTCGTTTGCAAGACATCCAAACTAAATTGAAGAATTAATCCAAAACTAGGTGCGGCAGACTTCCATTGAAGACACATTGGTCTAGAAACCATCCAAGCAATTTTCACTATCAACATTGTGGGAGAAGATTAGGGAGAAGGGACAGGTGGATGTCATTTAGAACTATGTATTGTCTAAGAATCATTTCCCTCGAGTAGCTCTCACGGTGTGTTTTCAATTGATGAAATACTTCTCACCCAAGATTATCCCAAGAAAATGGGAATATATATGAGGAGCCAATATGTCTTATGCAAAAGAAAGGAAGAGACTTGGATATTTTATATGGCCTTGCACAACTTTTGATGAAATCTATGAATATTCAAATATGATCGTGATTATGTTCATGAATTGTTGTTTCTCTATTGCATGCAAACATCACTTAAGCAAGATCTTATCACAGTTTTACTAGTTTTGTCTACTGGATGAACTCATCCATAAACTTATATATGTTGTGTCAATTTGGATATGAAAAAACCTCAGCCTCAAAATTTTGGATACACTGTCTTTGATGTCTCACAAATAAGGTTAGGGGTATAAGCCTGAGTGAGTTGGGGTGATGCAGTGTATCTTATTTTTTTTCTGCAATAGGAACTCTTGAAGATGAGGACTTCAAGAGATATATCTACTCACGACACCAGTATGGAGAAATCACCAAAGAACCCGACATAGACTATAGAGCATGTGACACATATGTTTGTAGCAGACCCGACATTGTATCTCTACCAGTTAGGCAATTGATATGCATGATGACTTGTAACGTTATTGTTAGACAATGGTTAATGACCACACTCGTTAGTAGCTTATGCAATTTTATACGTTTATATTAGTCGGTAGCAAAGCAGAAGGATTATCACTTTATGTACTCACCGAGAAATAAAAAGTAAGGTAAATGGTCTTTAGTAATTTTGTTACATCTGCCATGTCCTGTTTGTGGTATTGCTGAAGTCTTTCTATGAATTTATGTAAATGCTACATAAATTCACAATATGTGATACATTTATATGAGAACACAACAAATGTGCAATACTTATATCGCTGCTCAAAATAGTTTTCATATATAAATGATGCTCTTTTGACTCTTCTTTTTGTTGCTCATCTTCTTGGTTCTCATCAACCCATTTTCACAATCAATTTAAAATGAATATAAATATATATATATATATATATATATATATATATATATATATATATATATATATATATATATATATATATATATATATATATATATATATCATCGTCACTTATTTTATACACAAAAAACTTATTTCATTGTACATCTTACCACAATTAGATCATTGTTTGGGGTGGATTTAGTTTGTTTTTTCTTTCTGTTGTCACATTTTCTTTTAAGTGTACACATCATAAACTACCTAAGATATGCATAGAAGACATAAGATATTGGAACAATTCATTAAAAAAGTTTAAATAAATATATATAAGCAATTCATTCAACAAACAAATACATATTTTGCAACAAAAGAATCATACTATTATTCATGCTTTTGCTTATTGTGACCAACCTCACCACATAGACTGCACTTATATGGCACAACATCTATGTATTTTGTTCTTTGTCTTCTCACCTTAGGTCATCCTGAACTACGAGTTACTTTTGCTAAATAGAGAGAAATAATAGTCGATAGAGCATTCTATGAGACATTATCTACCATCAAAAGGAATGTAAATGTATTATATATAGTTTGATACGATTCAACTTTGAAGAACTTATCGTAGTAATCCTCTATTAGCTTGTCTTTATAAAAAATACATGTAATTGCATATTTGCATAGAATCCCACTAACCTGTCACTCTTCACAAGAGCATAAGTACTTCTCAAGATCAATATTGTGACCATGAGATCGGTCACAGGCTTCGTATTGACGTCGATGACAATGCATTACTTACACAAGTAGTTGTTGTACCTTTCTCTTAAGTGCCTCTACCTTTTCTTTTACCTCAAATACCACAATACTTGACAATTTTTACCCAATTTTTTTTTAAAGTTTTATTAGCATAAGACAAAACCTCTCAATAAGAGGCACTAGGTGCTTGTCACGTATGGCGAGAATTTATAAATTGAAACTCTCTGCTATATTAGACATTAAACACCCACATATTCTTGTTTAAAAGTAACTGTCATCCAAATGTTTCATATCCACGTCAGTGACAATATAATGGTATACATCTTCATCTTTGTGAACACCCCAAATTTTTCAAAGTTTTGTAAAAATGACCCTTTTGCCCCTAACCCCATTTTTTGAGAAAATCAAGTCATTTCTTCAGATTCTCTAAATTAAAATCCATATTGATATATTCAAAATCAATTCCGGATCCGAATCCAGTGCTTTAAATCCATATTTCTTCAAAATCCAGATCCAAATGTATTTTCTGAAGAAATTTTCTCAAAATAGCTTTTAAATTCTCAGAAAAATTTCCTTTTGTAAATATTTTTGCAAAAACACAAAAAAATTAGTTTTAACCTTTGTTTTCTCACAAGCTTTAGGATTTTTATTCTAAAAATACAAAAAAAAATATATAGAAAATAAACTAAAAACCAAAAAAAAAATCGAGAAAAGCTACAAGGAAAACGGATGATTTTCAAGCTTTCGAAGCCATTTTTACCAAAAGCCTCATTCCTCAACCATTTTTCAAAAATTCCCTAAAAAGGAAACCTCTTTTTGGAAAAAGGGAGAATTCCTAACGAACTCCTCCCGCGCTTCCTTCTCCTCCCCTCTCCATCGCAGATCTCAAACAGAATCCTTTGATCTTCACCTTCCATTTTCAACGAGTTCTTCACTCGAACCTTCCACCCCTTCTTTTAAGAAGAGGTCTTCACCCATGAGGGAGGCATCCATCAGCATCGTCGTCACCGAGCTTCCTCTGCAAAAATCGATTGCAATCCATCTACTTTCACGCATCCGGTTCTCGATCAACATCTCTTCTCATCAAATATCCATCGGTTTTCTTCTTGAAGGCATCCATTGTAATCCACCTTCATCGATTTCCTTTCATCAAGCATCCGTTCCTTGTCCCTCGCATCTACTTCTTCATATCAGAGAAGGGCTTCCACGGTAGAAAAGGGAAGAACACCCTCTTGGCTCAGCGAAACAGGAATTGAATCTCTCTATCAAAATCGCTGCAAAATCAGAAGGCTGATCTATTCCCCAACTTCCAGAGGAAATACCACCCCTCGCTCAAGTAAATAGCAAGTGGACGATCCCCCAGCAACACGTCTGAAAGACTCACCCCTCCGATTTCAACCTCTGTTGATCTGAGGTAAGAGTGCTTACTTTCCCTTTTGTTTCCACAGTGAAATCATCATTTCAAGCATTTTTTTGAGGTCTATCTTCATATAATATCCATCACGTTCGTTCTACTTTCAACTTCTGCTCACTGAATGCATAATTTGCAGGGTCGATCTGCATATAGCAAGGTCGACCCGCATATTGCAACATCAACGGAATGAATACATTCCTACACTTTTTTTTCTTTTTCTCTTTTTTTTTTCTTTCTTTTTTTTTTCTTCTTTCTTTCTTTCTTTCTTTTCTCATCTGCAATATAGTCGTGTTTTGGGATGTCTATTATTCATTCATACTTGGCCGCACATCATAGCTTCATTATATCTTTCATCACTTATGCATCCCCATCTGATTATTTCATTTGTTTTACATTGCATCATCGTGATTTACACCCCATCTGTGCAAATCGTTTGGAGCGTGTTCTGTTTAAAGATCGCTCTGCTTCAATCACAACCATGATGTCGGTTATTCTCTTTATGCATCTGTTGGTTGTATAGTTATCTTACTGTATAGTTCCTTATATGAGGTCGATTATGTAGTAGCCATTTGCTCCTGTAATATAAGTGCTTCTTTCCCACGAGCCCATGCACTAAGCTCATCCATTTTTATGAATGTTCGTCATGAGTATACCCACCCTCCATTCACTCCCTGGTGCCTACTTACACATTTCCTTGCCCATTCCTCCACCTGACACGTGCGTCGCCCATCATGTAAGCCCTCACTGCATCCTACTCATATCTATGGCATATCATTTTCATATACTTATGTTATTTGATGTGCTTCCAATGCATCAATTCGCATGTTCATGATACAATGTGCTTATGACATATCATCTGATATACCTACAGTATATCAATCAATATGTTAGTAAATATGTCAGGGGCGTAAGTAACATCTAGTTTTCACAATATGACATCATAATACATGCCTATACTACCATCCTCTGCACATTATTTGCCAACACTCCTCTATCATAAATATCCAGAGTATTTTCTTTCATTAGCATATTGTCTTGCTACATTACTTTCCCTTAGTCATTTTTTTTTCTCTTTGCTACATCAGTGGTATTTCGGTTTAGAGATACATTTTGTTCATTATCAAACATCTAGTGCGTCTCATTAAATTGTTGTATGTCAATAGACTTATTACTTGTCTTTTCATTTGTTGTTCATTTGTCATTGGGTAATGTATCATCTCATTCACATCCTCAGTGCATTTTTTTGTGTGTTTTCTCTGTTTTATCTGACTTACATTCACTCAATACAGTCTATCGTTGAGGCTGATTTGCTGTAAATGGACTATTGTATGTCTTAGATCAGATTGACATATCGATCATGTGGGTCCCCTTTCTTCAGATCTTGTCCGACCCTTAATAAGTTGTACTGCCAAGATCACCCTATTAGGTTATGCTGAGATCGATATGATGAGTAAATCTGAGTCTAAAGCATCAATTTGTAGTCTGAATCCAGATATATGACAGGATTTTTGTCATGTAATTGATCCATAGCATAATCCCTCTAAGAGATTCAATATGTCAACACCCAATCATTAGTATGTACAGTTGATTGATTGTTCAACAGAATATCCATTTTGCTGCTTAGTGGTCTAACGGGGGGCGTATGGTTTAGTCCTTTGGCAGAATAGGTGTTTTAATTCATAGACCAGTCATTGCGTATAATTTCAATTCACCCACACTTACCTGTTTCACTTGTTCTGTTCTCGTTTCTGCACCATAGTATTCCTGCATTTACATTATTAGCACATTCGTAGCTCATATACACACACATCCATATATATATGTATATATATATGCACATATATCATTCCATCACCTATTATATATCATGGCATTTAACTGTTATTGCACTTATAATACACCACTGCTCCCTTAGAGTTACATGTTCCAGAAGGGTAATGTATCTTCTCATAAGAAAAGCAATCAAAAATACTTTTTGTGGATCCATATTTGAGACAGAGAGAGACAGTGGCATAAGTAAGCCCTTGGAGGAAATGGGAAGTTTAATGAACAAGTTTGCATTGCCAATAAAAGAGAGCACAGACTGTTTCTGGCTCATTCTCTCATTGTTTGAGCTGGAACATGTTTTATTTCAGCTATCATCCCACTCTTGAGACAAATAGGTCGTTGCTGGGATAATTCATATCCCCATATCCAAGAAGAGAGTTCCCACAAGCAAATCATCTGAAGCCACTTCTCCCGTGCTAGGTCGATCTGAGCAGCCTGACTCAAGGATGCTTTCAACCTTGAGTTAAGACCTAGACCCTCAGCAAAATCATCTAATGACTGAGAAGATCAAACAGGTTTCAAACCATAGAGGTTTAGAGAGTCATTGATGCAGAATCTGCTGCAGGTGCCTCTTTAGTTCATGGATATCATCAAACCAACAGATGAAAGCTCGGTTGGGTCTTAGTCTCCAGAAATTGGTGAAACCTCGTACAGTATTGCATGCTACTGACTGTACCTATGTTAAATCTATGGTCCATCGACAGGTTGCCACATTGGCATGGCCTGGTGCTTGATCCTGTTTGTGAAAATCACCCTGTTAGTGCTTGCCTTCTCTTATATACCAACCTTCACCTTGCTATGAGCTCTTCATAGTGGCTCATGATGGTTGTAGCTCATAGCATCCATCCTTCACAAACCAATGTGTTTGCCACAGCATAAAAGTTGATGTTATATCAACTCAGTGTCTCTTCCACCTACCATCCATGGCAATCGCTTGCTTTTAGCCCAGCTGCAACACTACAACACCAGTGGGTTGCTTTCCCACCTGCATATTTTAACACATCAATATTTATGGTGATGATCACCCTCGGAATTCATATGTAGAAATCGATGGATAAGTCAAATCTATCATGTTATACCTCTCATAAGTTGTTGATATATATATATGTATACCTACAGGCCTATACATACATGTATAAGTATATATATATATATATATATATATATATATATATATATATATATATATATATACACACCATTTCCTATCTTTTCTTGATATATGAGCATCCTCTTATCATTGGCATCTTTTGGAATCTGTGTGACATATCCAATTTTTTTTAATTTCGTATTAACCCAGTTATTTTGCAGGGAATATGTGGAAAAGGTTATCATTTGGAAATTGTAAATTCGATTTTATGTATTGTAATAGCTAGATTTGAATAAAAATTTACATTTTTCTGCTTTAGGTAGAATGAATGAGCATTGTAAAAATATCATGAATTGCTTGTTTCTCATGCATTTTCCTTCATTTCTCAAATTCTCACAATGGTGAAACACGAATGGCACGTGCACCATTTCGTAAGAGGTAAGTTAATTCTAAGTTGATGATTTACACCAACGGCCATAGTCGGGGTGTAAACAAGACTTAGTATTTTTATCTTTTATGAAATAACATTGGATCCACACTGGATCCTTTTAAAAAATCATCATATTTTTCAAATATTTCACCTTTTATCAGAGTTTAGCTTAGAAATAATTCAATATATATACCAATGGCCATAGTCAGGGTATATTGAGAATTAATTTCATTTTAAACTCTATAAAAGCACCAAAAAGGTATTTTATCCTTCATTTGAATTTAGATATGACTATTATATAATACATTCAATGACCATAGTCAGGAGTGTATTATATCATTAATCTTATTTAAATTCATTTGAAGAATGAAATATGATTTTCAAATCCAATTTCAAACTTATTCAAATTCATTCATCATATAGGATAGAATTGCATCATATTTTCAAAAATTTCCTTTTCAAATTCCAAGTGATTCTTCTTCTTCATTCCTCAGATCAAATCTTGTTCAAATCCAATTCTATCTCATTTCAAGATTCAAAAATCCAATTTCAAAGTCCAATTTGATTTTGAAACTCCAAAATCACTTTATATTCAAACTTCAAAATTCCAACTCAATTCAAAATCCAATTTCAAAGTTCAATTTAACTTTGAAGTTTCTGATTCATCTTCTGATTCAAAATAAAGTTTTCTTCAAGTTTTAAAATCAAAGTTGAGATTGACTCTGAATCTCAAAATCCAAACATTCCTAAGTTCAATCTGGGTTTTCAAAAACCCAGATCCATCTTCAAAAGTCCCATTTGGACTTTCAAAACCCAAAATCCAAAGTTAATCTCAGCTTGGATCCAGATTTCCAAGTATGAATCCAATTCTACTTTGGATATCAGATTACAGATCCAAATTCCATTTTAGACCCAGAATCCAATTTTACTTTGAATCTCAGACTTTAGATCCAATTCCATTTAAGAATCCAAAATCCAGACTTTTACTTTGGATCTCAGATTACAGATCCAAATTCTATTTAGGATCCAAAACCCAATGCTACTTTGGATCTCACACTTTAGATCCAAATCCATTTTAGGATCCAGAATCCAATTCTACTTTGGATCTCAGACTTCATATCCAACTCCATCTTCCAACTTCATCTTGGATCTCAAATTAAAGATCCGAAATCCATTTAGGACCCAGAATTCAACTTTACTTTGGATCTCTGACTTCAGGTCCAAATTTCATCTTGGATTCCAAATCTTGAATCCAATTCCATTCAAAACTTCAGACCCCAATTTCATCTTGGATTCCAAATCTTCAATCCAATTCCATTCAAAATTTTAGATCCAATTTTATCTCAGATCTCCAATTCTTAAATCCAATTCCATTCAGAAATTCAGATTCAAATTCCATCTTGAAATTCCAACTTTTAAATCAATTTCATTTTTCAATTTTATTCAGATTTTCCAATTCCATCTTTTCTTCTGATTCAATTCCATTTTCATTTCTATTCTGATTCAAAGTCCATTTATAACTTTGAAAATTCCTTTCTTCTTCTTTTATCTCAAGACTTCAAAATCATTTTCCAAAATCCGGATTTATTTTTCCAAGCTCTTGATTATTCTAAAAACTTAGAACTTCAAATCTTAAGTTCTAAGTTAGAAATCATTTCTTTACTTTATCAGATTCATCTCAGAAACACTTGGGAATTCTTCAAAAACACTTTCAAAAAGAGCATACATCTTTGCATTTGCACAAGCATGATTCTTTGTGCATTTAGACTTAGAATAATTTCTTAGCAAAACAAAAGGCATAAATTCGACCCTTGGTTCGATTACCCCTGGTAAAGGCGCCAGGAACGGTCGAACCTCGTACCGACGAGCGGATCCCGTCTCCTAGTTTTCTCGCAAATATTTCAGAAACGGAGGCGAGTTATTTCAAATATTTTCAGAATTAAGGTCAAGTGAGACCCGCAAAAGAGTTCCTCTTCTCTTCTTTTCTCTTTCTTTCTGTCTTTTATCTTTCTCCCTCCAAAAAGAAGGAAAATAAGAGGTTAGAAAGGAAAAGAGATGGAAGAGAGAGAATATTACGAGAGGAAAATTTTTGCGATGATCACAGTTTTGGCGACCGAAATGGGACTCATCTCCGTCCGGTTGAATTATGCCTTTTCTTTTGCTTTGATATTATCTAAGTTTTTATCCTATAAATGTCAGCTTCATTTCCATGCAAACCTTAGGGGCCTAGATTTTGTCCTAAGCTGACATCGTTGCATATAGGATTTAAGTATGGTTTGGTAGGACCATATTGAGGAGATTATTCCATGCTCACATTAGACTTAGGTCTGAAATACAACTCTCCTCAATTTTAGGAATTGAATGCAAAACTATGTATGCAAGTGTATGCTTCTCTTCATTTTTATCTATCTCTTTAGGACTTGCATTAGAGCCTTCTGATTTCTTGCATGTTGCACATATTTTTGAAAACCTCCTTACCTATATTGTCCCGGTCTTCACGTTGCTGGGCTGTCTCACTGAACCATAGTTTAGGAGAGAGCCTCACAGCTGGACCACTTATTTGGGTTTGCGCCCCCCTACCACGTACCTAAGGGTCATAGTCCGAGGTATATCGGTAGGTGCTCAAGGATGTTGGGAAGCTATTACCTAAGAACCGAAGAAATATTTCTATGCCACGTACTTCGAGCTTCGGCTTGGGTATATCGGCGTATCTTGATTGGAATCAGATGATCTGAACCCTAGAGTTAGGATTGAGGTCCTACAAGCCATTTCAAATATTGCATTTAGAGTCAGCCTTTAGAGAGTCCTGTGTGCGCATCCTTGTTTGTACAACTTTAGTTGTATGATAATTCTCTCATTTCTTTTATATATATGTATCAAACCCTTTTTTTCAAAACCCTGGGTGTATTATTCAAAACTTACCCTTATTTTCAAAAACCCCAGGTGTATATTTCTCTCTACCTACATTTCTTTTCTCTTTTAGATCAAATTTTCTTCAAAACCCTGGAAAATTCCTTTAAAATTTCATCAACCTTTTCAAAATTTCCAGGTTTGATTATTTAAAAAGTCTATCCGTAAGTCCTGCATTCTATCTAAATTTCCTCACTCTTCTTTTTTCCCAGTATCATTTCAATGGCGTCAAATTCCCTCAATGCTGTCTTTCCCCGAGATCATGTCTTCTATCAGATTCAGGATGGACCCCCGGATCTGCGGGTCATCCAATCTCATCCATTCTTCCCTCGGTGGTATTATTCTTGGTTCGCCACCTTCTCACGTATGTTCCCAGACCACTTGGATGACTGTGGGTTGGAGATGGCATCAGCGGTAGGCAAGCGAACCATCAATGGAGCTTTGATTCAAGCTATGGCAGAATGGTGGAATACACGTACCTGCACATTCTGGTTTCCATGGGGAGAGATGACTCTACTAATGGATGAGTTCAGTGACATTATGGGATTGCCCGAACCAGCTGGTCAGCCAGATGATCCTGTCGAGCAGCAGTTTTTGATCAACATCAAAGGGGTGGATGTTCGAGAAGCCTTAGCAAGAGCAATGAGGAGCAGATCCTGGCCTCTCACTGAGATTGGTGGAAATCAGTTCATCGACCTATTCGAACTATATCAAAAGTACGGAGCCTACAAAGAGATTGACACTCTATCTCGAGCAGCGAAAGACAGAATTCAGCATGCCATGATCCTGTGCACAGTGGGGTTAGCTTTCTTCCAAGATGGTCAGAATTTCATAGATATCAGAGTCGCCCAGCTCTTTCGAAGATGGGGAAGCAAGCAGACCCGTCAGCTTTCAGTTTCCATGGCCGCATTAGCTTTCCTTTACAGAGGCTTGGCTCGATTTGCCCTCGGAGAGACCATTTTGGTAGAAGGGTGCACCTACGCCCTGCAGTCGTGGCTCCTGCGACACGTTCCCTCGAAGGCCAGTTCTTTCAGGTTCAACAGTAAGCAGCCAAAGACAATCATCCAATGCTGAGCTCTGATCAAGAAGCTGCATCAGGAGGAGATTACCTGGGACTTCTTTGACAGAAGAGAGACTGTTCCTCAATACACTTATGCACGTGACAAGCGCTACAAGTTGATGGGCCCTTTCTTTTGTGTTGATTATCAGCCGGAACGATGTCTGGGCAGTTTTCACAGCGGCAGGTTCGTGCCAACACCGTTTCCCGACAGGCAACATGCTAGAATTCAACCTACAGTCGGATCAGTGGTCTGGGGCATATCATGTCGCTAAATATACCTGGGATTCCTTTATTTCTCTGTCTATATTTCCTGGACCAAATGTATCATCTGAATATCGAGAGTGGTGGCAAACTGTCTGCCCACCCTCCCTTTGTCTTTGAATGTTAATATCAATAAAAATTACTTTTTAGCCAAAATTTTATTTCTTATATTTTGTTTATTGCACAAATAGTCACAAATTTTGGGTGACGACCTCATCCCAGGCAAATGGGACATTCCTTCCACATTTTCTTCAAATATATTTTCTCATGGTTGACGATCTCGCCTAGGTAACAAGGCACATTTCTCTGTTATCATCAAATGGTAACACAATTATCACAAATTGTGTGATGACCCAATCCCGGGTAATGGGATAATCTCTTGAAATTGTCTACCAAATCCCTTCATTTCTTGTTTTTTTCTTAAAGAAATTGTGATTTTTCAAAAAGCTTCTTCATACTCTAACCATTCCCATATTTTGCAGGAAAGCTTTGGCATCTAAAAATGGTTCAGACAAGGGCTGATAAGAGGGCTGCTCAACAACACAGTGACAACGAATCAGAGGAGATGAATTCTCCTAGATTATCCAAGAAGAATAATTCAGGGGATGAGAGCGACGTTGATTCGGCCATGTACCGGATCTTTCAAAAAATGATGACCAAGATGATGGCCGAGCAGGCTAAAGCTGATCCCAAGAAGGCAGCTTCTAAGAGCAAAGCCAAAAAGAAGCCCATGAAAAAGCCCGTCAAGATCAGCAAGCAAAAGAAACAACGTGACAGTACTTCTGAAGATTCCGGGTCAGCAGAAGAAGTCTCTGAAGAAGAAGAGCAGTTGATTTACATTCTGAAGCACCTGCGGCAGTCCAAGAGGCCAGTAGAAGAGCCAGTATCAGTAAACAAGCCAAAGTATGGGGCCCCCGCAGAAGATTCGATTCAAGCTTTGACCAAGATAGTCAAGGACCTGCAAATCCGTGACAAAGGAAAAAGGTCATACACCAGGCAGGACTTCTATCTCGGCTTAGAAGGGGACAAGGATCTGGAGAACCTCCCCCGGAAGTTCATCAAGTTTGACGGAACCGGCGATCCAAAAGCCCATTTGGCAATGTTCTTCGCAGAATGTGCCCGGTTCAGCGAAGATAACCGCGCCCTTTTCCTCTGTTTTTCCCGCAGCCTGGATGGGATAGCATCGAAGTGGTACGCTGAACATGTCAATCCCATCGAATTGAGGGATTTCGACAAAGTTGTTAATATGTTTGTTGAACGCTTCCTGTTCAACACGGAAGCTCTGCCTACCCTGAACCACTTGTGCAACCTCAAACAAGAGCCCAATGAGAAGGCCAGAGATTTCATCCATAAGTGAAGGAGCATTTGCAATAAGACGAGGAATCCCATTTCTGAGGAGCATGCCCTCCAGGTTATCCTCAATAATTTTTGTCAGCCTCTAAAAAGTCTTCTTTTCCCATATCCCTCCAAATTCTTCATCGAACTGACAGAGCGAGCAGAATGACTCGAAATGGGGGTAGAAAATGGGATGTATGAAGGTGTTTCTTCGGCAAAGAACATTCTGGATCCAAAGAAAAATGCCCATTTTACCTACTCAGCTGATGTTCCCGAAGATAATCAGGGCAGTAGCAGCAGAAATGACAATGGCAGCGGGTCGAAGCCCGAGCAGAATAGAGGCAGAAAGGGCAAAATCTTCAAGAGCAATGACAAATCTCTCCCAACCGGTCCTCAACAAAAAGGGGACTTTCAAGAAAAACCTAAACACATCAATTGGAGCAGGGATAAGAAATTCACTCCTTTGGACCAGCCTCTGGAGAAAGTGCTGGAATACCTGCTATCCCATGGGATGGTGAAGTTGCCCAAAATTGCAGACCCTCCAGTATTCATGGGGAAGTACAGAGAGCAATACTGCAAATTCCATAGAGCCATGGGACATGATACAAAACACTGCTTCGTCTTGAAGCATTTGGTGCAGGACTGTATCGATAAAAGCATCCTCGTAGAAGATGAAGAGGAGGGCAAAATGGAAATTTTATCTGCTCCATTTCCCAAGCATTCAGCATCAACCATCTCAGAACATTCATTCCTTCCGCAAAGCCATATACATCCGTGCTCTAGTGAAGAGCTAAAACTCCAGCATCAGGTAATGGTTCTACATCAGGATCAGCCTATGTCTCAGAAAATGGATATCTTCTCACTTCTTGACCAAGTAAGTGTACCAGTCAAGGATGAAAGAATTCCAATCTTCCCAAAGAGCTTTCTTAAGAAAGAAGCCTGCACAGAGAAAGCAGAAACCTCTAAAGCAGCAGAGGAACGGGCTGATGATTTCCAGAAGCCAATTACGGCACTCTCCAACATTTCCATCTTCAAATTAACTCATGATTCTCCCAAGCATCAGGAAAAGTTGGATGATCTATTAAGAAAAATCAAGGTGAAGCCGGGCACCACGCCCGAAGACATGGCGCAGATTGTAAATCAAGCGATGACAAACGCGCCTATTACCTTTTCAGATGAGGACTTGCCAAAGCCTCATTCATTCCACAACAATGCATTATACATTGTAGTCAGGACCCGGGGCATGACTGTCCCGCATGTGCTCGTTGATGGAGGCAGCAACCTCAATATTTGCCCAGAGATGACAGCGAAAGCACTGGGATTGAAAGAGGAAGAATATGTGTCTGATCCCATTACCATCTACGGCTTTGATAATCACGGGCAGACTGCCAAGGGCAAGATCTTCTTAGAAATCTTCATTAATTACTCAGTGCATACCGTCTTATTCCATGTCGTCAATGTGCCGCCAACTTACAACTTGTTGTTGGGACGAACATGGATCCACAATGCCAATGCCGTTCCATCAACTCTCCACCAATGCATCAAGTGGTCCAAAGGTGGAATGATCACTACCGTTTTGGGCGAAGACCCTGAAGAAAGGCTGCCACAGCCTATGATTCCTCGTCCAACATTCACAGCTGATATTCCAAGCATCCGAGAAGCGGATGAAATCAATCTTAGCAACAGCCTAGAGATGCTGAAACTGAAAGATGTCATGGATGAAGAAAATGTTGCAGCCATGGTCCAATGGCAGGGACCTTGTTTCTTCAAGTTAGGAGGACGCATTAATTACACCTCCTTCAAAGATCATCCCTTATTTCCTCAGTTTTCTAAAGCAAGAAAGGGATTCGATCTGTTGATCAAACATGGATATCAGCCATTCCGAGGCATGGGAAAAGATGAAGACGACATGATACAGCCCATAATTCCAGTTTGGCATGCGAATAGTTTAGGGTTGGGATTCACCGGCCAGGATTTCAGCAAAAAGACAGTTTTTGTCAGAGGAAGCCAATGAAGAGATGATGCCTTAGTTTTCCTGTTTTCTTTTCTTATCTTTTGTTTAAATCTTGTAGGGACAATACAGTCCCATCTTTTTGTCAGTGTCTTGTAAATACTTTGCTTCGATCAATGAAAGATTAATCTTTTTCCTCATATTCGGGCATCTATCATTTCTTCTTTGTCTATGTCATTTCCCTTTGCTTTATATAAAAATTTGATTTGGCTCGTACTTTCTCTTAAACAACCTTCCTTACATTTTCAGAACTATTAACTCCTGAATCAATGACAAGATTTGTTATCAATCCCAAGTATCTAAAATTGGCAAGGTTTTTTGAGATGAAAGATAGAGCAGAAGTTAGTCAGGCAGCAAAGCAGACCGAAGAGCTAGCCGAATTTGATTCCACCATTCAGGATTTACCAGAATTTGCTCACATTCAGAAGCAGGATGAACCATCAGCTTTGGTTCAAGATCCAACTGAGGATATCAACATTGGGTCGGAAGATAATCCGAAAATTCTCAAAATCGGGTCGTGTCTAAGCGAAATTGAAAAAGCTAGACTCATCCAATTCCTTGAAAAGTATCAGGAAGTATTTGCCTGGACTTATGAAGATATGCCAGGATTGGATATCAAGCTGGTTGAGCATCGACTCAAGTTGAAACCAGAAGCCAGACCAATCAAGCAGAAATTAAGGAAGTTAGACCCTCGAATTGAGCAACAAGTCAAGGAAGGACTTGAAGATTTGTTAAAAGCAGGCTTCATCCGGGCCATTGATTATTCAGATTGGTTGGCAAATATCGTAGCAGTCCCTAAAAAGAACGGAAAAGTTCGGATCTGCATTGATTTCAGGGATCTCAATAAGGCTACCCCGAAAGATGATTATCCACTTCCTAATATTGACCTGTTGATCGATAGCACAGCGGGTCATGCCATGTTTTCTTTCATGGACGGATATTCAGGTTATAATCAGATCAAGCTGGCCGTTCGTGATCAATCCAAGACTTCATTTACTACACCATGGGGGACCTTCTGCTATACAGTCATGCCATTCAGACTCAAAAATGTTGGGGCAACCTATCAAAGGGCGATGGCTGTTATTTTCCACGATCAAATGCACAAGAATATGGATGCGTATGTGGATGACATTTTGGTTAAGTCTAAAGAAGAAGAGGATCACCTTGATGCTCTTAATCAAGTTTTTGAAAGACTTATTCTTTACAAGTTAAGACTTAATCCTCAGAAATGTGTTTTCGGAGTTGAGTCCGGCAAATTACTCGGCTTCATTATCAGCAAGAAAGGGATCGAGGTAGATCCGGCCAAGGCAAAAGCCATTATTGACATGCCGCCTCCAACTAACCTCAGGGAACTGCGGAGCCTTCAAGGACGTATTCAGTCTATTCGCAGATTCATCTCTAATTTGGCCATGAGATGCGAGCCTTTCAACCATTTGCTAAGAAAAGGAGTTAAATTTGAATGGGGATCAGAATGTCAGCTCTCGTTTGAGCGCATCAAGCAGTATCTCCTTAATCCACCAGTATTGAAGCCGCCAAAGTTGGAAAAACCTCTCTTACTATATATTTCAGTCAATCAGAATGCCTGTGGTGGATTCCTCGCTCAGTATGAAGAAGGTAGCCTGATAGAGCACGCCATCTACTACGTGAGCAAAACTTTCATTGATTATGAAAAGAAGTATTCTCAAATGGAGAAAACTTGTCTAGCTCTGGTTTGGATGTGCCAGAAATTAAGACATTACCTATTGGCTTCTGAAATCAAATTCCTATCGAAGCTTAATCCTCTCAGATATATTTTGGAGCAACCGTTTCTCACTGGACGGATTGCGAAGTGGCAGGTCCTCCTAATGCAATATGACTTAGAATATGTTTCTCAAAAGTCAATTAAAGGCCAAGTGATCGCAGATCAGTTGGCAGATTTCCCTTTGACGGAAGAAATTAAAACAGAAGATGATTTTTCTGATGAGCACATCTGTAATATCCAACAGCCCCCAGTTTGGAACATGTTCTTCGATGGCTCTAAAAACATGTCTGGCATAAGGATTGGAGTCTTGTTAATCACTCCAGAAAAAGAAATGATCCCTTATTCTCTCAAGCTTGGTTTCCAATGCACTCATAATATGGCCGAGTATGAAGCTTTAATACAAGGCCTCAAAATTCTGCAAAGTTTCAATGTCAAAAGAGTACATGCCTTTGGTGATTCCCTACTTGTTGTCAGTCAACTTAACACTGAATGGCAAGTGAAAGATTCCAAATTGATTCTGTATCAGAAGATCGTCCTCGCTCTTGTGGACAGCTTCGAAGAATTTCAGCTCAATCATATCAGAAGGGAGCATAATCAGATAGCTGATGGTTTAGCCAGTCTGGGCTCCATTCTATCCTTTAAAGATGGTGAGTCATGTCGTTCTTTCGAAGTTGGCAAACTTGAGCAACCTGCTTTCGATTCAATTATGCAAGTAAACCAAATTAATCAGAAGGAGAAGCCTTGGTACCAAAACATCAAAAATTTTATTAAGACTGGTGAATTTCCATCAGAGATGTCAAAAAGGGAGCAACGTGCGATCCAACGTATGTCTACCCGTTATTTCATTCTTGCCAATGTCCTCTACCGCCGTGGGTTCAGTTCTGAGTATTCAAGGTGCTTAGACAAAGAAGAAGCTATGGAAATCATCCAAGAGGCACATGAAGGGATTTGTGGTGGCCATGTCGGCTATCAGACTCTCGTCAAACAGATCGTCCGAGCAGGATACTACTGGAACACCATGCAGCAGAATTGCCATCGATTTGTGCGAAAGTGTGTCAAGTGCCAATTGCACGCACCTTATATTCATGCTCCGGCCGCATATCTACAATCAGTTGTTTCTCCTTGGCCATTTTCTATGTGGGCTTTCGACGTCGTCGGCCCGATTACTCCTTCTGCTTCCAACGGCCACAAATACTTCCTGACTGCGACAGAGTATTTCACAAAATGGGTCGAAGCTGTTACCCTACGCACAGTAGAAGGCCGCCATGTGGTTTCTTTTATTCACAAGAACATTCTTTGCCGCTTTGGCATACCACATGATATTGTCTCAGACAATGTAACCCATTTCAAAAATGAGAGGATGAAGACATTTTGTTCTAAATTCAGAATTTCCCATCATTTCTCAGCTCCCTATTATCCCCAAAAGAACGGCCAAGCAGCAACTACCAATAAAATCTTGATTCGTATTCTGGAAAGGACTGTGAAAACAGGTCGAGACTGACATGAGAAAATCCATGACGCACTTTGGGCATATCAGACCACCATTCGGACTCCGACTAATGCCACTCCTTCAGAACTTGTTTACGAAACGGAAGTGGTATTGCCTCTCCATGTCCAAAAGCCCGCTCTCAAATTTGCTTCTCTTATAGAATTGCCACTTGATCAGTATCAATAGCAGAGATTGGTACAACTAGATTTACTGGATGAAAAGAGGCTCAAGGCAGCAGAGCATGCTCAAGTTTATCGGCAGAGGATAGCTCGACACTATGCCAAGTCCGTCATTGAGAGAAAATTTTGGGTTAACGACTTGGTACTCAGATCGACAGCTCATCTCAAGCATCGACCACGGGGCAAGTGGTCACCCAATTGGGAAGGCCCTTATGTGGTTAAGGAAGCACTGCCTCGCAATTCATATCGTTTAATCAATGCAGACGGAGTGGAAATGCCGGACCCTATCAACGCTCTGCATCTGAAGAAGTTTTACACCTAAAATGTTCATTTTAAAGCCTTTGTACTCTTCAAAGAGCCATTTTCAATAAAATAATGATCTTCTATCAATTCTTACATTCCTCTCCATGATACTGGGCATTTTATTTTGATCTATGATCATCTTCTTTCATCATATGCAGGCAAGATTAGACAAAAGCTCTTTTTCTCAAATTTTTGTTAATTCTCATTTGATCTTATGATCTTTATTTTCATTACATTTGATTTACTTTTGGGTTTGAGCAAATTTTCTTCAAGCTATTGCTCATTTATGTCAAGTTTTAAGCAAATTCTCGTCAATCTTATTAAAATTTTCATCTACCTTTATCTTTAAAAATTTACCCCTTCAGGTTAAGGGATAAACCTGATGCCTCCTATCAATGAGGTATTCTTTTTGTTATTTCCCCCGTTCGGGACAAGAGAACAGAATCTTGAAAGTCGACCACATGCAAATAAACTATGATGGTCCATTAATTTTTACCAAAGAATCTTTATTTTCTCAAAAATTCACTTTGTTTAGCTCATCTTTACAACCCAGTCCTCGCACTAGGGTATTTCCCAAAATCTTCAATCATATATTGAGCTCATTTGGAGGATCCGACCTTCGCACCAATAACTTTCTACATTCAATCTTTTGATCAAAATCCTTTCTTACAAAATTCAAGTTCTGATGCAAAATCTCCCAAAAGCTGATGTATTTCAAACGTCCCAGTTTTACTGGTCAGGTATTTCAAATGTCCCAGTTTTTTTTACTGGTCAGGTACTTCAAACGTTCCAGCCTTTTACTGGTCAGGTATTTCCGAAAAGATCCAACACTCGTTGGTCATCTATTTCAAATGTTCCAGCTTCTCGCTGGTCAGGTATTTCAAACGTCCCAGCTTTTGCTGGTCAGGTATTTCAAAAGATCCAAACACTCGTTGGGCATGTATTTCAAACGTTCCAGCTTCTTGCTGGTCAGGTATTTCAAACGTCCCAGCTTCTGCTGGTCAGGTATTTCCGAAAAGATCCAACACTTGTTGGTCATATATTTCAAACGTTCCAGCTTCTCGCTGGTCAGGTATTTCAAATGTCCCAGCTTCTGCTGGTCAGGTATTTCAAAAGATCCAACACTCGTTGGGCATGTATTTCAAACGTTCCAGCTTCTTGCTGGTAAGGTATTTCAAACGTTCCAGCTTCTTGTTGGTAAGGTATTTCAAACGTTCCAGCTTTTTGCTGGTTAGATCCAACACTCGTTGGTTATATATTTCAAACGTTCCAGCTTTTTCGCTGGTCAGGTATTTCAAACGTCCCAGCTTTTCTGGTCAGGTATTTCAAAAGATCCAACACTCGTTGGGCATGTATTCCAAACGTTCAAGCATTTTGCTGCTCATGTATTTCAAACGTTCCAGCTTTCGCTGGTCAGGTATTTCTAAAAAAAAAGATCCAACACTCCTTGGTCATGTATTTCAAACGTTCTAGCTTTTTCGCTGGTCAGGTATTTCAAACGTTCCAGCTTTTCGCTGGTCATGCATTTCAAACGTTCCAGCTTTGCTGGTCATATATTCCAAAAAAAGAACTCAGCTTTTGGTCATGTATTTCAAAAAGTCCCAGCTCATAATTTTCGAGCTCCCAAAATCAACCTATTCCATAAATCAAACTTTCAGGTTGCAATTTTTCCATTCTCTCATTACCAAACCTTCGAGTTTCAATCTCTCAAAATCTATCATTTCCAAACCTTCATATCTCCAAATCTCTCAAGATTATCAATTCTCCAACCTCTGGGTACAATGTTTTCAAAAACAATTTCACCATTTTCTCAACCCTCGGGTTATAATCTCCCAATTTCAATCATTCTCAATCTTTTTATTAAAACCCAGTTTTTCATAACCATTCGTGTATTCCCCAAAAGACCCAACACTCGTTGGTCATGTATTTCCAAAATGTTCCAGCATTATTGCTGGTCATATATTTTAAATGTTCCAGTTCTACTGGTCAAGTATTTCAAAAGGTTCCAGCTTCTCGTTGGTCACATATTTCAAAGGTTCCAGCTTTCGCTGGACAGGTGTTTCAAAAAGATCTCAACATCTATGTCATGTATTCCAAAAAGGTTCCAGCTTTCGCTGGTCATGTATCTCGAAAAGGTCCCAGCTTCCGCTGGTCACATATTTCAAAGGTTCCAGCTTTCGCTGGTCATGTATTTCAAAAGTCCCAGCTTTTGCTGGTCATGTATTTCCAAAATTGAAGATACAACTCAAGTTCTCATCAAAATCTATATTGAGTGATTATTTCACAAAAGAAATTCGTGAAAACTTTGCCAATTTGCTAAAAGCATTTGTTGATTCCAAATATTCTTACTACACAAAAGAATTTCCTCAGATTACCTCTAAAAGAGTGAAACCTTTTGTGAAAAAGAGGTAAAATTCAAATCTTTTTCCTGATTGATCAACCAAAAGGATGTAAGAAATGTCCTCGATACGATCAATGAAAGAAATCTTCAATGATGTTGAAAAGCCAGGAGCGAATTGATATTGATCTTGGCTATGACGCATGTTTAAAAATGACTTTTTGGCAATCAGGCAGTGGAAATATCTTGTGCTATAAAAAGAATCCACTCAACCCATATCTTCTCATTTCGTTTAAAAGTTGCAATCAAATATCCATAAAAGGGATCTCTCAATTGTCGTCAAGATGAAGGCGAATTAAGCGAGTAGACCCCCGGGGCCAAAGAAGATTTGAAACATTTCCAAGATGACGGAGTTTGTGACGGATCCTTCAAGGGAAAGTTTGGATCACCGTCAAGATGAAGGCGGATATGATGGGCCAAACGACAAACCCTAAAAGATATTTGATTTCTGCTATCATCTAAAGACCTTTTGAGCCAATGTCATATATAATCCCTGAGAAAAAGAAGGATCGGAACATCTCCAAGATGAAGGAGTTTGTGACGTACCCTTCCCCGAACAAGAGAGAAAAGTCAGGACATCCAAATGAAGGATGATGTGAAAAACCGAGAAAGCCCAATGACTCAAAAAGAGTGCAAAAAGATCATCGTCGGAAAACACCCGGATATCAAACTGCCAAAGTTGCCAGAAGTCATCTTTTCTCATGCAAAATTCTTTTATCAATATCTTTTCATTACTTGCTTTTATGAAATTAAGAATATTTCTTCTATTCTCATATCAGGGAAATGGATAGCTTCCTTGAAGAAAATCATCAGTGCTAAAAATTTGAATCTGACTCTTAGAACTGAGGAGTTAACCTCATTTGGGGGAAATACTCTAGGTAAAAGAGGGAATATCTTTTGCACATACGTGCACATTTCCAAGCGTTTGAATCTACTACGATCTTATCTTATTGGCAAAATTTTCTAGCTATTCCAAGAATGAAATAAACATTTGATATCTATTCTGATGCAACCTAGCGTTGTTTATATCTTCCAGAAGAATTGCCTCATTCAGTTGAAGTATCTTTTCCTGTCCCATCACGGTTTCTTCAGTCAAGGATTCCGTATGGTGTTCCCACTCAGATTAAGGGTCAAAACCTGAATTTTCTGCGAGAGGTCATTGATTTCAAAAAGCTATTTCAGTCTCAGCAAATGAGACGCCCAAAATCATTCCTTTTTTTCAAGCTTTAAGGAACCCTATATTTCCCTCCTTTCGCAAACCCCTCTCGGATTTGTTCATCCAAATTCTGAAGGTCCCCTTATGGTTTCTCCATTTGAGAAATCCATATGGTAGATTTCCTATCCAGGTTAAAAGTTAACCCGGAACCTCGCTTCGCGAGGTATCTTCCTTGCAGGTTTGGGTTAAACCTGAGTCTCGTTCCAACGAAATTCCTTGTTTGGACGAGATGATTTCTTCCAGTCCCATCATGGCTCCTCCCATCAAGGAACCCATACTTCATACATTCATCCAAGAAAGGATCATACTCGGGCTTCATTTCACAAGGCATTTTCCAAAATGTCCCATCAAGGTCCCCGTGTATCCCTTTCCTCAGTTCAAATTCATCTTGATATATTTTCGTCTCATCCAGGTTAAGGGCTAAACCTGAATCATTCCGATAAGAGTATCTGGTCTCACCCATGAGACCTGATCAAAATTCTCATTTCCCACCATTTCAGAATTTTCATCTAAAGTCCCATCACGATTTCCTCATTTTCTACTCAATCATATCATCTTCAAAGATTTCGTCTCCCCAAAACCATTCAGGATAAGGTTTCAAAGCCTGAGAAGCCAAATTTTCAAAATAATTCTTCCACACCCAGCTCAGATCTGCTGACTGGGGCATTTTTCAAAATTTGGAGTGTTATCTTTTCCACTAAACTCGGCTTTCAACCGGCTTAGTAGCAAAGAGGGGCATCTGTGAACACCCCAAATTTTTCAAAGTTTTGTAAAAATGACCCTTTTGCCCCTAACCCCGTTTTCTAAGAAAATCAAGTCATTTCTTCAGATTCTCTGAATTAAAATCCATATTGATATATTCAAAATCAATTCCGGATCCGAATCCAGTGCTTTAAATCCATATTTCTTCAAAATCCGGATCCAAATGTATTTTCTGAAGAAATTTTTTTAAAATAGCTTTTAAATTCTCAGAAAAATTCCCTTTTGTAAATATTTTTGCAAAAACACAAAAAAATTAGTTTTAACCTTTGTTTTCTCACAAGCTTTAGGATTTTTATTCTAAAAATACAAAAAAAATATATGCTGCAGGTGCCTCTTTAGTTCATGGATATCATCAAACCAACAAATGAAAGCTCGGTTGG
The DNA here is from genome assembly GCF_984573655.1 of Nuphar pumila. Taxonomy (NCBI): domain Eukaryota; kingdom Viridiplantae; phylum Streptophyta; class Magnoliopsida; order Nymphaeales; family Nymphaeaceae; genus Nuphar; species Nuphar pumila. The sequence continues at coordinate 40,082,005 of NC_143264.1, read as the reverse complement.
GTCTTAGTCTCCAGAAATTGGTGAAACCTCGTACAGTATTGCATGCTACTGACTGTACCTATGTTAAATCTATGGTCCATCGACAGGTTGCCACATTGGCATGGCCTGGAGCTTGATCCTGTTTGTGAAAATCACTCTGTTAGTGCTTGCCTTCTCTTATATACCAACCTTCACCTTGCTATGAGCTCTTCATAGTGGCTCACGATGGCTGTAGCTCATAGCATCCATCCTTCACAAACCAATGTGTTTGCCACAGCATAAAAGTTGATGTTATATCAACTCAGTGTCTCTTCCACCTACCATCCATGGCAATCGCTTGCTTTTAGCCCAGCTGCAACACTACAGCACCAGTGGGTTGCTTTCCCACCTGCATATTTTAACACATCAATATTTATGGTGATGATCACCCTCAAAATTCATATGTAGAAATCGATGGATAAGTCAAATCTATCATGTTATACCTCTCATAAGTTGTTGATATATATATATATATATATATGTATACCTACAGGCCTATACATACATGTATAAGTATATATATATATACATACCATTTCCTATCTTTTCTTGATATATGAGCATCCTCTTATCATTGGCATCTTTTGGAATCTGTGTGACATATCCAATTTTTTTTAATTTCGTATTAACCCAGTTATTTTGCAGGGAATATGTGGAAAAGGTTTTCATTTGGAAATTGTAAATTCGATTTTATGAATTGTAATAGCTAGATTTGAATAAAAAATTACATTTTTCTGCTTTAGGTAGAATGAATGAGCATTGTAAAAATATCATGAATTGCTTGTTTCTCATGCATTTTCCTTCATTTCTCAAATTCTCACAATGGTGAAACACGAATGGCACGTGCACCATTTCGTAAGAGGTAAGTTAATCCTATGTTGATGATTTACACCAACGGCCATAGTCGGTGTAAACAAGACTTAGTATTTTTATCTTTTATGAAATAACATTGGATCCACACTGGATCCTTTTCAAAAATCATCATATTTTTCAAATATTTCACCTTTTATCAGAGTTTAGCTTAGAAATAATTCAATATATATACCAATGGCCATAGTCAGGGTATATTGAGAATTAATTTCATTTTAAACTCTATAAAAGCACCAAAAAGGTATTTTATCCTTCATTTGAATTTAGATATGACTATTATATAATACATTCAATGACCATAGTCAGGAGTGTATTATATCATTAATCTTATTTAAATTCATTTGAAGAATGAAATATGATTTTCAAATCCAATTTCAAACTTATTCAAATTCATTCATCATATAGGATACAATTGCATCATATTTTCAAAAATTTCCTTTTCAAATTCCAAGTGATTCTTCTTCTTCATTTTCCAGATCAAATCTTGTTCAAATCCAATTCTATCTCATTTTAAGATTCAAAAATCCAATTTCAAAGTCCAATTTGACTTTGAAACTCCAAAATCACTTTATATTCAAACTTCAAAATTCCAACTCAATTCAAAATCCAATTTCAAAGTTCAATTTAACTTTGAAGTTTCTGATTCATCTTCTGATTCAAAATAAAGTTTTCTTCAAGTTTTAAAATCAAAGTTGAGATTGACTCTGAATATCAAAATCCAAACATTCCTAAGTTCAATCTGGGTTTTCAAAAACCCAGATCCATCTGGACTTTCAAAACCCAAAATCCAAAGTTAATCTCAGCTTGGATCCAGATTTCCAAGTATGAATCCAATTCTACTTTGGATATCAGATTACAGATACAAATTCCATTTTAGACCCAGAATCCAATTCTACTTTGAATCTCAGACTTCAGATCTAATTCCATTTAAGAATCCAAAATCCAGACTTTTACTTTGGATCTCAGATTACAGATCCAAATTCCATTTAGGATCCAAAACCCAATGCTACTTTGGATCTCAGACTTTAGATCCAAATCCATTTTAGGATCCAGAATCCAATTCTACTTTGGATCTTAGACTTCATATCCAACTCCATCTTCCAACTTCATCTTGGATCTCAAATTAAAGATCCGAAATCCATTTAGGACCCAGAATTCAACTTTACTTTGGATGTCTGACTTCAGTTCCAAATTTTATCTTGGATTCCAAATCTTGAATCCAATTCCATTCAAAACTTTAGACCCCAATTTCATCTTGGATTCCAATTCTTAAATCCAATTCCATTCAGAATTTCAGATTCAAATTCCATCTTGAAATTCCAACTTTTAAATCAATTTCATTTTTCAATTTTATTCAGATTTCCCAATTCCATCTTTTCTTCTGATTCAATTCCATTTTCATTTCTATTCTGATTCAAAGTCCATTTATAACTTTGAAAATTCCTTTCTTCTTCTTTTATCTCAAGACTTCAAAATCATTTTCCAAAATCCGGATTTATTTTTCCAAGCTCTTGATTATTCTAAAAACTTAGAACTTCAAATCTTAAGTTCTAAGTTAGAAATCATTTCTTCACTTTATCAGATTCATCTCAGAAACACTTGGGAATTCTTCAAAAACACTTTCAAAAAGAGCATACATCTTTGCATTTGCACAAGCATGATTCTTTGTGCATTTAGACTTAGAATAATTTCTTAGCAAAACAAAAGGCATAAATTCGACCCTTGGTTCGATTACCCCTGGTAAAGGCGCCAGGAATGGTCGAACCTCGTATCGACGAGCGGATCCCGTCTCCCAGTTTTCTCGCAAATATTTCAGAAACGGAAGCGAGTTATTTCAAATATTTTCAGAATTAAGGTCAAGTGAGACCCGCAAAAGAGTTCCTCTTCTCTTCTTTTCTCTTCTCTCTTTCTTTTTGTCTTTTATCTTTCTCCCTCCAAAAAGGAGGAAAATAAGAGGTTAGAAAGGAAAAGAGAAGGAAGCGAGAGAATATTACGAGAGGAAAATTTTTGCGATGATCACAATCTTGCTCCTGAACTTTCGAAAAAAAATAATTGCACTATTGTCTCGTGGTTGGTCAAGTTGCGCTCTACCAAAATGCACTAAGTGGTGAACCAAATTTCTTAGCATGTGTTTTCTGTCAAGTGCTTCATGCAATATCCAACCTGACATCTAGCTCATATGTGAGGGATTACTTTAACCCTATATGCCTATATAAGATAATTGTCAATACTTCACTCTTTATAAATTCATCAAAGCATATGAGTTTTTCCTTTAGATGTTTCAAAATTTATGCCCATAAATTCTTTGACTCCTTATCTACAACTACAAATGCAACTAAAAACATTTCACTATAAGAATCAATAATACGGGCAAACAATAATATACTGTGATCATCGCAAAATTTTATAAAACTCTCGCAAGTCCACTTGACCTTTTGAAAAAGATTTTGAAAGACTCGCCTTCATTTTCTGAAAAATGCGAGAAAATTTGGAAAATGAGATCCGCCTGTCAGTATGAGGTTCAACCGTTCATGGTGCCTTTACAAGGGGTAATTGAATCAAGGATTGAACTTTATGCCTTGCTTTGCTTAAAATGCATAAGTAATCATTCTAAGTTCTAAAATGCACAAAGAATCTTACATATGCTATGATTTTTGAAAAATGTTATTTTAAAAACATGATGCATGGTTTGGAAATTGCTTTGGATTGAAATTGCCTTGAAATATTTCAAAATTGAATTCCCAGTGATTTTGAAAATTGCTTTGGAAATATACTTTGAAAAATTGCTTGAAAATATCTTAAAATTGACTTGAAATAATTTTAAAATTGATTCAAAATATCTTTGAAAATTACTTTAAAAATCATTTGGAAAATTACTTTGAAATGATTTTGAAATTAATTCAAAATTACTTTGAAAATTATTTGAAAAATATCTTAAAAATGATTCAAATCAATTTCGAAATTACTTGGAAAATATTTTAAAAATTGATTCAAAATTACTTCAAAAATATTTGAAAATTGGATAGAAATGATTTCAAAATTAATTCAAAATTACTTTGAAAATATTTAGAAATTATATTGAAAAATATCTTGAAATCATTTTGAAATGATTTTGAAATTAACTTTGAAACTATTTAAAAAATCATTTGGAAAATAACTTGAAATTATTTTGAAATAATTTCAAAAATGATTTGAAAACATTTCGAAGCTCTTTGGAAAATATCTTGGAATTAATTTAAAAATGACTTTGAAATTATTTTGAAAATCACTTTGAAATTGAAATTACCTTAAAATTGAAATTGAAATTGAAATTAAAACTAAATTGAAATTACTTTGAAATTGAAATTGAATTGAGATTGAAATAAAAATTACTTTGAAATTGAAATTGAAATTGAAATTAGATTGAAATTGAAATTGAAATTGAAATTGAAATTGAAATTAGATAGAAATTGAAATTGAAATTAAAATAGAATTTTTCTTGAAATTGAAATTATAATTGAAATTGAATTTAAAATTACTTAGAAATTGAAATTGTGCCTTACAAAATCTAATAAAGATGAATTTGCCATATATCCACGACTATGGCCGCAAATATGTTTTAAATAGCTCTTGTTAAATTTTAAATATCTTGAAAAACCTTTTGAAATACGCAATAATTTTTAAAAATAGCCTAAGAGTGTAGGCTTTTTGTAACTTAAAAAAATTAATAAATCTAAATTTCATTTATATTCTGACTATGGCCATAAATATGAATTCTATTAAGTTTATCAACTTCTTAGAAGAATGTGCACGTGCCATTCGTGTTGACCATTGTAGAATTTGAAATATGCGTATGACAAACCATAGCAATTTAATATTGGGAAAATAAACTATATGCAAATGCAATCTATCTAATGCAGAAAGAGAAATTTCTACTATTTCTGATATTTGATTATAATTTACATCAAATAATTGAATAATAAAATAAAAAAAATAAAAGAAGAAATAAAGGAGAATATCATCTTGAGATTTTTCTGCAAAATTAACAAACATGTTAGTGAAAAATGTAGGCTTTTCTGGATTTATCCAACAATATCCAGAAATTGAAGGATATTTTCTAGAAATAAGTCTGTTCCATGCTTTTCATAAAATCAAAATCATAAATGAAGTAAAGGATGAGTGCATGATTTGATAAACGATCAAAATAATTCAATTTTGGAAAATAAATTTCGAAATTATGGGCAAAATGACCAAAATACCCCTAAAATTAAGACTATGGCCTTAAAATTAGGGTTTTCTAAAAGAAAGTTTAAAATATGCATCACACAAAAGCTTAAAAGTTTATGAAATTGATTAGAGAGCTTGTTGATGTAATTAAAAATATTATAAAATATTAAATCAAGAAAATAATTTTCAAAATTGAGAAATTAAATGAGAAAATGCCGAATTTACCATTGTTTTAGCAAAACTATGACTTTTTAGAAAACCGGTTTTGAAAAATCTAATGAATGAGAGGCTAAATGACCATGAAAATTCATATGAAGACTCCTAACAACCTTAGTAATAATCTAGATTTGAAAAATATAGGAAATCATTGAAGAAAAAGCCTGAATTAGGGTCTTTTATCAGATTAAAACAGGAATTTGCAGAAATAAAATTTATAGGAAAACCTGTTAGAATGTTTCAGGTGAAAGAAGGCCTAAAAGAACTCAATTCAAACCTAAATTGAGTCCAGGGATTCAAGACAAATTAGAAAAATATCTCTTTTTTATAGAATGTGAAAATCATTTCTAAAACTTGAGATATTAATGAAACATTAGAGAATTAAATTTTAGAAATAGGAGATTGAATTTAACATGCAAGTTTCTGTAATTTGGATGTTTCAGAGGCTAAACCTACTCAATTTCTCCCAACTTTGTGGGAGAAGTAGCTTAAAAAGATCAGAAAATTAATTCAATTTACAGAAATTTAAAATCAATTTTGGTTTGGGTGTGGTAACTTTGCAAATTCATTGTTCTATCTGAGGAAATGAACCTGTTATAGAACATAGTGTTCTGTAATCAGTCATGGTTTTCAGTAGAAATGAAATAGCAAATGATTATATACATTTTTAAAAACTGGAAGAGATAAACTAGACGTGTAAATGAATAAAACTAGACATGTAAATGAATAAAACCTGTTTACAGATCTGGAAAATGATCTTCCATTAGGAAGATATGATTTAGACAAGTTGATCATGAATCTGATCAATGCCTGAGATTGCAGACAGACATGGTTCTGGTTTTTGATAAAAATAAAATAGAAATTGACCATAAAAATTGCTAAAAATTGTCAGGGATGAACTAGACATATAAATGAAGCAAACTTTTTTTACAAATCTTGAAAATGATCTCCCATTAGGGAGATATGATTTTGACAAAATGAACTAAGGTCTGAGCAAACTCAGATGATATAGAATGATAATGTTCTAGTTTTTGATCAAAATCAAGCATGAAATGACCATGAAAATTGCTAAAATTGGCAAAAATAAACTAGATTCAATCACATAGACACCACTTTTTTACGGATCAGAGAGATCATCTCCGGTCAGAGAGAAATCGCTTTGGCAAGTTGGTCCTGATTCTACTAAAATCCTGACGGTGCAGAATAAGAGGTTCTGACTCTTAATTTTTAAAGCGAGTCATCAAATCCCAACAAATCATGAAAAATTTATAGATTCATGGAGACATGATCATGAATCTCTCGTAAAAAAATCAGATAAAAAAGATAAAGATAAACCACCAAAAAAAATTACAGAGCTAATATGAGGCCAAAATCAAAATACATGCAGAATGTAAAAGAAAATGAAAGAAATTAATCTAAGTTAAAAATAAAATGAAAAGAGAGAGATATATGCAATATTTTTGGATTTTAGATGGATGAAAACAGTAATCTAGAACTGAAATGCATCTACTAAAGAAATAACAAAAGAAAATCGAAATAACAAAAGGCATGGAGCAATTGCTATAGTTGATTGAAGAGGAATTTGATCTCTAGAAGATCAAATTCCATCTTCATGGTAGCTTTGATAGAAATGGAAATGCAACAATCAAATAAAAATAAAAGCAAAAAGAGAATGAAATGAGAGAGAGGAAAGAAGGTCTACCTGCTGAAGAAGGAGCTTCAAGCTTTGGTTGCAACTCAAATGAAGAAGAAAGGAGAAGAGGGGGTGGCGACTACTTGGAGAAGAAGAGGAAGGAAGAAGAGGGGAAGAAAAGAGAGGGAGAGAGAGAGCAAATGCCAAAAAAAAGAAATGAGAAGAGGGGCTGAATGAGGTTGGTGCCACCCTTGAGGTCTATTTATAGGGCTCAAGGGAATTAGAATTGGGATTTTTTTTAAAAATCCCAACCCTACCCTTGAGAAAAAGACAAAACAAGATGGCCGATTTTGTGATTTTTTAAATTTTCTCTTGTTTTTTTTCTTTTGTAATTAATCTAATTAAGGTTTATTTTGGTTTGTCCTAATTTTAAACTAACTAAAACCCTAAAAGAAACCTTAATGTGGCGCCACCTAGGTGGGCCCCACATTGGATTTCAAAAGCAATTAAAAAGGATTTTTAAAAGAAAGTTTTAAAATCAAAGTTAAAAACAAAGGAATAAATGTGCAAAACAAAGTTTTAAAACAAGACTAATGTGAAAGGGATGATTCAAGAGTGACACCACTTACGTGGGTCTTTTGGATCAAACTGGATCTAAGATCCGTTTTCAAAATACAAGCTTGATGAAATCCAAAACAGAAACACGATCTGGATCGAGATCTGATATATTGAAAAAGATATTTTTTTAAAAACATTTTGAAATATCCGATATAAAATATTGGGTTTTGGATTTAAAAGATTTGTTTTGAACCCATGTTTGAAATCATAAGACAATTTGAATTTAGATCTGCATTAGAAGTTTGAAAATGATAAATGAATCTGGATCTCGGATCCTGAGTCAGAATCCTTGTTTTAAAATAATAAAGAAATCCTGGATTGAGGATAAAAACACTTAGAATGGATTCTGGATGATGAAAAGAATAAACTGGATCCTGAATATGAAGATAGAATTGGAAGTTAGATCCGGATCAAGATGGAAATGGATCCTGGAAATTGAGGAATGGATCCAGAAATGGTTGATGAGATCCTAGATATCATATGAGATAATCCAGGTTCAGAAAGTAAATTAAACTCTAGATATAGATAATAGAGTAAATTGGATGGAAGATCCACGTCCAAGATAGAAAATGGATATCAGATCCAACATTGGATCTAATATCCAAATTAAAATATGGATTAAATCTTGGATATAGATAAAATATAAAATAAAGGAATTGATCTGAGTCCAGATTGGGAATTGTCCGAGCTTGAAAATTAATGAAATTGATGTTCAGAACAAATGACCAAAAAATTTTTTTTTGCCCTACAGGGTATAGAGTGACACGGTACTGGACTGGTTTGAACTGAATTGAAGGTCAATTATACTTAGATGAATAAAATCTGAAGCTAAAACAGTAGCTGGGTTGACTGGATTTAGCTCAATTTTGTCTAAAATGAGCTAAAATAAGCTGAAATGAAGGTCCAAGAATGTAAAAAGTAACTTTGAACTGGAACTGAACCATTCGAACTCTTGATGAGCTCAAATTAGACACATGGGAATAGGATCTACTAGAATTTGTCTGACTTAGAGATAATTGAATGAAATTCAAGCTAGAAATGAACTCCTTTTGCCTGAAATGAACCAAATTTAGCCAGAATGAGCTAATACTACTTATCGTGAGCTCAGAGGAACTAAAAATGACTGACATTCTAACTCCTTTAAACTTAAAATAAGCTTGACTAGGTCTAACAGACAAGGATTTAGGGTGATTTAGGGGTAAATTGATAATTTTACTAATACACCTGCTACTCTCCAAGCAAGTATCTTGAGTTTAATGTCATATGATTACTTGATTACAGTCATACTTTTCATGCAACATCAAACTTAAACCACTTTATGGTCATGGATGCATTCTTATAAAGCATTGTACAAAGTCATATAATTAAACTTGTAACAGACATTTGAGCACATGCGTAGCATAAACATCTTATTCATTTTCACACATCATAATGCATATGCATGTACATGACCAATGCAATAAGGAAAATATATATGAACATCCATATCAATGAAACAATCATATCATCATGATATCATGGACATACATGTAGTCAACACATTTTTAGAATTTAAAACATAAACTTGTATTCATTGGACCTTTTGATCCTAAATCTTTAATGTGTCACATTCCATTTAAAATTCATGTCATAATCATATAAGATTGCATAAAATCAGACCTGCATAATCATTCACATAATGCATACTAATTCTATAAAGAAATTGAATAAAAACATATATACTATGCACCCTTTGAGCCTTGATTTATGAATTTGCCCTAATTTTTCCAATTTTATAACTCTGTCCGACTGGTACAGAGCTCAAAAAAATTTTTGGCTTTATGAAAAGAGCTAAAATTTTTACAGTATATAGGAATTGTTATTAGCTATCGATAGCCGCAAATCGTTCATAAAAACTTTTTCGTATGAAGAAGTTATGCATGTTTTACTACAGACCTATCAGTTTTTGTTTCGACTGTCATAGAGACGTGCTCCGTCCATGAATAGAGCCCAAATTTCTACAGTATATGCACAATGGAGCTAGATTTCCAACTCAACAATCCGTTCGTCAAAACTCTTCCGAACGAGGAAGAAATGACCATTTTACTGAACGGAGGTCAAGTGGAAAACCTAGAATTCTGAGATTTGCATTTAGGTGAATCAAACCGAGTCACCTGAATCCCAAGAAAAATTAAAAAAAATAGGGAATACACATGAAATAAAATTCCGAAAATTCTAAAATATTCACAGTAGATGGAACACTTCATAATCTATCAATCCAAACTAATATTTGCATAAAAATCATGGAATAAATCAAATTCAAATATATTTTACGAATCTATTTCTGAGAAACCGATTTTTATGATAAACACGATTTCAAAAATGGTTTTCTTTAGGGGAAAACATATTTTTTTCTATGGATCATTAGATCTGAGTCAAACCCACGGTTAGGAGGGTTTGATCATGATCTAAACTCATGAAAAGCATCAAAATCCATGCCAAGAACTTCATTCTTGCAAGAAAAGCATAGAAACCCTACCTTTTATTGAAAAAACGTATTTCTTGATGAATGAACGACTCTTTTTGCTCGATCCACCGATTAGCTCCTCATTCCAGCAAGGTGAGGACCTTAGATCTTCTCTCCATACCCCTTGAGGTCTGGATCTTGCACTCAAGAACCAAAAGAAACCCTAAAAGAAGAGAATAGGGAAGGGAAAGAGAGGAGAGAGAGAAGAGGGTTTTTGGGGGAGAGAAGCTCTCAATTTTTTTCCAGCACAAATGAGGGGGGCATGGGCTATGGGAGGGTTTTATAGCCATTCTTAAATTAGGTTATGGGCTGGAATTAATTCCATCCCTTGATCACTTTAATGAAACTCCATTTGGAGCCCTTGATCTCCACCTTGATTTTTTTCAAGTTTTAACTAAACTTAAAAATCACTAGACTTTTAAATTTCAAAATAACTTTGAAGTAAGATGCCACATAGGATGGGACGGCCCACCTATTGGCTCCTACTAAACTAATAAAATGGGTTTAATTTATAACAAAAAATCTATTTTATTAAACTATAATTAAATAACAATAAAATTCCAATAAAAAATCGTTTTGTTTTATACAACCACAAATCATATAAAATGTAAAGACATTAATTATCCACTAATTACAACTTATTAAGCATATTAATATGTATATGTTCACAACCTACTTTTGTTAATTCATGTTATTTAATTATCTTTACTTAAAGAAAATTCAACATTTTCTTTTTAAGAGAGACATTTTCAATTAGGCATCACTTAGGATTTTCTCAGATATCCAAACCATGTAGGGTTTATATTTACTACAATTCAATATAATTAAACCCCTTAATCCTTACAAATATACTCAAACATTCATTTTAAAGAAATTAGGATTTTATTTTGGCATGAATTCCAAGAAATTCCACAATATTATAGAAAAAGAACTTAAATTTTTTTGGATATTACAGGGCAGGTGCAAGGCAAGCACAGTGCCGCCGTGCGACCTACAAAAGATTGCCCCAGACAGTGACTGTCTGGACGCCCCACCCTTGAGACTAGGTGCTGTTAAGTCTAGTCCAGGTGGGACCAGACCAGACCAGCTCGGGCCCAAAAATGACCACACCCTGGTTTGAGCCAGAGTGGCTCAGACCAGGGGTGATGCTGCCAGCCCGGTGCACAGGCTGGGCCATGCTGGGCTGGACCACCCTGCCTGCCGCGGCTACAGCAGGGCGCCCGGTACACCGGGGCTACTGTAGCTGCAGGGAGGAGTGGGTCCAGATGCTAGGGTACCGGACACAGCACCTGCACAGGGTGCTGGCCAGTCCCAAGCACCCGCCTAGCATGCAGACTGACACTGCTGCGTTGAAAGAAAAGAGGAAGGGGCAGAAGGAAGGAAAAAGAGAGAGAGGGAGAGGGGCCCCGGGCTGACCCGGGTGTGGTCGGCCTGGGTCACCTGCTGAATCCAGACCAGGTCTGAACCGAGTGGTTCAGACCTTGGTCTGAACCTGTTATCATCTTAAAATTTTTACTTTTTGCGAGTCAAACTGACCTTTGAAAAAGATTTTGAAAATAACTCGCCTCCGTTTTAAAATGCGGGATAATTCCGAAGAATGAGACTCGCCTGTCGGTACGAGGTTCAACCGTTCCTGGCGCCTTTACCAAGGGTAATTGAACCAAGGATCAATTATGTGCTTAACTTTGCTCAACTTGTCTAAATCATATTCTATTTCCTAAATGCACAAAGAATCAGACATGTGCTATGAATTTCTGAAAATGCATATTTGAAAACATGATGTTTGCTTCAAAGATTGGAAAATATTTGGAAAATAAACTCTTTGAAAATCGTGAATCATGATTGAGATACTGTATTTGAGAAAGTGAAAATCGATTTCTGAAGAAATATAAGGATTTTGTGAAAATCAATTTTGAGAAATGTGAAATAACTTTGGAAAACTTGATTTCTTTGAATTCAAACTTTGAAATTGAAAATATAACTTAGAAAATCGAATTTGGAACTTGGGAAATACTTGAAATATCATTGGCAAATCCATATTTTGAGAAAATCGATTTTTGAATAAGACTTAGAAAAATTTGAGAAAACTGATTTCTCTGAATTGAAATTAAAATTTGTAAATGCATGAATTGAATGAATATGGATTTGAAACACTTGATTTTGAGGAATTGAGAAAATCTTTTTGTATTTTTGAGAAATGCAGTGCATTTTGAAGTTAGCCTAAGAGTGTAGGTTGAATGTGGCTAATACGAAGATTACAAATCTGGGTATCATTCGTATTCTGACTATGGCCATAAATACAAATTCCACCAAGTTTGTCAACTCCATAAGAGCTAGTGCACGTTCCATTCGTGTAGACCATAGTGAATTTATAAAGAATGTGCATGAATGATACATTCATCAGACATTTAATATTTGCAGAATTAAACTATATGCAATGCAATCCTAGTCTAAGCTGAAATTTAAATTCTTATTCCAAATATTACATTTAATTTACATCACTAATTGAATTTAAATGACTGAAAATAAAGTCTTCAATGTCTCTGCAAAACTAGAAAAACTGGTTAATGAAAATATGTTGGCTTTTCTAGGTTTATCCAGTAATATCTAGAAATTACTGGATTTTGCTAGATATAAGCATTTTCCATGATTCCCTTAAATAAAAATTGATAAAATATGAAATAAGATTGAATAAATATGAAAGATAAGATATGAAATTTCGAAATTGGGGTCAAAATGACCAAAATACCCCTGATAGCAAGACTATGGCCTTGAAATCAAGGTTTTCAGAAAGATATTTTGTAAAATGCAAGTTTTAAAATCCAAATAAGAATAAATTAAACTAAGTATGATGTGAAATGATTAAAAGTATGAAAATTAGGGTTTTGGAATTTCGAAATTTAGGTCAAATGACCAAATTACCCCTGATAGCAAGACTATGGCCTTGAAATCAGGGTTTTCTGAAATAGATTTTGATAAAACTTGAGATTTATGATGTAAATAAACACAAAATTAAACATGAAACATCCTAACATGATTATAAACATGAAAAAACCCTAAATACATGCACTTGTACACCAAAATCAAGAAATATCACAAAAATTGTGATTTTGGCAGTGTTTTTGGATCTTTCAGGTACCCTATTTTGCAATTTGATCTATTCAAACATCAAATGAATTTTAAATTTCATGAAAATTGGCACAGACACTTATTATAACCCTAAACTCATATTGGAATTGCAAAATTTTTTTTTGACATTATTGTATTCCGAAAATTGCATTAACAACCTAAAATAAGCTATTTTTAACCTAGGTCACATACCAGTTTCAGCGTTAGACCAGAATCAGGGGTCAATCCTCCATGAAAACTTCTGAATTTTTACAAAAATAAACTAGGAAGAAAAGCAGAGATTTCCCAATTTACAGATCGGAAAAAGCATCTCCGGTTAGGGAGAAACTTATCCGGCAATCTGAACTAGAATCTAACAAACCTAACAGGGGTTAAAAAAACTACTTCAGATTGAAAATACAGGCATAAATAGCATCCTTAGTCATAAATTTCTGAAATTTTAGCAGTGATGAGTAGACAGAAAAATAATAATACTCACTTTTTACAGATCATGAATCGGATCTGTGGTTTGGGATTTATGAACAACACAAGTCTGATTAGGGTTTTGGTAAACCCTAACGAATTTTAAATTTAAAATCAAACTTTCTGTCAGAGGAAAAATACTAAACTGATATAAAAAAATCTCAAAATTTCACAGTAGATGTATCTAATCAATATGAATCCATGGCACTTTACAGATCTCAAATCGGATATAATATGAGAAAAATATCATAACAGCAAGTTACTTTCTTGATTTTAACAACGATTTTCAAGTTTTAAAAACCCGACTTGATGTCTGATTTTTCTGACAGAGTTTCCGATATCCAAAATCTCTGATTTTTTTACAATATCTCCTTTACACATACGTGTATTACATATAAAAAAATCATCAATTAACAATGAATTTTTCAATCCGAAACATCATGTTTTTTTCTGTTCTAAACTAAAAATACACAGAAATCTAAGAAACTTGAGAAAACATGCATTAACTAATGAAAAACAATAAAATAAACACTAAAACAGTAAAATAAAAATTATTTCTATGCTGGAAAACGTGTAATAAACATGGATAAATAAATAAATAAATAAAATACAGAGAATCAATGGCTGGTATTTGATGTTACCTTTAAAAGCATGAATTTAACCCATTAAAAGGGTAAATCACATGTTTTATTGGTTAATAATATAAAAAATAATGCAATAAACGATTCTAATGGATTAGAATCATGAAAAACAGCATGAAATAGAGTTAGATCATCTTTTTGAATTGATTTTGGGGTTCTTGGATGAAATCCATGGTTAAATCCATGAAGACAAGAGTTTCCATGGTGAAATCTATTGAAAAATCATAAAAAACTAATAAAAAAATAAAAAAATAATATTAAATAACTCACCTTGGGGCTGCAGATGCAATGGAGAAAAGTGGAGGTGCTGGAGAGGAGAGAGAAACCACGAAAATTTGAGAGAAAAAAGCTCCCTTTTGTCCCTCTAAAGACCCCTTTTTATAGTTTTTCAAAACCCATGTAATTAGGACTAATTAATACCTAACTTTGACTTTTTCAAACTCTATCTAAAACCACCAAGGGAGGACAATTTTTTGTGGTTTCCTAACCCTAAATGAACTCTAACTAAACCTTAATTAACACCTAATTAAACCCTAAAAAGTCCAAATGTGGCACCACCTAGTATGGACCCACATTTGGTTTTTAAAACCTGAATTTAAAACCTTTAAAAACCAATGGTTTAAAACTTAAATAACATGGATTTTCAAAATTGATTTTGACTCCTCTAAACCCCTAACCTAACTAGGACAATGACTAACCCTAGTCTAACCTTGACTTCTTCAAATGTGGCGCAACCCCGAGTGGGCCCCACTTGAATTTTCAAAAACGATTTTAAAACTTGAAAATGAGAGGTTTTTCGAAAGAGATTCAAAAGTAGACTTTGAGATTGAAAGTTTTGAAATGGTACAGAGTCTTGACTGAGTCAGAACTCCTCTATATATGGCGCCAATGGGGTGGGCCCCACATCGAAGTTTTGAAAAATTTGAAATAAATACTGAAAATGACTTTGAAAAGGGGTTAAAATCAATAGTTGAAATTCAAAGTTTTGAAAGTAAAGTCTCAAGCAAACTGGAACTCCGGGTTAGAGTCCTGGATTTTTAGGACTCTGTGATTTTGGATTTTAAAATCCAAATGAAGGAGTTTTTGAAAAGATTTCATCGAAAATGGTAAAACAAGTCAGAAAATACAGTCAGTGTTAGACTCCTAACTCAATCAGAACTCTGAAATAGAGTCCTGAATTAACTGGACTCTACAAAATGACCTAATTTTTGAAAAACAAATGAAAATAAATGAAAATGAAATAAAAACAGACTTCAAAACAGACTCCTGACTGGACTAGGACTCCGGGACAGAGTCCTGATCGGATCGAAACTCTAGATTTTTTTTGGTATTTTCTGAAAAACAGACGAAAGAACTTGTGAAAGCAGTGAAAACAATAACAAGTATTGAAATAGAACGGAGTTCTGATTCAACTGAGACTCTGAAGACAGAGTCCTGATTGAACTAGGACTCTCAAATTTTTGGATTTTCTGAGAAAACAAATAAGAGAATTTTGAAAAACAGTTAAAAACATGATGAAATTGAAGTTTTGGTTCAGAGTCCTGATCTGATTAGGACTCTAAGAAAGAGTCCTGATTCGATCAGAACTCTAAGAATTTTGGTTTTTTGATAAGCAAATGATGAAATTTGGGTAAAGCTTTTGAAAACCAGTGAAAATGAAGTATAAAAATCAATTTTGGATAAAGTCCTACTTCGATCAGGACTCTGGGGTAGAGTCCTGATTTGATCAGGACTCTGAGATAAAATCTCAGAATTTTGAAATTCTTTGATAAAAGTGTAATAGTATTGGTAGATTGAAAGATTTCTGAAAGATTCTCTCAAAATTGAAATCAGGATCAGAGTCCTGATCCAACTAGGACTCTCTGTACAGAGTCTTGTTTTGACTAAAACTCTGAGTTTTTGACTCATTTTGAAAGATTTGATTGAAAATGGATAAAAATAGTTGTAAAAGATTACAGTCCCAATCCAATTGAAACTCTGAAGAAGAGTCCTGATCCGATTGGACTCTTTGAAGAAGAGTCCTGATCCAACTAGGACTCTGAAGTTTTGGCCAAAACAGAAGATTTTGAAAGTTTTTTTTTTCGAAAACAGGTAAAAAGGTAGTAAAAATTAGAGTTTTGATCCGACTAGGAATCTGAAAAAAGAGTCCTGATCCAATTAGGACTCTAAATTTTTTGAGATTTTTGATAAGTGAAGGAACGCAAAAGCGACACCACCTAAATGGGCCTCATCTGAGAATTGAAATCAATTGAAATTGAGTTTGAAATGAATCCAGATTGTTTTCTGAGAAAACATTTTGAAATATAAGGTCATGGGGGTTGGCAAATGACATAATGTTGATTAAAAACCCAGGTTTTGAAATTGATTTTGAAAGAAAAAGTTTTAAAACTCAAATTTGGTTTAAATATTTTGAAAACGAGAGTGCTGGATCTCGAAAATGGGATGCAATGACATGTAATGCTATGCAATGCAATGAAATGATATGCTGAATTCATGCAATGATAAGCAATGACACATGAAATGGATGAATACTGAATGAGGAGGAAAATTTGGGGTGTTTACAGATGCCCCTCTTTGCCGCTAAGCCGGTTAGAGGCCGAGCTTAGTGGCAAAGAAAAACACACCAAATTCAGACTATAAAAATACCCCAGTTAGATAAATTTGACTGGGTATGAAAGAATTAGTTCAAATGATGGTGGTAGATATAGCATAATGAATAAAGAAGAAGATTCATCTCATCGAAATGAGGCTCAGGCTTAGCCCTTAACCTGAATAGGACGACAAATGAAATACCTCATCAGAATGAGGCTCAGGTTTTACCCCTTGACCTGATCAGGGACGATACCTTGTGGAAAAACGAGGTTCAGGCTTAACCCTTAACCTGAAAGGGGACGATACCTCATGGAAAAACGAAGCTCAGGCTTGACCCTTAACCTGAAAGGGGACGATACCTCGTGGAAAAACGAGGTTCAGACTTGACCCTTAACCTGAAAGGGGATGATACCTCATGGAAAAACGAGGTTCAGGCTTGACCCTTAACCTGAAAGGGGACGATACCTCGTGAAAAAACGAGGCTCAGGCTTAACCCTTAACCTGAAAGGGGATGATACCTCGTGGAAAAACGAGGCTCAGGCTTAACCCTTGACCTGAAAGGGGACGATAAACAGAATCCTTAAATGAAGAAACCATGATGGGACCTTCGAATTTTGCACAATAAATCCGAGAGGGGTTTGCAAAAGGAAGAAAGGAGGTTCCCTAAAGCTTGAAAAGGGATTGATCTTGGGCGTCTCATCGCTGAGACTGAATGGCTTTTAAGACAGATGACCTTTTTGCAGAAAAATTCAGGTTTAACCCTTAACCTGAATGAGAACTGCCTATGGTGGGACAGTGGGGAGCACAGGAAAGTGTGCTAATCTGAGAGCCCAGGCGCTCAGATCAAAACAAGAAGGGAAGGATCTTGGACAACTCTCGTCATCCGATCCTAAAAAGGATAACAACAACGCCTGGATACATCAAAATAGACATCAAGCTCTCACTTCATGTCGGGATAACTTGAAAAGATTGCCAATAAGATAAAAATTGTGGTTAATTTAAGAATGATAAGCATATATATATGAAAAATATTCCCTCTTGTCTACCTGAAGTATTACCTCCGATGGGGCTGAACTCCGTAGAATCAAGATTCGAATTCAAATATCATTGCCTTTGACTTTCTCTCAAGGAAGCTATCAATTTCCTTGATATGGGCGGAAAAGAATATATTCTTGATATTGCGAGAGCTATTGGTGAAAGGATATTGATAAAAGAATTTCACAAAATTAAAGAAGATTCTTGATAGATTCGGCAGTCTGATATCCTGGGATTCTTTTCTCATGTTGATCTTTCTGCACTCTCTTTTTGACAGAATTGGAGCTCTCTTGGATTTTTTGGGAATTATATCATCCTTCATTTTGGAGATGTCCTGACTTTTCTCTCTTTTTGGGAAGGGTACGTCACAAACTTCTTCATCTCAGAGATGTTCCGATCCTTCTTTTCTCTCAGGGATTATCTTGACAATTATTGGCTCTTTGGCAGGAAATCTCTTGATGATAGCGAAAATTAAATATCCTTTAGGGTTTGTTGGTAGGTCCATCACACTCGCCTTCATCTCGACGGTGATCTGGACTTTCCCTGGAAGGACCCGTCACAAACTTCGTCATCTTGGAGATGATCCAAATCTTCTTTGGCCCCGGGGGTCGACTCGCATAATTCATCTTCATCTTGACAACAATTGAGAGATCCCTTTTATAGATAGTTAATTGCAGCTTAGATGATTGAGGAGATATGAAGGTTGAGTGGATTTTTCTGTATCACCCAGGATATTTCGACTGCTTATTTTCCAAGAATGATCTTTAAAAATATGCCATTGACTGCGATCAATATCAATCACTTCTGGCTTTGCAACAACATTGAATTTTCTTTGCTGGCCATATCGCGGATTTATTCTTCATCCTCTTGGTAGGTCAATAGAAAGATTTTGAACTTTGAATCCTTTTTCGCGAAAGCTTTGTCCTTTCGGAAGTAATACTGAAGGTATTTCGAGGTACAATTTTATGCAATAAAGATTTTGAGATCAACAACTATTTTTCATGACAAATTGGCAAAATATTCTTGGAATCCTTGGTGAAAGAAATCACTTGAGATCTAAATGACACATCCGTGGCTAGATTCTCCTCTCCTTTCCCCGAAGGAGAGACTCAGGCTTGACCCTTACCTGAACGGGTAATAAAAAGATACTCCTCTCTTCCCTGAAGAGGAGGCGTTTGCAAAATGAACTTTCGAAGAGAAATTAAGCTTTCGTCAAAACTCCCTATTTCTAGGCTTCTCTTATAGAAAGGGGGCTGCTAACAAAGATTGGAAGGATATCGTAGAGGAGCGAGTCCATCACACTCTCCCTGAAAAAAAGGTCCTCGATGACGGGGGTGGCCTAACAAAAGACATTTAAGATTACAAGGAGGATGAGCTTCCGTCAAAACTCTCCCTGGAAAAAGGGTTCCTTGCGTGACAATAAAGATTATTTTGCAAACTGTTCGTGAAGCACGAGTCCCTTCAAACTCTCCCTAGAAAAAGGGGTTCAACGAACGAACAATAAAGACATGCGAAAAGAAACGAGCTCCCTCAAACTCTCCCTGGAAAAAGGGTCCCTCGCAAGAGAAGTACTTGACGATTGATTTTGATAGGTTTTGATAACTCAAAGAACTGCTTGATAACACGAATGACTAGAGGTCTGACAAAATCGGCAACCCGAATGTCAGATTAACAGAATGGAACGACCCAAGGGTCTGATACAAATTGTTTGGTTCGCAGGTTTGAAGATTAACATTGAGTCTGAACCCCAATATGAGATTTATGTTGCGACCAGTATGAAGACCGAACTTTGATAGAAATACCAGTATGAGCACTGTATTTTAAAGGATTACCAGTACGAACCCTGGATTTTTGAAGGATACCAGTACAAGCACTGGATTTTTAAAAGACTACCAGTACGAGTACTGGATTTTGAAAGATTACCAGTACGAGCACTGAATTTTAAAAGACTACCAGTACGAGCACTGGATTTTAAAAGGTTACCAGTACGAGCACTGGATTTTGAAAGATCATCAATACAAACACAAGATTTGGTAAAGCAATCAAGACGATGTTGGATTTCATAAAAGAACCAATTTGAAAATTGGATTTAACCGGACCGGTGGAAAACTGGGTTTGGTCGGAAGCTTTGAATCAGAATTCAAATCTTCAAGAAAAGACTAGATGAATTGGATTTTGAAAGAGAATTCGAGTCGAAACTCGGATCTTCTAGACCAATTGCCAAATTTGCAGGAAAGCTTGAGTAGAAGTTTGAACTTTTAAAGGAAAGCTAAGCGAATTCGATTTGAAAGAAAATTCGAGTCGGAACTCTGATTTTCTAGACCAATTCTGAATTGGATTTGGAAGAAAATTTGAGTCGGAACTCGGATCTTCTAGACCAATTCAAGACATTTGAAGGAAAGAAAACTAGATGAATTGGATTTGGAAGAAAATTCGAGTCAGAACTCGGATTTTTTAGACAAATTCTGAATTGGATTTGGAAGAAAATTGGAGTCAGAACTCGGATCTTCTAGACCAATTCAAGACATTTGAAGGAAAGAAAATTAGATGAATTGGATTTGGAATAAAATTCGAGTCGGGACTCAGATTTTCTAGACCAATTCTGAATTGGATTTGGAAGAAGATTCAAGTCGGAACTCGGATCTTCTAGACCAATTCAAGACATTCGAAGGAAATTAGACCCATATAATTTGGGTTTGGAAACATTGACTAGGAAGAAAACAAAATCAAATTTAAGAGTTTCAACTAGTAAAACATGATTTAGAAAAGTACTAGCACGAGCACCGGATTTTGGAAGAGTACCAGTACGAGCACTGGATTTTCTTAAAAAGTCTGACCAGTGAATACCGAATTTAGAGGGTTACCAGCACGAGCACTGGGTTTTGAAAGATTGCCAGTACGAACACTGGGTTTTAAAAGGTTACCAATATGAGCATTGTGTTTTAAAAGGTTACCAGTACGAGCACTGGATTTTCAAAAAAGTCACCAGTACGAGCACTGGGTTTTAAAAGATTACCAGTACAAGCACTGGATTTTGAAAAGTTACCAGCACGAGCACTGGGTTTTGAGAGATTGCCAGTTGATAGGGGATTTTCAATCTTCACCCTCACAATGACTTGGACAAGTGCCACGGGTCTCAGGATTTATCCCTTATCCTGAATGGGAAACTCAATGCAAATTGATGCAGATGAATGCGAATGAATGCATGCAAATGCAAATGAATGTAAATGGGTGCATATGCATGCAAAATGAGAGATTTGTTTGATCCTGCCTGCACACAGGTTGTTTTGAATAAAAGGCAACTTTATAACAAGAATGCCCCAGTATATTCTTAGGAAGAGAGATATTTCGATAAAAGAATAATTGATCATTTATTGAAGGGAATTTTTGAAGAATACAAAAGATAGAATAGAGATTTTTTAGGTATAGAATTTCTTGAAATGTCGAGCATTAATGGGGTCGGATAGTTCTACCCCGTCTGCATTAATCAGACGATATGAATTACGGGGCAACGCTTCTTTCACCACGTAGGGACCTTCCCAGTTTGGTGACCATTTGCCACGTGGACGATGCTTGAGATGAGCTGTTGATCTAAGGACCAAGTCATTAACTTGGAATCTCCTTTCGATGACTGACTTGGCATATTGCCTTGCTATCCTCTGACGATAAGACTGAGCGTGCTCTGCTGCTTTAAGTCTTTTCTCATAGAGTAAATCCAACTGTACCAATCTCTGTTGCTGATACTGATCGAGTGATAGCTCTAAAAGAGATGCGAACTTAAGGGCGGGCTTCTGAACATGAAGAGGTAACACCACCTCAGTCCCATAAACAAGTTCTGAAGGAGTCGCATTGGTTGGGGTTCGAATGGTAGTTCGATATGCCCAAAGTGCATCATGGATTTTCTCATGCCAATCATGACCCGTCTCAACGGTTCTTTCCAAGATGCGAATCAAACTTTTGTTGGTTGCTTCTGCCTGACCATTTCCTTGTGGATAATAAGGAGTTGAAAAATGATGATGAATTCTGAATTTTGAACAAAAGATCTTCATTCTCTCATTCTTGAAATGAGTACCATTATCTGACACGATGTCGTGCGGTATACCGAAACGACAAAGAATGTTCTTATGAATGAACGAGACTAGATGTCGACCTTCCACTGTACGCAGAGTGACAACTTCAACCCATTTGGGGAAATACTCTGTGGCGGCAAGGAAATATTTATGACCATTGGAAGCTGAAGGAGTGATGGGTCCTACGACGTCGAAGGCCCACATAGAAAATGGCCATGGAGACACGACTGATTGCAAGTATGTGGCTGGCGTATGAATGAAAGGTGCGTGCATCTGACACTGAACGCACTTCTTCACAAAACGATAGCAGTCTTGTTGCATGGTTCTCCAATAGTATCCTGCCCGAATGATTTGTTTAACAAGGGTTTGGTAGCCGACATGACCACCGCAAATACCTTCATGCGCTTCTCGCACGATTTCTTTGGCTTCTTCTTCGTCTAAGCACCTAGAATACTCAGAACTGAACACACGACTATAAAGAACATTGGCAAGGATAAAATAGCGGGCAAACATATGCTGAATTGCTTTTTGCTCCTTCTTTGATAGTTCTGGTGGAAGCTCACCAGTTTCAATAAAGTTTTTAATATCTTGGTACCAAGGCTTCTTTTTCTGAGTAGATTATTGAAAGGTTCACATCTCATGGCAAGGTTGGATATAAATCTTCGAATTGATTGCATACGTCCATGAAGACTACACAATTTCTTAAGAGCAGTTGGAGGTGGCATGTCAATGATGGCCTTTGCTTTAGCGGGATCCATTTCTATCTCCTTTTTGCTGACCAAGAAGCCTAGCAATTTGCCTGATTCAACCCCAAAGACACATTTCTGAGGATTGAGTCTCATTTTGTAAAGAATGAGTCGCTTGAAGACTTGACTTAAAGCATCAATATGATCTTCTTCTTCTTTGGATTTGACCAGGATGTCATCAACGTATGCATCCATAGTCTTGCGCATCTGATCATGGAAAATGGCAGCCATTGCACGCTGATAGGTTGCCCCAACATTCTTGAGCCCAAATGGCATGACTGTATAACAGAAAGTGCCCCATGGCGTAGTGAAGGATGTTTTGGATTAGTCACGAGCGGCCAACTTGATCTGATTATATCCGGAGTATCCGTCCATGAAGGAGAACATTGCATGCCTAGCCGTGCTATCAACTAGGAGATCAATATTTGGGAGCGGATAGTCATCCTTCGGAGTAGCTTTATTGAGATCGCGAAAGTCAATACAAATTCACACTTTGCCATTTTTCTTGGGAACTGCAATGATATTCGCCAACCAGTCCGAATAATCTATTGCTCGAATAAATCCTGCTTTAAGCAAGTCCTCAAGTCCTTCCTTGACCTGTTGCTCGATTCGAAGATCCATTTTTCTTAACTTCTGCTTAACAGGTTTCGCATCAGGCTTCAAAACGAGTCGATGTTCCACCAATTTAGGATCTAAACCTGGCATATCTTCATAAGTCCATGAGAATACTTCTTGGTACTGCTTGAGAAAGTCGATGAGCCTTTCCTTCTCATTTATACTTAGGCTGGTGCCGATCTTGAGAATTTTTGGACTATTTTCTAAACCAATATTGATGTCCTCAGTCGGATCCTGGACTAGGGTCGATGGTTCATCTTGTTTCTGAATCACTGCAAATTCTGGCAACTCTGGAAGCGACGAATCAAATTCTGCCATTTCTTCTGACTGCTTTGTGACCTTATTGTCCTCTGCTCTTGCCCGAACCTGATGTATCTTTGCCGGTTTCGATAGGATTAAAGGATTGATGACTAATCTTTTTATCGGTTGAGAAAACATTCTGAAATTTTTGAAAAGGAATAGCTTTTAGAAAAAGTTCATTCACTATGACATAAATTGCATGAGAATAAAAAAAATAAGAACAATGAATTTTGAAGACAAATTGCAGAGGAATAAGAGAAAGACGACATCAAGATAGACAAGAAAATTGATAACTTTATTGAAGACTTGAAATGAAATGAAGACATTTAAAATGAACTGAAATGGGACATTGTTCCTACAAACTGCAGAAATCAAATGAATGAAATAGAAAAGACAGATGGTAGAAAATTTTTAATGGATCCCTTTAATGAAGACAATATTTTTGTGAGATCTTTTGCCCATGAATCCCAATCCTGTCCTGCGCGGGTGATGATCAGGGACCACTGGCTCTAGTCGGCCATCTTCGTTCTTGCCCAATCCTTTGAAAGGCTGATAACCATGCTTCAGTAACAGGTCAAACCCTTTCTTGGTTCTAACAAACTGCGGGAAAAGAGGATGGTCCTTGAAAGTACTGTAATCGAGACGACCTCCGATCTTAAAGAAATGTGGTCCTTGCCATTGGACCATCGTTGTTGTGTGGTTTGTCTCTGATGCTGCTTCTAACTTTAGCATTTCAAGGCTTTCACTGAGAACAACCTCTTCACTTTCCCTAATGCTGGGGATATCAGCAGTATAAGTTGGCCTAGGGATCATAGGCTGAGGTAGCCTCTCTTCAGGATCTTCTCCCAAAACAGTAGTTATCATGCCACCTTTAGACCATTTGATGCACTGATGCAAAGTGGATGGTACGATGTTGGCATTATGAATCCATGTTCTTTCCAGTAGAAGATTATACGTTGGCGGCACGTTAACGACATGGAAAAGCACTGTATGAACAGAGTAGTTGATAAATATTTTCAAGAAGATCTTTTCCTTTGCTATCTGTCCATGATTATCGAACCCATAAATGGTGATCGGATCCGGTGTATACTCTTCTTCTTTTATACCCAGAGCCTTGGCAGTCATTTCAAGACAAATGTTGAGGTTACTGCCTCCATCTACAAGCACGTGGGGTACAGTCATTCCCTCAGTTCACACTACAATGTACAGGGCATTGTTATGAAATGCGTGAGGTTTTGGCAGATCCTCATCTGAAAAGGTTATGGGAGCATTGGTCATGACCTGAATAACGATCTGAGCCATGTCTTCAGGTGTGGTGCCTGGCTTGACCTTGATTTTTCGCAGTAAATCGTTCAGGACTTGCTGATGCTTAGGAGAGGCACGTGCCAACTCAAGGATAGGGATATTAGAGAGGGCAGTGATTGGTCTTTGCACTGTATCGACCTTTTCTTCTGATGTTCTCCCTTTTTCCGAAGTAGATTTGACAAAGCTCTTGGGTAACCACGGCATTCTTTTGGTTACCTCTGGAGATACTCCAGCGGGCTCTCTCGAAACTTTCAGCTTACTGAATGCTGAAATGAGGTCCATCTTTTGAGAACTGGACTGGGCCTTATGCAACACTAATACCTGATGTTGTACCTTGATATCGCTGCTAGGGCATGGCTAGATATGATCTTGTGGCTGAAAGGGATGATCAGATATCATTGCTGTTGAGTGCTGCAAGAAAGGCTGATTTAGAATTCCCATTTTCTCATCTTCAGCTTCTTCTACCAACAAATTTTTGTCAATATAATCTTGTATAATGTTTTTGAGAACGAAACAGTTCTCGGTATCATGTCCCACAGTTCGGTAGAACTTGCAGAATCTATCCTTCATTTTTCCCATAACCACTGGCGTGTCAGCTACCCTTGGAAGCTTAATCATATCACTGCCGAGCATATATTCTAATACTGTCTCGAGGGACTGGTCTAGAGGAGTAAACTTGCGATTATAACTCCATCCTTCCTGCTTCGGATTTTCTTGTGGTCTTGATCTCTGCTCGAGAGTTTGATGTGGTTGTCTGTCATATTGAGGAACCGACTTGCCTTTCTGATCACTTTTGTTGGGATTTGACACTCCTGAAGCATAACTGTGATTTTTCCCATTTCCTTTGTTCTGATTCTTGCTGTTACTGGCAGAGTAGGTAAAATGAGTTTTCTTCTTTGATTCTTGTTGACTGTTATTCTTTGTAAACATAAAACCTTCATAAGATCCGTTCTCCATACTCAACTCGAGCCATTCGGCTCGTTCTGTCAGTTCTATGAAGCTCTTCGATGGAGATGTAGAAATCAGTCCCCTTAGGGGTTGCGAGAAGTTGCTCAGGATCAAAGATAATGCGTGTCCTTCTGCTATTGGCTCACGCATCTTATTGCAAGCGGATCTCCATCTATGAATGAAATCCCTGGCCTTCTCGTTTTCCTTCTGCCTCAGACTGCAGAGATGACTGAGAGTCGGGAGTGCTTCAGCATTGAATAGAAAGCGCTCAATAAATAAATTGACCACTTTGTCGAACTCTTTCAGTTCTATCGGATTAATGTGCTCTGAGTACCACTTTGCTGCGGCACCTTCCAAACTGCGAGGAAAGCAGAGAAATAAGGCACGATTGTTCCTCTTGAACCTAGAACATTCTGCGAAGAATAGGGCGAGATGTGCTTTTGGATCACCTGAACCGTCAAACTTGATAAATTTCTTGAGGAGATTGTCAAGATCATCATCCTCATCCAGTCCATCATAGAAGTCTTCACTTGTAAAGACTCTTTTGCCCTTGTCACGAGCTTGAAGATCCTTAACCATCTTCATCACATCTTTGAGTTGTGACTGCGTAGGGTCGTCAACAGACTGATTCTTGGACTTGTAAGTTGACCCCTGCCCTTGAGTCGACCTTTTGAATTCTTGCTTGTTTTCATACTCTTTGTCGGTATCATCTGCTGATTCTGACTCATCAGACATTTCCTCATGACGATTCTGGTTTTTACTGATGTTCACATTCCTGACCGTGTGGCCTCTATCCTTCTGTTTGATCTGAGTCTGTTCAACACTGGCTTCTGCTTGCTCTGCCAGCATCTTGGTCATCATTTTTTTGAACATGACGTACATCTGAGGATCCACGTCATCCTCTGTTTGCTGACCCTGACTACGGGGTGAGTCCATCTCCTCTTTTGAAGCGACTGAGTACGCGATGCCTTCAACTGATGTGGTTTTCTTTTCGGACCTTGTATGAACCATCAAGTATCACAAAATTCTCTCTTGAATGTCACTGGTGCTCTCTCTGGAATATTGCTAACGCTCTCTGCAAGGCAGAGTCGACGGTTAGGATTTTGAAAGAAATTTGATTGGAGGAAAATATTTGTTGAGAATTTTGGTAGACAATTGAAAGAGTATCCCATTACTAGGGATTGAGTCATTGCTGAGATTACGACAATTGTGTTGTCATTCCTTTGCAAAAGAACAAACAACTAAAAATATGCCTTGTTACCTAGGCGAGGTCGTCAAACCAAGATGAAGTGAAGATTAAAGGAATTTCTATGGCAAGACTCCTGATAGTAGACGAATTTCTATGTGCTTTTGTCTATGAGAGAACTGCCTGACACACCGCTTTGGATGGTAGTATGCGCAGAAGAAGGGGCCAAGTAGTCTGAATCGCTTGCCATATGCATAAGTATATCTGGGAGGTGATTCCTGACGATCAAAGTAGTCCCATACGACTTCTTCCTCCAGAAGGTTATCGATCAAGAATCAGTATCGAGCAACTGGAAGAAGCCTTTCACCATTATATCTGAATGAGCTGGCTCGAGCTGGCACATGTCGGAGGAACCACGATTGTAATGCGTAGGTGTACCCTTCAACTAGAATTGATTCTCCGAGCATGAAACGGGTTAACCCTCGGTACATAAAAGTGAGTACGACCATGGCTATAGAGAGGCGACTGGTCTGTCGACTTCCCCACCTTCGTAGAAGTTGAACTATCCTGATATTCATGTAATTTTGTCCATCTGGAAAGAGAGCTAATCTCATAGTGCATAGGACCATCGCGTGCTGGATTCTTTCTTGAGCTGTTCGAGACAAGGAGCTGACCTCCGCAAATGTTCCATATTGTATGTAGATTTTGAGCAGGTCCACATATTTGTTTCCATCTTCTTCGATCAATGGCCAAGACTTGCGTCCTGTCATGCGAGCTAAAGCGTCTCGGGGATCCAGACCCTTGACATTAATAAAAAACTGTTTCTCCAATGGATCTCCAGGCTGACCGGCTGGCTCGGGCAATCCCATGATTTCTGAAAAATCATCTATTAGCACTGTCATCTCGCCTCATGGGAACCAGAAAGTAGAAGTGCTCGGATTCCACCGTTCTGCTAGTGCATGGATCAAATTGCCATTGACTATCTGCTTTCCACAGCGGACGCCAGTTCCAATCCACAATCGTCCAAATGGTCCGAAAACATACGATAGAAGTTCTTGAGCCATGAATAGTACCACCGGGGAATGAAGGATCCGATGCTGAGGACTCGATGTTCAGGAAGACTTTGTCGCACCTCGTAGGAGATGTGACCCTCAGGGAAGACTGAATCAAGCTGACTGGATGCCATCGGACTGAAAAACATGGAAAATTGGAGTAAGACTTAGGAGAATACATGAAATTTGAGAAAAATGCAGGCAGGATAAAAATAAAGCAGGAAATTTGAGATCCAGAAGACAGGAAAGATGGGAAATCACCTGGAGTTTTGAGGAAAATGGAGGAATTTTATGAAAATCGTTGAGGGTTTAATGAAATATAAGGAAGTACTTCATAAAATGAAGTATTTTGAAAATCGTCCAGGGTTTAAAACATGGACAGTACATGGACATGGATTGGGGATTTTTGGAAAAATCGTCCAGTATTTTTTTTTAGAAAATTGGGAAAATATGGAAAATAAAAAGGACATGATTATAACACATTCTGCACAAACAAGTATGCACATACAACATTCCCTAAAAGCTGACTCTAGATGCACAAGTATTAAAATAGCTGTAGGACCTTAATCCTTACTCTAAGGTTCAGATCATCTGTGTCCAATCATAATATGCCTATATACTCAAGCCAAGGCTCGATGTACGTGGCATAAAATCAATTTCTCCGGTTCTAGGTTCAAGTTTCCCAACATCCTTGAGCACCTGCCGATATACGTTGGACTATGGCCCTTGGTACGTGGCAGGGGGGTTTTCACCCAAATAGGTGGCCTAGTTGTGAGGCTCTGTCCCGAACTATGGTTCTGGAAGAGAGCCCAGCAACGTGAATACCAGGACAATATAGGTAGGGTGATTTTTGAAAAATATGAGCACATGCAATCAAACTGACCTTTAAAAACCTGTAAACACCCCAAATTTTCCTCCTTATTCAGTATTCATCCATTTCATGTGTCATTGCTTATCATTGCATGAATTTAGCATACCATCTCATTGCATTGCATAGCATTGCATGTCATTACATCTCATTTTCGAGATCCAACACTCATGTTTTTAAAATATTTAATCCAGATTTGAGTTTTAAAACTTTTTCTTTCAAAATCAATTTCAAAACCTGGGTTTTTATTCAACATTCTGTCATTTTTTAACCCTGGGACCTTATATTTTGAAATACTTTCTTAGAAAACGATCTGGATTCATTTCAAACTCAATTTCAATTGATTTCAATTCTCAGATGAGGCCCATTTAGGTGGGGTCGCTTCTGGATTCTTTCATTTATCAAAAATCTCAAAAAATTTAGAGTCCTAGTTGGATCAGGACTCTGTATTTTCATCAGTTTGAATCTTTTTGAACCTTTTTAAAACATCATTCTGATTTTGAACCAGTTATGGTCCTATCCCTTGTCCATTTCCTCCATTTTGGCCAAAATCTTAGAGTCCTAGTTGGATCATGACTCTTTTTCCAGAGTCCTAGTCGGATGAAAACTCTAACTTTTTACTACCTTTTTACCTGTTTTTGAAGAAAACCTTTTAAAAACTTCTGTTTTGGCCAAAATTTTAGAGTCCTAGTTGGATCAGGACTCTTCTTCAAGAGTCTAATCGGATCAGGACTCTTCTTCAGAGTTTTAATCGGATTAGGACTCTAATCTTTTACAGCTATTTTATCTATTTTCAATCAAATCTTTCAAAATGAGTCAGAAACTCAGATTTTCAGTCAAAACAGGACTCTGTTCAGAGAGTCCTAGTTGGATCAGGACTCTGATCCTGATTTCAATTTTGAGATAAATCTTTCAGAAATCTTTCAATCTACCAAAACTATTACACTTTTATCAAAGAATTTCAAAATTCTGAGATTTTATCTCAGAGTCCTGATCGAATCAGGACTTTACCCCAGAGTCCTGATCGAAGTAGGACTCTATCCAAAATTGATTTTTATACTTCATTTTCACTGGTTTTCAAAAGCTTTTCCCAAATTTCATCATTTGCTTATCAGAAAACCAAAATTCTTAGAGTTCTGATCGAATCAAGACTCTTTCTTAGAGTCCTAATCAGATCAGGACTCTGAACCAAAACTTCAATTTCATTCTGTTTCTAACTGTTTTTCAAAATTCTCTCATTTGTTTTCTCAGAAAATCCAAAAATTTGAGAGTCCTAGTTCAATCAGGACTCTGTCTTCAGAGTCTCAGTTGAATCAGAACTCTGTTCTATTTCAATACTTGTTATTGTTTTCACTGCTTTCACAAGTTCTTTTGTCTGTTTTTCAGAAAATACCAAAAAAAAAATCTAGAGTTTCGGTCCAATCAGGACTCTGTCCCGGAGTCTTAGTCCAGTCAAGAGTCTCTTTTGAAGTCCGTTTTTATTTCATTTTCATTTATTTTCAAAATTTTGGTCATTTTATAGAGTCCAGTTAATCCAGGACTCTATTTCAGAGTTCTGATCGAGTTAGGAGTCTAACCCTGACTGTATTTTCTGACTTGTTTCACCATTTTCGATGAAATCTTTTTAAAAATTCCTTTATTTGGCTTTTAAAAACCAAAATCACAGAGTCCTAAAAATTCAGGACTCTAACCCGGAGTTCCAGTTTGCTTAAGACTCTACTTTCAAAACTTTGAATTTCAACTATTGATTTTAACCCCTTTTCAAAGCCATTTTCAGTATTTATTTCAAATTTTCAAAACTCTGATGTGGGGTCCACTCAGTTGGCTCTATATCCAGAGGAGTTCTGACCCAGTTAGAACTCTATGCCATTTCAAAACTTTTGATTTCAAGTTTACTTTTAAAAATCTTTTGAAAATTCTCTCAATTTCAAGCTTTAAAATCATTTTTGAAAATTCAAGTGGGGCCCACTCAAGGTGGCACCACATTTGTAAAAGTCAGGGTTAGACTAGAATTAGTCAATGTCCTACCTAGGTTAGATGTCTAGGTGAGTCAAAATCAATTTTAAAAATCCATTTTATTTAAGTTTTAAACCATTGGTTTTTAAAGGTTTTAAATTCAAGTTTTAAAAACCAAATGTGGGTCCATACTAGGTGGTGCCACATTTGGACTTTCTAGATTTTAATTAGGTGTTAATTAGGGATTAATTAGAGTCAATTTAGGTTAGAATTCTTCAAAAAAATCGTCCTCCCCATGTGGTTTATCAAAAACAATTAAAAAGAGTCCAAAAAAATCAAAACTCTTCCTAAACAAATAAAAAAAAAATCTATAAATAGGGGACCTAAAGGGGGTCAAAGAGGAGCCCTTTTTCTCTCAAATTTTTGTGGATTCTCACTCCTCTCCAGCACTTCCACCTTTCTCCATTGCATCTGCAGCCCCAAGGTGAGTTTATTTAATATTATTTTATTACTATTTTATTAGTTTTTTATGATTTTTCAATAGATTTCACCATGAAAACTCTTGTGTTCATGGATTTAACCATGAATTTCATCCAAGAACCCCAAAATCGACCCAAAAAGATGATCTAACTCAGTTTGAGGGTGATTTCAAAGATTCTAATCCATTAAAATCGATGAGAGGTACGTTTTTCATGTTCTTAACCGACGAAACGTGAGATTTGCCTGTTAAATGGGTTAAATCCGTGATTTCAAAGGTGAAAGCAAATTCCAGCCATGGATTCCCTGTATTTTATTTATTTCTTTACTTATTCATGTTTATTACACGTTCTCCAGCATAGAAATCAATTTTATTTTACTGTTTTAGTATTTTCTTTATTGTTTTCATTGATTAATGCATGCTTTATTAGGTTTTATCAAATTTCTGTGTGTTTTAAGTTTAGAACAGAAAAGAGCATGCTGTTTCGGATTGAAATATTCACTGTTAATTTTTGATTTTTTTATATGTGATACATGCATATGTAAATGAACTATGGTAAAAAAATCAGAGTTTTTGGGATTCAGAAACCCTGTCAGAAAAATCGGACATAAAATCGGGTTTTTAAAACTTTAAAATTGTTGTTAAAATCAAGAAGGTAACTTGCTGTGATGATATTTTTCTTATCCTATATCCGATTTGAAATCTGTAAACTGCCATGGATTCATATTGATTAGATCTATCTACTGTGAAATTTTGAGATTTTTTGATATCTGTTTAGTATTTTTCCTCTGACAGAAAGTTTGATTTTAAATTTAAAACTCGTTAGGGTTTACCAAAACCCTAATCAGACTTGTGTTATTTATATATCCCAAACCACATATCCGATTCATGATCTGTAAAAAGTGAGTATTATTATTTTTATGTTCACTGTTCACTGCTAAAATTTAATAAAGTTTTAATTATGTTTGCTATTTGTTTCAATATTTTCAATCTGAAGTAGCCATTTTAACCCCTGTTAAATTTGTTAGATTTTAGTTCAGATTGCCGGAAAGGTTTCTCCCTAACCGGAGATGCTTTTTCCAATCTGTAAATTGATAAATCTCTGTTTTGCTTCTTAGTAAATCTCTATAAAAATTCAGAAGTTTTCATGGAGTATTGACCCCTGATTCGGGTCTAACTCTGAAACTGGTTTATGACCTAGGTTAAAAATAGCTTATTTTAGGTTGTTAATGCAATTTTTGGATTAAAATAATGTCAAAAAATTAATTTTGAAATTCCAATCTGATTTTAGGGTTATAATAAGTGTCTGTGCCAATTTTTATGAAATTTAGAATTCATTTGATGTCTGAATTAATAAAATTGCAAAACAGGGTACCTGAAAGATCCAAAAACACTGCCAAAATCATAATTTTTGTGATATTTCTTGATTTTCCTGCATAAGTGTGTGTTTTTAGGGTTTTTTCATGTTTATAATCATATTAGGGTGTTTCATGTTTGATTTTGTGTTTATTTTAATCATAAATCCCAAGTTTTTACCAAAATCTATTTCAGAAAACCCTGATTTCAAGGCCATAGTCTTGCTATCAGGGGCATTTTGGTCATTTGACCTCAATTTCGAAATTCTAAACCCTAATTTCCATATTTTTAATTATGTCACATCATATTTAGTTCAATTTATTCTTATTTGAACTTCAAAAGTTACATTTTATAAAATATCTTTCTAAAAACCCTGATTTCAAGGCCATATTCTTGCTATCAGGGGTATTTTGGTCATTTTGACCACAATTTCGAAATTTTATATCTTATATTTCATATTTATTCAATCTTATTTCATATTTTATCAATTTTTATTTAAGGGAATCATGGAAAAGGCTTATATCTAGTAAAATCCAGTAATTTCTAGATATTACTGGATAAACCTAGAAAAGCCAACATATTTTCATTAACCAGTTTTTCTAATTTTGCAGGTACATTGAAGATTTTATTTTTCATGTATTTAAATTCAATAGTGATGTAAATTAAATTAAATTTGGAATAAGAATTTAAATTTCAGCTTAGACTAGGATTGCATTGCATATAGTTTAATTCTGCAAATATTAAATGTCTGATGAATGTATCATTCATGCACATTCTTTATAAATTCACTATGGTCTACACGAATGGCACGTGCACTAGCTCTTATGGAGTTGACAAACTTGGTGGAATTTGTATTTATGGCCATAGTCAGAATACGAATGATACCCAGATTTGTAATCTTCGTATTAGCCACATTCAGCCTACACTCTTAGGCTAACTTCAAAATGCACTGCATTTCTCAAAAATACAAAAAGATTTTCTCAATTCCTCAAAATCAAGTGTTTCAAATCCATATTCATTCAATTCATGCATTTACAAATTTTAATTTCAATTCAGAGAAATCAGTTTTCTCAAATTTTTCTAAGTCTTATTCAAAAATGGGTTTTCTCAAAATATGGATTTGCCAATGATATTTCAAGTATTTCCCAAGTTCCAAATTCAATTTTCTAAGTTATATTTTCAATTTCAAAGTTTGAATTCAAAGAAATCAAGTTTTCCAAAGCTATTTCACATTTCTCAAAATCGATTTTCATAAAATCCTTATATTTCTTCAGAAATCGATTTTCACTTTCTCAAATACAGTATCTCAATCATGATTCACGATTTTCAAAGAGTTTATTTTCCAAATATTTTCCAATCTTTGAAGCAAACATCATGTTTTCAAATATGCATTTTTAGAAATTCATAGCACATGCCTGATTCTTTGTGCATTTAGGAAATAGAACATGATTTAGACAATTTGAGCAAAGTTAAGCATACAATTGATCCTTGGTTCAATTACCTCTGGTAAAGGTGCCAGGAACGGTTGAACCTCGTACCGACAGGCGAGTCCCATTCTTCGGAATTATCCCGCATTTTAAAACGGAGGCGAGTTATTTTCAAAAACTTTTTCAAAGGTCAGTTTGACTCGCAAAAGTAAAAATTTTGCGATGATAACAGAACCCCAACAACCCAGCAAAGGGGCTGCAGCCGTGGTGGAAGAAGGAAGAAGGAAGAAGGAAGAAGGTGCAACCTCCACCCCTCCCAGCCAGCTGCCACCCAATGAAAACCCAAGGAGGTGGGGGTGTTGGAACATCAACCCCTTGTTGTCAGCAGCAAGGGTGCATTCCAGCCACCTACCCCGCTCCCCCCCCTCAGCTGGGGCTCTACACAACCATGAAGAGGCTGTGTGAGCCCAGCCACTACGGGGAAACCACAAGAAACCAAAAACAAAAAAGCAAATAGAAGTGGCGTGTGTGCACAAGAAGGGTGGAAATGCAAAAATGAAAATGTCGAATTTCTAATCCGCCCAACCCCTTGCATTTCATCAAATGCAAGAAGGGTCCTAGGCTTCATGGCATTGATCATGGCATGCATGCATTTTCTAAAAGAAAAGAAACTAAAATGCTAAAAACGGAAAGAAAATAAACTCACCTTGCTTTCGGAAAGGAGGAGGAGAACATGATTCTACCTTTGGCTTAGAGTGTAGAGAGGAGTCCTTCTTTGGTACCCAGCTCTACACAAAAGCCTCAAGGTAGTTTGATGGAGTCCACAGTTTGGGGGAGAGGGAGAGAGAAGAGAGGAGAGGAGAGAAGAGAGAGGGGCCAAATCGGCTGGAGTTTCTCTCTCCTTCCCCTTTCCAAAGCCTTATAAAGCTTATGGTTGTAATGGATGGCTGAGATTAAGAGGGAGAAGATGGACGATCCAGCTTGAACATGCCCCCCCTTTTCCCCTCATTTGTTTAACTTTGACCCCCCCCCTCCTTGTTCCTTCTTAAATTCAGGCTGTTTTTAAGGCTTTTTGACTTTTCATGTTTTTTTTTTAATCTTTTCAAAGTAGAATGGGCTGCACCCTAGAGTGTGCCCATGCCCTAGAGAGACGTTGGCTGTGTACCAACCTTTCCAAAAATTTAAATAACCTCTTTTTAACTTGTTAAATTTTCGTTTTGTCTCTTTTCAAAAAACCTCTTCTTTTCGCTCTCGTTTTTTTTGAAGTTATGCTTTGATCTTTGAAAGTATCCTTCCTAATTTTTGATAAAACCTAAAAATTTTCATAAACCACATTCAAAGTACAATTTTGTAATAAAATGGGTTTAAGCCTTTTTAAAAAAAAAAAATTTGATGGTTCGATTCAAAAGAATATATATATATATATATATATATATATGTGGATATGTACGCATACATACACCTATATATACACGCATACATAGGCTTATACATACACTTTGAAATTCTACCATAAATTGAATAATTTTCTCAAAAAATTTCAGGGTCTTACACCCTACCCTCCTTAAAAAGGATTTCGTCCATGAAATTATAAACATCAGTCAACAAAGAGATCAGGGTATTTCTCCCTCATGCTCACTTCAGGCTCCCATGTGCATTCCTCGATGCCATGGTGTTGCCAACACACTTTAACCATCAGAATGGTTTTGTTATGCAAAACTTGATCTCGACGATCAATGATCTAGATAAGCTTCTTCACTATCATCAAATCTTTTTGTACTTTTATGTCTTCGTATCAGATGATGTGTGATGGATCAAGAATATAATTCTTAAGCATTGACACATGAAAAACATTATGAATCTGGGCATATTGCTGAGGTAGCTCAACTCGATAAGCTGCTTCTCCAATTCTCTCAAGAATCTTGAATGGTCCAACATATCTATGACTCAATTTTCCTTTCTTTCTAAAATGAAAGACACTCTTCGTCAGTGATATCTTCATGGAAACCATGTTGCTAACATCAAAATGGAGCTCTCGCCGTCTCTTAGCGGCGTAACTCTTCTGTCTATCTTGAGCTGCCTTCAAACACTCTCGAATCTTCTGCACTTGCTGAGTGTAGTGCTGAAGAACAATCAACGATTCACTGAATCTATCGCTGATATCATCCCAATATGATGGTGATCGGCAAGGTCTCCCGTATAAGGCTTCGTACAGAGCCATCCCGATACTCGTGTGATAACTGTTGTTGTAGGCAAATTCAACTAAACACAAGTGTGAATACCACTCACCTTGCAAGTCGAGCATATAAGCTCGCAACATATCTTCTAACGTCTGAATCGTTCTTTCTGACTGTCCATCAGTCTGAGGGTGAAAGGCAGTACTGAACTTCAACTTTGTTCCCAAAGCTGACTGTAACTGTCCCCACAATCGCGACATGAATCTGAGATCACGATCTAAAATAATAGACATCGGCACACCGTGTAACCGTACGATCTCTCAGATATACAAGTCGGATAAACTTTCAAGTGACTGACTGATCCGGATAGGTAAGAAATGGGCAGACTTGGTGAGTCTGTCCACAATTACCCAAATTACATCGTGTTTCCGTCTGGTTCACGGTAAACTTATCACGAAATCCATAGTAACATCTTCCCATTTCTATTGAAGAATCTCGATCCTCTGCATGGAACCTCCAGGACGTTGGTGCTCGATCGTGATTTGCTGACAAGTCAAACACCTCGATACGTATGCTGCTACTTCTCACTTCATACTGTTCTACCAATACTTTTGCTATAGATCCTTGATCATCCTAGTACCACCAAGATGAATTATATACTTCGATAGATATGCCTCATCAAGAATCTCTCTCTTTAACTCAGGGTCATCTGGCACCCAAAGTCGATGCTTCATACGAATACTACCATCATTATCAACACAAAAAACTGAGCCCTCTTCACGAGCTCAATCTATGAACTTCTCATAACGTACATCTTGTTTTTGTGCCTTGATAATCTTAGGCAAAACTCTGATCGAATGGTCAAACCAGACAATCTGTTAGTTCCACCCTTGATCAAAAACGACTTCCAAGCCACAAAATCTTCAATCAACTTCTGGCTTCACATAAGACTAGCCAGAACACTGCTCAATTTGTGACTTGTTACGACAATGAAGCCGTACACGATACTTTAAGTACAAGGTTTTGATGATGAACAAGTGAATCAACTGCATTTCAGCTAAGGCAATGAAGAAAGATGACAAGAATTGAAGAATTTGATGAAGAATCTATGAAGACTAGTGTGTAAATGTAAAATTCATTAAATGTCTTAGATTCTTGTAAGAGCCTTACTTAGAGTGCATATTTTGATTGCATTTCACCTAAAAAGTCTTTAGAAAAGCTTTTCTAAAAGAACCCTTCATGAAAATCATTTTAAAAACTCTTTACTTAATTTTTCATGTTTATTAGTCGACCAATAGACTCACCAGTCGACCAACTTTCTCACGCCAAACTTTTTAAGCAAAACGTCATTTTTGTCAAATTAATCAACTGAAGGTTTTATCAGTCGACCGGACAGAACATGTGTTTTCAGAAAATTTAGCAGCAGTCGATTAAAGGTTTTATCAGTCGACCGGACAAAATGTGTGTTTTTAGAAAAATTTAGCAGCAGTCGACTGAAAGGTTTTTCAGTTTATTGATGATATTATCAGTCGACTAACTTTTTCTTTAGTCGAATAAGTTTCAAAACTTCAGATTTTCAAACGACTATGATAAACATATTAGTCGACCGAAGATAATTGTCAGTTTGCTAATATTTGATTTCAGTCGACTAACTACTATTTCAGTCGACTAATTTTGCCATTTTTCCTGAAACTTTTAAAAGGCATGTCTTTTCATTTTTCAAACGTTTTGATCATTAAAAATGGACTGTTTTGACACCCTTTCATACCCTCAACGTATAAAATCTTTTAACTATAAACATGAGTGCATTCCACACTCAAAATCAATCAAATCCAATCGAATTACATTGAATTATTCTTTGCTTTTCACTCATATTCATTTTCTCACTCACTTGATATTTTCACTCCAGTTTTTCACTCAAATTCCTTTGAGAGATAGTGAATTCGTGAGTTAAGTATTTCAATAACCTCAAAAGCTAATTGCATTCCATTTGCATTCATAAGAAGGGCTCGTAGGTTAATTGTAAGTTACTTATTTCATATTTTTCTGTAAAAGGAAAGGACTCCTTGGTTTAAAGGAGTTGTTTGCTTTCAGTAGGTTTGTTACTGAAAGTGGGACCTGATTTGGTCTGTATGATCTTGTAGTTACACAAGGTCGATAGTGAAAATCTCAAGCGGGTTTTGCTTGGGGACTGGATGTAGGTCTGAAAGACCAAACCAGGATAAATTCTTGTGTTTTTTGTGTGATTGCTTTGCGAATCTCAAAATCCGTCATAATTCCAAAGACAATATTTAAAAGCACTATTCACCCCCCTCTAATGCTCGTTGCCTCGATCCTACTGCACTTTCATTTGGTATTATAGCAGGTTAGCTATATTTTGATCTTACCATCATCTAGCATGACAACAACATCATCTCAGAACAAAGAAAGATGCTCCTTTGTTCGTCCTCCTCTCTTCGACGGAACAAACAATGACTATTAGAAAGTAAGAATGACGATATTCCTATAATCCATGGATCTCAAAATTTGGAGAGTTGTTTTAAAAAAGTACCAAACACCATCAATTGATTTCGGCCAATGGACCGATGAAGAAAAAAAGACTGCTTCACTCAATGCCAAAGCCATGAATGTGCTGTATTGTGCCGTTGACAAGGTAGAGTTCAATCGCATCTCTCAATGCTCTACAACAAATGAAATCTAGCATACTCTTCTTGTTACTCATGAAGGTACGTCAAAGGTAAATGAATTTAAGATTGCTTCTTTGGTTCATAAATTCGAATTATTTAAAATAAAGCAAAATGAGTCTATATCGGACATGGTAAAAAGAATGACCGATATTACTAATACTCTCAAATCCCTTGGGAAAGAATATTCGCAAGTGGATTTAGTTAGAAAAGTCCTGAAGTGTTTAACTCCTGAATGGGAGAGAAAGACCACAGCTATAAAGGAAGCCAATGATTTAAATAACCTTTCTCTTGAAGGCTTAGTTGATAATTTGATGGCATATGAAGTTTAACTTAAAGATAGACAAGAAGAAGAACCCAAGAAGAAATCTCTTGCTTTCAAGGCCACCTTTGACTTTGAAGATTCAAAAGAAGATGAAGATATTGTCCTCATCACAAGGCAATTCAAAAAATTCATCAAAAAGGAAAGATTTCAAAGAAAGGTAAAGAAAACGGATTCTTCCAATCCTAATGAAGTCAAGTGCTTTAACTGCAAAAAAGCTGGACACATCAAGAAAGATTGTCCTCTTCTCAAAATCAAGCCTAAGAACCAATTCAAGAAGAAAAAGGCATTTCAACCAAGTTGGGATGATAGTGACTCCTCTTCTGATGAAGAATCTAATGAAGAAGTTGCCAACATGTGCTTTGTAGCACAAGAAGACTCGGTAAGTCAATTTGAGTATAATGATTTATTAGAAGCATTCAATGATTTATATACTAAATTTAAGAGTCTAAGTTCTAAAAATAAAGAGTTAAAAACTGAAAATTCAACTCTTGACTCTCAAAACAAAGTGTTACTTCAAGAGATAGAAGATCTTAAGAAGGAAAACTCTTGTCAAGCATTTGAGATAAAAGAAATTGGAATTAGAACCAATCTCTTACAAGAAGATATAACAAGTCTAAAAGAAAAATCAAATATCTTCTTTCTATAGTGACCAAGTTCACTAATGGCCAAGAGAATCTAGAAAGACTTCTTGGTTCTCAAAGATGCTCGGTTAACAAAACCGGATTGGGATATAGTTTCTTTGATACTCAAAATAGACCAAACTATGTGGTGAAGAATCAAAGACAAAATTCTCAAAGAACTCTATTTTCTAGTTATAATAGAAATGCATCTAATCATGGTACTTATAAAACTTATAAGCCTAGACATGATTACTCTAGAAATGCTAAATCTTTTTATAGAAAGAATATTTATTCTCAAAGGAAACCAAAATCCAAATGAATATGGGTTCCTAAGACTAACTCTCATGGACCCAAAAATAGAAAAGAGTCAAATGCTTTGTCTTCTAATTTTGTTGTAGGTACACAAAATAAGGAGCAAATGGATCTTGGACAGCGGTTGTTCCAAACATATGACTGGAAGTCCGGAGTTATTTTCCACCCTCCAAAGTAAGGATGGAGGAACCGTCACCTTTGGTGACAATAACAAGGGAAAAGTAATCGGTATTGGTAACATTGGTAATCCAAAATTTCCCTTGATAGAAAATATTCTTTTAGTAGATGGTTTAATGCATAATTTGTTATCCATTAGTCAATTATGTGATAAAGGTTTTCATGTTTCATTTGAACATGATTTATGCTTAATTTCTGATTTTCAATTTAAAAAGATCATTTTTAAAGGTAAAAGAAGAAATAATGTATATGAACTTTATCTAGATGAGTTACCCACTTTTAATGAAAAATGCCTTATTGTTTCAAATGAAATTCAATGGTTATGGCACAAGAGACTTGGACATGTTAACTTTAAATTAATTTCTAAGTTATCCAAGAATGATCTTGTAAGAGGCCTAACTAGAATACCATATAAGAAGGACCACTTATGTGATGCTTGCCAAATGGGTAAACAAATCAAGAGTTCTTTTAAAGCAAAAGATATAGTTTCAACAAAACGTTCTCTTGAACTTTTACATTTAGATCTATTTGGACCATCTAGAATTCAAAGTTAGAATAGTAGCAAGTATGCTTTTGTTATAGTAGATGATTATTCTCGATTTACATGGGTGATTTTTTTAAAAAGAAAAAATGATGCTTTTTCTGAATTTTCTAAACTTTGTAGAAGAATTACAAATGAAAAATCTACATCTATTATTACAATTCGTAGTGATTATGGTGGTGATTTTGAAAATGAATATTTTCTAAAGTTTTGTGATTTACATGGTATATCTCACAACTTTGCTTTTTCTAGAGCAGTTCCACAAAATGGAGTTGTTGAAAGAAAGAATAAAACTTTGCAAGAATGTGCTAGAACCATGCTTCAAGATAAAAATTTACCAAAATACTTTTGGGCTGAAGCAGTAAATACATCATGTTATGTTCTAAACCGTGTTCTTATTCGACCAATCTTACATAAAACAAGTTTTGAACTGTATTATGATCATATACCAAAGATCTCATATTTCAAAATTTTTGGTAGTAAATGCTTCTTGTTAAATACCAAAGATAATCTTGATAAGTTTGATTCAAAATCAGACGAAGCAATATTTCTTGGATATTCTTCTAGAAGCAAAGCTTATCGTATTTTTAATAAAAGAACATTTTACATTGAATAATCTTTACATGTTGCATTTGATGAGAATTGTGAGCAGGTTATAACTCTAAGCGAAGGAGAAGAAGTCATACTTCAAGAAGAACCTTTGATAGAGAGCACTTCTCAAGAAAATGTTCCTCTTCCACCGGGTTGGAAAGAAGTTCCTAATCATCCACATGAGCAAATTATTGGAGAAATAAAAAGTGGTGTCCAAACTAGAAGGCAATTGCAATATATTACAAATATTGCTTTCATATCTAAAATAGAACCAAAGAATATCAATTAGGCTTGTGATGATAAATTTTGGCTTTTGGCCATGTCTGAAGAACTTAACCAATTTACTAGGAATGATGTATGAGATCTAGTTGATAGACCAAAGGATCATCCGGTAATTGGAACAAGATGGGTCTTCCGAAATAAGCTGAATGAAAATGGCGAAGTCATTCGAAACAAAACAAGACTAGTAGCACAAGGCTATAATCAAGAAGGCATAGATTTTGATGAAACCTATGCACCAATGGCTCGATGGGAGTCAATTCGAATGATGCTTGCTTTTGCTAGTTACATAAATTTTAAGTTATATCAAATTGATGTTAAGATTTCATTCTTAAATGGACACATCAATGAAGAAGTTTATGTAGAGAAACCTCCAGGATTTGAAAATGAGAAATATCTAGAAAAAGTCTACAAATTAAAAAGAGCTTTGTACGGACTCAAACAAGCACTAAGAGCATGGTATGAAAGACTACGAAATTTTCTAGAACAATCTGGTTTTTCCATTGGTCGGGTAGACTCCACTTTATTTATTAAAAATCTTAATTCAGATATTCTTATTGTGCAAATTTATGTTGATGACATAATATTTGGTTCTACTAATGATTCTCTTTGTAAAGAATTTGCTAAAGCTATGTAGGAAGAGTTTGAAATGAGCTTAATGGGCGAATTAAACTACTTTCTTGGACTTCAAATAAAGCAAACTGAAGAAGGAATCTTCATCAACGAGGCTAAGTATACAAAAGAACTTATTAAGAGATTTGAGATGGACTCATCGAAATCAAGAAGAAATCTTATGAACATAACTACTTCTCTTGACAAAGATGAAAATGGTAAAAATGTAGATACTAAGCTCTATAGAGGTATGATCGAATCTCTATTATACTTAACTGCTAGTCGACCTAATATAATGTTTAGTGTTTGTATGTGTGCTAGATTTTAAGCTAATCCGAAAGAATTTCACTTAACTGCAGTAAAACAAATTCTTCGATACTTGAAAGATACTTCAGATTTTGGTTTGTTTTACCCAAAATCATCCTCCTTCGATTTAGTTTCATATAGTGTTGCAAATTTTGCAGGAAGCAAATCTGATCGCAAGAGTACTAGCAGAA
Organism: Nuphar pumila; assembly: GCF_984573655.1. Classification (NCBI taxonomy): domain Eukaryota; kingdom Viridiplantae; phylum Streptophyta; class Magnoliopsida; order Nymphaeales; family Nymphaeaceae; genus Nuphar; species Nuphar pumila. The sequence continues at coordinate 40,038,957 of NC_143264.1, read as the reverse complement.
CTTGTCATTTCTTAGGACATTCCTTAGTCTCTTGGTTTAGTAAAAAGCAAAATTCAGTGTCACTCTCAATAACTGAAGCATAATATATAGCGGCTAGTTTAGCGTGTTCACAAGTAATATGGATGAAACAAACCTTAAAAGATTTTGGTTTGAATTACTCCACAACAATTATTTATTGTGATAACACTAGTGCTATAAATCTTTCGAAAAATCCTGTTCAGCACTCAAGAACTAAGCATATTGAAGTTAGACATCATTTCTTACGAGATCATGTTTTAAAAGGACATATTTCATTAAATTTTATACCCACTAATGAACAACATGCCAATATCTTCACTAAACTACTTAAAAATGAAGATTTTATGAGAATTAGGAGAGAACTAGGCATTTGCTCATTCTCAGATTTAAAAATTTGCTTTTAAAAAATGCTTTGTTTTGAAAATCTCAAAATCGCACATTTTTAGTCGACAGATAAAATTCTAGTCGAATGATGATTTTTTTAAAATTTTAACTGAAGGGACCCGATATCCCTTGGATTTTTTTTAAAGGGGCAATCATTTTTATGCCCGTGTTTTTTTTTAAGTTTTTTTTAAGGGACCCGATACCCCTTCATTTTTTTTGTTTAAAAATCACACCGTTTCGTTTTTAACGCCCATGTGTTTTCCCCTTTTCATAAACAAAACCCTCTCTCTCTCCTCTGTCTCTTCCAAAAACCCTAGGAGTGTCGGATGAACTCCCTCTCGCAGGAATCCTCTTGCCGTGACAGGAGACGACACTTGCGACGCTTGCAACAACATCTTCTCACCTGCCGTCATCCACCGCGTCACCTCCTGTTCGCCAAACCCTTTATCGCCTCTTCCCTCTTGCCTAAAATCCATGGAAACTCGACATCCCTTTTCGGTGGACTACTCATGCCGATTGATTTGGCCACTAACAGAGATCATGATCGGTGAAGGCCTATTGTCCATCAAATCCTCTCCAGCGTATCAACGGAGCATTGTCCGCATCGCACGAAGGCTTCTCCAATTTTTCTTCGGCAGATGGCTAACGTCCTCCACAAACCCTAGGAGATTTTAATCTCTTGCCAAAACCTCCTTGCTGCGACAAAAGTGATTCTGCAGCATTGGCTATCCTCTACAATGCCGGAAGACATTTTCCTCCCACCGGACGTCATTGGAAAGCCGACATCAACATCGATTCTCTTTGACATGTGAATCTGTTTCATTCTTAACAACCATGCCTCGTCAAAAAACAACATCCACACAAGGTTCTCTTCCATCTACACCACAATCACGTCATGGATTTTCTCTTAGACTACTCAGAAATCCACTTTTACATGATACCTTTGGATCAATTTCTGCACTTCCTATTTTACCAGGTCGAAATGTTTTGTTTTATCTCTTTTCTCGCTACAAAATCAGAGAATTATTCACAGGCATTTCACACCTTTTTGACGCTGGTGCAGACCCCCTTTATTATCCTTTATTGATCCATTTGTTTTATACTAATTTAAAAATTGATCATGAAACTGGATTTATTTCCTCTCTTGTTCGTGATGTTGAAATTGAGTTTGATTCTAAACTTCTTGGACAAATCCTAGATATTCCACCTTAAGAAACTCTTTTCAATACTATTGAACTTAATGATGAAAGAATTTTTGAACAAATTCTTCTTTCTGGTGCACCTCATTGTCCTCCCTTCAAGAATACCAATCTTCAAACTCGCGCTCGCATTGCTGGACGAATTCTTGCCCACAATGTTCTACCTAAAATTCGATCTTTTGATTACTATTCCACAAATCTCTCTATGGCTCTTTATGTTTTGTTTGGAAATATTTTGGTAAATTGGGCTGTGATTATCGCAAAATTTTTCCTCTTGTAATATTCTCTCTCTTCCTTCTCTTTTCCTTTCTAACCCCTATTTCCTCCCTTTTGAAAGGAGAAAATAAAGACAGAAAATAAAGAGAGAAGAGAAAAGAAAAGAAGAGAAAAGAAAAGAAGAGAAAGATGAATTCTTTTGCGAGGTCTCACTTGACCTTAATTTTTGAAAATGAAAAATAACTCGCCACCGTTTTTGAAATATTTGCGGGAAAACTGGGAGACGGGATCCACTCGTCGGTACGAGGTTCGACCGTTCCTGGCACCTTTACCAGGGGTAATCGAACCAAGGGTCGAATTCATGCCTTTTGCTTTGCTAAGAAATTATCTAAGAATTTATCCTAAGTCTAAATGCACAAAGAATCATGCTTGTGCGAATGCGAAGATGTATGCTCTTTTTGAAAATGATTTGAAATTTTCCAAGCGTTTCTGAGATGAATCTGATGATAGAGTGAAGAAAATGATTTCTAACTTTAGAACTTAAGATTTAAAGTTCTAAGTTTTTAGAATAATCAGTGTTTGAGAACCAATCTTGACTTTGAAAGGAATGTTTCTTCTGAAGTTGAGATAAAAGGAAAAGAAAGGAAATTTCAAAGTCATAAATGGACTTTGAATCAGAATAGAGATGAAATGGAATTGAATTCTAACTTTGAAGTTTTGAAATCACAATGAAATGTGGGAAATCTAAATAGGATTGATTTGAAAGTTGAAATTTAAGATGGGATTTGAATCTAAAGTCTGGATTCTAAATAGAGTTGAAATTCAAGAGGAGATTGAATTCTTGGTTTTAGAATCCTAAATGGGAATGTGATTTGAATTTTGAGATGAAATGGAATTGGTTTTAAGAATTGGAATTGGGAATAGAAGTTGATTTGAAATCTAGAATTCAAGATGGAATTTGAATCCAAAGTTTGGATTCTAAAATAGAGTTGAGATTTAAAATCGAATTCTGGATTTAGAATCTGAAGTGGGAGTTGAATCTGAAATTTGAGATGAAAATGAAATTGGATTTAAGAATTGGAATCAAGATGGAATTTGAATCTGAAATTTTGAATGGAATTGGATTCAAGATTTGGAATCCAAGATGAAATTGGGATCTGAAGTCTGAGATCCAAAGTAAAGTTGGGTTCTGGATCCTAAATGGAATTCGGATCTGCAATTTGAGATCCGAGATGAAGTTGGATTATGGATCCTAAAATGGAATTGGATATGAAGTTTGGAGATCCAAAGTAGAATTGGGTTCTGGATCCTAAAGGGGAATTGGATCTGAAGTTTGAGATCCAATATGAATGTTGAATCCTGGATCCTAAAATGGATTTGGATTTGTTAAATTCAAAAGATGAATCAAGAACTTCCAAGTTTGAATTGAACTTAGAAAATAAAATTTAGAATTTGAATCTTGAATATACAAATGAATTTCAAAGTCAAATTGGACTTGAATTTGAAGCTTGAATTTAGAATTTAGAAGATGAAAAGAATCTCAAAGTTAAATTGAACTTTGAATTAGAGTTTTAGATATAAATTGAATTTGGAATTTCAAAGTCAAATTGAACTTTGAAATCTGTTTTGAATTGGAATTTTTTAAATATAAAATGAATTTTAAATCTCAAAGTTAAATTGGACTTTAAGATTAAAAAAATGAAATAGAATTGAAAATGAAAAGATGAATTGGTTTATACAAGAATTGAAGATTGATTGAAGAAGATATTTACATCACTTAGAGTTTTGAAAAAGAAAATTTGAAAACATGATGTAATTCTACCCTAAATGATGAAATGAATTAAATAATTTTGAAATTGGATTTTGAAAAGCTATTCTATTCTTTAAATGAATTAAGAATGAGGTTGAAGATATAATATATCCCTGACTATGGTCATTGAATATATTATATAATAACCATATTTAAATTCAAGTGAAGAATAAAACACATTTTTTTTGTGCTTTTATAGAATTTAAAATGAAATTAAATCTCAATATACCCTGACTATGGCCATTGGTATATATATTGAGTTAATTTTAGATTAAATTCTGATAAAAGAGGAGAATATTTAAAGAAAATATGATGATTTCTGGAAAAGGGTCCAATGTGGATCCAATGTTATTTTATAAAAGATAAAAATACTAAGTCTTGTTTACATCCTAACTATGGCCATTGATGTAAATCATGAACTTAGGATTAATTACCTCTTACGAAATGGTGCACGTGCCATTCATGTTGCCATTTATGAGAATTATAGAAATAAAGACAAAAGATGCATGAAAACAAGCAAGTTATGATATTTACAATTTTCATTCATTCTATCTAAAACAGGGAATGTAAATTATCATTATGATCTGATTATTGCAACTTGAATTGAGTTTGAAATTGTAGTCTTTAAAGCTAAATGACATTTCCTGCAAGAATTGAGTTAGCTGCAAAACAAAATAATCTAACATAAAGAGAAAGGTTAGGTCTTGAACTGAAACTAAATGAATTTGTTAAGAAGGGACACATATGGATACATATGAGGACCAAAATTAACGATCTATAGGATATGTCAGTGGTGCATATCTATATTCATAAAAACATAGAAATATATATATATATATATATATATATATATATATATGTATGTATATATATGTTGTATATATATACATTATGTACAAGGCCTCACTGGTACAAAATCATGTTATGGGGTTATTTACCTTAGTTTTAGTTTTTCAATCATTTCCAACTGAAATTTTAGGCTACAAACCTATGTCTTCTCACTAGCATTTAAAAGTGAATTAAGGAGGAAACTTGATTTCATTTGGTGCAAAATATTTGTAATCTTTTGAACCCTGATTTAACTCACAGAAACTCTGGAAGGATTCAGCCTTCTCGCTGTAGGACCTAAAGTTTTGCTTTTCTTAGAGTCTTTATGAAACAGTTAGCATATAGGGGGTCTACTATATAGGAAGAAACAAATTCCAAGCACCAGATGAGTTAAAGTAAAACCAGCCCTGCAACGATAAAAGTGTTTATGTCAAATGGGGAGCAACAGAGAAATTTGGGAATTTTATACCAAAACTAAAGATATTGAGTGAATAAAACCTTGCAGATCTACATAATCGGATAGAAGCATACCTTGATAACAATGATGACAATCACGACTCTCATGTTTGAAGGGGTAATATCTCTCTTTCTCTCCCCCCTGCTATACACCTGACTCTTGGTGGTGTTGTTAAATTAGACTAGCAACGGGCTTGACAACCTGATTGAAATCCTTTAACAGAAATGAGGCTGAGATATAATAATATCTCAACCTGACTCAGTTATGGTCCTTTAGCTTTTTACCGAGGTTGAGATATTAATATCTCAAACTGGCCCAATTATGGTCCTTTAGCTTTTTACCGAGGTTGAGATATTAATATCTCAAACTGGTCTGAATGTATAATAAGAGGTGGGTGGGCAAGAAGATATAACAGTAAAGTATGAAGTAGTTATTAACAAATATAACAAATGTTTGAAGATGCTAGCATATCGAGAGTTTGTGGATAAAATGAAAGAACGGAGTCATAATTTATTTTGGAAAAATATCAGTCATTTCAATCTTATCAACAAATATAACAGTAAGATAACAAGGCAAGAAATGAGACCTTTTATCAGCATAGAATAAATTAAGTGAAAAACCTCAAGTCATATAAGCAAAATATGCTCAACCATTAGCACAGATACCTTCACCGGCTCATGCAGGCATGCTGTTCCATTCTTTTGGTATAGTGATCCTTCACGACATAAGACAAGACGCAGTCGAGAGAAATATAAAGAGGACCAGCCAGTGATTCATGGAAGGCAGTAGCTTTGTCCCAAACATTGGTTGATGCTCCCAACACATTTTATTGCTTTAGAGAGAATTTCACCATCAGAAATACCCACCAGAAAATTTAACCCATGACAGGTGCAACAGATGTAGTTGTCGTGTTGGTGCTGCAGAAATACACTAATGAGTGCAGTGATGAAACGAGGAATTAACGACTTAGCATTAGTAGTTCATTTGCGAACAGGTGGCGTCCAGCACCACGAAATTTAAATAGAATACCTGCAAGACAGACATACATCGCGAAGTCATTTAGCTTAGATTAATTAGCACAAGGCAAATTTAGAGAATGGCTATGAGAGGCGATCTCATGGAAAACCATGTTTTTCTCTTCATCAGTAGCCGTTCTCAGTTTCCATTGAACGAATCAACTCCCATACTGATCTGCATTACATTCAACTACATGATTTGCAGTTTCTGAAGGTCCAAAACATTTGGTCTCGTTACTCTTGAACTCTTCCAATAATGAGGAGACAAAATCACCCTCCATGTTCCCATCATTTTCATAATACTAAGATCCCATAGGCCCATTTGAGCCCCTCATCGAAGAAAGAATATGTGGATTTCTATCAATCTGCCTGTTAGGACTTGCAGGGTTTAATGAACCAGATAGTGGATTTCCAGAACAAGGCAGGCCACGACCAAAAAGCAGGACTTTCATGATACCCATCATTCAAGTTTCTAGCCTTCCCGAATGAAGTCATACCATACTGTGATTTAGTAGCCTGAGTTGTATATTCAATAGCACTTTGTAGGTATTGCAGATGTTAACAACATAGATGTACAAAGATGACATAATACTAATCAAGAGTTCATAGAATGAAGAAGGCGTGAGGTGAATGCCTCCTATGGATCATACTGCTACTTCCTCTTTAAGAACCTGACAAGCTCACAGACACTCATCTTGAAGAGGTCGATGATCAGAAGATGCATGTTTTCCATCCCTTCTTATGCTGTGACCAACACCTCTGTTCATCCTCATTCAATCAGAGGGTTGTAGGCAACATAACTATACCGAGAACAATCAACAGGGTTCATTTACAAATGTAAGAATACCCAGATGATGAATACACCCATTAACATAAGCGAGATGACAAGGACATATAACATTGAGAACGCCAACCTCACTATTATTTTCACAGCATTTTTAAAACAAGACTTTCTAACCCATCAGATATGCGAAAGTACAAGGTGGCATGAAACGATTGGAAGTAAACACAACTAGAACAACACATATCACATACCTGAATCTGTTTCCACGACAGACCTGTCCATCAGCATGCTAAGTGGTGAAAAAGAAAAAAAAGAAGAAAGGACACACAATGCATTAATTTAAAGCGAAATTCCAGGGAAAGAAACTAGTCATTCTTAGTTTCCTTATCGGGGATTATATCTATCAGTGGAACAAATGCAGATTCAATCAAAGACTCCCTGTGTAACCTTTCTGCTCCAAAGTTTTAACTCTGTGTAATTTTTGACTTGCTGGGAAACATTTGTGGTGAGGTGCTAATGCTATGGGGATGGACCCCAATGCTGAATTGGGAGGTGATGACACAAAACATGACAGAATTGTTAACTGAAATTTACAGAGAAATTGGACTAATCTAACATAGGTGAACACGATGTTTAAGGAGCAAAGCAACAATATGATGATTAAATGTGTTCATGTAATGCAATATGCAATCAAAACAGGATCAAAAGTCAGGCACAAACAGAAGAACAAAATAAAAGGCCATGATGAAAACATGATTCAGATCAAAGTTACAATGCACAGTACGATGGTAAACCGAATGAGTATACAGATGCTGATGATATGGGTATCATGCAGTTCGAAATGCCAAGATGTAAAATAAGGATTTAGAGGGAAAACCGAGGTGTAAACAGGCAGTCGATAATCGATGAGAAACTCAAAATGAAAGGATTGTAGCAAAACAGGGTTAAAATGAAAATGCCATAAGATGGGAACATGGGAAAGAAAAGCGAAACAAAAAAAAGAAAAAAGAAAAAGAAAACAACAGAAACGTTATAACAAACAGCGCAGATATGTAAAAGGCGATCTAAAGAAAGAGACAATGCCAGAGATTAGGGAAAATGCGTTTTTGCCTTAAAAGAAAGAAGATGTCGGAATCTGATGATTCCTGTTGATACTGCACTAGATGGGTCGATCCTGCTATATGCAGGTCGACCCAATCCTTTTATGCATCTTGGTAAAATGAGATGGGAGGATAAAAATGATAAAAGTAAAATTTCTATAGAAGGTTAAAACCAAAAACAGAAAGAAACTCAGAAGGAGAACTTCAAAAGGAATAATACAAAATCGGAACAGCAGTGAGCAATGTAAAGAGCGGGAAAGGAAAGGGGCTACCTATCGTGATTTGATGAAAATTTGATTGCAGATGGTTGGATTTGGTATTTCAATATCCTCTGCTATCGCAGTCTATACTCTGGTTAGGAGAAAGAGGCGCTTCTGCAATGGCTGATCGACTTCCCGTTGTTGGAGGTTCCTGATTTGCAGAGACTCCTAGTCGCTGGGATAATCGATCAACTTCTTTCGGCCTTTTAGCTGCTTAAAAGGGGAGGTTCCGAGAAGCAAGGATGTAGAAAATGAAAGATTGATTCCCCCCATTGATGTTATAACTCATTGATGCTGTCAATCTCTTGTTGCTTGAGGGGAATCCCTCTACTGTTGAAGAAACGGAGAAGGAAAATCGTTAAGAAGAGGGAGAGAATCGGTGGAATGAAAGCAGTCGATGCGTCAAGAAAAGAGGGATGCGAGGGTGAAGATGAGTCGCTGAAGGAAGAAGGAGAAGGTGCAGGGGTGGAAACGGATGAAGAGGGACTCGACCCTGCGTGTCTTTTTAAGGAGGAAGAGAAGTTTCGAGAGGTGAAATCGGTTGAAGATGAGCGGCTTAGATGGGAGGTGAGAGCGGAGGAGGCGCCAGCCAGCCGAGATGGAGAGAAGGAGAGGATTAAGGGTGGAGAAGAGAAGAATCAGTAAACGATAGGGTTTCTGAGGGAAAGCTCTGAGAGAAATCGGGTGAGAGAGGGAAAAAAAGAGGGTTTGGAAGGTTCGTGAAGGGTTCATTTGTAAAAATTTTTGGATTTTCCAAAAAGAGGCTCCTTCAACAAGATTTTTCATAAAAATGGTTTTAAAATGATTTTTTTTTAGCAAAATTGACTTAAAAGTTTAAACTTATTTGTTTTTCTCGTAATTTTTCCATTTTTTTTGGTTTTTTGCATTATTTTTCCATTTTTTGCATTTTTAGAATAAAATCCTAAAGTTTTACAAGAAACCAAAGATCAAAAGTATTTTTTTTGTGTTTTTGTAAAAATATTTACAAAAGGGAATTTTTCTGAGAATTCAAGGCGATTTTTGAGAAAATTTCTTCAGAAAATACATTTGGATCCGGATTTTGAGGAAATACAGATTTAAAACACTGGATTCGGATTTGAATATATCAATATGGAATTTAATTCAGAAAATCTGAAGAATGACTGAAATTTAGCTTTAAAATCGCTTGGATTTTCTCAGGAGATGGAGTCCGGGGCAAAAAGGGTTCTTTTTACAATTTTTTGAAAAATTTGGGGTGTTTACAGACCAACGTGTATTTTACTACTTTGTGGAAACAAAAACCCTTTCTTCCATATGGATTTCTTCTTACCCGTATTTTCAGATATTTCAAAGTACCTCTAACCAATGAAAAATATATTAAACAAAATGAGTTCTTTGATCAAACTATTTTTAAAGGAATGAAAATCAAATATCTACCTCCTTTAAATTTTAATCAAACTGAACCCTCTGAACCATCACCATCTCCTGTGACACCTTCATCTCAAGCAAAACGAAAGAAAGTATCTACTAGTCCAGACAATGATGAAATTTTGCAACGAATTGAAGCTTTGGAGCTACATCAACACACTTTTTATAAAGATGTAACTCAACAACTTTCGTCAATTTAGAACGATATTGTTGAACTCAAGGAGATAATCAAGCAACACTTCTCTTGAACTTTGTTACTGAACCTTGATACTTTCTGGGTTGTAATATTTTGAACTTGTATTTGCATTTTGCTTATGCTATGTCTGCACTTACTCTTTTTTATTATAATAAAGGGGGAGAAAAAGAAAAAGACACATGGATGGAAATTGCGGGAGAAAAAGACACATGGAATTTGCAGGAGAAAAAGACACATGGAATTTGCATGAGAAATAGACAAATATGGCAATTGCATCATGTGAAAGCCTTGAAAATTGCCTTCATGAAAAAGTTTTAGAAATGCATGAAGTAATGATGGAAATGCAAAACAATCAATATGTGATATATGTGCTTTGGTTGTGCTAACTTCTTATGTTTTACAACATATTGATAGGGGGAGTAAAATCTCCATCTATGCATCTAAATGCTCCATCTTTGACTAGTTTGTCATCATAAAAAAGGGGGAGATTGTTACGACAATGAAGCCGTACACAATACTTCAAGTACAAGGTTTTGATTATGAACAAGTGAATCAAAAGTGAATCAATTGCATTTCAGCTAAGGCAATGAAGAAAGATGACAAGAATTAAAGAATTCGATGAAGAATCTATAAAGACTAGTATGCAAATGTAAAATTCATTAAATGTCTTAGATTCTTGTAAGAGCCTTACTTAGAGTGCATATTTTGATTGCATTTCACCTAAAAAGTCTTTCGAAAAACTTTTCTAAAAGAACCCTTCATGAAAATCATTTTAGAAAACTCTTTACTTAATTTTTCATGTTTGTTAGTCGACCAATAGACTCACCAATCGACCAACTTTCTCGCACCAAATTTTTTAAGCAAAACGTCATTTTTGTCAAATTAATCGACTGAAGGTTTTATCAGTCGACCGGACAAAACATGTGTTTTCAGAAAATTTAGCAGCAGTTGATTGAAGGTTTTATCAGTCGACTAGACAGAATGTGTGTTTTCAGAAAAATTTAGCAGCAGTCTACTGATGATATTATCAGTCGACTAACTTTTTCTTTAGTCGATTAAGTTTCAAAACTTCAGATTTTCAAACGGCTATGATAAACACATTAGTCGACCGACGATAATTGTCAGTTTGCTAATATTTGATTTCAGTCGACTAACTACTGTTCCAGTCGACTAATTTTGCCATTTTTCCTGAAACTTCTAAAAGGCGTGTCTTTTCATTTTTCAAACGTTTTGATTGTTAAAAATGGACTGTTTTGACACCCTTTCATACCCTCAACGTATGAAATCTTTTAACTATAAATATGAGTGCATTCCACACTCAAAATCAATCAAATCCAATCAAATTACATTGAATTATTCTTTGCTTTTCACTCATATCCGTTTTCTCACTCACTTGATATTTTCACTCCAGTTTTTCACTTAAATTTCTTTGAGAGATAGTGAATTCGTGAGTTGAGTATTTCAACAACCTCAAAAGCCAATTGCATTCCATTTGCATTCATAAGAATGGCTCGTAGGTTGACTGTAAGTTACTTATTTCATATTTTTCTGTAAATTCCTTGGTTTAAAGGAAATGACTCCTTGGTTTAAAGGAGTTGTTTGCTTTCAGTAGGTTTGTTACTGAAAGTGGGATCGTATTTGGTTTGTATGATCTTGTAGTTACACAAGGTTGATAGTGAAAATCTCAAGCGAGTTTTGCTTGGGGACTGAATGTAGGTCTAGAAGACTGAACCAGGATAAATTCTTGTGTTCTTTGTGTGATTGCTTTACGAATCTCAAAATCCGTCATAATTCCAAAGACGATATATAAAATCACTATTCACCCCCCCTCTAGTGCTCATTGCCTCAATCCTACTACACTTTCATGACTAAATGCATCTGCCATGACATTCGCCTTACCAGGGTGGTAAGACAATGTGAACTCATAATCCTTGATAAACTCGAGTCATTGACGTTGTCTCATGTTCAGTTCCTTTTGGGAAAATAAATACTTGAGACTCTTGTGGTCGGAAAAGACCTCGAACATATCTCTATACAAATAGTGTCGCCAAGACTTCAAGGCGAACACCACTGTTGCTAACTCCAAGTCATGAGTTAGATAATTCCTCTCATGAACTTTCAACTGTCTTGAGGCATACACGATAACTCGGCCATGCTGCATTAACACACATCCCAATCTTGTTCCTGAGGTGTCTATGTACACCATAAAACCACCTCTGCCAGAAGGTAAAGCCAACACCGGAGAGGTCGTCAGCTTCATCTTTAGGCTCTGGAAGCTCTCTTTGCATGAGTCAATCCACTCAAACTTGACTTCTTTACGCAAAATCTTTGTCAATGGTAGTAAAATTCTGGAGGAATTTTGAATGAAAGGCCGGTAATACCCAGCTAATCCACAAAAACTTCAGATGTCGGTAACAGACTGAGGCTGCTTCCAATCTAATACGGCTTCAACTTTTTCTGGATCAACTGACACTCCATCACTGGACATCACGTGACCCAAAAACAAGACTCGCTTTAGCCAAAACTCGCATTTGGAGAACTTGGTGAACAATTTGTGATCCCGAAGTACTCCCAGAATGATACGCAAATGCTCTTGATGTTGCTGAGGACTTTCTGAACACAATCACAAAGGTGTCTACAAATGAACAGAAGATCCAATTCATCAAATCCATAAATGCTGTGGGTGTATTCGTGAGCCCAAATGACATCACTATGAACTCATACAACCCATATCTAGTTCGAAATGCTGTCTTCGAGACATCTTCCTTCTTGATCCAGAGTTGATGAAAATCCGATCTGAGGTCAATCTTCGAGAATATCGTCGCTCTCTACAACTGATCGAAGAGATCTTCAATTCTCAGTAACGGATATTTGTTCTTAATCGTCGCTTGTTCTTAATCGTCGCTTGGTTGAACATTCTATAGTCAATGCACAACCTCATGGATCCATCTTTCTTCTTCACGAACAAAACAGGTGTACCCCATAAAGATGCACTGACTCTGATGAATCCTTGTTCCATCAATTCTGCTCCAAAAGAGTGGCCATCTTTAAAGCTTGATCTTGAGTCATAGGGGCATGTGTGTAAACCTTCGTACGAAGGGAAGACTTCAATCTGTGAGCAAACTTCATCGCTCTGTCCTTCTCGGTGATGTAGACATTGGGACAATAGTGTTCCAAACTGCTGAACTTCGTAACATACTCCGCTAGTGTAGAGATCCCTTGCTGGAGGTCAAGAAACTCTTGCATCTTTTAGCTTCGCTCATGCATCGGGAAGTACGCTGCATAGAAAACTTCCACAAACTGCTCCCACTTGACCGCTCTATTTGTGAATTTGACTTCTAAGGTAGTTGCCCACCACCTTTCAACATCTTTACGAAGTCGATAAGTTCTGAAATCCACTTTTCGATCATCGCTAACTTGTAGTACACAGAAAATCTGCTCGATCTCACGGATCCAATCCTCTACAGCCTTGGGAGTCGACTTTCCATCAAAGGACAGATGGTTCAAACTCATGAACTGCTTGTATGGTACCGCCGTAGCTGGAGTTGGAGTAGGAGTCGCGCGTCCCTGGATGGATTTTTGAAGATTGTCACCCATAGCATGCATGGTTTCCGCTTGACGGCCAACAACCTATGCAAGGTTGTTGAGTGACTCCATCAGGTCATCACATCGACCTCACCACTGTAAACACCCCAAATTTTCACTCACCCTCTTGACATCGCCCTCAATCGGCACGTGTCAGTTCTCCAGAAGCAATGAAGGGCAAAATAGTCATTTTCCAAGATTGAACCTTGAAGAAAGTCCTAAATCTCATTCTTGAGCCTCAAAATTTCTTTATTTAGGTTCAGAGACATCTTCAAATTGCAAAATTTCAAAATCCTCTTTCTGGACAAAAGTTAGAATTTTCAAGTCCGAGCTCAGAGTGACATTTCATAGAACATGTCTGTGCATAGCATTGCATCATTTCACTGCATAGCATATCAGTTTGAGATCCAGAACTCCTGATTTTCAAAATTGTCCATCCAGATTTAATTTTTAAACTTTTTCAAATTGATTTTTAAAACCCTGGGATTTCAAAATTGCCAATCTTTCCCATTTTACCCCCAGGACTTTGAATTACAAAAATTTTCTCAAGAAAACAATCTGGATGTTTGGATATTGATTTTAAAGATTTTATCTCAAAACTTTTTGCAAAAGATTTTAAATCTCTTTACAAATTTTGTTTTTACATTTATCCATATTTTTGCCCTGAAAACCCAATTTTTCCAAATCTTGAAAAACAAATAATGTTTTATCTCGCATCTTCAAATAAATGGAGCGGGACCCGCCTTTGAACTAGCATCATACTCAGACCCTCAGGTAAGTTGTTTATTCTCAAGCGGGGCCCACCTGGAGTTCATACCAATTTGCAAAATTGTCTTTTTCATTTCTCAATACTTATTTATTTATTTACTTATTTTTTTTATTTTTTTTTATTTTTAAAAGTTAGTGGGCACACACACATGTGGCACCCTAATTGAAAATAAAAGACTTTCAAAAACAAAACAAAACTTTATTTTCAAAAGGATTTTAAAAGTGGGTTGAGGTGGCATTTCCATAAAAGCCTCTCATTTTTTTTATTTCTTTTTATTTGTTTAAATAAAATTTTTTTTTAGAAAGAGGCAGCCTTAAATGGCACAGCCGAATTTCCCTAAAGCAATAGATTTGATTTTGCCTAAAACTTAGGGAAATAAAAACCAAAATTTAAAAAAAAAGGGAATGCGCCTCTCTTGAAACGGCCATTTCAAATTTTTTTAAAAAAATGAGGTAACGGAACCTCATAAATGAAAGGGGCTGCGTTTTCTTTTTGAAAGGAGATTCAAAATTCTTTAAGAAAGGGAGAGGTAGCCGATGGAAAAAGGGGGGAAGAGAGCTTTTGGGGTTTGAGACAGGAGGAAAATCTTTAAAAAGGGGGCTGGACCGATTGAAGGGAGGGAGGAAAAATCGTGATTTTCTGGTCTTCTTGGGTTTTCGCAGGACGTTTCTTTCCAGCAGCAGAGGAAGCAACAGGTTTTGGTGGTTTTTCTTTCACCCCATCTTCAGCCGCAGATGCCCCTTTTCAATCCACAATCCAACAGGAAACTCCAGACAGGAGGCTGCCCATCTTCCACCTTCTTCAGTCCAGCCACAGCAGGAAAGCAGCCCAGCCACCAGACATTTCAACGGCTCTGCATCCTCTTCAGCCTACCAGCAGAGGAGACTCAGCAGACGTTTTACCCATCTTCCTTCAGCCCATTGAAGATCCACCCACCATCGTTTCCTGCATATCCTTCAGCCCAGCCAACAGGAGGTCCAGCTTGAATATCACCTACCTTCAGCCCACCTTCCTCCAGCCCAACGTTGTCATTCATTTTTAACCCAGCCACAGGGGAACCATTGTTTCTCCATTCCAGCACAGCCTACTGCTATCTAGCCTAACGTTGTCATCCATTTTTCAGCCCAGCCATTGAAAACAGACCTTTGTTGCTGCACTTTTCCTTCATCCAGCGTGAAGGACTTCTCTTTCTTCAGCCCAGCTGAAGAACCAGCCAACGTCTCCCTCTTCTTCAGCCTATCAGCAGGATATACAGCAGAAGCCCCAGCAGCAGAGAGCCACTTATTCCTGCCGTTTACAAAATCCATTGAAAGCAGGAGATCTCCAACGGCTGCTGCTCATTTCTTCAGCCCAACTACAAAAGTCGACCCCCAATCTGTTTTATGCATAACATTTGGAACAGAGGAAACACAAGCCCAGCAACAAGGGACCTGCTTCTTTTTGCTGTCTATAGATCGTGTGGGGTACAAGATCCATAAGTGCGTCTCCCTCCTACTTATCGTAGCAAGAAGCAGCAGCAAAACAAAACAACAGTGCATTTGTAAGTTAAGCATTCTCAGGTAGTTGCTGCATGAATGAACCACCATTGTACTAATCTCACTGCAGCAAATAAGATTACGGTCAATCCCTGCATTCTTTTTACAGCTTCACCTTTTTCTGCTTATTTTTGCCACAGCCAATATCGTTTACTGATTGAGTAATGCTCAATGGATGATATTTACGGGATGCCAAATATTCCTTCGATGCATCCAGTTTTACTTTTAGTCTTCCTTTTCTTCAGTTTCACCATCTGAGTTATGTGATGAAGTGATATTTAGCTTAATGCTGAAAGTTGCTGTTTGATAAAACTATGGCTGGACCTCACCATCTGAATTATGTGATTGAAGAGTAAAATTTTCTGTTTGATGAAGCCATGTCTGGACATCAATGCCTGTATGATTTCATCAGCCTACATTTCTGTTTTGTATTTTTTTTTACAATTTTGATGTATTGTTGCAATAGTTGATCCGATGTCTTGTTGCCATTTGACTACAATTTCAATTTCCTATATTTCATTCCACGATTTTCTTGTTTTCCCTGTTTTCCATTCTTTTGATCATTTTCTTAATGTCCTATATGTTGTTTTACATTCTTGTAATCATTTTACAGCATGGTTTTCATTTGACAGCATTCTTTTGATCATTTTTTTTTTTCTTTCTTTCTTCTCCTTTTTGTTATTTCCTGTTTTTGATGCCCAACCATCATCAACTTTATCCATCTGGTTCTAACCCCTAGCATCATCAAGGTTTATATTTCAATACTTTGTACGATCCAACACTATCGTTGTGTTATGTCTTAACAACCTCCACCTATCATCCTTCCCAGCCATCACTTACAGGATCATCTTTGTTATCCTTATCCATCTCTTTTTCTGCAGGTGTGCAGTCTTGATAATCAGCCACCTTCATGAACAGATATATCCATATCCGTTCATGATCTATATACCATCTTTGGCAGGCCTAGTTATTGGTATATGGGGAAGCTCCATACCCAGTTTCACTGAAAAATACATTATAATTTGAGAATTACAGCTGTGTAAAATCCCCTACAGAAACTGTATATACCTGTATTTCCTGATTTTACCCATTATATAGAATTTCCCTTAAATGTGTATATTTTCTTATTATAGGTATATATATATCAATATATATGTATATCTATCTATATGTATATGTATATATGTATATATATATGTATATATGTATATATATACATATATATATATATATATATCCCTTCATGTGCATTGGTTATCACACATATTTTTCTTTTCTTTTACTTTTTGCAAATATATCTTTATTATCATATATCATATATCATTTATCATAAATTCAAGTATTTCTATATTTACCTGTATATCTTTGTTGTATATAGTATATATATACCCATTCCCTTGGTTATCTTGTACTAACTCTCATTTTGCAGGAAAATCTAGAAGATGCAGATTCCTTGGCTCCATTTCAATTTTCTTTTACTTTATGTTATGCAATGTAACAATCCAATGTAAACCTTGGAATAAGATTTACTTTTACTGCTTAGATTAGGCCGCATCTCATATAGTTTGATTTCAGTAATATCCTGATTCTATGATGCATATATCTCAAATTTTCAAAATTCACCGTGGATGAACACGAATGGCACGTGCACCAACTCTTAGAGAGTTGATGAACTCGGTGGAATCCATATTTACGGCCCTAGTCGGAATATGGATGAGACCCAGATCCATCATCTCTCTACCAGTCACATTAAGCCTACACTCTTAGGCTATCTTGAAAATGCACCTCATATTTCCAATGTTTTCAAAATATTGTGAATTAACTCAAATAAACCCTGAGTATATTCATGGCCACAGTCAGAATATATGAAGGATTTACTTTGGCTTAATCCACATTTTTCCAATAAAATTTTCAGAAATATTTTCAAAAGTGCATTCATTCATTCACATCATCTGCATCATTTGTTTTTCTCATGATTTTCTCAAAAGATTTTCACTTCATGGAATCGATTTTCTCAAGAAACTATGATGATATTCGGAGTTGGATTTTCCAAATCAAAGTTTTCCTATGATTTTTCTTGAAAATGTTATTTTCTTAAGATTCTTTTCAAAAGGAATTTTTCATCTTTCTCAAGAACCCAAGTTGATTTTCCAACATTTCAAAAGACAAGATTCTCAGGAATTCAACTTCCTAAGTTTTGAATTTCTTTCTCCAAAGAATTTTCTATAAATTTTCTATCATTTCCTTGAGAAAATTCTCAAAGTCCGAGTTATCCCGACAAATGCTTTCCTTTTCAAATGATCATCTTTTCTCAGGAATTCTTCCCATTTTCCTGAGATACTCATTTCTTCATAGTTTTCCAAGTTTTATAAATTTTCTCAAAATTTTCCTGAGATTCTCATTTTCCAAGTCTTTATAAATTTTCTTAAAACTTTCCTGAGATTCTCATTTTTGCAAGTCTTTCTAATCTTTCTCAACATTGTCCTGAGATTCTCAATTTTCTAAGTCTTTATAAACTTTCTCAAAATTTTCCCGAGATTCTCATTTAAACTTTCTCAAGATTCTCACTTCTTCAAAATTTTCTAAGTCTTTATAAACTTTCCCGAGATTTCAAACCTTCTTCGTCTGAGTTTTTCTGAGAGATTGATTTCCATCTTTTTCCTGAGAAATGCTTTTCAACTCCAAATGTTTTCTAAGCATACATCATATTTTCCAACTTGCATTTTACAAAATTGCATAGCACATGCCTGAATTCTCTGTGCATTTAGGATAGAACACCATTTCGATGATTTTACTAAGTCAAGCACAATTTTGGTCCTTGGTTCGATTACCCCTGTTAAAGGCGGCAGGAACGGTCGAACCTCGTACCGACAGGTCGAGCTCCATCCCATGGATTTTCCCGCAATTTTCAAAACGGAGGCGAGTATTTCAAAACATTTTCCAAAATCCGGTCAAGTTTGAATCGCGAAAGCGTTTCCCTCTCCCTTTCGCAAGGAAGGGAAGACAAGAAAAATTTTGCGACGATAACAACCACACCATCTTGAACAAGAAAAAACTTGTATAAGCGAAAGAACAACTCCAAAACACACTTTCTATTCATAGAACAAAAGATGCACACATTTCATTACATATCAAGCCAAAATACCCTCTTTACTATGACAGGGCTACAAAATCATATCCAACCATGTCAGAAACAAAAACAAACACTGACTCAGTGTTCTAACAAAATGTTCATATCAAGCGATCCCCTTCACTCCCTACTAGTGTAAAGGTCCCGATAGTCATTCTGATTCCCATACCATCTCTGCTTCAGACGAGGAGGAGATGTTGGTGTGTACTCAGGGGAATTCGATGAAGTACGTCGAGCTATCTCAGAGTGTATGCTAGAAATTTCATTCTACACTGGAGACAGAGGAGGAGCTGGCATGTATTGAGGAGAAATCGAGTAAGAGTAGGAAGCAGGCGTGTATTGGGGAGAATTTGGCAAAGTGTGTGAATCTCCCATAGGGTCAACTTCTAGCAGTGCCTGACTGATCTTAGAAGCTATGTCTTCCATGGTCTCGACATTACCTTTCCTGATCTCGTCGCCCATTTTACGCTGGCACTCAATCTCGATATGCTCTCTGAGGCCACAGTAAGGGCAATCATTCAG
This sequence comes from Nuphar pumila, assembly GCF_984573655.1. Classification (NCBI taxonomy): domain Eukaryota; kingdom Viridiplantae; phylum Streptophyta; class Magnoliopsida; order Nymphaeales; family Nymphaeaceae; genus Nuphar; species Nuphar pumila. The sequence goes on along the minus strand of NC_143264.1, from coordinate 40,019,741 downwards.
TCAATGTGGACAAATTTGTCTCACATGTTTTAACCGACATCTGGCACAAGGGGGTGCCTGATTCACAATCACTTGAGCACTTTATACTATTTATTGAACAGCTCGGTCCAGGGCTTCTACACCTTGAACCAAGTCATGCAGGGCTTCTAGAATCATTTCATGACTCACACCCGACGACAACTAACAAACCACATCTCTAAGTATGCATGTAAACTAAATAAAGCAGAAATCAACAATACATAACAAGTACATGGATCAATAATCAAGCAGGAAACACTAAGATTACTAAGTCAAGTATACTTACAGTGCAATGGACGAAGCACATAGAGTCTTGAACCACACTTTAAACACTGCTCTGATACCAAGATCTGTAACGCCCCAAAATCCCAACTTATAAAATCCTAGGATTTTTAGAGGATTTTTTTTTTGAAAACATTATATAAGCTGAAAGACCATAAGGGAAATCAGTTGAAAAATTTGCGCGGGTTACAGGATGAATAACAAAAAAAACATTTTATTCCACATTTGATTTACAAAATGAGACCAAGGATATACATAAACTCATTTACAAAAGGGGTCTCTCAAAACCAAAATTGAGGATTTCCCAAAACTACTACCAAGACCGCGCAAGTCCAAAGTGGGGGTCCCAAGCCTCTGTCGTGCAGTCATCGTGACCACACCATAGCAGTCATTACCTGTATCCCCATGAAACAGAGTCAGTACTCTTGCGAGTTGGTGAGGTGATATCTTCAACCATACATTTAGGAAAAACAAGGCAGTAATGGCATTGATGCAAATATCAACAAGGCTAATTATCATATCGACATAAGTAACTTTAGCATGATGGAACAGTAAGAAACATTTGAAATCATTAATTAAGTGCAACTATAACAAGTAAAGAACTATAAGCAAGGCAATGAACCTCAATATCTAAACAACTAAGAATTTAACTACGACCTAATCATAAGTTCATAAATTAATAATTAGCAAGTTAGTTTAACTGTTCTGTCTCGATTACTCCTTTGGGTACACAAAGGAACCTCACATTCTATGAAAAATACCATCGGCGTTTATTATTCTATGTTATGTGATAACCGGGGTACCTACAGACCGAGTAAACCTCATGCGGGTGGATCGTGACCGAGAGAAAACCTCACATAGGTAACAGATTGCAATCCACACTACTGCAGTAGCTGAGGCACCTTAATAGGTCACATCGACCTCCCTAACTCTGAGTGACTGGAGGTCAAAGGACGTCTTTACTCCTTAAATGCCTCATGAAATCGACCGGTCACTCAGGGCTGTACCATCCACCCTCTCCAAGGTGGATCATTTTGTGAATGGGTAATAGAGCAGTTTATCTTATTAGGGCTTCAATTAGTAGACTTTCACTTATTTTAAGGTACTTAGGCTCATTTGACCTTGTGTTTCTCGCAGGGAAACACGAACAACACTCATGGTCTAGCCCACCCATTCACATGCTCTAGCCTCACACGGCCTCAAAAGAGCTCTTTGCATATGAAGGTGATCATCACACCGACATTATTTAGGGGTTTATGACAAGATGAGCACAAGTGTGCTTTTCTCATGAAAAAGGGCCCAATGCCCAACACAACTTGCCACAGAGTTTCAAACAAGCATCCAATTATGCAAAATAAGTGTCAACCCTACTGTGATGTCCATGTCCCCTTTCTCATTCGGGAGAAACCAAGGGTCATGTGTGCATCGTGTGTCAACTATAAATGCACGTAATTTCATTAACCATCTATTGCATGATAGAAACTTTTTTTGTAAAATAAAACACTTGATATACAAACTAACTTGATTCAACATGTTTTAGTCCAGTGACATGATGTGCCAAAGTGTGTAAAATTTTTAACTTAATCAAAACATGTTTCAATAAATTTTGCACACATGCTAAGATGTAATTCACATTAACTACACATGTCACATACATTTCATATCGTATTTGTGTCAATCATGTGCAAGTGCAAAGTGTAAGTAGGCAACAATGTTCGATACGTAAGCCAACTACATATTTTTGCATATTATTTGCAATTATGATAAATTAAGCATTTGCAATTGTGCATTATATCACAAGACTTTTTGCATCGTATTTGGCATTATTAAATACAAGGGCAATTTGCATAATCGCAACACTCTCTTTTTGCTTCACCATCACTCTTACGCATTTTAACAAAGATTCTCATGCATGTGTCATGATGTGCGAGTGATGTGCGTCAACTTTGCGTAATATATTTGCGAGAATTACATTGGTATGCTTTTCTTTGTGAGAATTTGAATAGTGGCGATTGTGCGTCAATCATACACTTTCTAGTATTGATGCGAGGGACCACATGCTGCAGTCACGGTGGCTGAAAAAATATACAGCCAAAAATTACGAGAAACATGCATTCCATAAGTAGGTTCATGACGTAACAAGCACAAAAGAGAAACCCAACAAAAGTGCCTTACACATGCCACACTTGTGCGCGAAACAAAAGCCACCAAACATATTGCCAAAAACTAGGAAAATGGGGCAGTATTGGGTTGCCATGAGACACGAGCAACCTGTTGCCATAACGGCAGAAAAATGGGTGCTAAGGCAGCACACACTCGCAGCGCAGAAAAATGGGTGCTAAGGCACCAGACCTGCTGCCCACAGCTGAACTGTTGCGGTAGAGGCTGCAACCTCACTTGCACACCGGGAAGCTGTCCCAATGCTAGGGGTTGGGCCTATTGCAGGCTGCACAGTAACATCCTAACAGACCGCCAACCGGGAGTGGAAAGGCGAATAGGTGAAGGGCAAGCGCGGTGCTGTCGTGCGACCTGCAAAAGATTGCCCCGGATAGTGACTGTTCGGGCACCCAACCCTTGAGATCGGGTGCTGCTAGGTCTGGTCCAGGTGGGACAAGACTAGCTCGGGTTTGAAAACGACCACACTCTGGTCTGAGCTAGGGTGGCTCTGACCAGAGGTGATGCTGCCAGCCTGGCGCACAACCTGACACATAGGGTGCACAGGCTGGGCCGTGCTGGGCTGGACCACTATGCGTGTCGTGGCTACAACAGGGCGCCCGATACATCGGGGCTGCTGTAGCTGCAGGGAGGAGTAGGTCCGGGTGCTAAAGACCCGGACACAACACCTTCATAGGGTGCTGGCCAGTCCCAAGCACCCGCCTGGCATGCAGCCAAGCGCTGCAGCGCTGCAAGAAAAGAGGAAGGGGCGAAAGGAAGGAAAAAGAGAGAGAGGGAGAGGGGCCCCGGGTGTGGTTGGCCTGGGTCACCTACTGCAGCCAGACCAGGTCTGAACCGAGTGGTTCAGACCTTAGTCTGAACCCCTACAACCCAGCAAAGGGGCTGCAACTGTGATGGAAGGGAAGAAGGAAGAAGCGAAAAGGTGCAGCCTCCACCCCTCCCAGTCAGCTGCCACCCAACAAAAACCCAAGGAGGTGGGGGTGCTGGAACAACAGCCCCTTGCTGCCAGCAGCAAGGGTGCGTTCCAACCACCTACCCCACTCTCCCCCCCCTTAGCTGGGGCTCTACACAGCCATGAAGAGGCTGTGTGAGCCCAACCACTATGGGGAAACCAGAAGAAACCAAAAACAAAAAAGCAAATGAATGTGGCATGTGTGCACAAGAAGGGTGGAAATGCAAAAATGAAAACGAAAATGCCAAATATCTAATTTTCCCAACCCCTTGCATTTCATCGAATGCAAGAAGGGTTCTAGGCTTCGTGGCATTGATCATGGCATGCATGCATTTTCCAAAAGAAAAGAAACGAAAATGCTAAAAATGGAAAAGAGATAAACTCACGTTGCTTTCAGAAAGGAGGAGGAGAACGTGATTCTACCCTTAGCTTGGAGTGTAGAGAGGAGTCCCTTTTTGGTACCCAGCTCTACACAAAAGCCCCAAGGTAGTTTGATGGAGTCCACGGTTTGGGGGAGAGGGAGAGAGAAGAGAGGAGAGGAGAGAAGAGAAGAGAAGAGAAGAGAAGAGAAGAGAAGAGAGAGAGGCCAAATCGGCTGAAGTTTATCTCTCCTTCCCCTTTCCAAAGCCTTATAAAGCTTGTGGTTGCAATGGATGACTGGGATTAAGAGGGAGAGATAAACGGTCCATCTTGAACACGCCCCCACCCCTTTTCCTCCTTAAATTCGGGCTGTTTTTAAAGCTTTTTGACTTTTCATTCTTTTTTTTTTGTGAGTCTTTTCAAAGTGGCATGGGCTGCACCCTAGAGTGAGCCCATGCCCTAGGGAGACGTTGGCTGTGTCCCAACCTTTCCAAAAATTCAAAAACCCTCTTTTTAACTTGTTAAATTTTGTTTTTGGCTCTTTTAAAAAAACCTCTTCTTTTTTTTTTTTTTGAAGTTATGCTTTGATCTTTGAAAGTATCCTTCCTAATTTTTGATAAAACCTAAAAATTTTCATAAACCACATTCGAAGTACAAATTTGTAATAAAATGGGTTTAAGCCCTTTTTTTTAAAAAAAAAATCTTGATGGTTCGATTCAAAAGAATATATATATATATATATATATATATATATATATATATATATATATATATATATATATATATATATATATATATATGTGTGTGTGTGTGTGTGTGTGTGTGTGTGTGTGTGTGAATATGTACGCATACATACACCTATATATACATGGATATATAGGCTTATACATACACTTTGAAATTCTACCATAAATTGAATAATTTTCTCAAAACATTTGAGGGTCTTACACGCATTGCTTTGGATATCGCATTATAGGTTTAATACCTATATTCTCCATTAAACGGGGTCAAAACCATTGTTGGTCTGGTAGAAAAGCATTCAACTTCAAATCAAGTATAAACTCGTGAAAATACATGGAGCCACTTAGAGCTACAGTTCACAACAACGATGCTCAAGTCTCTATGACTTAGCGTATATCGCGAAAGCCTCATCAGGGTCACAATTTGGAATATCCAAGCTCAAGTCTCCACGACTTGGGATATTTCATAAAAGTCTCCTTCGAGCCATGATAAAAAACTCAAGTCTCTAAGACTTGGCATATCTGTATCCCACAAATCCAACAGAGAGTTTCTCGAGCTAAGCTTAGTCGTGCGGATACAACACGGGTCTTTGCCCTATCGGTCGAGTAGTATACCGATGTCAACACCTTCCATATGGTTATGTAAGACTAATCAAAACAACACACATTCATTCATACATTCATACATCGTTGGACCTAGAACTCATGCATTGTTTAAATCACCCCATGTGTGTAATACTCATAAATTTTCTATAGTTATTAAACAAATAAATAATAAACATAAAACATTAAGAACTGTACCGATAAATGGCCTTAGTGAAATTTTATGAACAACATTTTTTTTAGGGAAGGATGCAAAAACTGCAAATTTTTTATGTTTTATGAGAAATAACATTGAATTAAGGCTAAAATATAATTCAAAATTAAGATAAAAAATTAATTATAATTCAAGCATTAATCAGGATTCAGAATAAATTCCATGTTGAGAATTTATTCCGAATCAGGGTTTCAATTTTGAATCAGATTTGAATTTGAATTCGAATTCAGATTTAATAAATATATATCGAATATTATAATTAGATTTGAGTTTGATTCAAATCTAAATTAAAACTTAACTAAATGTTAATTCAAGTTTGAAATATATAATAATTTGTATATTTTGTTGAATTTGAATTTGGACCCTTCGATCGAATCTAAAAATAATACCTGCAAATTCTTTAGGATATTTTTAATGAATAAAATAATAATAATGATAAATTTTATAAGAAAGAAGTATAAAAATATAAATTATTCGAAAATAAAATATAAAAAACATCCTATAAAAAATTAAAGTTTATTTGAGTTTATTTAAGTGAAATTCGTATTCAAAATCAAATTTTTGGAAAAGATAAAAATTTAATAAAATAACTGATAAATTTTATCGAAATAAAGTCGAATGAGATTTCAGACAAATTTAGGATAACTTGATATATATGCAATGTGAATTCAATAAATTTGAATTTAGTTTGAAATCTAATATACAAAACTAAAATCAAATCAAATATTCAAAACGACAATGAGTCCTACCGACCCTAGTAGAATTTTTTTTCGAAATGCATTTTTGAGAAAATAATATTTTTAGAAGAGAAATTTCATAATGATAATTTGACTTAAGTATTGTGCTATAGGGTTTGTAGGATTTAGAAAAAACATTAAATATGGAAAAAATTACCCTACATGCCCAAGGGTTTCATCAACCCTATTGAGTTTGATTTTTTCAAAAATTATTTTTGAGGAATTCGAATTAACCTGTAAGGGATAATTAAAATAAATAATTTAAATATATGAAATTTCAAAAATTTGTAAATAGAATTTAATTATGTTATGCCTAACTTAAAATTTATCTATTTATATTTTATACAATTTCATGTTTGAATTTTTATAAAGTTCTATTTGAATTTAATTTGAATTAATTTAGAATTTATTTAGTGGAATGGAATTCAAAATTTAATTAAATCATATAATTTGGTAGGAGTCCATAGGTAGGCCATCGCATCCTATGTGGCACTCCAATATAAACTTTAAATCAAAAAACAAAAATAGTATATAAAGAAAACTTGAAAATAAAGGTTTAAAAGTAAACTTACCAAATAACAAGTGGGGTAGGGAAAATTCCAAACTTTCTTTTTTAAAAACAAAGCCCCATAAGGGGGCATCTATCCTAGAGGGCTCTAGAAGGGCCTAAGAAGAGGCTGGACCAAGGAAGAAAGAAAGAAAGAAAGAAAGGAAAAAGAAAAGAAAGAAAAAGAAAAAAATAACCAAGTCAACTTGCTTGCCAAGCAAGCAAGTTGACTTCTATGTAAAATGGAAAGGAGGCCAACCCATGGGGGTTGACCCACCCCCTTCCTTACTTACGTAGCCTAAAGTATATGTATTATACTATGCAATATATATAATATATATGTTATACACTATGCTTAAATTAACAAAAAAGAAGAAGAAACTTACCTAGTCAACTTGCTTGCCATGCAAGCAAGTTGAAAATTTTCAAAAATGGAAAGGGGGTCGACCAAACCTTCCCTCTTAATATAGGATACAAGGAATATATAATGTCTTATGAAATATTAAGTACACATAATATATTATATGTTAAGCTAACAAAAAAAAAAGAAAAAGGAATTTCAAGAACAAGAAAAGGAAGGAGGTATGTTTATGTAATATCCGAAAACTTCTAAGTTCTTTTCTATAGCATTGTGAAATGTCTTGAATTTCGTGCCAATATAGAACCCTAATTTCTTTAAAAATTAATGCTCGAGTATATTTGTAAGACTTAGGGGGTTTAATAAGGTTGAATTGTAGTAAATATAAACCCTACACGGTTTGAATAATTGAGAAAATCCTAAGTGATGCCTAATTGAAAATGTCTCTCTTAAAAAGAAAATGTTGAATTTTCTTTAAGTAAAGATAATTAAATAATATGAATTAACAAAAGTAGGTTGTGAACATATACATATTAATATGCTTAATAAGTTGTAATTAGTGGATAATTAATGTCTTTACATTTTATATGATTTGTGGTTGTATAAAACAAAAACAATTTTTGTTGGAATTCTATGTTTTTGTTAATTATAGTTTAATAAAATAGATTTTTGTTATAACTTAAACCCATTTTATTAGTTTAGTAGGAGCCAATAGGTGGTCCGTCCCATCCTATGTGACATCTTACTTCAAATTTATTTTGAAATTAAAGGCCTAGTGATTTTCAAGCTTATTTAAAGCTTAACTAGTCAAATAGGGAGATTAAGGGCTCTCATTGGTCCTCATGCTTTAATCAAGGGCTGAAATTAATTCCAGCTCATAACCTAACTTAGAGAGGGTTATAAAACCCTCCCATAGCCCATGCCCTTTTCATTTGTGCTGGAAAAAAAAGGAGAGCTTCGCTCTCCCCCAAAAACCCTCTTCTCTCTCTCCTCTCTTTCCCTTCCCTATTCTCTTCTTTTTAGAGTTTCTTTTGATTCTTGAGTGAAAGATCCAGACCTCAAGGGGTGTGGTGAGGAGATCTAAGGTCCTCACCTTGCTGGAAGGAGGATCTGATCGGTGGATCGAGCAAAAAGGACCGTTCATCCATCAAGAAATACATTTTTTTCAACAAAAGGTAGGGTTTCTATGCTTTTTTTGCAAGAACGGAGTTCTTGGCATGGATTTTGATGCTTTTTCATGAGTTTAGATCATGATCAAACCCTCCTAACCGTGGGTTTGACTCAGATCTAATGATCCATGGCAAAAACACGTTTTCCCCTAAAGAAAACCATTTTTGAAATCGGGTTTATCATAAAAATCGGTTTCTTAGAAATAGATTCGTAAAATATATTTGTATTTGATTTATTCCATGATTTTTATGCAAATATTAGTTTAGATTGATAGATTATGAAGTGTTTCATCTACTGTGAATATTTTAGAATTTTTGGAATTTTATTTCATGTGTATTCCCTATTTCTTTTAATTTTTCTTGGGATTCGGGTGACTCGGTTTGATTCACCCAAATGCAAATCTCGAAATTCCAGGTTTTCCACTTGATCTCCGTTTAGTAAAATGGTTGTTTCTCCCTCGTCTAGAAAAGTTTTGACAAAAGGATTATTGCGTTGGAAAGCTAACTCCATTGTACATCTACTGTAGAAATGTGGGCTCTGTTCATGGACCGAGCACGTCTCTGTGACAGTCGAAACAAAAACTGATAGGTCTGTAGTAAAACATGCATAACTCCCTCATACGGAAAAGTTTTTACAAACGGTTTGCGGCTATGGATAGCTAACAACAATTCCTATATATTGTAAAAATTCAGCTCTGTTCATGGAGCCAAAAAGTTTCTGTGAGCTCTCTACCAGTCGGACAGAGTTATGAAATTAGAAAAATTAGGGCAAATTCATAAATCAAGGCTCAAAGGGTGCATAGTATATATGTTTTTATTCAATTTCTTTATAGAATTGGTATGCATTATGTGAATGATTATGCAGGTCTGATTTTATGTAATCTTATATGATTATGACATGAATTTTAAATGGAAGGTTACACCTTAAAGATTTAGGATCAAAAGGTCCAATGAATACAAGTTTATGTTTTAAATTCTAAAAATATGTTAACTACATGTATGTCCATGATATCATGATGATATGATTGTTTCATTGATATGGATGTTCATATATATTCTCCTTGTTGCATTGGCCATGTACATGCATATGCATTATGATGTGTGAAAATGAATAAGATGTTTATGCTACGCATGTGCTCAAATGTCTGTTACAAGTTTAATTATATGACTTTGTCCAATGCTTTATAAGAATGCATCCATGACAATAAAGTGGTTTAAGTTTGATGTTGCATAAAAAGTATGACTGTAATCAAGTAATCATGTGACATTAAACTCAAGATACTTGCTTGGAGAATAGCAGGTGATACAAAACTTCGTGGGGCAAGTTTTGTTACGGGCACGGAAGGTTGCTCCTCCCCTCCCACGATTTTAGGGGAAAAACCTCTGCATTAGACTGCAGCGTAGAGGTTATAGTACTTATGAGGAAAAACTGATGCATCGGGTTGAAAGGTGTTGGGAATCTCTCTCGTATTAACGTCCCTCACCCCGTCTTAGTGAATGGACCTGGCCAGGCTAAAGCCATCCCTGTATGTAAAACATGTCCTGTGTCATGGTCCTGATCTGAGAATGTCTGTCTGTGTCGTATCAGCAGGGCTAAGAAGTGATAACTTAAATGGTGTGTGCATTAATTTGGCATCACATGCATCATCTAATTAAGAAAATGTAACTAAAGATAAGAAAATATGCATGCATTGAAAGAGCTTCTGCATATGGTAAGTCATGCATTTTAATGGTTCATGCATTTTGTATTTTGAATGTATGAATTTATGTTTTTCTGTTAAATATGAAAATTCTAAACATGCATGATTTGTTGTATGATTGTTTAAGTTAAATTAAATGTTAAACCATGAAATTTCTATTGAAATCCTTGTCTTGTTATTCTGTCTTACAAGTTTAGCATAATTACTCTACTGAGACATGTTGTCTGACCCTATATGGTTTAAAAATTTTCAGGTAATGAGTAGGTACTTACGTGCATAGGCGAAAGGTTGCGACGGGGACTGAGCCTACCTTTCCTCTGCTTCATGAATTCTGAACTCTGATTTTACTTCAATTCAATTCAATGACAAATGTGATAAATTTTGGATATTATGGAAACTTGATTTTATTTCATGCATGGTTAATTAGTTGTTAAAGTTTAAATTCCATAATTATATGGTTGCAAGCATTCATCTGAAGTAGCACGCCAAGTTTTATGCCCAATGTGTTTTTCCGTTGTTAGCTGCTAAAAGATTTAAATGTATTTCAAAAAAAAAAAAATTCCACCAATTTCGGGTTATAAAAATTGGGGTGTTACAAACATGGTATCAGAGCAGAAGGAAAGTATGGCTTAAAGCTCGTCCAACCGACCACCATCACTGTAAGTATGCTTTCATTTTATTTGTTTTGATGACTTATGAAAATTGTACGTCTGTAATTAATTCTGTTGATATATGCGGCAAGAATCAGAACGTAGATCTAATAGGGTCACATGAATGAGAATTTTTAGATTTATGTCCAACTTATAAGTAATCTGAATCAATGTGTGTGTCTTTAGATGGCCGAAAGACAGCCCCCAGTTGGACTGCTCAAAGGGACTTCATTTTTGAAGCCCTCGCGAATCTGACGGCCTATTGTCAGAACCATGCCAACAACGGAGGTAATGGCAATGGTGCAGGCCATCAGCATGAGGGTCATATTGCGGCACCAGCTGTCTCAACCAATGGGGCGTCGTACAAGCGCTTCATGAAATTGAGCCCTCCTGCTTTCACTGGTAAGGAGGATCCAAACGCAACAGAGGAATGGGTTTGTGCCATTAGTGAGATTTTTGAGATTCTTGAGGTTCCCGCTGAGAGGCAGGTTTCTTTTGCCACTTATCGGCTCCAAGGGGATGCCAAGAGCTGGTAGGAGATGACACGCGAGGTACGCTACATGCCTGAAGAGCGACGCGCCCTCACTTGGGAGGAGTTTACAACGATATTCATGGACACCTACTTTCCCCAGTACACGCGTGATCGTAAGAAACAAGAGTTTTTAGATCTTCGACAGGGGTCCATGAAGGTGACAGAGTACACTACACGTTTCTGACATTTAGAGAAGTACTGCCCGCATACTTATACCACTGACGAGGCGCGGGCTAAGAAGTATGTGCAGAGTTTACGTGATGGTCTGAGGACGAGAGTGCTGACCAGCCGTCCTCAAAACCTCAACCAGGTCATCGAGATGACCACAATACTTCAGGTGGGGAAAACTAGAACCAACTTTTTGGTTTTCCAAAAATAATCTCGATAGATCGTAACGATGTTTTTGTGACGCAGGATGACTGGGAGTCTTCTAAGAAGACTCAACCTAGCCGTTTCGACAAGTCGAAGGGCAATGGAAATAAGGCCCCTCGACCAACACCGAAGAGTAGTAAGGCGCCACCCGCAAAGAAGGCCAAGGGACAACAGGGCGGCACACCAGCACCGTAGTCTTATGCAGTATGTAAGCACTGCAACAAGAGGCACCCTGGAGTCTGCTATAGAGTCTCGGGTGCATGTTTGAGATGTGGAAAACAGGGTCATTTCATTATAGACTGCCCTATGAGGCCAGCTCAGGAGGGAGTTGCCCCTGTTCCTAGAGGACCACAGCAGCAGCGACCCCAGTAGTCCCAGCCGCAAGGTCAGAAGAAAGCTACTGGATGCGTATATACGACTTCTGGAGAGGAGTTGCAAGAAGATGCCAACGTCATTGAAGGTACAATCCCTATTGCAAAGTTTGATGCTAAAGTTCTTTTTGACATTGGTGCTACGCATTCCTTCGTATCCGTATGTTTTGCGAATTTGATTGGTGTCACGCCGACTTCTTTGGGATATACTCTGGAAGTTATCACACCTTCGAGTGGTAGCTCTATCGCTCGTACCTATCTATCTTGAGTAGAGGTTATGATTGCTGGGTAGAACCTTTGTGCCAATCTTATCCTGTTGGATATGGTCGGTTATGTTGTAATTCTTGGCATAGATTGGATATATGAGCATTACGCTTGTATGGTTTGTCATGAGCGACACATTCAATTTGCTCGCCCTGATCAGCCTGTACTCGAGTACAAGGCATGTAAAAAGGAGAGCAAAGGACGACTTATCTCGGCATTAAAGGCACACCATTGTGTAGAAAAGGAGTGTGAGGCCTTTTTGGCCAGTGTTTCTTTGATAGACCCCAGTACTACACCCTTGGAAGACTTGGACGTAGTTCGAGATTTTTCAGACGTTTTTCCAGATGACTTGCCAAGCATACCTGAAATTCCACTAGAGGGGGGGGGGGGTGAATAGTGAAATACTAAATAGATCGATAAATTAAAAGTAGAATGCAATAAGGCACAACACATAAAACACAAAATTTATATTGGTTCAGTCAAAACCCAGACATACATCCAGTCCCCAAGCAAACCACTTGAGCTTTCCACTATAACATCCGAGTTACCGGATAAATAGTACAACACCCTCTTCTTCAGAGGTCTTCTTCTCTCAACAGAGAAGGGGCACACCCTCTTTCACAGAGGTCTTCTTCTCTCAACAGAGAAGGGGCACACCCTCTTTCACAGAGGTCTACTTCTTTCAATAAAGAAGGAATATAGTGAATAATAGAAAGTTACAATACTTCCTATAGAACCTTCAGAATGATATGAAGTCTCGATGAAACTCTTGATGTCATGATACCAGGGCTTTTTCTTTTGCTCAGCCTGGTTTATCTGCTCTACTGGAACAAAAGAAGGTTGATCGAGTCTTCCAATTTCAAAGGAGCGACAAGATTCTTCGCTCTTGAAAGACATGATGGATCCCAGATTGGCTAAACTGTCTGCAACTTGATTAAAGTCTCTCTTGATATGAAAAAGTTGGAATTCTTTGAATTTGTTGGCAAGAGTTGAGACGATCTTCTGATAAGAAAGTAAATTCTGATCCTTCACTTGCCATTCAGCTAGGACTTGATTGACGACGAGCAAAGAGTCGCCATAGGCATGCACTCTTCTGACTTTGAAGACTTGTAGAATTTCCAGACCTTGTATCAAAGCTTCATATTCAGCCATATTACGAGTGCACTAAAAATCCAGTTTGAGAGAAAAGGGGATCATCTCCTTCTCAGGGGTAATTAACAGAATCTCGATTCCTATGCCTGCCATATTCTTGGAACCGTCAAAGAATAAATTCCAAATTAGAGATTGTTGAATATTGCAAATTCGCTCATCGGGGAAATCATCATCGGCTTTAACATCCTCTGCTAGAGGAAAATCTGCCAATTGATCTGCAATTGCTTGGCCTTTGATAGACTGCTGGGAAACATACTCCATATCATATTGCATCAATAGAACTTGCCATTTGGCGATTCGTCCACTGAGAAAGGGTTGCTCTAGAATGTACTTGAGAGGATTTAATTTGGATAAAATCTTGACTTCAGATGCCAGCAGATAGTGTCTCAATTTCTGACACATCCAAACCAGAGCTAGACATGTCTTCTCTATCTGAGAGTATTTCTTCTCATAATCAATGAAGGTTTTGCTCACATAATAAATGGCATGTTCTATCAGACTGCCTTCTTTGTATTGCGCTAAGAATTCGCCGCAAGCAACTTGATTAACTGAAATGTATAGCAACAGGGGTTTCCCCAATTTTGGCAGCTTTAAAACAGGAGAATTAAGCAAATATTTCTTGATGCGCTCAAATGATTGCTGACACTCTGGTCCCCATTCGAACTTCACTCCTTTTCTAAGCAGATGATTGAAAGGTTCACATCTCATGGCCAAATTGGATATGAATCGTCGGATTGATTGCATGCATCCTTGAAGGCTACGCAATTCTTTGAGATTGGTCGGGGGCGGCATGTCAATGATAGCCTTGGCCTTAGCGGGATCAACTTCTATCCCCTTTTTGCTGACTAGAAAGCCTAACAACTTGCCTGATTCGACTCCAAAAATACATTTTTGTGGATTGAGTCTTAGCTTGTAAAGAATGAGCGGCTTGAAAACTTGATTGAGAGATCCGATGTGATCTTCCTCTTCTTTGGATTTTACCAGAATATCATCGACATATGCATCCATGATTTTGTGCATCTGATCATGAAAGATGACGACCATAGAACACTGATAAGTGGCTCCAGCATTCTTAAGCCCAAATGGCATGACCGTATAACAAAAAGTGCCCCAAGGAGTAGTGAAAGATGTCTTGGACTGATCACGAGCGGCCAACTTGATCTAATTATATCCGGAATATCCATCCATAAAATAGAACATGGAGTGGCCTGCCGTGCTATCGATCAAGAGATCAATATTAGGAAGTAAATAATCATCCTTAGGAGTCGCTTTATTCAGATCTCTAAAGTCAATGCAGATTCAAACTTTGCCATTTTTCTTGGAAACAACGACGATATTTGCTAGCTAGTCTGGGTAGTAAATGGTTCGAATGAACCCTGCTTTGAGTAGGTCTTCCAGACATTCCTTAACTTGTTGCTCCACTCGAGGATCCATCTTTCTCAACTTCTGCTTAACTGGCTTGACATTTGGTTTCAGGACGAGGCGATGCTCAACCAATTTAGTATCCAGACCTGGCATGTCTTCATACGTCCATACAAACACTTCTTCATGCTGCTTGAGAAAATTAGTGAGCCTTTCTTTCTCTTATGGGCTCAAACTGCTGTCAATCTTGAGAATTTTGGGATCGTCTTCTGATCCAATATTGATATCCTCAGTCGGGTCTTGAACTAAGGATGATGGCTCATCTTGTTTCTGAATTGATGCAAATTCTGGTAATTCTTGAAGAGCCGAATCGAATTCTGCAGGTTCTTCTGACTGCTTTGTAGTCTGACTGCATTCTGCCCTTATTTTGACTTGTCGAATCACTGCTGGCTTCGAAAAAACATTTGGATTAAGAACGAGCTTCTTGATAGATCGGGAAGACATTCTGAAAATTGGAGAATAAATCGATTCAGAAAAATCGCCCATCATAAAACAAATTGCTTTTATTGAGAAAATAATTTGAAAAATAAAAGAGCAAAATAATGGAAATTTTGCAAAGATTTGATAATGAGAAGTAAAGAGACAAATGGCATCATGATAGACAAAGAAAACTTGCAACTTTATTGAAAGATTGAATTGATGACAATGACTGAAATGAAATGGGATATCATCCCAAATGTGGAAACAAAAGAATAGAAATGAAAAGACAAGCAGATGCCCTTAGTGCATTCCTTTGACAAAAATAGTGCCCTTCTGAGATCTTCTGCCATTGAAGCCCAATCTGGCCTTCTGAGGAATTACAGGCTCGAGACGACCATTTCCATTTTTGCCCAGGCCTTGAAAAAGCTGATAACCATGCTTTACTAACAGATCAAATCTCTTTTTGGCCTTCATAAATTGGGAGAACAATGGATGATCTTTAAATGTGCTGTAGTCAATTCGTCCTCCAATTTTGAAAAACTGTGGGCCTCTCCACCGAGTCATGGCCACTGCATGCGCTGATTGTTCTGTCGTCTGCAGTATTCCCGAATTTTCTTCAAAACTGACCTCATCAATGCCCCTAATACTAGGAATATTAGTAGTAAAAGTGGGCCTGGGAACCATGGGTTGTGCAAGCCTCTGCTCCGGATCCTCGCCCAAGACTATTGTGATCATTCCACCTTTCGACCACTTAACGCATTGATGCAGAGTAGACGGCACCGCGTTTGTGTTATGGATCCAAGGTCTTCCCAACAATAAATTATATGTTGGCGGCACATTGACCACATGAAAGAGAACTCAATGGACCGAGTAGTCAATGAAAATCTCTAAGAAGATTTTTCCCTTAGCTGTCTGGCCATGATTATCGAACCCGTAGATGGTGATTGGGTCCGGGATGTATTCTTCTTCTTTAATGCCCAAAGCTTTGGCTGTCATTTCTGGGCATATGTTGAGGTTGCTGCCTCCATCTATCAGCACGTGAGGCACCGTCATTCCTCGGGCTCGAATCACAACATACAAAGCGTTGTTGTGAAATACATGAGGCTTGGGGAGATCTTTATCTGAGAAAGTGATCGGAGCATTTGTCATGGCCTGATTGACTATCTGGGCCATGTCTTCATAAGTTATGCTCGGTTTCACCTTGATTTTCCGCAATAAATCATCCAACACTTGTTTATGCTTGGCGAAAGCTTGGGCTAGATCCAAAATTGTGACGTTAGACAATGCAGTTATCGGCTTCGATGCAGATGTCTCACTTTTCTTCGGGGCGGGCTTAATAAAGTGCTTGGGGAGCCATGGCATTCTTTTAGCCACCTCAGGAGATACCCCAGCGGGCTTGTCAGATACTTTCATTTTTCCGAAGGCTGCAATGAGGTCCATCTTCTGAGCTTTGAACCGAGCCTGCTGCAATACAAGGATCTGATGTTGGACTTGCATATCTTTTTTAGAGCATGGCCTGATATGCTCCTATGGCTGAATAGGCTGTTTAGAAATGACCGCTGTAGAATGATGGAGAAAGGGTTTCTTCATAATATCCATATTTTTATCTTCGGCATCCTCTACCAGAAGATTCTTGTCGATGAGATCCTGAACGATATTCTTGAGAACAAAACAGTTCTCAGTATTATGTCCCACTATTATGTGAAATTTACAGAATTGATCTTTGAATTTTCCCATCGGAACGGGGGGATCGACCAGCCTGGGCAGTTTAACCATCTCCTTGGTCAACATATACTCGAGCACAGTCTCGAGTGATTGGTCTAGTGAAGTGAATTTCCTGTCATAACTCCACCCTTCATGCTTCACTTTTTGTCGGGGCTTTGGTCCCTGCTCTAGTTGAAGTGGCTTATTGTATTGAAGCATTGACTTGCCTTTTTGGTCATTCTTGTTGGAACTTTGTGCCCCATAACAGAAATCTCTGTTCTGCCCCTTACAGTGGTTCCAATTATTATTTCTGACAGAATGAGTGTAATGAGTGTTCTTTTTCTACTCAGTTTGACTATTGTTTTTGGTAAATGTGAAGCCTTCATAGAAACCATTCTCCATGCTCAACTCGAGCCATTTGGCTCACTCTATTAGTTCGATAAATGTCCTTGATGGTGCAATAGAGATGAGGCTTCTTAGGGGCTGTGAGAAATTGCTTAGAATTAGGGATAGAGTATCTCCCTCTGATATGGGGTCTCTCATCTTGTTGCAAGCTGACCTCCATCGGTGGATAAAATCTCGGGCCTTCTCACCTTCTTTCTGTTTGAGGCCGCAAAGATGGCTGAGGGTAGGAACCGCCTTGACATTGAAGAGGAATCGCTCGATGAACATGTTTACCACCTTGTCAAATTCTTTCAGTTCGATCGGGTTGACATATTATGAGTACCATTTTGCTGATGTTCCCTCCAGACTGCGAGGGAAACAAAGGAAAAGTGCCCGGTTGTCTCGCTTGAATCTGGAGCATTCAGCGAAGAACATGGCAAGATGAGCTTTGGGGTCGCCAGAACCATCGAATTTAATAAATTTTCTGGGGAGATTCTCGAGATTGTCGTCCCCATCCAAACCATCGTAGAAGTCTTCGCTGGTGAAGACTTTCTTGCCCTTGTCGCGGGCCTGCAGGTCTCGAAGCATTCTGACCACATCTTTGAACTGCGGCTGGTTAGAGTCATTGACATACTGCTCTTTGAATTTATGGGCTGACCCCTGCCCCTGAGTAGACTTATGGAATGCCTGATGGGTCTCAAACTCTTCATCTGTGCCCTCTGCTGATCCCTCTTCATCAGTTGTATCAACATGTTGGACACGTTTTTTAGACATTTTTACCTGCTTTTTGACTGTATGACCTTTAGCCTTTGGCTTGACTTGGGTCTGCTTTGCACTAGCTTCTGCTTTCTCCGCCAACATCTTGGTCATCATTTTCTTGAACATAGCATACATTTGAGGATCAATGTCATCCTCAACCTGCTGCCCTTGATTTTTGCCCGAGTACGGGGAATCCATTTCCTCGCCCGAATTTGTTGAATATGTGATATCTTCAACTGGTGCAATTTTCTTCCCTAACCTTGTTTGAACCATTGATTGTCACGAATGCTCTCTGCAGGGCAAAATTGAGGGATAGGCTTTTGAAAGAGGTTTTGATTGGAAGAAAAATATTTGTTGAGAATTTTGGTAGACAATTGAAAGAGTATCCCATTACTGGGGATTGAGTCGTCGCTGGGATTACGACAATTGCGTTGTCATTCCTTTGCAAAGAAAATAAACAACTGAAAATTATTCCTTGTTACCTAGGAGAGGTCATCAAACCAAGAATTGAAGAATTTGCAAGATTTTTTATTTATTGAAAGGAAAACACGATTGCATCAATAATAAACTTGGGAAAGAGGGGGCGGACAGACAATTTGCCACCACTCTTTATAACTAGCAGAGACATGAGGACTGGGAAAGAGTGAAACAGTAAAAAAAGAGTCCTAGCCATATCTGGCAGAATGGTATGTTCTAAACCACTGTGCTGATGTAAGGTCAAACTCTGGCACGACTATTGATAGCAGCTGCATCTCTATGTGCTTCTGTCTCTGAGAAAACTGTCGAACACACAGCTCTGGATGATAGTAGGCGCAGAAGAATGGACCAAGCAGCTTGAATCTCTTGCCATATGCATAGGTGCATCTGGGAGGTGACAATTCTCGATCAAAATAATCCCACACCACTTCTTCTTCCTGCAGATTATCGATCAGGAATCGGTACCGTGCCACTGGAAGGAGCTCCTTGCCGTTGTATCTGAACGAACTCGCTCTAGTCGGCACATGCTGAAGGAACCAAGACTGAAGAGCATAGGTACATCCCTCGACTAAGATGGACTCTCCCATTGTGAAGCGGGTCAGTCCTCTATATAGAAAGGCAAGTGCAGCCATGGTTATCGAGAGACGGCTGGTCTGTCGACTTCCCCATCTTCTCAGAAGATGAACTATTCTGACATCCACATAATTTTGTCCGTCTGGAAAGAAAGCAAGTCCTACAGTACACAAAATCATCGCATGCTGAATTCTCTCTCGAGCTGTCTTGGACAACGAGCTGACTTCTGCGAATTTTCCATACTGTCGGTAGATCTCGATCAGGCTCACGTATTCATTTCTGTTTTCTTCAATCAATGGCCAAGACTTGTGCTCTGTCATGCGAGCCACAACATCTTTAGGGTCCAGACCCTTGACATTGATCAGAAACTGTTGCTCTAACGGATCTCCAGGCTGACCGACTGGCTCAGGCAGTCCCATGATTTCTGAAAATTCGTCCATCAATAGTGTCATCTCGCCCCATGGGAACCAAAAGGTGCAAGTGCGCGGATTCCACCGCTCTGCCAGTGCATGAATCAGATTGTCGTTGACTGTCAACTTTTTCACTGCAGATGCCAGTTCCAACCCACAATCGCTCAAATGGTCCAGAAACATACGAGAGAAGTTTTTGAACCAAATGTAGTACCACCGGGAGAAGAAGGGTCCAGTGCTGAGAGCTCGATGCTCGGGAAGACTTTATCGCACCTCGTAGGAAATGTGACCCTCAGGAAAAACAGAGTCAAGCTGACTGGATGCCATTGGACTGAAAGATAAGAAGATTGAAATTAAACATTGAGAAAAATACAAGAATTTTGAAAATTGCAGGAAGGATAAAATAAAAGCTGGAAATTCGAAGTCCAGAGGAACGAAAGAATGGAAAATCACCTGGAGTTTTGAGGAAGAGGTGGATAATTTGGAAAAATCGTCCAGGGTTTTTGAGAAAAAGAAGATATTTCACAAAAGATGGAAAATGAGGTATTTTGGAAAATTGTTCGGTATTTTGGAAAAATTGGGAAAATATGAGAAAATAAGGCGAAAATGAATATCATATATTCAATCATAAACAATTATGCACATACAACAATCCCTATGAAGCTGACTCTAAATGCAATGATTTTGAAAGAGCTTTAGGACCCTAATCCTAACTCTAGGCTCAGATCAACTGTGTCCAATCATGCTATGCCGATATACTCGAGCCGAGGCTCGATGTACGTGGCATAAAACTCATCTCCGGGTCTAGGCTTGTGTTTTCCCAACATCCTTGAGCGCCTGCCGATATACGTTGGAATATGGCCCTTGGTACGTGGCAAGGGGGCGTTAACCCAAATAAGTGGCCCAGTTGTGAGGCTCTGTCTCGAACTATGGTTCTGGAAGAGAGCCCAACAATGTGAAGACCGGGTAGACATAGGTGGGGTGGTTTTTGAAAACATGAGCACATGCAGACAAACAGAGGGCTCTAAGTCCTAAAGAGATAGAATTTTGAAAATTTTGAAGAAGCAAACATTGTTTCCACACAAATCCTAGATTGAGGAGTGTTGTATTTTAGACCTAAGTCTAAGTGAGCATGAATAATTCTCCTCAATTTGGTCCTACCAAACCATGCCTAGTCTACATGCAATCCATGTCAGCTGGGTTCGAGTCTAGGCTCCTAGGTTCACATGATATCAGAAAATAAAAGCTGACATTTAGCAAAACATGATTTTGATAATTGAACTAAGTCAAGCACACGGTTGATCAGGCGAAGACAGGTCCCATCACGGTCGCCAAACTTGTTATCATCGCAAAATTTTTCCCCTCCCTTGCGAGAGAGGAACGAATTTCGTGAGTCAAACTCGACCAAAGTTTTTAAAATTGATTTAAAAATTAACTCACCTCCGTTTTGAAAATTTGCGGGAAAATTTCGTGGAATGGGATCCTTTTGTCGGTACGAGGTTCAACCATTCCTGGCGCCTTTACCAAGGGTAATTGAACCAAGGATCAATTACGTGCTTTAACTTAACTCAAATATCTAAATTATGCTCTATTTTTCCTAGAATGCACAAAGAATCAGGCTTGTGCTATGAAATTTTGAAAATAATGCAATGTTTGAGAAAATATGATGTTTGCTTTGGAAAATTGAAATATGCTTTGAAAAATGATTGGAAAAGTGCTTGAAAATGGAATTCCCGGGAAAATCATTGAAATTCATTGGAAATCTGAAATTGAATTAGAAAGTGATTTCTCAAGAAAACTTGAACTTTGGAAAATCGATTTTGAGCTTTGAGTTGCTTTTCTGAGGAAATGGATTTAAGAATTATGGGAAAATCAGGAAATTCATTGAAAAATGATTCTTGAAATGGAAAATGGATTCTCAAGAAAGTGGATCTTTGAGAAAATCGATTTCTGAAAACTGGGGATTTTGAAATTTGAGAAGTTTAAAACATAGGAAAATCTTGGTTTGAACTTAGGAATGCTTTGAAATGTCATTTGAAAACTTAGAATTCTGAGAAAATCAGATCCTGAGAAAGACTTGGAAATTCTTGAGAAAACTGAATTTTCTGAAATTGAAATTGGAAAATGAGTTTGAAAACAATGCAATTTAAATAATATGAATGAATGAATATGGATTTGAAAGGGAATTTCAATTGAGGAATTGGAAAATCCTTTTGAAGTTTTGAGAAATGCAGTGCATTTTTTTAAGTTAGCCTAAGTGTGTAGGCTGAATGTGGCTAATATGAAGATCATAAATTTTAGTTTTCTTCATATTCTGACTATGGCCATAAATACGAATCCCACCGAGTTTATAAACTCCAAAAGAGCTTGTGCATGTGCCATTCGTGTAAACCATAGTGAATTTGAAATAAATATGCATGAATCATACATCAAATATTAAAATTTGCATAAATTAAACTATATGCAATGCAACCCTATTCTAAGCAGAAATGTAACTCTTATTCCAAATATTACATTGATTTTTACATTGAATTGAATAAAATAAAGTAAGAAAATAACTAAGTCTTCTTCTTGGATGTTCCTGCAAAACTAGAAAACAAGGTTAGCACAAAAATGTAGGTTTTTCTGAATTTATCCAAAAATATGAGAAATTATCAGATATTATTCAGATACAAACCCAAATTCATATCTCCTTTGATATAAATATGATAAATAATGAATAAATTTTGAAAATAAACTTGAAAATTCGAAATTGGGGTTAAAATGACCAAAATACCCCTGATGATCTTGAAATCAGGGTTTTCTAAAAGAATTTTTGTAAATTTTGGAATTTTGAAAATCAAATGAAATAAATCAAATACAATATGATGAAATGCATGAAAATTTATGAAATTGGAATTTAAAATTTCGAAATTTAGGTCAAAATGACCAAAATACCCCTGATAACAAGACTATGGCCTTGAAACCAAAGTTTTCTGAAATAAATTTTGCAAAAATGGAAAATGTGAAATGTAAATAACATTGAAATTAACCCTAATATGATTATACATGCTAATTTACATGAATAAAACCCTAAAATGGTGAAAATATCATAAAATATCAAATTTAACCTGATTTTCGCTTCTGAATTTAAAGATAAACTAACGTGTAACTCAAATGAACTTGGAATTAAGCCAAATTTTGCATGGACACCTAAAATAACCATAAAAACAGAATGAAGCTCGAAAATCTAAATTTTTTGTATTTTTAAATATGGAAATTCAAATAAAAAAACCTAATTTTTGTGATTTTTGCCTAAAATGTTGATTCTAAATGGGAGTTCGAATATCAAACTTCCATAAAAATTTCTCAAACTTTATGGAGTGACAGAGGACAGTAAGGAAAGAATTTTTGCCTTTTATTCTTTCTGGTTTTGACCTATGGTCGGAGCTTTGTCACTCCGTCAAGTCGGATCAGAATCCGGCGACTCTAGGATTTAGGGGAAACAGAAAGGTTTCGGTAGAAAATGTGGGAAAAATAGTAAACAGATGGGGAAAAAGCTGAAATTGTGGAAAAATGTCCCTGACAAATAGAGAAAAATTTAATCTTTTCAAACTATTGGGATTTGGGTTATAGTTTGGAAAAGGGCAGACTGTTATCAGAGACCCAAATCCCTGAAATTTCGGGATATTGAAATCTGTCAGACAGAAAAGAAATTTTCGAGAAAAATATTGAAACAGTTCCAAAAATCCTCCAATTTTGGGAAACTACAGGAAAACATGTTAGAAACAACTTTTGTGTTTAAAGTTTTTTCAGACAAGCTACAGATTGAACATATTTGGTGCATTAAGGTCTGTCCATACCCTAACGAAGGAAAATCAAGTTTTTCTCAGAGGTCTGGGAAATCTGATTTTTGACAGAGATCAAAACTGCTTGGAAAAATCTCAAAATTTCTAGATCATTAGTAGATTCAATTATGAATCCACTATGATTTTTGGAGGACAATCAGGATCTCCCACAAGGGTGGTGCCGGAGGTTCTTGTCTGCTAAAGCGGAAATTGAAAGTTCAGAGAAGCAGAAAACCCAATTTAGGGTTTGATTTGCTAAAAGGGGTTTTGAAACCCAAATCGATTCAAAACTTTGGCAGGACATCACAGACAATCATAGGAATTCACAACCAATTTTTTTTTGGATTTATTGATAAGGAAAATCACTTGAAATAATGACAGAACTAAGTGTATGATATAAACTTAATAGAGCAATAAGAAAATCTAAATAAACTAGTTGAAATACACAAAATGAAATCTAAAATAATAATATAAACCTTAATGATATGCGTTAAGAGCATGAAATCTACATGGAAAACATGACTAGATCAAGAGAAATAAATTTGGGGCATGATCTTTTCTTCGATGTTACTCTCAAGATGAGAGATCCAATCCATTAAACGGATGGATCTCTTCACTCACATAACATTAACAAATAGATAAATCCATCATTTTCTAGCATTTAAATCCCTTAAAGAAGATTTTCTTTTTACTGTAAATCCCCACTTCGGGTATATTTCACATTGTTTTCATGAAGGTAATGCTTAAAGGCTTCCTTCCTATAGGCGGCAAGGAGATTTATCACACGGTTTTAGTAGAATCAGTGATCAATGATGAAAGATGACCTTTACCTTGGATCGGTTGAAAGGGGGGGTCTTGCTGCAATGTATGACGGTTTGAACGAATCAAGGAGGGCTGTAGTCGGATGTTGAAGGATGCTTAAGGGTGAATCCAAGAGGAAATGGCTACCGGCTGGTAAGTTCTTGAAGGGATTGGTTTGCTTCAAGGTTGAAGGAGATGGCCTGTGGAGATGGCAGGTGATTTGGACTGCCTTGAAGCTGCACAATCTGGCTAGAGGAAGGGTGTTAGGGAGGTGTACCTGTGGTGGTTGAATCCAGAGGAGCTGCTGCAAAGACTGCCAAGGAGAGCTTGGTCGTGGCTGAAGGTTGCTGAAGAGGATGCCGACTGGAGCTTGAAGATGGTGACCCAGCTGAAGTTGTGGAAGGTGGCTGTGATGGAGGCCCAACTGGTGGCTGTGATGGCTGTTGCAACAAAGGGGAGAGAAAGAGAGAGTTCAAGGGAGAGAGAGAGAGAGAGAGAGAGAGAGAGAGAGAGAGAGAGAGAGAGAGAGGCGTGAAGGGATGGGAGAGATGGGCGTTGAATTTGTTGGGCCAGCCGTGTCTTTCTTTTTGTATGGAACTTAGGTTTTGATTTCATCAAAACCTAAGTTTCTATTATTATCTAAAGAGCCATACGTGAATGGCTATGGCTGCAGCCTTGGCTTTGAAAAAGTATGGAAAGGAGGTAAGGAAGAAAGGGGAAAGAAGGAAGGGAAGGAAAATGAAAGAAAGGGGAAAGAAAGGAGAGGGAAAGAGGAAAGAGAAGGGGGGCTGGACTACCATACGTGAGTGGAGGGAGAGGAAAGAAAGGAGGAAAGAAAGAAAGAAAGAAAAAAAAGAAAGAAGGAAAAAAAAAGAAAATGGAGGAAAAAAAAAGGAAGTGGGCTAGGGTGGTCGACCCCCTTTGTGGGTCCCACCTTAGGAAGAATAAAATAATGAAATAAAATAAGAAATAAAATAAAACAAACAAAAAATAAAGAAAAAGATATTTTTTCTTTTTTATAAATTAAAACAAGAAAATGCAAATGGATGGGCCATCTCAGAGCGGGTCCTAATTCCACTTTTGAAATTCATTTTGACGATTAGAGGGGTAAAATAGTCTTTTCAGAAAATGTCTAGACGAAACGAGCTATTTTTGGCAATTTTTGAAACGAGCTCGGATTTTGAAGTTCAATACCTCGTTGCGAAGCAAATCCAGTGTAGAATTTGAAAATTTAATTTTGAAAGAAATCCAGATTGTTTTTCTAGAGAAAATATTTCCAAAAAAATTTTCAGACGCAACGAGCTATTTTTGGCAGTTTTTGAAACGAGCTCGGATTTTGAAGTTCAATACCTCGTTGCGAAGCAAATCCAGTGTAGAATTTGAAATTTTAATTTTGAAAGAAATCTAGATTGTTTTTCTTGAGAAAATATTTCCAAATTTAGAATCCCGGGGGTAAAAATGTTAATTTTGGAAACCCAGGGTTTGAAATTGATTTCTGAAAACTGTTAAATCTCAATCTGGATTGAAATTTATGAAACTGGAGTTCTGGACTTCGAAAATGGAATGAAATGTGATGAAATGTTATGAAATGCTAAGAAATGATATGAAATGATGAAAAATGACATGCGAAATGCAGACCCTAAATGAAGAATTTTGGATGTTAGACCCCGATTGGCAGTTGTACCACTTTAAAAAGCATTAAAATTGATAAAATTTGCCAAATAATTCAAGAAATGGTTTTCGAACTCCACCGAGCTAGAGTGACACTGAAAATCAGAGTGTGAGCTGAATTGAACTGAAATGAGCTAGATTGAGCTGGGTTTTAGAGTTTCAGAACTCAAATGAACTGACCAGACACTGACTCAACTGACCTTTCCAACTAATTTTTCAAGAAAAGCCGTCATTTTTAGAGAAATGGTACGAAATGGTCACTGGAGTGAAGTGAATTACGAATCTGAGCTGGGTTTGAGCTAGAACAAAAGTCAGTAATACTGACATGAACTAAAATCGAAGCTCGAACACTAGCTCAATTGACTGAACTTAGCTCAATTTCAGCTGAAAGAGCTGAAATGTGCTAAAATGGGCTCCTGGACACTTGGAAATGGTTTTGAACTGAAACTGGAGCACTTGAACTCTTGGTGAGCTCAAGTTAGACTCTGGGGAATATGACTGACTGTGAATGACTGACTTGGAGACAATTGGCTTGGATTTGAGTGAGAAATGAGTTCATTTCTGAAGAAATGATCCCATTTTGGCAGGAATGGTCAGAAATAGAAATGGTTTGTTCATTGTGAGCTCAAATGAGATTGAAATGACTGATATTCTAAATGTTCTAAACTGACCAGTGAGCTTTGTTGACTACGACTGACTGGGGTCTGGGATGACCTAGGGGTAAAATGGTAATTTTCCTAGTGAAAGTGGGTAAAGTGGTGATTTTCTGAAACTGACTTGGGGTTTTACTCCTACACTGACCTAACAGGGTTGGCACTGCACGAGGAGGGTTATTTGAGAAAGGATGTGGAAAATTTGGGGTGTTTACAGTTTCCTTCTTGTTTTTTTTATTACCATTTCTATTTTGTTTTGATTCTTGCTGTTATTTCGAGTTTTGATTACTGTTCTCTCTTCCTTTTATTTTTCTTTCTTTTCCTATTTTGAGGCCTATTTTATTTTTGCTTTCAAATTGTCTTATTATTTTCAATTTTTGGTTCATCTTGAATTTCGATTCCTGTTTTCTGGTGTTTCAAAGCATATCGATTCCTGTCGTTCGATTGAGTGATCATTTGATTGCTGATCATTCGAGTCCCACTAGTCAAATACTCTGAGTTTCAACAATCAACTGGGTATGATGCAATTAACCATTTTCTATTGTTTTGCTCCAGTTGGCTTTTACTTTTTTTTTTACTGAATGTTAATTGTGATCTTTAGTATTTGTTTTGCTACGATTTTTAGTATTTGTTTTGTTGCAATTTCCACTGCTTGTTACTTATGGATGTTCATTGCATTCTTCACCAGCATACAATACCTATTGCACATTACATTTTCTTTTCACTTAATGCATTTGACCTAAGTTTTGTGATTATAATTATATTTTGGTACTCATCATCTATCGGTCACTTCACCATCATCGTCCCAACCACCCTGTATTATTTTCATTACTAATTTTTATTGTCCGTAATTGTTCTTTTTACTTCTTTACATTAATTTGTTTCATCGATTGATTTTGATTTGTTACCTTGTTTTACTATAACTTTCCCATGGGGTGCGGTTCTCCCTGTTTATTTTGTAACGCCCCAACTTTTTATAGTAAAAATTTTGGAGTAAAATTTTTTTTTTTTTTGAAATAGCGGAAGTGCGAAAAACACAAGTCGGGTGCATTACAGGGTAAAAACAGAGAAGTACCAAAAACATACCATTCATTAATTGAAACATTACTGACATTAAGTACATCTCATAACAGAAATGTAAATCTACTACTCAGAGTTCAAACAGAAAACACGGAAAAACTGAGATCTCTTGACTACTTCCAAATGCGACGCCACGATGCTCCAATTATGCGTTGCCTGAAAAACATTTAAAGCAGAAGGGTCAGACTCCCCTGTCTGCGTAAGAAGCAATGTATTTATATGTGGTGCTCAGTGTTCTGTGTACAAATATGTGCAACAACTGCAGATATAACTAGCATGAAAGTTTATATCATTCTAAGAAGATAATTATGATTTCTAATTCATGATACAGTGCAAAAGATGATTGAACTAAAGGTATATTTATCTACATTAGTACAAGTTGTAGATTCCACAAGTTTCACTAAAGCCAAATCAACAGTATATAATTCTTCAGAGATAAGTTTACAGTCAACTTAAATTATCTAATGCTTAACTTACTTTTACCCTGTGGGTACGCACAGGCATAGACCTCGTAGCAGACCAATGTTACGACAATGAAGCCATACATGATACTTCAAGTACAAGGTTTTGATGATGAGCAAGTAGAATCAACTGCATTTCAGCTAAGGCTATGAAGAAATTGAAGAATTCGGTGAAGAATCCTTGAAGACTAGTGTGCAAATGTTTAATTCATTAAAAGTCTTAGATTCTTGTAAGAGCCTTACTTAGAGTGCATATTTAGGTTGCATTTCACCTTAAAAGTCTTTAGAAAAACTTTTCTAAAAGAAACTCTTTTGAAAATCTTTTTAGAAAACTCTTTTCTTAAATTTTCATGTTTATTAGTCGACCAATAGACTTATCAGTCGACTAATCCTTTCACGCCATATTTTCTAAAAAGTTATTTTTGTCAAATTAGTCGACTGGACAGAATGTATGTTTTCTGGAAAATTAGCAGCAGTCGACTAATGATTTTTCAGTCGACTGAACAGAACATGTGTTTTCTGTAAAATTTAGCAGCAGTCGACTAATGCTTTTTATCAGTCGACCGAACAGAATGTTTGTTTTTCAGAAGTTTTTAGCAGCAGTCGACTAAAAGGTTTTTCAGTCTACTGATGATATTATCAGTCGACTAACTTTTCTCAAGTCGACTAAGTTTCAAAAGTTTAGATTTTCAAACGGCTCGATTAACAGATCAGTCGACCGACGATAACTGTCAGTCTACTAATAACTAACTATTAGTCGACTAACTGATGTTTCAGTCGACTAATTTTGCCGTTTTCCTGAAACTTCAAAAAGGCGTGTCTTTTCATTTTCAAACGTTTTGATCGTTCAAAATGGACAGTTTTGACACCCTTTCATACTCTTAACGTATGGAATCTTTTAACTATAAATATGAGTGCATTCTACACTCAAAAACATGAAATTCAATAGAATTATATTGAATTACTTCTTGCTTTTCACTCCTTTCCATTCAAGTATTTGTTTTCTCACTCACGTGATACTTTCAATTCAGTTTTTCACTCAAATCACTTTGAGAGATAGTGAATTTGTGAGTAGAGTATTTCAACAACCTCAAAAGCCAATTGCATTTCATTTGCATTCAAAAGGAAGGCTCATAGGTTGTATTGTAAGTTGTTATTTCTTTTGTGTAAAAAGAAGGACTCCTTGGTGTAAAGGAGTTGTTTGCTTTCAGTGGGATTGTTACTGAAAGTGGGACCGGTTATGGTCTGTGTGATCTTGTAGTTTACAAGGTTGATAGTGGAAAATCTCAAGCGGATTTTGCTTGGGGACTGGATGTAGGTCGAGTTTGACCAAACCAGGATAAAATCTTGTGTTCTTTGTGTGTTTGCTTTGAGATTTGCAAAATCATTCAATATTCCGCAGAAAGTTATAAAAGCACTATTCACCCCCCCTCTAGTGCTCGTTGCCTCGATCCTAGTGCACTTTCAACCAAGACCATACGGTGAGACGCCTAGCTCTCACAAAAACACAAACATCCATGAAGTTCGTACCACCTACCCTCTTGAAGGTAGACCACGGGTCCAGTAACATACACCATCTTTCAGGTGTACCCAGAGCCCGAAGAATCCAGTAACATATACCGTCTTTCAGGTATACCCAGAGTCTCGAAGGTTTTATATTTCATTTTACATTTTCTTTATAACCAAGTGCGAGCTATCGCACTACAAGGGGTCCGGTAACATACACCATCTTTCAGGTGAACCCAGAGCCCTGGGAAACCAGTAACATATACCGTTTTTAGGTATACCCAGTATCCCGGGAAACCAGTAACATATACCGTCTTTCAGGTATACCCAGAATCCCATAATTATTATATATGTGCATAATTTTCATTCTTGTTTTGTTTGGATCCAGTAACATACATCGTCTTTCAGATGTACCCAGAACCCTAGGAAACCAGTAACATATACCATCTTTCAGGTATACCCAGAATCCCATATTTAGGTTATGTAATGCATATTTTGTATTTTGTTAAATTCTTAGTGCGAGTCATTACACCATAGGGGTTTTCCGAAATCCCAACCCACATTCGGGGTGATCTTAGTGTATGCAAATTACTCACTAGAAGCCCAATAGACGACAACCATAATTTCTCAGAATTTTGGTTCAACTTTGTGTCGAGTACTTATACATTCGGCAATTTAAATTTTTGTTTATTAGCTCGAGTGTACGTTTCGTACCCCCATTGGTTACGCCGCAACATGGCATTATCCAACTTTATCATTTCTTAAGTGCTTGTTTGGCACTCCCAACATTTAGCGAAACCACATGTTCATTTTTGAACTCTTATATTGTCCTGAACAAGAAATGATCTTCGTTGTACAAGTATCTGTACCATGTGTGTTTCATGTATTAGATATAATCCTAAAGTCCATATGTGAATCACATATTTAGTTTACCATCAAAACTATTCCCTTCATAGATATTTCAATTGCATTTCACCGAAAAAGTCTTTAGGAGAACTTTTCTAAAAGAACCCTTCCTGAAAATCATTTTAGAAAACTCTTTACTTAATTTTTCAGGTTTATTAGTCGACCAATAGACTCACCAGTCGACCAACCTTTTTGCTTCAAATCGTCTAAGCAAAATGTTATTTTTTATAAAATTAGTCGACCAAAAGTTTTATCAGTCGACCGGACAGAATGTCTGTTTTCTGGAAAAATTTAGCAGCAATCGACTGATCATAAAATTAGTCGACCGAAAGTTTTATCAGTCGACCGGACAGAATGTCCGTTTTCTGGAAAAATTTAGCAACAGTCGACTGAAGGGTTTATCAGTCGACTGAACAGAATATCAATTTTCTGAAAATTTTAGCATCAGTCGACTGAAGGTTTTATCAGTCGACTGATCAGAATATCTGTTTTTTGGAAAATTTTTAGCATCAGTCGACTGAAGGTTATATCAGTCGACTGATCAGAATATCTGTTTTCTGGAAAAATTTTAGCATTAGTCGACTGAAGGTTTTATCAGTCGACTGATCAGAATATCTGTTTTCTGGAAAAATTTTAGCATCAGTCGACTGAACAGAATTCCTGTTTTCTGGAAATTTTTGCAGCAGTCGACTGAAGGTTTTATCAGTCGACTGAACATATTATCAGTCGACTAACTATTGTCCCAGTCGACTAATTTTGCCGTTTTTCTGTAACTTTTAAAAGGGTGTATCTTTTTGTTGTTCAAACATTTTGATCATTCTAAATGGACTGTTTTGCCACCCCTTTCATCCTCAATGTATGGAATCTTTCAACTATAGATATGAGTGCATTCCACACTCAAAAACATAGAATCCAATCGAATTACCCAATAGGAATGATATATCTTTATTTTACCATGATGTGAAATAGCAATCACGTATACATAACTTCAGACTTGATAAAAACCATTCAATCTACAAAGTATGAAAGGTGTATTGAACAAGAAAATACAACCAAACAATAATTTCATGAATAATAATCCGAGGTACTTAAGGTTCCACGCCATTTGCCTACTTTATTTTTGTTTCAATCTTGAATCCGTCATGGCTAACACCCACACCAAAATATATGCATTTTCCTACATAGATTCGAACTGTAGGTTTTGATATGAGTACTACATATCACCAGACATACACATAGGAACAAAATGCCCTTACAAAGAACACCACAGTGCTCCAACGTTGGCCAAGGGTGAGAACCATTGGCTGAACCACTACATATTGACCTATTGGCGAGTAGGTGTTTCAGCTCATGCCACCTCGGTCTCGAGGCCCTAAACATACCTATATACAGGTGGTGCTTGTCGCGTAAACTCCATGATATTGCAACATAGATGTGCAACAAGGCATCAACCACTTACATACAAATAACAATGCTCCTTACCTCTTTGGAGTCTCACGACGGCAAGGCTGCAACCCCTTCTCTTCGTTAGAGCGGCACCTCACGTCGATAATGGATGTTCACGCGTTCAACAAGGGAGGTCCACACAGTCCAACAATGGAGGTCGACCACCACCGTGAGAGAGAAAGAGGGAGAGAGAGAGAGATACGTCTAATGTAACTCCTTACCAAAAATCTCTCATTTAACTCCTTTATCTAGGGGGAAGTTACCAAATTTTCAAAACATTAAATCTTCACCCAAATCTCACGTTTTTTGGTGGGTGATGTCTATTTCCAACAATGCCCCCTCCTCTCTTTGGCATGATTTCCTCTACTTCCCTCACTATTTGCTTTATGGGTATCCCTCTTCCATGTCACATGGGATTCTCCTCAATCCTTGGTAGAGTTAAATGAAAAAGCCAAAAATTTAGGCTTAACTTAATCCCACGTTTTTACCCTTTTCACCAAGGTAGAAATCATCACTTTCTTGTGAAAAAAAATAATTTGTGCACAGGGGGTTTTTAACTTGGGTTTTTAACCTAAGGGGTAACAAGCCCCACCACTTGTGCTATGTTGCTCTTTGTTGCAAAGGGTGTGAATTAAATTGTATATAACACTATTCATTTCGTTCCGGATTTCATGAAAAATATAATGTTTTTTTCACTTCTATGTGGGCGCCCCGAGGTTTTGAACTCGGGTTGTGGTATCACACACCGTGTGTCCTACCACAACACCACACCATCACTTGGTGTTTACTTTTGCAAAAATATTCTTTTTATGTCATATTGGGAAGTTTTTCCTTGTTGATGGATTTCTTCCATTTTCAAGTGGATTTTTCACTCGTTGGTTTTAAACTTGCGCTCGCTTACTTTAAATGTGCTTCGGATCTCACACTATCATCCCAAAACCATCGGGTTTCCTTACTTGGCCTCGTGAACCGGGTCAGATCATCGGATCTCGTCAAAGTCCGGATCCAAGTACCCTTTCCAGTATTCGTTATTGGATTCGCTTGACTGGTCCGCAAGCCTCAAAATCACATTGAATATCTCATAAACCATATTATCTCACATAGACACACATTTTTATTTCATTGAAAAATCTTTAAAATTCATGGGTTTTACATCCTACCCTCCTTAAAAAGGATTTCATCCGCGAAATCACAAACATCACTCGACAAAACGGTTATGGTATTTCTTACTTATTGGCACGTCTTTTCTTCCCATGGAGTCGAATCAGCTTAAACTAAATTTTCAGTAGACTTCTTCGGGCAAAACTTAGCAATATGTCCTGGTTGTTCACATTTGAAACACTTGCCATTATAGAGAGGGCAAACTCCGAAGGGATGATCTTCGTTGCATTGTCGACACTTGTGTTGGTCATTTGGTTGTTGTGATTGGCTTCGTTTATGGTGGTCCTTGTAGCCTTTCTGACGCTTTTGCTTTTTACCAGGTGGTGTGAACTCCCTTCTACTAGGATTCTTCTCACTTGTACTCACTTGAATTTTGGTCGGTGGTCCAGTTTCATTCCTTTGGTTCTTTTGTTTCTCAACCCAGTCTTCTTCCAATAGTGTCGCTACCTCGATGGCCTCGTCGAGTGATTTTGGACCTCGAGTGAACACCTTGGTTCTCAGAGTTGGCCTCAATCCACGAGCGAATTTCATTGCTCGATCCTCTTCCACGGTGTATACATTTGGGCAATATCGCTGCAGACAACGAAACTTAGTGATATAATCCGCCAGTGTTGTTGCCCCTTGTTGTAGGTCTAAAAATTCTTGCATCTTCTTACTACGTTCATGCTTAGGGAAATATGCAGAGTTAAAAACCTCCACAAACTCGTCCCAAGTAACCTTTTCATTCTGGAACTTGACCACAAAGATTGTGTCCCACCACTTCTCAGCGTGGTCCTTCAAACAATAGGTACCGAAGTTCACCTTTTGTTCCTCTGGAACATTCAGAACACAAAAAATACGTTCTATTTCGCGTATCCATGTCTCCGCAGCTTCAGGGTCCGTCTTGCCCTTAAAAGCAGGAGGATCCATTTCCATAAAGCGCTTGTAAGTGACTGTCCCTATGTTCTGCCTATCTTGGGCTACCTGTTGGAGGTTTGCACCCACTTGTTGCATTGCAACCACCTGCTGTTGCACAACCTCGGCAAGGTTGTTCACAGTGTCCATGATATCATTGCACCTGGCCTCCCATGCCACCTATCAGGACAGGAAAAACATAATAATCATAATCAATAAGTTTCACAATCATACTCGCTAAGTAATAATCATAGCAATCTTTCATAGTTCTCAAATGCATGATGCGCGATTCAAACAGTGCCACAATAAAATTTATTGGTGCAATAACTCATTATATACATATATTCTTCGAACGATCTCAAGTGACACCGCATAAGGCCGCTATCATCAGAAAATCACCATTCTAGACGACCAACGTTAGAGAATTTTCACTCTAACACACTATCCGGAGAGTAACCACTCCAATATCATAAAGAAAGAGTCATCACTCGAATGACATCGTTAGAAGACCATCATTCTAACGGCATTATTGAAGAATCACCACTTCATTAGAAAATCATCATTCTAATGACATTGTTAGAGAATCACCACTCTAACGATATTGTTGAAGAATCACCACTTCAACAACCTCATTAGGGAATCGCCATCCTAATGACATCGTTAGAGAATCACCACCCTAACGGCATTGCTGAAGAATCACTACTCCAACAACCTTCATTAGAGAATCACCACTCTAATGGCATCGTTAGGGAATCACCACCCTAACAGCATCGTTAGAGAATCACCACTCTAACGGCATTGCCGGAGAATCACCACTCTAACCACCTTCATTAGAGAATCACTACTCTAATGGCATCATTAGGGAACCACCACCCTAGCGGCATCGTTAGAGAATCACCACTCTAACGGCATTGCTGGAGAATCACCACTCCAACAACCTTCATTAGAGAATCACCAATCTAATGACATCGTTAGGGAATCACCACTCTAACGGCATTGCTGGAGAATCACCACTCCAACAACCTTCATTAGAGAATCACCACTCTAATGGCATCGTTAGGGAACCACCACTCTAGCGGTATCGTTAGAGAATCATCATTCTAACGGCATTGCTAGAGAATCACCACTCCAACAACCTTCATTAGAGAATCACCACTCTAATGGCATCGTTAAGGAACCACCACCCTAGCGGCATCGTTAGAGAATCACCACTCTAACGGCATTGCCGGAGAATCACCACTCCAACAACCTTCATTAGAGAATCACCACTCTAATGACAACGTTGGCATTACTCGGAATCACCACCTGAGCCAACTCAACTCACCACAATCCCTTTCAACTGTGGTTGGGAAACAAGAATTCTCACAACGCTCTTTCAAAAACATAACACCCAGAAGTCTGGTGTTATGTAGTCCCCAATTATGACCCTCTCAGGAGTCGATTGCCATCATCGGCAACCCAGAAGCAATTTGCTAAGCATATAACATCATTTACGTTCTCATCACCAAGAACAACTGGGGATCTACAACATCCTCCAATGAGGAACTCAAAGGTTTAACGGGCATAGACAAGGCTTTCACCTTCTGTTCGAAAGATTATTTGGGAAGGTACCTGTGATCATCGCAAAATTTTTCCTCTCTCTTGTGGTTTCTCTCTCTTCCTTCTCTTTTCCTTTTCTAACCTCTATTTCCCTCCTTTTTGAAGGAAGAAGAATAAAAGAGAGAAAAGAGAAAGAGAAGAGAAAAGAAAGAGAAGAGAAAAGAAAGAGAGAAGAGGAACTATTTTGCGCGGTCTCATTTGACCTTAATTTGAAAATACTTAGTAATTTAACTCGCCTCCGTTTTGAAAATTTGCGGGAAAATGAAGAGACAGGATTCGCTCGTCGGTACGAGGTTCGACCGTTCCTAACGCCTTTACTAGGGGTAATCGAACCAAGGATCGAATCTATGCCTTTTGCTTTGCCTAAATATAATCTAAGAATTTATTCTAACTCTAAACGCACAGAGAATCATGCTTGTGCAATGCAAAAATGTATGCTCTTTTTGAAAAGATGTTTTGAAAATTTCCAAGTGTTCTGAGATGGACTTGATAAGGGAGTGAAGAAATGATTTGAATCTAACTTAGAACTTTTGAGATGGATCAGAGTAATTCTAAGTCTTTGAAATGAATCAGAATTGGAAGAATAAATGAGAAAGAACGATTTGAAGCTTTTTGAAATGAAGGAAAGTGAAGTCTCAAAGTCAAAAATGAACTTTGAATTTGAACCTGAATTTAGGAAAAGAAATGAATGCTTGAGATGGAATTGAATTTAGATTTCTGAAGTTTGGAAATTTGGAATGGATCTGAGAAATCCGGATGGTATTTAAGAATAGAAATGGATTTAAGAGATTCAGATTAGATCCGAAAATGGAATTGAAATCTAGAATTGGAATTGGATTCCGGATCCTAAACAGAATGGGATCCGAGATTTGGAATCCAAGATGGACTTGGGTTCTGGATCCTAAAATATTGTGGATCTGAAGTCTGAGATCCAAATGTAGAATTGGGTTCTGGATCCTAAAAATGAATTTGGATCTGAAGTCTAAGATCCAATGTAGAGTTAGGTTCTGGATCCTAGAATGGATTTGGATCTGAAGTCTAAGATCCAAAGTGAAATTGGTGCTGGATCCTATAAGAAAATTGGATCTGAAGTCTGAGATCCAAAAGTGGAATTTGGAGTTTTGATCCTAAAGAGGAATTGGATCTGAAGTCTAAGATCCAAAGTGAAATTGGGGTCTGGATCCTAAAGAGGGATTGGATCTGAAGTCTGAGATCCATTTTGAGTGTTGAATCCCTGGATTCTAAAAGTGGATTTGGATTTAAATTCAGGAGATTAAATTGAACTTGAAATTTAGAATTTGAATATACAAACGAATTTCAAAGTCAAATTAGACCTTGAATTTTTGGAATTTGGAATTAAAAAGATGAATCAAGAGTCTCAAAATTGAAATTGAACTTTGATTTTGATTTAGAGTTTTGAATATAAAATGAATTTGGAATTTCAAAGTCGAATTGAACTTTGAAATCTGATTTGAATTTGAATTTGAACTTTGAGATTTGAAAATGAATTTGAATTTGAAAATGAAAGGATGAATTGGATTTTATAAGGATTGAAGATAGATTGAGGAAGATATTTACATCACTTGGAGTTTTTGAAAAAGGAAATTTCGGAAATATGATGCAATTCTATCCTAAATGATGAATGAATTTAAAGAATTTGAATTTAGATTTTGAAAAGCTATCTTATTCTTGAACTGAATTAGAATAAGATTGAAGATATAATACATCCCTGACTATGGTCATTGAATGTATTATATAATAATCTATATTTAAATTCAGGTGAAGAATAAGACACATTTGGTGCTTTTATAGAATTTAAAATGAAATTAACTCTCAATATACCCTGACTATGGCCATTGGTATATATTTTGAGTCAATTTTAAGTTAAATTCTAATAAAAGGAGAAAAATATTTAAGGAAAATATGATGAATTTCGAAAACGGATCCAGTGTGGATCCAATGTTATTTCATAAAAGATAAAAATCCTAAGTCTTGTTTACATCCCGACTATGGCCGTTGATGTAAATCATCAACTTAGGATTAATTTACCTCTTTACGGAATGGTGCAAGTGCCATTCGTGTTTCACCATTGTGAGAATTTTGAAATGAAGGAAAATGATGCAACAAATGATATTTATATGCTCAGACATTCTAATCTAGTGCAGGAAAGTGAATATTCTCACTAAGATCTAGCTATTACAATGTTGAATTTTAAAATTTATGAGTTTTTAATTCTAGGGAAGAAAAACAGACATTTTCACGTATTTCCTGCAAATACTGAGTTAGTGCAAGGTAAAATTGCGAAATATAAAGAAAATGGAGCAGGCTATGCTAAAGACTAACCTATATACAACCTTATGTCTAGGTTAGTGATAAGATATAAATGAATCTGTTAACCACAAGTCTCATGGAAAAATGCCTGTATATACGCCTAAATGCCATACCTGTGTATACATGAAATATATAAGTAAGGTGCTTGTTATGCTAATGAGGAGAAACCTGCATAAAATTGCACATGGACTTGGTGAATATAGCGAGTGAGTAAGTGGTTGATAATGAAAGCTGGGGATGACTAATATTGGAGGTGAATTTGATGCTGCTATGAGTTTAATGTTATACCAAACATGCTGCTTTTGTGATAGCATGTGACTGAAGGGATGTAATGTGCAGGATGTATGGTTAGGGTGATGACAAGGGATGAAGCCTGCTGGTGTGATGCAGCTGTGTACTAAGAAGTGTGGTAATGAAGTGATACTGTTACTGAGTAAAGATGTAATAGGCTAGGTGAGGTGAAGTACGCCTTTGTGTAGTGAGCTATTAACCATAGCTGGGTTGGACTAATGTTGACCATCCATGACCAGCCAAACAGGAGGCTGGGTTGCATAGTCACGCTGAGAAAGTGGTATCCTATAACCCATTGTATATCCCCTTGCAGAGATTATCTACAAAAGCTTGTTACACCTTGTTCTGTTCTCACATCATCTATCATCAACGTAGAAACCACAAACAAAGAAACAAAAATAACTCTTAAAAGATTTCTCCAACCAAAGCTGTAAATGAGAAACCTGAAGGATGATTAAAATGTTTTAGCTAAGACAATGATCAAGTTGTCAGGTTCTCCACACACACAACACTACTAGCAACCAAATTTGATGTTAACCACATCGAAGGACAAGTCCTATGACTAGAGTTGGTTCTGAAGCTCCTCACTATTGTTGAACAACATTAACACCTAAGCATAATGCAGAAACCTAGACAATGTTATACAGGTAAGGACATTTCACATTATGGACATGGTTTGAAAGCAAAGAGATTGTGATAATACCTAAAGGCAGAAAAAAATCTAATGTTTCTAAATATAAAATTGTAAACCAAATGCATAAATATTTAAGGTTTCATTGTAATTACCTTCACACTCTTTCAACTGATTTCAACAGTACACGCACTAACTAGCCAATGTTACTAAAATGATGCAGTTACCAGACATAATATACAGTCAACTTGCGAAGATGAACAATATACCATGTTCTCAGTTGTATGTTCAAAATGTGGGCAACATCCTTCCAACAATTCACACTCTGTGTGATGCAAACTGAAACAACCATGCACAAAATAATTTTGCCAATTCTGATATGCATTACTTTGGATTCAAAATGGACGTCAGTGAACTTATGGACCCCATACAACTCAGTTAAGGTTAACGAAATACAAGCTTGAGACTATAGATATAAAGCACAATGTTGAGTTAGCATCAAGACCAATCCACAAAATAATTATAGATATGCTTCAATTACCAGAAATTTGGTCAAGAGCCTCAGTTCTGTTTAATCCAACTCAATAATAGAAGATATCACGTGTGCTTCTCAAAAGTAGATAAGACCACCATAAGAGACACCAAAATGCAATTTATGAATTGGAGAACCAGGCAAACACATATAATTGGGCTAAAATACACATGTGAAGAATCATATACCACGCATGATAAATACAGGAGATGAGAAAGGAAAGAGAGAGGAAAAGAATGAAAAGAGAAAGAAAAGAAAAAAGGGGGGGTACCTGCTGCTGCGTTATTTATTCAAGTGATGAAAGAAGCAGAGAATATGCAATTGTAACACTATGTTGCAGGTAACAAAAGAGGTTGTTGTACCACAAGTGCAAAGAGATCATATACAACAGGGTGTTTGGTGACCTGCATGCGACTTAATATCAGATGGGTTGCTATGACATAGCACGAACATATTTAGCAGCATTTTGAATTTTGGTAAGGCATACATGGCTACGGAGATTCACAGATATACTATAGATGAGCAGGGGACATATATGAAGCCGTGAGGGAACACATGCTGGAATATGGGAAAGTGAGAGTGTTGTGATATAATGTGTGATGTATGATAAACGCAGCGATGCGCTGGGAAGGTGGAGATGCAGGCTATAAAGATCCATGGCAACCTTGGAGTTGCTGCATCACAAACATACAGGAGGCTCCAACAGCCTGTGGCATTATAGAGACAACTCATAATCATGCTGCAGTGAAGAGAAATTGTCATCACTACAAGTGTTTCTACTGTAGCTAGAGCTGACACTTATCTCCTTGATGCTCCGTGTCAGACAAAGAGTGCACATGAGATCTTCAAGGATGGTCACTCCTGCGACCAACATGAGCTGACAACGGTTCCATTCAGATTGCAATAAGCAACAAACATCCATATTATCATGAACAAAGCTATGGCTTGCATCTAACTGTAATAACTGACGAGCATTCTGGGTTTTATGAACACCTGCGCCTGAGTTTTCTTCAGCCATATCATACAACATTTCGCAACTAGCAGGATCAACCGTGTTCTCAACAAAGGTTTTGCCTGTGTGGCAAACGGGGAGAATGGGCCATATCTCTCCTTATTCCCCTAATTTGTAAGATGCCTAGCAGATAGTACATGTGATGATGTATTGTGGATTCAAACTCAGATCATAGGAAATCACATGGGTGCATAATGAAACTCTTGAAGTGTCGGATGATATAAGTAGTGAAGAAAAAAAAAAGTTTGTAGAGGATTCAAGCAAGGAAATGTTGAACATCACATCTATGTACATGAAAAGCAAGAGGAGCGAAGGGGCTCCTTCATGATCTGCTGTATTTATTTCTATATTGACAGAGCAAACAACACTACTTACCATATATGCAGGAAACTCGGCAAATGAAAACATCCTTCAGGTTAGATAAGAAGGGTCTGAGATTCATACCTTTTTGGGTTTTATGCTGCTTTCTCAGCAATCAAGCTTATCACCTGAACCAACGAGCTCTATTCCAGCTTCTAAGGTGAAAGTCTTTGCTTTGTACCTGCAATTAGATGAATCAGAACTTCTGGACATATAAAATTGTTGTGATGTTCACGAGGAGCTGCGGCATTGCCTCCATTATGATGATAACTACACCCCATGGAAGAGTATTTGCTTATCTTACAGCTACAGGAAATCAGAAATCCTGCCCCAGAGGTGACTGCATACCCATCCCTTTTCAGGTCATCTCTGCAGGATCTGAAATGACTTTGATATGTGAAGGAGGGAAGGCATATGCTGAAGGAGTACGGGCCTCAGAGCATACAATGCTCAAAATAACATAATAACCCATTTCCATTATTTACTATATCGACAATAGCAGATGAATGACTCATAAAATTACGGATAAGCACAACAATTCGATAGGTGAAATCAAAATCTCTGAAGTATCAAGCACCTTATATCACCTCAGGTCTCCATTTATAACAACCAGTTACTAGGTAACATACATAGAGGCATTATCCACACACCCAATGAGAGAATTCCCACTTTTAAGAGATAGTTGACGCTGTCATACCACCACATATTACAACCACGCCTGTCATTTTTTTTTTTTTTTTGCATATGTTGATTTATCACAGGATTATGTTGGGTTTTTTTTTTCTCAAGCTAAGAATAAACCCATGAAAGACTTAGAAAATCAATGATAATATTCAAGATCATTCAGCTAATCGCACAATTACTGATATGAACCTATATTGCGACTAATGACAATCATAATCCTATTTGAGATAATATCCTTGAAACAATAAGAAGATTTGAAAGATATCTTCTCCATCATAACCTGTGAAAGCATGATCTTCAGGAAAACACCATTTACCCAGAAGTGGGTTAACAAACTCAAGTCGCCATCTGTAGACATGCAGCTCGGAAAATAGAGGTTATCCTAATGGATCAACGATCACGGATTTCCAATTACAGGCACGTAAGAAAAGCCACGAAAAACGATCAAACTTCATTAATATCTAACAGAGCCAACTACTGTACAATAATTAAAACATTGTTTGTTATTAGTAGCTGATTGATTAAAGGCAAACAAAACCAGGAGATAAAAGAGGTGAATCGAACCAGAAGGGTTGCTCACGGGTCATATATAGGGTTTTTAATTCAAGTATTAAAATACAATAATAAAAAAAAAGAAAAAAAAAATACACGGTACAGGAAATATAGATGCAGGGACACGATTTTAGTGAGCATTGATACTCATACCGAGATGATAAAGGCGGGATGCTTTTATATGAGAAACTGATAATTGATAGGATAAAAGGAAAAAGAAAAAAAAGGGGGGGGGGGAAGTCTCGACAGAAACTATCATTAAGACCGGAAGAGAAAAATTAACAGGATAAAAAAAATGGATCTAAACTATAATAATAAAAAAAAATAGAAAAGAGGAAGAAAATTTGTTGGAGTGCAAATACTCCGTTGATATCGCACAGAGTGGGTCAATTTGCTATGAACAAATCGCTGCCACCAATGATGCTTTAGTAAATAAGTAAAAACAAAGAAAGATCGAGAATCAAAATTAGAAGAAACACAAAAAAGGGGGAAAATAGATGATACTCACCGTGATTTACTGAAGTTCTGAGGCCTCTGGAAGCAATCGAATGGTGGCTTCAACCGTGGCTTTACAGGCTATTGTCGGATTTGGTTGGGCTCCATGGCTTCTTGAATCATAGCCAATCCTCAGCCACAGATGTAACCGATTGGTGATTGGAGATCCGATGGATGGCGTTGCAGAAAAAGAGGAGGGGGTCAGGCTGAGCTTGACGGCGCCCTGCTGTGAGGGGAGGATCCTTCGGAATCAAAAACTAGGAGGAAGAAGAAATGTCGAAAAGGAGCAAGGAAGAGGAGGAGTCAGGGAAGCTTCGGTCGATCGTCTCCCCCTTAGCCTTCCCCTGTGGTGGTTTATATAGCAAATGGAGGAAGGATCTGGAAGGCGATGGGGATTGATGGAAGGAGGTTGGAGATGAACGGAACAGGGAAAAAAAGGGCGAAGGTTGTTGAGAATGAAGGGTTGAGGGAGGTCGTTGGGGATCAGATGGCTGAAGGATGAAGGATGCACATGGGGGTGGTCGGCCATGGAGGGAGAGAGGCGAAAGTGAGGGGGGGGGGGGGGGGGGAGAGAGGAAGGCGAGTTAGGGTTTTCAAAAACCCTAACTCGACCTTTAAACCTTAAAAGTTAGTTTTTCCAAAAAAAGGCCTCCTTTTCAGGTTTTTCTAAAAAGATGGTTAAAGGTGAGTTTTTCGGCAAAAATCTTCAAAAACCACGTAGTTTTTCCTAATTAATTATTTTTTTTTTGGTTTTTTGCATGATTTTTCCATTTTTTGTATTTTTGGAACATAATCTAAGTTTTTTACATGAAAACAAAGATTAAACGCTAATTTTTTTTTTTATTTTTCTGAGAAATATTTACAAAAGTATTTTTCTGAGGATTTCAGACCATTTCGGAGAAATTTCTTCAGAAGAATGGGTTTGGATCCAAGTTTTGAGAAAACATTCGAGTTTTAAACCTCGATTTGAGAACTATAATACGATGGATCCAAACGGATACCGGACGAAGTGTCTGAGCTTTTCAAAAAGTTATTTTTGATAATTTTGAAAATTTGATTTAAAATTGGATAATGAAGCTCAGATTTGGATTTTGATGTAGATCTGGATCCGAAATTGAGTCAGATATGTAAAATGAATTTTAATTTCAACAAAATTTGAGAAAAAAATGGAATTTAGATTTAAAATCGACTCAATTATCCCAAGGATGGGGGAAAAGGACAAAAAGGGGGTATTTACAACATTTTGAAAAATTTGGGGTGTTCACAGATGCCCCTCTTTGCTACTAAGCCGGTTGGAAGCCGAGCTTAGTGGCAAAGAAACACTCCAAATTTTGAAAAATGCCCCAGTCAGCCGATCTGAACTGAGTGTGGAAGAATTTATTTTTAAAACATGACTTTTCAGGCTTAAGACCTTATCCCGAATGGTCCTGGGGGGATGAAATCCTCGACAATGATACGACTGAATGATAGAAGTGAGGAAATCGTGATGGGATTTTGGGTGAAAATACCAGGGATGGTGAAAGATAAGGATTTTGATCAAGTCTCGTGGGTGAGACAAGATCAGCCCTTTGGAATGACTCAGGTTTAGCCCTTAACCTGGATGGGACGAAGATAGATCAGGATAATTTGGATGGGAAAAGGAAACATAAACGGACCTCGATGGGACATTTTTGAGGGAAATGCCTCATGAGATGAAACTCAAGGACAATCCTTTCCTGGATGGATGTATAAAGAGCACGAATTCCTTTGTGGGGAAATCAATGATGGGACGGGAAGGATTACTTTGCCTAAATGAAGCTCAGGTTTAAACCAAACCTGAAAGGAAGGTATCTCGTGGAGCGAGGTTCAGGCTTAACCCTTGACCTGAAAGGGACGACCATACGGAATCCTCGGATAAAGAAAGCCGTGATGGGACAACAAATACATCGTCGAAGCGAGATTCAGGTTTAACCCTTGACCTGAGTGGGAGATGAAGCAGAATCTTCGAATGGAGAAACCGTGATGGGACTAGAAAGGATATCTAGTCGGAAATGGGACTCAGGTTTAACCCTAACCTGAACGGAAGGTACCTCGTGGAGCGAGGTTCAGGCTTAACCCTTAACCTGAAAGGGACGACCATACGGAATCCTCGGATGAAGAAACCATGATGGGGCCTTCGGAATTTGGACGAACAAATCCAGAAGGGGTTTTGCGAGAAGAGAAAATCAAGGGTTTCCCTAAAGCT
This sequence comes from Nuphar pumila, assembly GCF_984573655.1. NCBI lineage: Eukaryota > Viridiplantae > Streptophyta > Magnoliopsida > Nymphaeales > Nymphaeaceae > Nuphar > Nuphar pumila. The sequence goes on along the minus strand of NC_143264.1, from coordinate 39,975,279 downwards.
TGGAAAAGGGATGATCTCGAGCGCCTCATTGCTGAGACTAAAATCAGCTTTCTAAAACAGGCGACCTCTCGCAGAAGGTTTGGGTGGTACCTCGAGGAGCGAGGTAACAGGTTTAATCCTTAGGATACAGAATCCTCGAGGAGCGAGGAAAACTGCGATGGGCCTCTAGACTTTGCACAACAAGTCCACGAGGGGTTTTTGCAAAAGAATGAAAATGGGGGTCCCTAAAGCTTGAAAAGGGGTTGTTCTTGGGTGCCTCATTGCTGAGACTAAAAAAAGCTTTTGACAAAAACAGATCTTTTGCGAAAAGTTCAGGTTTAACCCTTATCCTGAGCGGGAACTGTCTATGGCGGGACAGTGGGGAGCACAGGGAAGTGTGCGGATCCGAGAGCGCTCAGATCAGACGGAAGGAACGGACTTTTCAGTCCTAAGGAGGGATGACGTCAGGATACGTCAAAACGATCTTCAAGTTCACACTTCATGTTGGGATAACTAGAAAATATTGCCAATAAGATGCCAAAAATTGTAGTTGATTCAGAATGATTGAATTGTGCTCATGTGTGAAAATATCACCTCTTTCTACCTAGAGTATTAGCTTCAATTGAGCTAACTCTGTAGAACTTAAGAATCAAATTCAAATTTGTTGCTGTTGAGTTTCTTCAAGGAAGATATCAATTTCCTTGATATGAACGAGAGAAAGCATTCTTAGCTTCATAAAAGCAATTAAGTGAAAAGACATTGATAAAGAATTTCACATAGATAAAGATGATTCTTTGATAGTTTCGGGCAGTTTGATATCCTGGGTATTTCCCATGATGATCTTTTGCACTCTTTTGAACCATGGAGCTTTCTTGGTTTCTTTCACATCATCCTTTATTTTGGAGATGTCCTGACTTTTCTCTCTTTTTCGAGGAAGGGTACGTCACAAACTCCTTCATCTTGGAGATGATCCGATCCTTCTTTTTCTTTCTCAGGGATTATGACATTGGTTCTAGGGTTGAAATCTCTAAATAGTAGCAGAAATCAAATATCTTTTAGGGTTTGTCGGTAGGTTCATCGCATCCGCCTTCATCTCGACGGGGATCCGAACTTTCCCTGGAAGGATCCGTCACAAACTCCGTCATCTTGGAGATGTTTCAAATCTTCTTTGGCCCCGGGGGTCCACTCGCTTAATTCGCCTTCATCTTGACGACAGTTGAGAGATCCCTTTTGCGGATATTTGATTGCAGCTTAGCTTGGATGACTGAGGATATATGGATTGGGTAGGTTCTTTTTACTGCCCAGGATATTTCCACTGTCTTACCGCCAAAAGAATAATCTTTAAGAATGCGCCACTGCTATGATTAATATCAGTTCACTTATGGCTTTTCAACATCATTGAATTTTCCTTTGCCAGTCATATCGAAGATTTTTCTTCATCCTCTTGGTCGACCAACAGAACAACTTGAATTTAGTTCTTATTTTGCAAGAGTCTTGCTCTTTTGAAAATGATACTGGAGGTAGTTTGAGATAGTTTTTTGTATGATGAAAACTTTTGAGATCAACACTGACTTTTGATAGCAAATTGGCAACGTATTCTAGAAAATCCTTGACGAAAGAAATCACTTGATATCGAATTGATATGTCCATGACAAAATTCTCCTCTCTTTTTCCCCAAAAAGAGAGACTCAGGCTTAAGCCCTTACCTGAATGGGAAGTTAGAAATACTCCTCTCTTCCCTGAAAGAGGAGGTGTTTGCAAAACGAAACTTTCGAAGAGAAATTAAGTTTTCGTCAAAACTCCCTATCTCTAGGCTTCTCTTATGGAAAGGTGGCCGAAAAACAAAGTTGAGAAAGTATCACAGAGGAACGAGTCCATCACACTCTCCCTAGAAGAGGGTCCTCTGTGAAGGGGTTGGCCAAAGATGATAAAACAGGGGCCACAAAAGAAACGAGCTTCCGTCGAAGCTCTCCCCGGAAAAAGGGTTCTCTCGTGTAAAGTTGGTTGTTGTTTTGCAAACTGTTCGCGAAGAAAACGAGTCCCTTCAAACTCTCCCTGGAAGAGGGTCCTTGCGAACGAAAGATGGTTGCATGCGAAAAGAATGAGCTCCCTCGAACTCTCCCTGAAGAGGGTCCTTTGCAAGAGAAAAAGATTGATTCTTGATAAAATGGTGACCTGAAGGTTGAAATTGAGAATTTAGAGCTTGAAATGATGATGCTTGGTTATCACAAAAACTGAACCTGGAGGGCTAACTGATTAGTCAGCCAAACACTAGCACGAGCGCTAGATGTGCCAGCACGAGCACTGGATTTTGAAAAATGCCTCAGTATGAGCGCTGGGTTTTTGAAAAATGCACACCAGTACGAGCACTGGATTTTCGAAATGCACACCAGTACGAGCACTGGGTTTTCGAAATGCACACCAACACGAGTATTGGATTTTCGAAATGCACACCAGCACGAGCACTGGATGCTTTAACAGGAGAATTTGAAAACGAGACCGACATTCAAAGATACTTGAGAAATAAGCGAGAATGATTGCTGGTGTTTCAGGATTATCCCTCATCCTGAAGGGGGAGAAATGAGTGAGTGTGAAAACTCGAATTCACAATAATCTGTCCAATACGAGCATTGGGAAAGGGAAGTTCAAGTCGGGACTTGAGACTTTTAAGAATATACAAAAAGGAAGATCCGAGTCGGAACCCGGTTTTTTTAAATATAAGAAAGAAAGTGAGAATCGGGTTCGAAAACTCGAATTCTCAAAACAATGCATTGTCCAACACGAGCATTGGATTCAAAAGGAAGTTCAAGTCGGAACTTGAGACTTCAAAAATAAGAATATACAAAAGGAAAATCCGAGTCGGAACCCGGTTTTAAATACAAGAAAGAAGGTGAGAATCGGTTTAAAAACTCGAATTCTCAAAATGATGAATTGTCCAACACGAGCATTGGATTCAAAAGGAAGTTCAAGTCAGAACTCGAGACTTCAAAAAATAAGAATATACAAAAAGGAAAATCCGAGTCGGAACCCGGTTTTAAATACAAGAAAGAAGGTGAAAATCGAGTTTGAAAACTCGAATTCTCAAAACAGTGAATTGTCCAACACGAGCATTGGATTCAAAGGGAAGTTCAAGTCAGAACTCGAGACTTCAAAAATAAGAATATACAAAAAGGAAAATCCGAGTCAGAACCCGGTTTTTTTAAATATAAGAAAGAAAGTGAGAATCGGGTTCGAAAACTCGAATTCTCAAAACAATGCATTGTCCAACATGAGCATTGGATTCAAAAGGAAGTTCAAGTCGGAGCTTGAGACTTCAAAAATAAGAATATACAAAAAGGAAAATCCGAGTTGGAACCCAGATGAGAAGGAGATAATTCTTACCCAAGAGTCGGATTTTAGAAGAATTGACAAAATGCATGAATAGATTCCGACGATTACAAAGATTTATTTAAGATTCTTGACCCAAGATGGTCTGAACTTTGATTACTTCAGGATTTTCCCTTATCCTGAAGAAGAATGAATAAAGGTTGATATGAATTGAAAAGTTTATGGGAAGTAGTTCAGGTTTTAACCCTTAACCTGAAAGGGATGTAAAATAAAAGATCGATAAAATTTTAAAAGTTTGATAAAAACTTGATAAAACTTGACAAAATGATAAAAATGGATAACAAATCGATGAAAATTCAATTAAATCGGAAAATAAAATAGATGCAATTTAAATAAAAATAGATTAACTGAAAAATTGATAAGTTTTCAGAAAAAGAGTTCGTCTAATCCTGCCTACATATGACGAAGGAAGACAAGTATAGATCAAATTAAAATGCCCCAGTATCAGGGAGAAGATGTGAGAATTTAATAGAAAATCGTCGCTTTATTGAGAGAGATTTTTGAAGAGTACAAAAGGCTAGGAATTAAAGTGAAAAATCTCTTCAAATATAGGGCATTAATAGGATCTGGCAGTTCCGCCCCATCTGCGTTGATCAGACGATAGGAATTGCGAGGCAATGCTTCTTTAACCACATAAGGGCCTTCCCAATTGGGTGACCACTTGCCTTTCGGCCGGTGCTTGAGATGAGCTGTCGATCTGAGCACAAGATCATTAACTCGAAACCTTTTCTCAATAACTGATTTGACGTAGTGCATAGCTATCCTCTGACGATAGGCCTGAGCGTGCTCTACTGCCTTGAGTCTTTTCTCGTCTAATAGATCAAGCTGTACCAATCTCTGCTGCTGATACTGATCAAGTGGAAGTTCAATGAGTGATGCAAACTTGAGTGCGGGCTTCTGAACATGTAGAGGTAACACCACCTCCATCCCATAAACAAGCTCGGAAGGCGTAGCATTGGTTGGGGTCCGAATGGTGGTTCGGTACGCACAGAGTGCGTCGTGCATCTTCTCGTGCCAATCACGGCCTGTTTCCACTGTTCTTTCTAGGATGCAGATCAAAATCTTGTTGTTGGCCTCAGCCTGGCCATTCCCTTGGGGATAGTAAGGAGCTGAGAAGTGGTGATGAATCCCGAACTTCGAGCAGAAGGTCTTCATCTTCTCATTCTTGAAATGACTGCCATTGTCCGACACAATATCGTGTGGGATGCCGAAGCGGCAATGAATAAACGAAACCACGTGTCGGCCCTCTACCGTTCGCAGAGTGATAACTTCGACCCATTTGGTGAAGTATTCTGTGGCTGCGAGGAAGTATCGGTGGCCATTAGAAGCTGAAGGAGTGATCAGACCAACCACGTCAAAGGCCCACATCAAAAAGGGCCAAGGAAAAACCGCGGATTGCAAGTATGCTGCTGGCGCATGAATGGAAGGCGCGTGCATCTGACATTTGACGCACTTCCTTACAAATCGATGGCAATCTTGCTGTATGGTTTTCCAGTAATATCCTGCGCGGATAATCTGCTTGACGAGTGTTTGGTAGCCGACGTGACCACCACAAATTCCTTCGTGTGCTTCTTGGACAACTTCCATGGCTTCATCCTTATCTAAACATCTAGCATACTCAGAACTGAACCCACGACGGTAGAGAGTATTGGCAAGGATGAAATAGCGGACTGACATGCGTTGAATTGCACATTGCTCCCTTCTCGGCATGTCTGGTGGGAATTCACCAGTTTCGATAAAGCTTTTGATGTCTTGGTACCAAGGCTTTTCTTTCTAAGCGGCCTGGTTAACTTGCTCAATTGGAATGTAGGCAGGTTGATCAAGTCTGCCGATCTCGAAAGAACGACAGGATTCACTGTCTTTGAAAGACAAAATAGAGCCTAAGCAGGCTAAGCCATCGGCTATGTGATTGTATTCCCTCTTGACATGATTGAGCTGAAATTCTTCAAGGTTGCCTATGAGAGCTAAGGCAATCTTCTGATAAGGGATTAACTTTGAATCCTTTACTTGCCATTCTACATTAACTTGGTTAACAACAAGCAAGGAATTGCCAAAGGCATGTACTCTCTTGACATCAAAGTCTTGCAGAATCTTGAGGCCTTGTATTAGAGCTTCATACTCAGCCATGTTGTGAGTACATTGGAAATTGAGCTTGAGGGAATAAGGGAGCATCTCCTTTTCAGGAGTGATCAACAAGATCTCAATCCCTATACCAGACATATTTTTGGCTCCATCAAAGAATATAGTCCAAACTGGAGATTCCTGAATACTGCAAATTCGATCGTCAGGAAAATCATCTTCTGCCTTGATTTCTTCTGTCAACGGGAAGTCTGCCAACTGATCTGCGATGGACTGACCCTTGACTGACTTCTGAGAAACGTATTCCAAGTCATACTGCATCAGGAGGACTTGCCATTTCGCAATCCGTCTAGTAAGAAAAGGCTGCTCAAGGATGTACTTGAGAGGATTGAGCCTGGACAAAATTTTGATTTCTGATGCCAGGAGATAATGTCTCAGCTTCTGACACATCCATACTAAGGCTAGACATGTTTTCTTCATCTGAGAGTACCTCTATGCCTTTCTTGCTGATCATATAGCCAAGCAGCTTGCCTGACTCCACTCCGAAGACGCATTTCTGTGGATTGAGCCTCAGCTTGTAGAGAATAAGTCTTTCGAAGACTTGGCCGAGAGCATCAAGATGATCCTCTCCTTCTTTGGACTTGACCAGGATGTCATCTACATAGGCATCCATGTTCTTGTGCATTTGGTCATGGAAGATAACTGCCATCGCTCTCTGATAGGTTGCCCCAGCGTTCTTGAGTCCAAACGGCATGACAGTATAGCAAAAGGTGCCCCAAGGTGTGGTAAAAGAAGTTTTTGATTGGTCACGAGCGGCCAATTTGATTTGATTGTAGCCCGAGTATCCATCCATGAAGGAGAACATGGCATGACCTGCCGTGCTATCGATCAGAAGATCGATGTTGGGGAGTGGATAATCATCTTTCGGGGTTGCTTTGTTCAGATCTCTAAAGTCAATACAAATCCGAACTTTGCCATTCTTTTTGGGGACTGCCACAATGTTCGCCAACCAATCTGGGTATTCGATGGTCCGAATGAACCCTGCTTTTAATAACTCTTCAAGCCCTTCTTTAACTTGTGGTGCCACTCGAGGATCCATTTTTCTGAGTTTCTGTTTGATTGGCTTGCAATCTGGCTTCAACACAAGGCGATGCTCGACTAACTTGGAGTCTAAGCCTGGCATATCCTCATAAGTCCAAGCGAAGACTTCCTGATGTTGTTTGAGGAAGTAGATGAGCCTTTCCTTCTCATCTGAACTTAGACTGGAACCAATTTTGAGGATTCTTGGATCGTCTTTCGAACCAATATTGACATCCTCCGTTGGATCTTGAACTAACGGCGATGGTTCATCCTGCTTCTGAATGCTGGCAAATTCTGACAAACCTTGAATTGTCGAGTCGAATTCTGCCAACTCTTCAATCTGCTCTGTCATTTTGCTGATTTCTGCCCCTGCCTTCGCTTTGCATGCTCTGGCTGGTTTATTTTGAAAAAGGTTGGTGTTGATGACGAGCTTTTTGAACGATTTAGGAGCCATGATCCTGGAAGCGAAAAAGAAGGCCTTTGAGAAAAAGGTAAAATGTTCGAAAAATAGCCTTTTGTACAGAAACAGAGAATGACAACATAGATAAGGATATAAGCAGAGGATTTGTGTACACCAAGATGAACAGAGCAAACAAACTTTTCATTGATTAAGTAAACTTTGATATTTACAAGCGATTGTTTGAGAAAAAGAAAGAAACTGGGGCGGATCTTGCCCTTACAAGATGACAGAAAGGAAAGAGAACAGAAAACACTGGCATTGTCTTCATTACTGAGCTCCCTTGACGAAGATGGTCTTTTTGCCGGATGACTGACCTGTGAAACCCAAGCCTGTGCCGGTGACATGCTGAGCAGGGATGATCGGCTCCAGGATGCCGTCTTCATCTTTGCCCAGGCCCCTGAAGGGCTGATACCCGTGCTTCATTAGGAGATCAAATCCTTTCCTTGATTTTGAGAATCGAGAAAACAGAGGGTGATCTTTAAATGAGGTGCAATCGAGGCGTCCTCCTAGCTTGAAGAAGCGAGGTCCCTGCCACTGAACAACTACGGTGACATTTTCTGTTGACTGGATTTCTATCAATTTCAGCATATCCAGGCTTTCACTCAAATTGATCTCGTCGACTTCCCTGATGCTGGGGATGTTGGCGGTGAAAGTAGGACGGGGAATCATCGGCTGCGGGAGTCGTTCTTCCGGATCCTCTCCTAGGACCGTAGTGATCATGCCCCCCTTCGACCATTTGATACACTGGTGCAGGGTTGATGGGACCGCATTGGCATTGTGGATCCAAGTGCGCCCCAGCAACAGATTGTATGTTGGCGGTACATTGACCACATGGAAGAGTACAGTATGCACCGAATAGTTGATGAAGATCTCGAGAAATATCTTCCCCTTGGCTGTCAGCCCATGGTTATCAAAACCGTAGATCGTGATCAGATCTGGGGTGTATTCCTCTTCTTTTAAACCCAACGCCTTGACTGTCATTTCTGGACAGATATTTAGGCTGCTGCCTCCATCGACGAGCACATGAGGGACTGTCATGCCCCTGGTTCGCACCACTATGTATAGGGCATTGTTATGAAACGAATGAGGCTTTGGCAAATCCTCATCAGAAAAGGTGATCGGTGCATTTGTCATGGCCTGATTGACGATCTGAGCCATATCTTGCGGAGTCGTGCTAGGCTTGACTTTGATCTTTCTGAGAAGATCTTCTAGCACTTGCTGGTGCTCAGATGAAGCGTGAGTCAGGTCCAAGATAGAGATGTTGGATAATGCAGTAATCGGCTTCTGAACTGACCCTGAAGCCTCTTCTTTCTTCGAAGCTGCCTTGATAAAGCGCTTCGGGATCCTAGGAACTAGCTTGGCAGTTCCTGTCGCTGCCTTTGGTGATTTACTAGAAAATGTAGTGTCATCCGCCCTCTTGGCGGAGGACTGTGCTTGGCGAAGGACTAGGACCTGATGTTGCTCCTGAATGTCCTGCCTAGAACATGGTTGGATACTGCCTTGCAGAGAGAATGCTTGCTCTGTAACGACTGAAGCTGAATGTTTAGGAAAAGGTTTGGACAAGACTTCTGGCTGCTGCTCATCCTCGTCCTCAATCAGCATGTTCTTGTCAATACAATCCTGAATGATGTTCTTGAGGACAAAGCAATGCTCGGTGTCATGTCCCACAGTCCGGTGAAACTTGCAGAACTTGTCAGTCCATTTACCCATAGCGATGGGAGGGTCCGCCACCTTGGGAAGTTTGATCATTCCTTTCGACATCATATATTCTAAGATGTCTTCGCGGGACTGCTCTAAAGCTGAGAACTCCCGATCATAACTCCAACCTTCGTGCTTCGGCTTTTCTGACTGCTTTACTTCTGGCTGAGGTACTGATTGAACAGGCTGTGGCTTAACAAATTTTCCCTTCTGGGCTGCCGAATTTGTCCTTTCGGCCCTGGGATGCCCTGAGTTCTTGCTACGATTCTTCTTACTTTTCTTTTTGCCAGAGCTACAGCTATTGTCAGGAAAATCCGTGGAATAAGCAACATGAGCCTTTTTCTTCTACTCAAGGTTTCCTCGGACGAAAGGGTAACCCTCATACAGGCCATTATCCAGACCGGTCTCGAGCCACTCGGCTCTCTCAATCAGTTTGATGAATGATTTGGCGGGCGAAGTAGAAATGAGGTTCCTCAGAGGCTGGACAAAGTTATTTAGAATAATCTGCAGGGTGTGCTCCTCAGGGATGGGAACTTTCATTCTGTTACAGGTGCTTCTCCACCTGTGGATAAATTCGCTGGCTTTCTCATTCTCCATCTGTTTTAAATTGTACAGATGATTGAGGGTTGGTGAGGCTTCGACATTAAACATGAAGCGCTCAATGAACAAGTTCACGACCTTATCGAACTCTCATAGTTCGATAGGATTAATGTGGTCTGCATACCACTTGGCTGCTACCCCTTCTAAGCTGCGAGGAAAGCAGATGAATAACGCCCGATTGTCTTTCCTAAAACGGCCGCATTCGGCATAAAAGGTGGCCAAATGAGCCTTGGGATTGCTTGTTCCGTCAAATTTAAGGAACTTTCGAGGGAGATTCTCCAGATTGTCATCCCCGTCCAGGCCGTGGTAAAAATCTTCACCGGAGTAGGTCTGTTTGCTCTTGCTTTTAGCCTGAATATCCTTGATGACCCTATTCATTTCTTTCATCTGCTCTTGCATCGGGTCATTAGCCGGAACGAGCTTGTTTATCGATTCGGGTTCTACAGTGGCTTTTACCAACTGCGGTGGAGGATTCTGATAAACAAACTGCTCTTCTTCTTCCGATTCATCTTCTACTGATTCCGCTTCTTCAGAAGTGGTGTCAAGCTGTACTTTCTTTCTAACAATCCTGACTGGCTTCTTTATAGCCTTCTTCTTTGGCTTGCTTTTTGGAGCAACTTCTTTTTGACTCGCCTCGGCCTGCTCAACCATCATTTTGGTCATCATTCTTTTGAATAGATTATACATGGCTGGATCTATATCATCTGCTTGATTCTGATTCTGTCCCCTGACTGATTTGGGAGAATCCATCCCTTCGGCCTCACTGTCGCTGTGTTGAGGAATTGTTTCTTTTCTTGCCCTCGTTACAACCATTTTGCCAATGCCAGTGATTTCCTGAGAAGGTGAAAGGAATGGTTAGGATTCAGAGGAATTTTTTTTTGAAAATGTGATTTTTAGGAAAAGACATGAGGGAAGGAATTGATAGACATTTTAGATAAGTCATCCCATCACCAGGGGTTGGGTCATCACAAATTTTTGCGATGATTGCGTCACCCTTTTATGGCGACAAAAATGTGCCTTATGACCTAGGCGAGGTCGTCCATCATGACGAGGGATAATTTGAAGAAAGAATATATAAAATGGGTCTCATCACTGGGGATGAATTCGTAACTACATGAAACAAAATAAGATTTGGCCATAAAAGCTTTTTATCAGGACAAAAGTTTGCATTTTTCATTAATGACAAAATTTAAATACAAAGAGAAAGTGGGCAGACAGTTTGCCACCATTCTCGATACTCTGATGATACATTAGGACCGGGAAATATAGACAAAGGAATAAAGGAGTCCCAAGTGTATTTGGCAACATGGTATGCTCCAGACCACTGATCCGATCGTAGATCAAACTCTGGCATGCGGCCTGTCGGGAAGCGGGTATTGACACGAATCTGCCGCTGCGAGAACTGTCGAAGACACCTCTCAGGCTGATAGTCTACGCAGAAGAAAGGGCCGAGCAGTTTGTAGCACTTGTCACGAGCATAGGTGTAGCGAGGAACGGTCTCTCTTCTGTCGAAGAAGTCCCAAATGATTTCCTCTTGATGCAGTTTCTCGATCAAGGCTCGGCACTGAATGGCTGACTTCGGCTGCTTGTTGCTGAATCTGAAAGAACTGGCTTTTGACGGCACATGTCGCAGGAACCACGACTGCAAGGCATATGTGCATCCTTCTACCAAAATGGTCTCTCCGAGGGCAAATCGAGCCAAACCTCTGTAGAGAAAGGCTAGAGCTGCCATGGATACTGAAAGCTGACGGGTCTGCTTGCTTCCCCGTCTTCGAAAAAGTTGGGCGACTCTTATATCGACGAAATTCTGACCATCCTGAAAGAATGCTAATCCTACTGTGCATAGGACCATGGCATGCTGAATTCTTTCTTTCGCTGCTCGAGATAAGGTATCGACTTCTTCGTAGGCCCCATATTTGTTGTAGAGTTCGAACAGATCGATGAACTGACTTCCGCTGATCTCTGTGAGAGGCCAGGATCTGCTCCCTGTAGCTCTGGCCAATGCCTCTCGAACATCTACCCCTTTGACATTGATCAAGAATTGCTGCTCGACCGGGTCATCTGGCTGACCAGCTGGTTCTGACAATCCCATGATATCATTGAACTCATCCATTAGCAAAGTCATTTCTCCCCATGGAAACCAAAATGTGCAGGTACATGGATTCCAACGTTCTGCCATAGCTTGAATCAGACTGCCGTTGATGGTTCGCTTGCCAACTGCCGATGCCATCTCCAATCCACAATCGTCCAAGTGGTCTGGGAACATACGCGAGAAGGCGGTGAACCAAGAATAGTACCACCGAGGGAAGAAGGTACGAGACTGGATGACCCGATGATCTGGGGTTCCATCCCTTATTTGATAGAAGACATGATCCCAAGGAAAGATAGCATCGGGAGATTCGGATGCCATTGGAGTGATACTCAGGCAAAAAAGAGGAAAAGAGTCAGATAGAATGCAGGACTTACGGATAGACTTTTGATGATGGAAAAAAGGATAGACACAAATCCTGGAAATTTTCGAAAGATCAAAGGTCTCAGGAAAAGACTTTCCAGGGTTTTTAAGGAAAATTCTGACACAAAAGAGAAAAGAATGTAGGTAAAAGGAAAAGTATACACCTGGTGTTTTTTGGAAAATAGAGGAAAATTTTTGAATAGTACACTCAGGGTTTAAAAGAGGTTGATACACATAGGAGAACACAAGAAAAACATCGCATAATCATAGCTGCACAAACAAGGATGTGCACACAGCACTCCCTAAAGGCTGACTCTATATGCAATATTTGAAATAGCTTGTGGGACCTTAATCCTAACTCTACGGTTCAGATCATCTGATTCCAATCAAGGTATGACGATATACTCAAGCCGAAGCTCGAAGTACGTGGCATATAAGATATTTCTCCGGTTCTAAGGTAAGGGCTTCCCAACATCCTTGAGCACCTACCGATATACCTCGGACTATGGCCCTTAGGTACGTGGTAGGGGGGCGCAAACCCAAATAAGTGGTCCAATTGTGAGGCTCTCTCCCAAACTATGGTTCAGTGAGACAGCCCAACAACGTGAAGACCGGGACAATATAGGTAGGGATGTTTTCAAAATATGATCAACATGCAATAAAATCAGAAGGCTCTAATGCAAGTCCTAAAGAGATAGATTTAAATAAAGAGAAGCATACACTTGCATACATTGTTTTGCATTCAATCCCTAAAATTGAGGAGAGTTGTATTTAAAACCTAAATCCAATATGAACATGGAATAATCTCCTCAATATGGTCCTACCAAACCATACTTAGATCCTATATGCAATGATGTCAGCTTAGGACAAAATCTAGGCTTCCTAAAGTTTGCATGGAAAATGTAGCTGACATATGTTAGAATAAAGACTTAGATTATATAAAAGCAAAGCAAAGGCATAGATCCAACCGGACGAAGACGAGTCCCATCTCGGTCGCCAAAACTGTGATCATCGCAAAAATTTTCCTCTCTCTTGTGGTTTCTCTCTCTTCCTTCTCTTTTCCTTTTCTAACCTCTATTTCCATTCTTTTTGAAGGAAGAAGAATAAAAGAGAGAAAAGAGAAAGAGAAGAGAAAAGAAAGAAAAGAAAGAGAGAAGAGGAACTATTTTGCGCGGTCTCACTTGACCTTAATTTGAAAATATTTAGAAATTTAACTCGCCTCCGTTTTGAAAATTTGCGGGAAAATGGAGAGACGGGATTCGCTCGTCGGTACGAGGTTCGACCGTTCCTAGCGCCTTTACTAGGGGTAATTGAACCAAGGATCGAATCTATGCCTTTTGCTTTGCCTAAATATAATCTAAGAATTTATTCTAACTCTAAATGCACAGAGAATCATGCTTGTGCAATGCAAAAATGTATGCTCCTTTTGAAAAGATGTTTTGAAAATTTCCAAGTGTTTTGAGATGGACTTGATAAGGGAGTGAAGAAATGATTTGAATCTAACTTAGAACTTTTGAGATGGATCAGAGTAATTCTAAGTCTTTGAAATGAATCAGAATTGGAAGATTAAATGAGAAAGAACGTTTTGAAGCTTTTTGAAATGAAGGAAAGTGAAGTCTCAAAGTCAAAAATGAACTTTGAATTTGAACCTGAATTTAGGAAAAGAAATGAATGCTTGAGATGGAATTGAATTTAGATTTCTGAAGTTTGGAAATTTGGAATGGATCTGAGAAATCCGGATGGTATTTAAGAATAGAAATGGATTTAAGAGATTCAGATTAGATCCGAAAATGGAATTGAAATCTAGAATTGGAATTGGATTCCGGATCCTAAACAGAATGGGATCCGAGATTTGGAATCCAAGATGGACTTGGGTTCTGGATCCTAAAATGTTGTGGATCTGAAGTCTGAGATCCAAATGTAGAATTGGGTTCTGGATCCTAAAAATGAATTTGGATCTGAAGTCTAAGATCCAATGTAGAGTTAGGTTCTGGATCCTAGAATGGATTTGGATCTGAAGTCTAAGATCCAAAGTGAAATTGGTGCTGGATCCTATAAGAAAATTGGATTTGAAGTCTGAGATCCAAAAGTGGAATTTGGAGTTTTGATCCTAAAGAGGAATTGGATCTGAAGTCTAAGATCCAAAGTGAAATTGGGGTCTGGATCCTAAAGAGGGATTGGATCTGAAGTCTGAGATCCATTTTGAGTGTTGAATCCCTGGATTCTAAAAGTGGATTTGGATTTAAATTCAGGAGATTAAATTGAACTTGAAATTTAGAATTTGAATATACAAACGAATTTCAAAGTCAAATTAGACCTTGAATTTTTGGAATTTGGAATTAAAAAGATGAATCAAGAGTCTCAAAATTGAAATTGAACTTTGATTTTGATTTAGAGTTTTGAATATAAAATGAATTTGGAATTTCAAAGTCGAATTGAACTTTGAAATCTGATTTGAATTTGAATTTGAACTTTGAGATTTGAAAATGAATTTGAATTTGAAAATGAAAGGATGAATTGGATTTTATAAGGATTGAAGATAGATTGAGGAAGATATTTACATCACTTGGAGTTTTTGAAAAAGGAAATTTCGGAAATATGATGCAATTCTATCCTAAATGATGAATGAATTTAAAGAATTTGAATTTAGATTTTGAAAAGCTATCTTATTCTTGAACTGAATTAGAATAAGATTGAAGATATAATACATCCCTGACTATGGTCATTGAATGTATTATATAATAATCTATATTTAAATTCAGGTGAAGAATAAGACACATTTGGTGCTTTTATAGAATTTAAAATGAAATTAACTCTCAATATACCCTGACTATGGCCATTGGTATATATTTTGAGTCAATTTTAAGTTAAATTCTAATAAAAGGAGAAAAATATTTAAGGAAAATATGATGAATTTCGAAAACGGATCCAGTGTGGATCCAGTGTTATTTTGTAAAAGATAAGAATCCTAAATCTTGTTTACATCCCGACTATGGCCGTTGATGTAAATCATCAACTTAGGATTAATTTACCTCTTTACGGAATGGTGCAAGTGCCATTCGTGTTTCACCATTGTGAGAATTTTGAAATGAAGGAAAATGATGCAACAAATGCTATTTATATGCTCAAACATTCTAATCTAGTGCAGGAAAGTGAATATTCTCACTAAGATCTAGCTATTACAATGTTGAATTTCAAAATTTATGAGTTTTTAATTCTAGGGAAGAAAAACAGACATTTTCACGTATTTCCTGCAAATACGGAGTTAGTGCAAGGTAAAATTGCGAAATATAAAAAAAATGGAGCAGGCTATGCTAAAGACTAACCTATATACAACCTTATGTCTAGGTTAGTAATAAGATATAAATGAATCTGTTAACCACAAGTCTCATGGAAAAATGCCTGTATATACGCCTAAATGCCATACCTGTGTATACATGAAATATATAAGTAAGGTGCTTGTTATGCTAATGAGGAGAAACCTGCATAAAATTGCACATGGACTTGGTGAATATAGCGAGTGAGTAAGTGGTTGATAATGAAAGCTAGGGATGACTAATATTGGAGGTGAATTTGATGCTGCTATGGGTTTAATGTTATACCAAACATGCTGCTTTTGTGATAGCATGTGACTGAAGGGATGTAATGTGCAGGATGTATGGTTAGGGTGATGACAAGGGATGAAGCCTGCTGGTGTGATGAATCTGTGTACTAAGAAGTGTGGTAATGAAGTGATACTGTTACTGAGTAAAGATGTAATAGGCTAGGTGAGGTGAAGTACGCCTCTGTGTAGTGAGCTATTAAACATAGCTGGGTTGGACTAATGTTGACCATCCATGACCAGCCAAACAGGAGGCTGGGTTGCATAGTCACGCTAAGAAAGTGGTATCCTATAACCCATTGTATATCCCCTTGCAGAGATTATCTACAAAAGCTTGTTACACCTTACAAAAGCTTGTTACACCTTGTTCTGTTCTCACATCATCTATCATCAACGTAGAAACCACAAACAAAGAAACAAAAATAACTCTTAAAAGATTTCTCCAACCAAAGCTGTAAATGAGAAACCTGAAGGATGATTAAAATGTTTTAGCTAAGACAATGATCAAGTTGTCAGGTTCTCCACACACACAACACTACTAGCAACCATATTTGATGTTAACCACATCGAAGGACAAGTCCTATGACTAGAGTTGGTTCTGAAGCTCCTCACTGTTGTTGAACAACATTAACACCTAAGCATAATGCAGAAACCTAGACAATGTTATACAGGTAAGGACATTTCACATTATGGACATGGTTTGAAAGCAAAGAGATTGTGATAATACCTAAAGGCAGAAAAAAATCCAATGTTTCTAAATATAAAATTGTAAACCAAATGCATAAATATTTAAGGTTTCATTGTAATTACCTTCACACTCTTTCAACTGATTTCAACAGTACACGCACTAACTAGCCAATGTTACTAAAATGATGCAGTTACCAGACATAATATACAGTCAACTTGCGAAGATGAACAATATACCATGTTCTCAGCTGTATGTTCAAAATGTGGGCAACATCCTTCCAACAATTCACACTCTGTGTGATGCAAACTGAAACAACCATGCACAAAATAATTTTGCCAATTCTGATATGCATTACTTTGGATTCAAAATGGACGTCAGTGAACTTATGGACCCCATACAACTCAGTTAAGGTTAACGGAATACAAGTTTGAGACTATAGATATAAAGCACAATGTTGAGTTAGCATCAAGACCAATCCACAAAATAATTATAGATATGCTTCAACTACCAGAAATTTGGTCAAGAGCCTCAGTTCTGTTTAATCCAACTCAATAATAGAAGATATCACGTGTGCTTCTCAAAAGTAGATAAGACCACCATAAGAGACACCAAAATGCAATTTATGAATTGGAGAACCAGGCAAACACATATAATTGGGCTAAAATACACATGTGAAGAATCATATACCACGCATGATAAATACAGGAGATGAGAAAGGAAAGAGAGAGGAAAAGAATGAAAAGAGAAAGAAAAGAAAAAGGGGGGGTACCTGCTGCTGCGTTATTTATTCAAGTGATGAAAGAAGCAGAGAATATGCAATTGTAACACTATGTTGCAGGTAACAGAAGAGGTTGTTGTACCACAAGTGCAGAGAGATCATATACAGCAGGGTGTTTGGTGACCTGCATGCGACTTAATATCAGATGGGTTGCTATGACATAGCACGAACATATTTAGCAGCATTTTGAATTTTGGTAAGGCATACATGGCTACGGAGATTCACAGATATACTATAGATGAGCAGGGGACATATATGAAGCCGTGAGGGAACACGTGCTGGAATATGGGAAAGTGAGAGTGTTGTGATATAATGTGTGATGTATGATAAACGCAGCGATGCGCTGGGAAGGTGGAGATGCAGGCTATAAAGATCCATGGCAACCTTGGAGTTGCTGCATCACAAACATACAGGGGGCTCCAACAGCCTGTGGCATTATAGAGACAACTCAGAATCATGCTGCAGTGAAGAGAAATTGTCATCACTGCAAGTGTTTCTACTGTAGCTAGAGCTGACACTTATCTCCTTGATGCTCCGTGTCAGACAAAGAGTGCACATGAGATCTTCAAGGATGGTCACTCCTGCGACCAACATTTGCTGACAACGGTTCCATTCAGATTGCAATAAGCAACAAACATCCATATTATCATGAACAAAGCTATGGCTTGCATCTGACTGTAATAACTGACGAGCATTCTGGGTTTTATGAACACCATTAAGACCTGCGCCTGAGTTTTCTTCAGCCATATCATACAACATTTCGCAACTAGCAGGATCAACCGTGTTCTCAACAAAGGTTTTGCCTGTGTGGCAAACGGGGAGAATGGGCCATATCTCTCCTTATTCCCCTAATTTGTAAGATGCCTAGCAGATAGTACATGTGATGATGTATTGTGGATTCAAACTCAGATCATAGGAAATCGCATGGGTGCATAATGAAACTCTTGAAGTGTCGGATGATATAAGTAGTGAAGAAAAACAAAAAGTTTGTAGAGGATTCAAGCAAGGAAATGTTGAACATCACATCTATGTACATGAAAAGCAAGAGGAGCGAAGGGGCTCCTTCATGATCTGCTGTATTTATTTCTATATTGACAGAGCAAACAACACTACTTACCATATATGCAGGAAACTCGGCAAATGAAAACATCCTTCAGGTTAGATAAGAAGGGTCTGAGATTCATACCTTTTTGGGTTTTATGCTGCTTTCTCAGCAATCAAGCTTATCACCTGAACCAACGGGCTCTGTTCCAGCTTCTAAGGTGAAAGTCTTTGCTTTGTACCTGCAATTAGATGAATCAGAACTTCTGAACATATAAAATTGTTGTGATGTTCATGAGGAGCTGCGGCATTGCCTCCATTATGATGATAACTACACCCCATGGAAGAGTATTTGCTCATCTTACAGCTACAGGAAATCAGGAATCCTGCCCTAGAGGTGACTGCATACCCATCCCTTTTCAGGTCATCTCTGCAGGATCTGAAATGACTTTGATATGTGAAGGAGGGAAGGCATATGCTGAAGGAGTACGGGCCTCAGAGCATACAATGCTCAAAATAACATAATAACCCATTTCCATTATTTACTATATCGACAATAGCAGATGAATGACTCATAAAATCACGGATAAGCACAACAATTCGATAGGTGAAATCAAAATCTCTGAAGTATCAAGCACCTTATATCACCTCAGGTCTCCATTTATAACAACCAGTTACTAGGTAACATACATAGAGGCATTATCCACACGCCCAATGAGAGAATTCTCACTTTTAAGAGATAGTTGACGCTGTCATACCACCACATATTACAACCACGCCTGTCATTTTTTTTTCTTTTTGCATATGTTGATTTATCACAGGATTATGTTGGGTTTTTTTTTTCTCAAGCTAAGAATAAACCCATGAAAGACTCAGAAAATCAATGATAATATTCAAGATCATTCAGCTAATCGCACAATTACTGATATGAACCTATATTGCGACTAATGCCAATCATAATCCTATTTGAGATAATATCCTTGAAACAATAAGAAGATTTGAAAGATATCTTCTCCATCATAACCTGTGAAAGCATGATCTTCAGGAAAACACCATTTACCCAGAAGTGGGTTAACAAACTCAAGTCGCCATCTGTAGACATGCAGCTCGGAAAATAGAGGTTATCCTAATGGATCAACGATCACGGATTTCCAATTACAGGCACGTAAGAAAAGCCACGAAAAACGATCAAACTTCATTAATATCTAACAGAGCCAACTACTGTACAATAATTAAAACATTGTTTGTTATTAGTAGCTGATTGATTAAAGGCAAACAAAACCAGGAGATAAAAGAGGTGAATCGAACCAGAAGGGTTGCTCATGGGTCATATATAGGGTTTTTAATTCAAGTATTAAAATACAATAATAAAAAAAAAGAAAAAAAAAATACACGGTACAGGAAATATAGATGCAGGGACACGATTTTAGTGAGCATTGATACTCATACCGAGATGATAAAGGCGGGATGCTTTTATATGAGAAACTGATAATTGATAGGATAAAAGGAAAAAGAAAAAAAAAAGGGGGGGAAGTCTCGACAGAAACTATCATTAAGACCGGAAGAGAAAAATTAACAGGATAAAAAAAATGGATCTAAACTATAATAATAAAAAAAAATAGAAAAGAGGAAGAAAATTTGTTGGAGTGCAAATACTCCGTTGATATCGCACAGAGTGGGTCAATTTGCTATGAACAAATCGCTGCCACCAATGATGCTTTAGTAAATAAGTAAAAACAAAGAAAGATCGAGAATCAAAATTAGAAGAAACACAAAAAAGGGGGAAAATAGATGATACTCACCGTGATTTACTGAAGTTCTGAGGCCTCTGGAAGCAATCGAATGGTGGCTTCAACCGTGGCTTTACAGGCTATTGTCGGATTTGGTTGGGCTCCATGGCTTCTTGAATCATAGCCAATCCTCAGCCACAGATGTAACCGATTGGTGATTGGAGATCCGATGGATGGCGTTGCAGAAAAAGAGGAGGGGGTCAGGCTGAGCTTGACGGCGCCCTGCTGTGAGGGGAGGATCCTTCGGAATCAAAAACTAGGAGGAAGAAGAAATGTCGAAAAGGAGCAAGGAAGAGGAGGAGTCAGGGAAGCTTCGGTCGATCATCTCCCCCTTAGCCTTCCCCTGTGGTGGTTTATATAGCAAATGGAGGAAGGATCTGGAAGGCGATGGGGATTGATGGAAGGAGGTTGGAGATGAACGGAACAGGGAAAAAAAAGGGCGAAGGTTGTTGAGAATGAAGGGTTGAGGGAGGTCGTTGGGGATCGGATGGCTGAAGGATGAAGGATGCACATGGGGGTGGTCGGCCATGGAGGGAGAGAGGCGAAAGTGAGGGGGGGGGGGGGGGGCGAGAGAGGAAGGCGAGTTAGGGTTTTCAAAAACCCTAACTCGACCTTTAAACCTTAAAAGTTAGTTTTTCCAAAAAAAGGCCTCCTTTTCAGGTTTTTCTAAAAAGATGGTTAAAGGTGAGTTTTTCGGCAAAAATCTTCAAAAACCACATAGTTTTTCCTAATTAATTATTTTTTTTTTGGTTTTTTGCATGATTTTTCCATTTTTTGTATTTTTGGAACATAATCTAAGTTTTTTACATGAAAACAAAGATTAAACGCTAATTTTTTTTTTATTTTTCTGAGAAATATTTACAAAAGTATTTTTCTGAGGATTTCAGACCATTTCGGGGAAATTTCTTCAGAAGAATGGGTTTGGATCCAAGTTTTGAGAAAACATTCGAGTTTTAAACCTCGATTTGAGAACTATAATACGATGGATCCAAACGGATACCGGACGAAGTGTCTGAGCTTTTCAAAAAGTTATTTTTGATAATTTTGAAAATTTGATTTAAAATTAGATAATGAAGCTCAGATTTGGATTTTGATGTAGATCTGGATCCGAAATTGAGTCAGATATGTAAAATGAATTTTAATTTCAACAAAATTTGAGAAAAAAATGGAATTTAGATTTAAAATCGACTCAATTATCCCAAGGATGGGGGAAAAGGACAACAAGGGGGTATTTACAACATTTTGAAAAATTTGGGGTGTTCACAGTACCCCTCATCAATGATAGAGTCACTAACATCTTCAACAAAGTTGGAAAAAGGAAAAAAAAAACATTAACTTAGAGCCTCATCCGATGACTCTTATCAACAAAATCATCGTTTCCAATGCGATTGGGATAATAATTTTGATATTCGTTACAATTCACCAAATCAGTTTCGAGAAGGTAGAATATGCGAGCAGTTCCTGGGTTTCGCTCCAGAACTTCAACTCTCGTAGGAGTTGACACGAGACTAACTTGGGAAGCTATGCCCTCAAGTGCATCCACGTTTCCCATCTAGAAAAAAAAATATATACCATACTTTAGGTGGCACTCATCTTCTATGTATCCTCTAATGGGTTACAATATGTAAATTGTCACCCACCAGCTGCATTGTAGCAGCCTGTCGACCTACCACTTTGGCCAGGTTATGTAGCATCACCATAAATCATTGCAACGGTTTACCCAAGCCATTCGTTTGGGAAGTAAAAGGACATTCTAACCTTATTTATAACTCCATGAAAATATAATATGCAATTACATGTTTTTATTTCTACATTAAGAAAACCACATTTCTACATACTTACAGAGCCATCGCGGTCGCTGGAAGAGCCAAAATCTCAGATTTTTCAGTCCTGCTCTGATACCAAAGCTGTAACGCCCCAACTTTTTATAGTAAAAATTTTGGAGTAATTTTTTTTTTTTGAAATAACGGAATTGCGAAGAACACAAGTCGGGTGCATTACAGGGTAAAAACAGAGAAGTACCAAAAACATACCATTCATTAATTGAAACATTACTGACACTAAGTACATCTCATAACAGAAATGTAAATCTACTACTCAGAGTTCAAACAGAAAACACGGAAAAACTGAGATCTCTTGACTACTTCCAAATGCGACGCCACGATGCTCCAATTATGCGTTGCCTGAAAAACATTTAAAGCAGAAGGGTCAGACTCCCTTGTCTGCGTAAGAAGCAATGTATTTATATGTGGTGCTCAGTGTACTATGTACAAATATGTGCAACAACTGCAGATATAACTAGCATGGAAGTTTATATCATTCTAAGAAGATAATTATGATTTCTAATTCATGATACAGTGCAAAAGATGATTGAACTAAAGGTATATTTATCTACATTAGTACAAGTTGTAGATTCCACAAGTTTCACTAAAGCCAAATCAACAATATATAATTCTTCAGAGATAAGTTTACAGTCAACTTAAATTATCTAATGCTTAACTTATTTTTACCTTGTGGGTACGCACAGGCATAGACCTCGTAGCAGACCAAGACCATACGGTGAGACGCCTAGCTCTCACAAAAACACAAACGTCCATGAAGTTCGTACCACCTACCCTCTTCAAGGTAGACCATGGGTCCAGTAACATACACCATCTTTCAGGTGTACCTAGAGCCCGAAGAATCCAGTAACATATACCGTCTTTCAGGTATACCTAGTCTCGAAGGTTTTATATTTCATTTTACATTTTCTTTATAACCAAGTGCGAGCTATCGCACTACAAGGGGTCCGGTAACATACACCATCTTTCAGGTGAACCCAGAGCCCTGGGAAACCAGTAACATATACCGTTTTTAGGTATACCCAGTATCCCGGGAAACCAGTAACATATACAGTCTTTCAGGTATACCCAGAATCCCATAATTATTATATATGTGCATAATTTTCATTCTTGTTTTGTTTGGATCTAGTAACATACATCGTCTTTCAAATGTACCCAGAACCCTGGGAAACCAGTAACATATACCATCTTTCAGGTATACCCAGAATCCCATATTTAGGTTATGTAATGCATATTTTGTATTTTGTTAAATTCTTAGTGTGCGTCATTGCACCATAGGGGTTTTCCGAAATCCCAACCCACATTCGGGGTGATCTTAGTGTATGCAAATTACTCACTAGAAGCCCAATAGACGGCAACCATAATTTCTCAGAATTTTGGTTCAACTTTGTGTCGAGTACTTATACATTCGGCAATTTAAAATTTTGTTTATTAGCTCGAGTGTACGTTTCGTACCCCCATTGGTTACGCCGCAACATGGCATTATCCAACTTTATCATTTCTTAATTGCTTGTTTGGCACTCCCAACATTTAGCGAAACCACATGTTCGTTTTTGAACTCTTATATTGTCCTGAACAAGAAATGATCTTCGTTGTTTAAGTATCTGTACCATGTGTGTTTCATGTATTAGACATAATCCTAAAGTCCATATGTGAATCACATATTTAGTTTACCATCAAAACTATTCCCTTCATAGATATTTCAATTGCATTTCACCTAAAAAGTCTTTAGGAGAACTTTTCTAAAAGAACCCTTCCTGAAAATCATTTTAGAAAACTCTTTACTTAATTTTTCAGGTTTATTAGTCGACCAATAGACTCACCAGTCGATCAACCTTTTTGCTTCAAATCTTCTAAGCAAAACGTTATTTTTTATAAAATTAGTCGACCGAAAGTTTTATCAGTCGACCGGACAGAATGTCTGTTTTCTGGAAAAATTTAGCAGCAGTCGACTGAAAGGTTTATCAGTCGACTGATCATAAAATTAGTCGACCGAAAGTTTTATCGGTCGACCGAACAGAATGTCCGTTTTCTGGAAAAATTTAGCAGTAGTCGACTGAAGGGTTTATCAGTCGACTGAACAGAATATCAATTTTCTGAAAATTTTAGCATCAGTCGACTGAAGGTTTTATCAGTCGACTGATCAGAATATCTGTTTTCTGGAAAATTTTTAGCATCAGTCGACTGAAGGTTTTATCAGTCGACTGATCAGAATATCTGTTTTCTGGAAAAATTTTAGCATCAGTCGACTGAAGGTTTTATCAGTCGACTGAACAGAATTCCTGTTTTCTGGAAATTTTTGCAGCAGTCGACTGAAGGTTTTATCAGTCGACTGAACATATTATCAGTCGACTAACTATTGTCCCAGTCAAATAATTTTGCCGTTTTTCTGTAACTTTTAAAAGGGTGTATCTTTTTGTTGTTCAAACATTTTGATCATTCTAAATGGACTGTTTTGCCACCCTTTTTATTCTCAATGTATGGAATCTTTCAACTATAGATATGAGTGCATTCCACACTCAAAAACATCGAATCCAATCGAATTACCCAATAGGAATGATATATCTTTATTTTACCATGATGTGAAATAGCAATAACGTATACATAACTTCAGACTTGATAAAAACCATTCAATCTACAAAGTATGAAAGGTGTATTGAACAAGAAAATACAACCAAACAATAATTTCATGAATAATAATCCGAGGTACTTAAGGTTCCACGCCATTTGCCTACTTTATTTTTGTTTCGATCTTGAATCCGTCATGGCTAACACCCACACCAAAATATATGCATTTTCCTACATAGATTCGAACTGTAGGTTTTGATATGAGTACTACATATCACCAGGCATACACATAGGAATAAAATGCCCTTACAAAGAACACCACAGTGCCCCAACGTTGGCCAAGGGTGAGAACCATTGGCTGAACCACTACATATTGACCTATTGGCGAGTAGGTGTTTCAGCTCATGCCACCTCGGTCTCGAGGCCCTAAACATACCTATATACAGGTGGTGCTTGTCGCGTAAACTCCATGATATTGCAACATAGATGTGCAACAAGGCATCAACCACTTACATACAAATAACAATGCTCCTTACCTCTTTGGAGTCTCACGACGGCAAGGCTGCAACCCCTTCTCTTCGTTAGAGCGGCACCCCACGTCGATAATGAATGTTCACGCGTTCTGCAAGGGAGGTCCACACAGTCCAACAATGGAGGTCGACCACCACCGTGAGAGAGAGAGAGATACGTCTAATGTAACTCCTTACCAAAAATCTCTCATTTAACTCCTCTATCTAGGGGGAAGTTACCAAATTTTCAAAACATTAAATCTTCACCCAAATCTCACATTTTTTGGTGGGTGATGTCTATTTCCAACAATGCCCCCTCCTCTCTTTGGCATGATTTCCTCTACTTCCCTCACTATTTGCTTTATGGGTATCCCTCTTCCACGTCACATGGGATTCTCCTCAATCCTTGGTAGAGTTAGATGAAAAAGCCAAAAATTTAGGCTTAACTTAATCCCACGTTTTTACCCTTTTCACCAAGGTAGAAATCATCACTTTCTTGTGAAAAAAAATAATTTGTGCACAGGGGGTTTTTAACTTGGGTTTTTAACCTAAGGGGTAACAAGCCGCACCACTTGTGCTATGTTGCTCTTTGTTGCAAAGGGTATGAATTAAATTGTATATAACACTATTCATTTCGTTCCGGATTTCATGAAAAATATAATGTTTTTTTCACTTCTATGTGGGCGCCCCGAGGTTTTGAACTCGGGTTGTGGTATCACACACCGTGTGTCCTACCACAACACCACACCATCACTTGGTGTTTACTTTTGCAAAAATATTCTTTTTATGTCATATTGGGACGTTTTTCCTTGTTGATGGATTTCTTCCATTTTCAAGTGGATTTTTCACCCGTTGGTTTTAAACTTGCGCTCGCTTACTTTAAATGTGCTTCGGATCTCACGCTATCATCCCAAAACCATCGGGTTTCCTTACTTGGCCTCATGAACCGGGTCAGATCATCGGATCTCGTCAAAGTCCGGATCCAAGTACCCTTTCCAGTATTCGTTATTGGATTCGCTCGACTGGCCCGCAAGCCTCAAAATCACATTGAATATCTCATAAACCATATTATCTCACGTAGACACATTTTTATTTCATTGAAAAATCTTTAAAATTCATGGGTTTTACATATTTTCTCATCCATTTTGAATATTCTTATGACGAATAATCAAAATGGATGAGAAAACAAACAGAGAGAATCGCACCCCATGGGAAAGTTATAATAAAACAAAAATAATCAAAATGGATGAGAAAACAAACAGAGAGAATCGCACCCCCATTTTGATTATTCGTCATAAGAATATTCAAAATCGATTTGACTCTGTTTGTGTTTCACCGGGTGTTGATTGTGTTCTTATGAACACAATCCCATTACCTCTTATGCTTTCGTTCCTACTAATTCTAGCATTTGTTACGGCCAACATCCGATAACGAGAACAGACAAAATAATAAAATTTCACCGGATATTACCTTGATGAATGCCTCTGATGAGGATGTATCGATTTTTGGTATCTCCAATGAATTCATTACTCTTGCGTTCAATTTATTTTTAACAGACACCTATGTGCATGCTATTATCTGCAAATTCTGTAACTTAAGCCTACTGGGCCATGAGGAAATTCCAGATCTGCTCAACGTCAGGTTGTTAATGGCTTCTAGGAATAATGTTATTGTATGGCTACAATTCATCCCGCTCTGGTTCCATCATATGAAGCCACGCCATGGATTTTCACCATCTGGTTATCTGAAGAAATGAGTTAATTCATGTTTTGTTATCATTAGAAGGGTATTTATCCATGCATAGTAATAATCTCTTGTTACCATCTTTTCACCCACCTTTTGTTTTTATATATGCTTATGCTCTCATTCCCCCGTAGAATGCATGTTAACAATTGGTTGTTGTCATATGCCTATCTATACCTTAGATGCTTCTCAATGCATATGTCATTGCACATAGCATATCCTCTGATATATGTCATTGTCGGTAGTATGTACATATTTAGACACAACCTCCTCATATCCCCCTCCATTTCATCATTAGCATTTCATTATCCTTTTCATTTCAATACCTTGATTCAGCACCATCTAGATATTTCGATTCGTCATTGTATAGGGGTCTTTGCACATCATCAGCATACCCATTCATTTCTGCTGCAACCAATTAGCAGTTTACTATCTTCTTTACCAACACATTTTTTTTCTTGCAAAAGACTATTTATCAGCATGTATATATATTTGTTTAACATTAGCACTGCCTATATCCCATGTTTTATTACATGAACACCAGCACCACACTGATCTCAGCATATCTGTCCGACCATTTTCTATGTAAATCACTTCAATCTCTTGCTTTGTACATCAGGTTCAATTTGGACATACTCTCTGTAAATATCAATTAGTTGCCTCCCGTGTGATTGATTTTGCATGAAATGAAATACCTGCAAGTGCCTATGCCAAATGTTTCTTGCCAACTTCTTAAACTGTGTCTTTCCCCTCTCGGTTGATGTGATGGTTATGCATGTTATTCACACCTTGACGCTACATGGTGAGATATTATATTCCTCAGATCAGAACATGAGTTTGAAGTTGAGGTTAGGGAAGACATAAACAGGCTCCCCTGATGGTGTTTCAATTTTCAAAATCTTCGCTCAATCTACTATTTTTTTTTCTCATGATTCTACTTTGACAACGTGGTAATACCTCCTTTGATTTCATCAATGTGTTGTTGTAGCTCTTAAGGAGGTGGTGCTTCATTTTTTTTTTACTCAATAGCAAGAACCTCATAAAGGCTCACGATTTATCATGATCTGTCACAACAGTCCAATTCAGGGCTACAATTTCCTAGACATTCAGAGATTAGGAGGGGACAACTGTAGTCCCCTGCCTCTACATCTCAACCCTGCAGCTGAATTTTAGCTGCATACAACCTTCACAGCATCTATAACCATTTGACACTTTCACTTTATAGCATCCAACCCATCCATACTATTGTGATCATCGCAAAAATTTTCCTCTCTTGCGGTTTCTCTCTCTTCCTTCTCTTTTCCTTTCTAACCTCTATTTTCTTCCTTTTTAAAGGGAGAAAATTAAAAGACAGAAAAGAAGAGAGAAGAGAAAAGAAAGAAAAGAAGAGAGAGATAAACTCTTTTGCAGGGTCTCACTTGACCTTGATTTGAAAATATTTAAGAAAATTACTCGCCTCCATTTTGAAATATTGTGGGAAAATGGAGAGACGGGATACGCTCGTCGGTACGAGGTTCGACCGTTCCTGGTGCCTTTACCAGAAGCAATCGAACCAAGGATCGAATTTATGCCTTTTTGCTTTGCCTAAATATTATCTAAGAATTTATCCTAAGTCTAAATGCACAAAGAATCATGCTTGTGCAATGCAAGGATGTATGCTTGATGATGGAGTAAAGAAATGATTTCTGAATGGTTGAATCTAAGAAAGATTTAGAAGAATATTTTGAAGTTCTAAGTCTTTAAAATGATCAGAGTTGGGAAAATAAATCTTTGATTTTAAGAAGGATGACTTGAAACTGAGATAAAGGGAAAAAAAATGAAATTTCAAAGTCAGAAATTGACTTTGAATTTGAATTTTGAAAATGGATTTAGGAGAAAAAAATGAAACTTGAAATGGAATTGAATTCCTATTTCGAAATTTGAGATCATGATAGGATTTGAGAAATCCAAATTGAGTTTGAAAAATAGAATTGGATTTAACAAATCTAGATGAGATATGAAAATGGAATTGGATTTGTAATCTGGAAATCAAGATAGATTTGAATTTTGAAATCTAGAATTGGGAATGAAATTGGATTTGAAATCTGGGATCCAAAATGGAATTTGAATCCAAAGTTTGAATTCTGAGGTTTGTGATTTAAAATGAAGGTGAATTCTAGGATCCTAAATGGAATTGGATACGAAATTTGGAATGAAATTTGGAATGAAATTTGGATCTGAGGTCTGAGATTCAAGAGAGAGTTGAATTCTGGATCCTAAATTGAATTTGGATCTGAAGTCTGAGATCCAAGATGGAATTGGATTATGGATCCTAAAATGGATTTTGGATCTGAAGTCTTAGATCCAAGGTGGAATTGGATTCTGGATTTAGAATTGGATTTTTGGAGTTTAAAATTTAGAAGATGAATCAGAGATTTCAAACTTAAATCGAACTTTGAAATTGAATTTGAGATATTGAGTTGAATTTCAATTTGAATTTGAATCTTGAACTTTGGAATTTCAAAATTGATTTGTGTTTTGAAATTTGATTAGATTTATCAATTAAACTTTGAATATACAAATGAATTTCAAAGTCAAATTGGGCTTTTGAATTTGAAGTTTGAATTTGGAATCAGAAGATGAATCAGAGATTTCAAAGTTAAATTGAACTTTGAAATTGGATTTGAGATATTGATTTGATTTTGAATTTTTAAAAATGAATTTGGAACTTCAAAGTTGATTTGAACTTTGAAGTTTGATTTATATTGGAATTTTTAAAGTTTTGAAAATGATTTTGAAATTTTAAAGTCAAATTTGACTTTGAAATTGAATTTTGAATCTTGAAAGTGAGATAGAATTGAATTTGAATTTATACAATAGAATTGATTGAAGAAGATACTCAAAATCACTTGGAGTTTTGAAAGGGAATTTTGAAAATATGATGCAATTCTATCCTATATGATGGATGAATTTAAAGAATTTGAAATTGGATTTTGAAACAACATATTTCATTCTTTAAGTGAATCTAAAATAAGATTGAAGATATAATACATCCCTGACTATGGTCATTGAATGTATTATATAATAATCTATATTTAATTTCAGGTGAAGAATAAAATATATTTTGTGCTTTTATAGAGTTTAAAATGAAATTAACTCTCAATATATCCTGGCTATGGCCATTGATATATATTTTGAGTTAATTTTAAGTTAAACTTTGATAAAAGAAGAAAAATATTTAAAAATATGATGATTTTTGAAAAGGATCCAGTGTTATTCCATAAAAGATGAAAATCCTAAGTTTTGTTCACATCCTAACTATGACCATTGATGTAAATCATCAACTTAGGATTTAATCACCTTTTATTAGAATGATTCACGTGTCATTCGTGTTTCCCATTTATGATTTTTTGGAATATATATAAAAAAAATGAGATGAAATAGACAATTATGAGATCTAGATGCATATACACTCTAATCTAAAACTGAAAATGTAAGATTTTTATTAACTTCTAGCTATTACAAGTCTTGAATGAAATTGAGATTCATATTCTTAAATCAAGAAGGAAAATAACAAAATTCTTGCAAAATACAAGTTAGTACAGGATGAAAGATGCATATAGAAGGAAATCTACAGAATATACAATGCAAATGACAAGACAACATGATGTGTTATGCTAATGAATAGTGAATATCAAAATACACCTGAGATATCTAGACTGATGGTAAAAAATAAATACTGGGATGGGAAATTGATATCTTAAGCTCATTAGGATGTAGCATCTAGATGGAAAACACAATACTTGCATTTGATAAGCAACTTATACCTATGAAAAGCCAATATTAATGGGAAAACAACAACAAAAAAAAAGTAACATGAGACTTGCCCAAGGGTTTGACTTGGTGGTGAAGCCCCTTTTCCAATCCAGATGCCAAATTTTTGTAATATATATATCTATATATATATATATATATATCTCTCTCTCTCTCTCTCTCTCTCTCTCTATATATATATATATATATATATATATATATATATTTATAACTAATAGGTATTCCAATGGCTGAGCTCACACACTTGTCTGCATTATCAGATTTATCGAACCGATAATTAGAAACTTTTTATACTCTGTTTGTGGTAGTACAAGTCCTTAAGGATAATGCTCCCAATGCCTAGGTATGGAATGCTGCCTTAGTCTTATCAACTTCAAAGACTGAAGACCTTTTCAGCTGCATCTTCTGGGTCAGAGATTATCAAGGCACACCGAACTAAGTGACTTCCAGAACTTGTATTCCCTTCAATGTCTAGGTCCCATCTTAACAACGGTTGTTGTGGTGAGGCTTTATATAGGAATTAGCTGGCCAACAAGGATCTGCCGAGGCCTCATATGAACTAGGTACAGTAAACATAAAACATAGTTTGTTGCTTCTACAGGATGTGCAGAAGGGACTGTAACAACTAATCAAAAGGTACCACAATTATATCGGATCTGAGTCTCTAAGACTACCCCAGCTGCCTTTGAGCTTACTTGTCCTAAATCCTATATCTCAATATGAGATGCTTCCCTTGCAGACTTTGCCTCAGCTAGAGACAAACCTGGGTTGACTGATGTCCTGACTTTTGGTTATGGTGTCTGAGGTTGGAGACGTGGCTTGATGTATGATGATAGCTATGAAGGTGGTGCCAAATAACTGCAACAAGGTAGGATAAGGGATTTGATATGTGAAGGTGGACCTAAAATATGGATGGTAGCAGGGGATATATGTAGGTGGTTGGACAGAAACAAGGTTTAGAAGAAAATTATTGTACATGAGAAAGAAAGGCAAGAAAAGAATTATTAACATTATGGTCATAGGGGCCAATCGACTTTCCTATTACCCAGCCCATTCCGGATTTTACCCTGTTTAAAGGTTAACCATCCTATGATCAGCATACCAGCATCTTCACTTTCATGATATACCTGCTACCTAAAATCTGAACAACTTATCTTTAGAAAGTAATACAACGATTACAATGCTCTTAACAACAACAACTAAAAAAAAATGGAGTTTGAACATGGTGCAGATAGTATATGTGAAGCAATAAGCAAATCATGCGTCTGACAATGACAAGGAAGCAGGTATATCTGCTTAGACATAAATTCAGGACAGGCCTATAGATTTAAGACGGGGAGATACCGAACAGGAATGTATATATATATAATGTGTGGAAATTCCAGGATCCTCAGATGCTTGTTGCCAGATGATGAAAGTCCTGAAAATATACATGCATTATATAAGGAATGAAAAAAAAAAAAATTTGCTGTGAAAGATACCTCTACTTCAACCTGAAATTCATATTTAAAAAAAAAAAAAATTTCCTGAAGGTCTCTTGTTTGCAGCTTTTATATCATCTGGGGGATTGCTTTATATATATCAGACTGGATCTTCCATGCCCAATAAGATTGACTTGATCAAAATCATTGTTGGCCTTCAGGAGGTCATAGATGGTCAGCTTATTTTCATCAGGACTTTGGAAATGGAAGGACTAGCTTTGCACCCAAGTTGTCATATGTTTTATGAAACCTAGATTAACCTTCCCAGTAAAAGAATTATTCCACACGGTACACATCCACATTGAGGAGAAGAAATATGTAAAATGCTTTAT
The DNA here is from genome assembly GCF_984573655.1 of Nuphar pumila. Classification (NCBI taxonomy): domain Eukaryota; kingdom Viridiplantae; phylum Streptophyta; class Magnoliopsida; order Nymphaeales; family Nymphaeaceae; genus Nuphar; species Nuphar pumila. The sequence goes on along the minus strand of NC_143264.1, from coordinate 39,943,359 downwards.
GCTGATGCAGAGATATTAGTGAAGGTGGGTATACAGATACAAATGGTGGAACTGTGATAGTATTCCGATCTGAGGTTTCCAGAAAAGGCAAGCTAAGCTTCACACCATGAGACAAGATCTCCTTATCATGTGAACAACGCAGCTTTCAGTAGATTACTTTCATCGTTTTATCTGTAATCATAGTGTTATTCCATCTTTATGAACCCCAAAAGTTGAGACAATAAAACTTTTCGGTGGGACTATTTGCTAAACCGGATAATTGTGACATGACCCGAAGTTTTGGAATCAAATTTAAGCTATAATAGCAAAGTCACATTGAGAGTTCTTATAAGTTCTGAAGTGTACAAGGCTATGAGGGTGCAAGAACAGGAGATTCATGGAAAAGCACTGCTAAGGCTGAAGCCTGACTATAATGCAGAACAAAGATGTATCCCAACAAAGGAACAAATATGAAGACAACATGGATTGACTGATGGACATAAAATCGTAAGGAAATATGCAGAATGACTGACGCATAACTCCAGTAGTGACTCAGGGGAATGGAAAATGACATGGGATCAATAGATGAGACATATGAACTAAAAAAAAAAGGGGTAAGGAGAGACAATGAGACATTAAACCCAATATGCAGAACCTAAGTAAGACGCTTCAACAACAGACACAACATCTCCTTTCTGAAACCTAATATAACAGTATATATATATATATATATATATATATATATATATATATATATATATATATATATATATATATATATATATAAAACAATAAAACAAAGAAGCAGGATGATGTCGATCAATAGCAGACACAACATCATCTTCTCAGTGACAACCATACTCATAATGACAACACCAGCCAATAAAATGTGGCCAAAGTGATGACCCCTGGAGCAAAATTTTGGTTAGGGGATAGGGATTTAACATACTAATTTAGCAGGAAAACGCAAACTCCCCTCCTGATTGTTTCCTCATACATCTCCTTTCTGCAAATTTCCTTTCCTTGCATTGGTAGGTCTATCCTCTATGGATCACGCTGGCATTAACCGAGTGATATACAGATTTCTAGAAACAAATATAACTCACGCACAAGAATGTATATTTTAGCAGAATTCATCCTTTAGCCAAGATCCCGCTCGCCTCTATCACATCTTTAGAGGGGCATAGGATCGTTATGGAATGTGATTTCAACCCAGATCTGAAGCTATGCAAGCTTGCAGACCTATTGTTTAATAAAAAGAAAAAAAAAGAACGAAAAGAAAGAAAAAAAAAGGAATGAAACTACGATGAAAACAAGAAGTCTGATATCAAAAGAAGGGAACATCATACGAACCGGAAATTTAGACTCAAAAGGGAAATCGATATGCAACCTTGAATTAGTGAGAAAATGAGATTGAAAATCAAACAAATCATATAAAGGTATTGAATATAGCAATATAAACAAAACAAAAATAAATAAATTATGAAACAGGGAAAATATTGGAACCCATTTGTTCCTTTTAATATGACATGTTTACATAGACCGATACTTTCTACATGCAAGATCGATGCTATGGGGATGCTCTAATGGGGGCAAGAAAGAAAAATCAGAAAATAGCAGAGAGGAGCGGTAGAAGGTTCCTACCTGGGCGCCTTGTGCTGCCGGATGGATGCAGAAAGACTAACCACTTTGATTAATTTGGAGATTGAAGATGAAAGGTCCCTTCAGTCGACCAAGAAGAGAGAAGTTGGTTTGCTTCTCTTTTCTGCAGGGTTTTTTTTTTTACTCCATCGAGGGGAGGAAGAAGATGATCATGAAGCCCAAAAGGTAGAGAGGTGATGGCTGGATTGTGGATGGAAGCTCGATATTAACGGGATGAAGTGGATCAGAGGATGCACAGTGGAGAGGTGAAGAATGGATGAGGGATTCTCCTGTGTACTCCCCTTTTAAAGAGAAAGAGGAGAGTTCAAGAGAGAGGAGTCATTGGAGATGGAGGGCCATCCAGCGGGAGAGAAGGCGATGGCCATTGCCATTTTCCTCAATTTCCAAAGAGGGGCTTCCTTCAAGGGTTTTTATAAAAAGTGGTTTTTGATTTTCAAAAAGGGGTTTTAAGAGAGGGTTTTTAACAAAACAAGTTTTAAAAAGAGAGTAAACTGCATAGTTTCTGAATTTTTTGGATCTTTGATTTTCTTATATTTTTTTTGTTCTTTTCTTGAATTTCAATATTTTTTTGTATTTTTTGAAGACAAAATTCTAAAAACTAAGAAATTTAAACTACTTTTACAAAATTTCAAAAATATTTACAAAAGAAGAGTTTTCCTGAAAAGTCTGTGTTATTTTTGGGGAAATTTCTTCAGAAAATGGGTTTGGATCCAGGTTTTGAGAAAAATGTTCGAGTTTTAAAACCCGAATCGAGAAATACAACGTGTTGGATCCAAACGGATGTCAGATGGACTGTCTGAGCTATTTAAAAACTATTTTTGGTATTTTCTGTACTTTTTAATTTAAAAGTTGGACAACAAGACTCAGATTTGGATCTGGACAATGGATCTGGATCCGAAATCAAGTCAGATATATAAAATGAATTTAATTTCAGTAAAACTTGAGAAATGAACTGGAATTTAGATTTAAAAGTGACAAAATTGCTTAAAAAATGAAATTAGGGGCAAAAAGGGAATATTTAAAAGATTTTGAAAAATTTGGGGTGTTCACAGATGCCCCTCTTTGCTACTAAGCCGGTAAAAAGCTGAGCTTAATGGCAAAGATAACACTTCAAATTTTGAAAATGCCCCAGTCAGCAGATCTAAACTGGGTGTGGAAGAATTTATTTGAAAGACATGACTTTTCAGGCTTAAAACCTTATCCTGAATGGCTTTGAGGAGATGAAATCCTTGAAAATGATATGACTAAATAAAAATATGAGGAAATCGTGATGAGACTTTGGGTGAAGATCCCGAAATGATGAAAGATAAGAGTTTTGATCAAGTCTCATGGGTGAAACAAGATCAACTTTTTGGAATGATTCAGGTTTAGCCCTTAACCTGGATGGGACGAAGATATATCAAGATGAATCAAAATGGGGAAAGAAATATAAGTGGACCTCGATGAGACATTTTTGAGAAAATGCCTCGTGAGATGAAGCTCAAGCATGATCCTTTCTAGATGGATATACAAAGCATGGATTTTCTTTGTGGGAAGAACCATGATGGGACTGGAAAAAAACACCTCGTCAAAACGAGGAACCTCGTTGAAACGAGACTCAGGTTTAAACCAAAACCTGAAAAAGGAAGATACCTCGAGGCACGAGGTTCAGACTTAACCCTTAACCTGAAGGGGATGACCAAATGGAATCCTCGAACGAAAAAACCATGATGTAACTTTCGGAGTTTGGACGAACAAATCTGAAAGGGGTTTTGCGAAAGGAGGAAAATGGGGTTCCCTAAAGCCTGGAAAAGAGCTGATCTTGGGCGTCTCATCGCTGAGACTGAATCAACTTTTGAAATTGATGACCTCTCACAGAAAGTACAGGTTTGACCCTTAACCTGAGCGAGTACGACCATACGGAATCCTCAAATGAAGAAACCGTGATGGTGCAGGAAGAGATACTTCAACTGAATGAGGCAGCTCTTCTGGAAGATATAAACAACTCTAGGTTGCATAAAAATGAATATTGAATATTTATTTCACCCTTGGAATAGCTAGAAAATTTTGCCAAAAATTATAGTTGACTCAAACGCTTAAAAATGTGCACGTGTGTGCAAAAGACATTCCCTCTTTTACCTAGAGTATTTCCTCCAATGAGGTCAACTTCTCGGTTTTAAGAGTCAAATTTAAAATTTTAGCGCTGATGACTTTCTTCAAGGAAGCTATCCATTTCCTTGATATGAGAAGAGAAGAAATATTCTTAATTTCATAAAAGCAAGTAGTAAAAAGACATTGATAAAAGAATTTTGCATGAGAAAAGATGACTTCTGACAATTTTAGCAGTTTGATATCTGGGTGTTTTCCCATGATGATCTTTTTGCACTCTTTTTGAGTCATTGGGCTTTTCGGGCTTTTATATCATCCTTTATTTTGAAGATGTCCTGACTTTTCTCTCTTTCAGGGAAGGGTACGTCACAAACTCTTTCATCTTGGAGATGCTCCGATCCTTCTTTTATCTCAGGGCTTCTATTGGCTCAAAAGGTCTTTAGATGATAGCAGAAATCAAATATCTTTTAGGGTTTGTCGGTAAGTTCATCACACTGGCCTTCATCTCGACAGTGATTTGAACTTTCTCTGAAAGGATCCTTCACAAACTCCTTCATCTTGAAAGTGATCCAAATCTTCTTTAGCCCCGGGGGTCTGCTCGCATATTCGTCTTCATCTCGACGACAATTGAGAGATTCATTTTGCAGATATTTGATTGCAGCTTAACTGGATTGAGGAGACATTGGTCGAGTGGATTCTTTTTATCGCTCAAGATATTTCCACTGCCTGATTGCCAGAAAGCCGTCTTTAAACATGCGTCATAGCCATGATCAATATCACTTCGCTTCCGGTGTTTCAACATCATTGAATATTTCTTTCGCTAATCATACCGAGGATATTTCTTTCATCATTTTGGTTGATCAATAGAAAAAGATTTGAATTTTACCTCTTTTTCGCAAAAAAGTTTCACCTTTTTGGAAAGAATACTAGAGATAATCTGAGGTGATTCTTTTGTGTAGTAAGAATATTGGAATCAACACATGCTTTTAGCAAAGTTGGCAAAGTTTTCGAGAATTCTTTGTGAAATAAACACTCAATATAGATTTTGATGAGACCTTGAGTTGACTCTATGGTTTTGAAGATTTCGACCAGTGAAGATGGGACATTTTATTTAACGGCCAGCGAAAGAGCTGGGACTTTTTATTTAACAATTAGTGAAGACTGGAACCTTTGATTTAATGACCAGTGAAAACCGTAACCTTTCATTTAACGACCAGCGAAGGAGCTGGAACCTTTCATTTAACGACCAGTGAAAACTGTGACTTTTCATTTAACGACCAGTGAAAACTGAGACCTTTTATTTAACGACTAGTGAAAACTGGGACCTTTTATTTAACGACCAGCGAAAACTGGGACCTTTCATTTAACGACCAGTGAAAACTGAGACCTTTCATTTAACGACCAACGAAGTAGCTGAGACATTTCATTTAATGACCAGTGGAAACTGGGACATTTCATTTAACGACCAACGAAGTAGCTGGGACCTTTCATTTAACGACCAGTGAAAATTGGGACCTTTCATTTAACGACCAGTGAAAACTGGGACCTTTCATTTAACAACCAGCGAAGTAGCTGGGACATTTCATTTAACGACCAACGAAGTAGCTGAGACCTTTCATTTAACGACCAACAAAGTAGCTGGGATATTTCATTTAACGACCAACAAAGTAGCTGGGACATTTCATTTAACGACCAGCGAAGTAGCTGGGACTTTTCATTTAATGACTAGTGAAAACTGAGACTTTTCATTTAACGACCAGTGAAGTAGTTGGGACTTTTCATTTAATGACCAGTGGAAACTGAGACATTTCATTTAACGACCAACGAAGTAGCTGAGACTTTTTCATTTAATGACCAGCGAAGTAGCTGGGACTTTTCATTTAATGACCAGTGGAAACTGGGACATTTCATTTAACGATCAGCGAAGTAGCTGGGACCTTTCATTTAACGACCAGTGAAAACTGGGACCTTTCATTTAACGACCAACGAAGTAGCTGGGACCTTTCATTTAATGACCAGTGAAAACTAGGACCTTTCATTTAATGACCAACAAAGTAGCTGGGACATTTCATTTAACGACCAACGAAGTAGCTCGGACATTTCATTTAACGACCAGCGAAGTAGCTGGGACATTTCATTTAACGACCAACGAAGTAGCTGGGACATTTCATTTAACGACCAGCGAATTAACTGGGACATTTCATTTAACGACCAGCGAAGACTGGGACATTTCATTTAACGACCAGCGAAGTAGCTGGGACTTTTCATTTAACGACCAACGAAGTAGCTGGGACATTTCATTTAACGACCAGCGAAGTAGCTGGGACATTTCATTTAACGACCAGCGAAGTAGCTGGGACATTTCATTTAAGGACCAGCGAAGTAGCTGGGACTTTTCATTTAACGACTAGTGAAAACTGGGACCTTTCATTTAACGACCAGCGAAGAAGCTGGAACATTTCATTTAACGACCAGCGAAGACTGGGACATTTCATTTAACGACCAGCGAAGTAGCTGGGACTTTTCATTTAACGACCAACGAAGTAGCTGGGACTTTTCATTTAACGACCAGCGAAGTAGCTGGGTGTTATCATCGCAAAATTTTTACTTTTGCAAATCAAACTGACCTTTGAAATAGTTTTTGAAAATAACTCGCCTCCATTTTAAAATGCGGGAAAATTCCGTAGAATGGGACTCGCCTGTCGGTACGAGGTTCAACCGTTCCTGCCACCTTTAACAGGGGTAATTGAACCAAGGATCAATCTTATGCTCTACTCTATTCAACTTGTCTAAATCATATTCTAATTTCTAAATGCACATAGAATCAGGCATGTGCTATGAATTTTCAGAAAATGCATATTTGAAAACATGATGTTTGCTTTGAATGATTGAAATATTTAGAAAATGTAAATCTTGGAAATGATATCACATGGAAAATCGTGAATTAGAACTTGAAAAATATTTCTGAGGAAAGCAAAAATCGATTTCTGGGTAAATCTTGAGATTTTATGGAAATCAATTCTGAGAAAACTTGGTTTCTCTGAATTCTAACTTTGAAATTGAAATTCTAACTTAGAAAATTTGAATTTGGAACTTGGGAAATACTTGAAATATCCTTTGAAATTCAATGTCTTTGGGAAAATCGATTTTGCTATAAGACTTAGGAGATTTTGAGGAATTCAATTTCCTTGACTTGGATTTTGAATTGGAGTTGACAAATGCATGAAATGAATGAATATGGATTTGAGGAATTGAGAAATACTTTTTGTATTTTTGAGAAATGCAGTGCATTTTGAAGTTAGCCTAAGAGTGTAGGCTGAATGTGGCTAATGTGAAGATCATAAATCTAAGTATCATTCGTATTCTGACTATGGTCATAAATACAAATTCCACCAAGTTTATAAACTTCATAGAAGCTAGTGCATGTGCCATTCGTGTAGATCATGGTGAATTTGTAAAAATATGCATGAATCATCATCCATCACACATTAAAATTATAAAAATAAACTATATGCAATGCAACCTAAACTAAGCAGGAAATGTAAATTTTTATTCCAAAGTTTAATTACAAATTACATTACTATTGAAATTTAAATACATGAAAAATAAAGTCTTCAATGTACCTGCAAAACTAGAAAACTTGGTTAATGAAAATATGTTGGCTTTTCTAGATTTATCCAACAATATCAGGAAATTGTTGGATTTTGCTAGATATAAGCCTTTTCCTTGATTCCCTTAAATAAAAATGATAAAGTACGAAATAAAATTGAATAAATATGAAAGAGAAGATATGAAATTTCGAAATTGGGGTCAAAATGACCAAAATACCCCTCATAACAAGACTATGGCCTTGAAATTAGGGTTTTTAGAAAGATATTTTGATAAAATGCAAGTTTTGAAATTTGAATGGAATAAAATTAAACCAAATATGCTATGACATGATTAAAAATATGAAATTAGAGTTAGGGATTTCGAAATTTAGGTCAAATGACCAAATTGCCACTAATAGCAAGACTATGGCCTTGAAATCAGGGTTTTTAGAAATAGATTTTGGTAAAAACTTAGGTTTTATGCACTAAATGAAATCAAATGAGCATCAAATTAAACCTAAAGCATCCTAACATGATTACGAACATGATTAAACCCTAAAAATAAATGCTTATGCACGAAAATCCAATAATATCACAAAAACTGTGATTTTAGCAGTGTTTTTGGATCTTTCAGGAACCCAGTTTTGCAATTTGCTTACTTCAGCCATCAAATGGATTCCAAAATCCATAAAAATTGGTACCTGCACTTTTTATAACCCTAATGTCGAATTGGAATTATAAAAATAATTTTTTGACATTAAATTAATCCAAAAATTGCATTAAACCCTAAAATATGCTATTTTTGACCTAATTCACCAACCAGTCTCAATCCAAGACCTGAACCAGGAGTCAAATCTCCATGGAAATTTATGAAATTTTACAGAGACTAACTAAGAAAAAAAACAGAGATTTCCCAATTTACAGATCGGAAAAATCATCTACGGTTAGGGAAAAAACCTTCCGGCAATCTGGGCTAAAATATATCACTCTTAACAGGGATTAAAACAGCTATTCCAGATTGAAAATACAGACATAAATAGCAAACCTAAACAAAAATCTCTGAAATTTTAGTGGTGAATAGTAGACAGAAAAATAACAATACTCACTTTTTACATATCTAAAATCGGATCTGTGGTTTGGGATTTATGACTAACACAAGTCTGATTAGGGTTTTGGTAAACCCTAACGAGTTTTAAATTTAAAAACAGATTCTCTGAAAGGGGAAAAATACTAAACAGTGATCAAAAAATCCGAAAATTTCACAGCAGACAGATCTATTTAATGTAAATCCATATCACTTTACAGATCTAAAATCGGATATAAGATGAGAGAAATATCATCACAGCAAGTTACCTTCTTGATTTTAACCACGATTTTAAAGCTTTAAAAATCCGATTTGATGTCTGATTTTTTTGACAGAGTTTCCGAGATCCAAAACCTTTGATTTTTCTACAGTAACTCAATAACTCATGCATGCATCACATATAAAAAAATCAGAAATAAACAATGAGAACTTCAACCCGAAATAACATTATCTTTACTGTTCTAAACCTAGAACACACAGAAATTTAAGAAACTTGACAAACCATGCATTAACTAATGTAAATAAATAAAATAAACCATAAACAGTAAATAAAACTTATTTCTATGCTATAGAACGTAAAACAAACATGAATAAACCATGAAAATAAAATAAAAACAGGGAATCAATGGCTGGAATTTGATATCACCTTTAAAACATAGATTTAACCCATAAAAAGGGTAAATCATATATTTTATTGGTTAATAATGTAAAGAATCATATTAAAATCAATTCTAATGGATTAAAATCTCTGTAAATCATCCAAAACAAGGTTAGATCACCTTCTTGGGTCGTTCTTGCTGATTCTTGATGGTTCTTGAGGTTGAATCCATGGTTTAATCCATGAAGGGGATGACACCAATGGCTAAAATTGATTTAAAACATGAAAAAGTATTAAATAAAACTAAAAAATATTAAAAATATTACCTTGGTGCTTGCAGCTGCAATGGAGGAAGATGGAGGTGCTGGAGAGGAGAGAGAGGCCACGAAAATTTGAGAGAAAAGAGCCCTCCTTTTGGCCCCCCTTAGGTCCCTTTTTATAGTTTTTCAAAAAGTCACTTAATTAGGGTTAATTAAGAGGTTTTTCATTTTTTTAGGACTCTTTCTAATAAATCCACTAAAGGCAACGATTTTTTGTGGTTTTCTAATCCTAAATGAACTCTAATTAAACCTTAATTAACACCTAATTAAACCCTAAAAAGTCCAAATGTGGTACCACCTAGTATGGACCCACATTTGGTTTTTAAAACCTGAATTTAAAACCTTTAAAAACCAATGGTTTAAAACTTAAATAAAATGGATTTTTAAAATTGATTTTGACTCCTCTAAACCTCTAACCTAACTAGGACAATGACTAACCCTAGTCTAACCCTGACTTACTCGAATATGGCGCCACCCCGAGTGGGCCCTACTTGAGTTTTTTTTTTTTAAAAATGATTTTAAAACTTGAAATTGAGAAAGTTTTCAAAAGATTTTCAAAAGTAAACTTTGAAATTAAAATTTTTGAAATGGCATAGGGTCCTAACTGGGTCAGGACTCCTCTGGATATGGTACCAACTGAGTGGGCCCACATCGAGTTTTGCAAATTTTGAAATAAACACTGAAAATACCTTTGAAAAGGGGTTAAAATTAATAATTAAAATTCAAGATTTTTGAAAATAGGGTATCAAGCAAACTGAAACTCCGAGTTAGAATCCTGAACTCTTAGGATTCTGAGATTTTGGATTTTTAAAGCCAAATGAAGGAATTTTTGAAAAGATTTCATCTAAAATGGTGAAACAAGTCAGAAAATACTGTCAGGGTTAGACTCCTAACTCGATCAGGACTCTGAAATAGAGTCCTGGATTAACTGGACTCTACCAAATGACCTAATTTTTGAAAACAAACGGAGAAGATTTAAAATGGAAATTAAACAGACTTCAAAACAGACTCCTGACTGGACTAGGACTCCGGGACAGAGTCTTGATCGGATTAAAACTCTAGATTTTTTTGGTATTTTCTGAAAAACAAATAAAAGAACTTGTCAAAACAGTGAAAACAATAACGAATATTGGAATAAAACAGAGTTCTGATTCAACTGAGACTCTGAGGACAGAGTCCTGATTGAACTAGGACTCTCAGATTTTTGGATTTTCTGAGAAAACAAATGAGAGAATTTTGAAAAACAGTTAAAAACAGGATAAAATTGAAGTTTTGGTTCAGAGTTCTGATCTGATTAGGACTCTAAAAAAGAGTTCTGATTCGATCAGAACTCTAAGCATTTTGGTTTTTCTGGTAGGCAAATGATGAAATTTGGGCAAAGCTTTTGAAAACCAGTAAAAATGAAGTGAGAAAATCAATTTTGGATAGAGTCCTACTTCGATCAGGACTCTGGGGTAGAGTCCTGATTTGATCAGGACTCTGAGATAAAATCTCAGAATTTTGAAATTCTTTGATAAAAGTGTAATAGTTTTGGTAGATTGAAAGATTTCTAAAAGATTCTCTCAAAATTGAAATCAGGATCAAAGTCCTGATCCAACTAGGACTCTCTGAACAGAGTCCTGTTTTGACTAAAACTCTGAGTTTCTAACTCTTTTTGAAAGATTTTGAAAGATTTGATTGAAAATGGATAAAAATAGTTGTAAAAGATTAGAGTCCCAATCAAATTGAAACTCCGAAGAAGAGTCCTGATCCAACTGAACTCTTAAAGAAGAGTCCTGATCCAACTAGGACTCTGAAATTTTGAACAAAACAGAAGATTTTGAAAGGTTTTCTTCAAAAACAGGTAAAAAGGTAGTGAAAAATAGAGTTTTGATCCGACTAAGACTTTGGAAAAAGAGTCCTGATCCAATTAGGACTCTAAGATTTTTGAGATTTTTGATAAGTGAAGGAATCCAGAAGCGACACCACCTAAATGGGCCTCATCTGAGAATTAAAATCAATTGAAATTGAGTTTGAAATGAATCCAGATCATTTTCTAAGAAAATATTTCAAAATATAAGGTCGTGGGGGTTGGCAAATGACATAATGTTGATTAAAAACCCAGGTTTTAAAATTGATTTTGAAAGAAAAGTTTTAAAAACCCAAATCTGGATTAAATATTTTGAAAACAAGAGTGCTGGATCTCGAGAATGAGATGTAATGGCATGCAATGCTATGCAATGCGATGAAATGATATGCCGAATGCATGCAATGATATGCAATGACACATGAAATGGACAAACATTGGATGAGGGTGAAAATTTGGGGTGTTTACAGATGCCCCTCTTTGCTGCTAAGCCGGTTGAAAGCCGAGCTTAGTGGCAAAGAAAATATACCAAATTTGAACCATAAAAATGCCCCAGTTAGATAAATCTGACTGGGTATGAAGGAATTAATCCAAGTAATGATGATAGATATGAAATGAAGAATAAGGAGAAAATTTTACTTCGAAAAGAAGTGAGATTCAGGTTTTGCCCTTAACCTGGATGGGACAGAAAACATCTCATGTAGAAACGAAGCTCAGGCTTAACCCTTAACCTGACCGGGAAATGAAAATGAAATACCTCATCAAAGGAGGCCCAGGTTTATACCCTTAACCTGATCGGGCGGAAAATGAAATACCTCATCAAAGGAGGCCCAGGTTTATACCCTTATCCTGATTGGGCAGAAAATGAAATACCTCATCAAAGGAGGCTCAAGTTTATACCCTTAACCTGATTGGGAGGAAAATGAAATACCTCATCAAAGGAGGCTCAGGTTTATACCCTTAACCTGATTGGGCAGAAAATGGAATATCTCATCAAATGAGGCCCAGGTTTATACCCTTAACCTGATCGGGCAGAAAATGAAATACCTCATCAAAGGAGGCTCAGGTTTATACCCTTAACCTGATTGGGCGGAAAATGAAATACATCATCAAAGGAGGCTCAGGTTTGTACCCTTAACCTGATCGGACAGAAAATGGACGAAATCCTTGAAAGAAGAGGCCGTGATGGAACCTTCGGATTTCCGCACAATGAGTCCGATAGGGGTTTTGCAAAAGGAAGGAAATTGGGGTCCCTAAAGTTTGAAAAGGGATTGATTTTGGGCGCCTCATTGCTGAGACTAATTAACTTTTGAAATTGCCTTTTGCTGAAATTGGTGGCTTAACCTCAAGCCGAAATTGGACTGTCTATGGTGGGACAGTGGGGACACAGGGAAGTGTGCGAATCTGAGAACCCAGGCGCTCAGATTATACCGAAGAAGGGAAGGAATCTTGAAAACTCCTGTTATCAAGTCCTAAAAAGGGATAACAACTGATGTCAGGATGCACCAAAGATGAACCTCAAGCTCTCGTTTCATGCCAGGATAGTTAGAAAATATTGTCAAAATGTTGAAAATTGTTGTTGATTCAAAATAATTGAAAATGATGCACATTGTTTTGAAAGTATTCCCTCTTTTCTACCTGAAGTATTACCTCCGACTGAGCTTAACTTCGTAGAATCAAGATTCGAATTCAAATTGCTTGCGATTGACTTTCTTTCAAGGAAGCTATCAATTTCCTTGATATGGACGGAAAAGAAAGTATTCTTGATATTGCGAGGGCTATTGGTGAAAGAATATTGATAAAAGAATTTCACAAAATTAAAGAAGATTCTTGATAGATTTGGCAGTCTGATATCCTGGGATTCTTTTCTCATGATGATCTTTCTGCACTCTCTTTTTAGCAGATTGGAGCTCTCTTGGATTTTTCGGGAATTACATCATCCTTCATTTTGGAGATGTCCTGACTTGTCTCTCTCTCTCTTTTTTTTTTTTGAAGGGTACGTCACAAACTCCTTCATCTCAGAGATGTTCCGATCCTTCTTTTCACTCAGGGATTATATTGAATGGTTTTTGGCTCTTTGGTAGGAAATCTCTTGATGATAGCTGGAATTAAATATCTTTTAGGGTTTGTCGGTAGGCTCATCACACTTGCCTTCATCTCGACGGTGATCTGAACTTTCCCTGGAAGGATCCATCACAAACTCCGTCATCTTGGAGATGATCCAAATCTTCTTTGGCCCCGGGGGTCGACTCGCTTAATTCGCCTTCATCTTGACGACAATTGAGAGATCCCTTTTGCAGATATTTAATTGCAGCTTAGGTGATTGAGGAGATATGGAGATTGAGTGGATTTTTCTGTATCACCTAGGATATTTCGACTGCTTTATTTTTCAAGAATGGTCTTTAAAAATGTGCCATTGACTGCGATCAATATCAATCACTCATGGCTTAGCAACAACATTGAATTCTCTTTGCTGGCCATATCGCAGATTTATTCTTCATCCTTTTGGTTGGCCAATAGAAAGATTTTGAACTTTGAATCCTTTTTCGCGAAAGCATTACCCTTTCGGAAGTAATAATGGAGGTATTCTTAAGTAATAATTTTGTTCAATAAAGATTTTTGAAATCAACAAATATTTAAGGACAAATTGGCAAAACTTTCTTGAAATCCTTTTGTGAAATCGAGCATTTAAAGCACAACGCAACACATCCATGACAGAAATTCTCTTCTCCTTTCCCCAAAGGAGAAGATTCAGAAATTGGAATTGGGAATTACTCCTCTCTTCCCTGAAGAGGAGGTGTTTGCAAAACAAACTTTCGAAGAGAAATTAAGCTTTCGTCAAAACTTCCTAACATTAGGCTTCTCTTATGGAAAGGGGGGCGGAATTGGTGAGGTTGGTAAATTGGTCATGAAGGAACGAGTTCATCACACTCTCCCTGAAAAGAGGGTCCTTCATGATGAAAGGGCCTAGTCTGAAATTATGGGGCCACAAGGAAAGCAAGTCTCCGTCGAGTCTCTCCCTATAAAAAGGGTTCCTTGTGTGAAATTTGGAATTTTGTTTTGCAAACGGTTCACAAAGACACGAGTCCCTTCAAACCCTCCCTAAAAAGGGGCTAAGTGAACGAATTGGATAGCATGCGAAAAGAGCAAGCTCCCTCGAATTCTCTTTATACAAAGGGTCTCTCGCAAGAGAAATTTTTTGGAATTGGTATTGAGTGACCAAAAGGTCGAAATTTTGGAAATTGGAATTTTGAAATTTGATATTTGAAATTGGACATTGGACATTTGGAAATTGATAATTGAAAATTGGAAATTGATTGATCAGAAGGTCGAAATTGTGAATTGGTTTACCGAGAATGACATGGGTTCTATAGGGATTCAGCCTAAGAACGACATTGGTTCAATTGAGAACGACATTGGTCCCATAGGGGTTCGACCTACGAACTATCAATTCCATAGGAATTCAACATAAGGATCATAGCTTAAGAAGGAATGATTCCAACTTGTGAGCTTTGAATGGACTAGGTGCTAAACTGGGTTTTTGAGGGAAGATTCGAATCGGAATTCAACTCTTCAAGGAAAACTAGATGAATTGGATTTTGAAAGAAAATTTGGGTCGGAACTCTGATCTTCTAGACCAACTTGCAGGGTAGTTTGAGTAGAAGTTCAAACTTGTAGCGGAAAGCTAAGCGAATTGGATTTGAAAGAAAATTCAAGTCGGAACTCGGATCTTCTAGACCAACTCTGAAGGAAAAGAAAACTCGAGTCGGAACCCGAATCTTCGAAGGAAAACCAAGTCCATTATGGAAGGAAAAGAAACCCGAGTCGGAACTCGAATCCTGAAGGAAAGGTAGATTAATTTGAAGGAAAGGAAATTCGAGTCGGAACTTGAATCTCAAAGGAAAACTAAACCAGTTAGAAGGAAAAGAAATTCGAGTCGGAACTCGAATTCCTGAAGGAAAATTAGATCAAATAGAAGGAAAGGAAATTCGAGTCAGAACTCGAATCCCAAAGGAAAACTAAACTGGTTAGAAGGAAAAGAAATTCGAGTCGGAACTCGAATTCCTAAAGGAAAACTGGGTTAACCAAAAGGAAAAGAAATTCGAGTCGGAACTCGAATCCCAAAGGAAAACTAAACTGGTTAGAAGGAAAAGAAATTCGAGTCGGAACTCGAATTCCTAAAGGAAAACTGGGTTAACCAAAAGGAAAAGAAATTCGAGTCGGAACCCGAATCCCAAAGGAAAACTAAACCGGTTGGAAGGAAAAGAAATTCGAGTCGGAACTCGAATTCCTAAAGGAAAATTGGGTTAACCAAAATGAAAAGAAATTCGAGTCGGAACTCGAATCCCAAAGGAAAACTAAACCGGTTGGAAGGAAAAGAAATTCGAGTCGGAACTCGAATTCCTAAAGGAAAACTGGGTTAACCAAAAGGAAAAGAAATTCGAGTCGGAACTCGAATCCCAAAGGAAAACTAAACCGGTTGGAAGGAAAAGAAATTCGAGTCGGAACTCGAATTCCTAAAGGAAAACTAAATCAGTGGACACTGAATTTTAAGGTGTACCAGTGTAAACACCAGATTTTGAAAATATGCCAATATAAGCATTATGTTTTGAAAAATTACCAGTACGAATACCGGGTTTTGGAAGATTACCAGTACGAGCGCTGGATTTTAAATGGTTACCAGTACGAGCACTGGATTTTGGAAGGATACCAGCATGAGCACTGGATTTAAAAAAAAGTACCCGCACGAACGCTGGGCTTTGAAAAAGTCTGACCAGTGAATACTGAATTTAGAAAGTTCGACCAGTAAAAACAGATTCAGGAAGTTCGACTAGTGAAAACTGGATTCAGGAAGTTCGATCAGTGAAAACTGGATTTAAGAAGTTCAACCAGCGAAAACCGGATTCAAGAAGTTCGACCAGTAAAAACCGGATTTAGGAAGTTTGACCAGTAAAAACCGGATTTAGGAAGCTCGACCAGTGAAAACTGGATTCAGGAAGTTCGACCAGTGAAAACTGGATTTAAGAAGTTTGACCAGCGAAAACTGGATTCAAGAAGTTCGACCAGTAAAAACCGGATTTAGGAAGTTCGACCTGTAAAAACCGGATTTAGGAAGTTCGACCAGTGAAAACTGGATTCAGGAAGTTCGACGAGTGAAAACTGGATTCAGGAAGTTCGACCAGTGAAAACTGGATTCTGGAAGTTCGACCAGTAAAAACCGGATTTAGGAAGTTCGACCAGTGAAAACCGGATTTAGGAAGTTCGACCAGTGAAAACCGGATTTAAGAAGTTCGACCAGTGAAAACCAGATTTAGGAAGTTCGACCAGTGAAAACTGGATTCTGGAGAATTACTAATTGACTTTGATGGAAAATTTTCAGTCTTCACCCTCACGATGACTCGGACAACTGTCGGGGTCTCAGGATTTATCCCTTATCCTGAATAGGTAATCGATGCAAATGCGAATTGATGCAGATGAATGCGAATGAATGCATGCAAATGCAAATGAATGTAAATGGGTGCACATGCGTGCAAAATGAGAGATTTGTTTGATCCTGCCTGCATACAGGATGTTTTAAAGACAATTTTTAAAATAATGCCCCAGTGTAATGGGGGAGTAAGATATTGGATGAAAGGATAAATAATTGATATTTGAGGAATGTTCTCTGAAGATAACAGTGGAAAGATTGACGATGTGTTTCTTGATGAATTCGGGAGACACTCTGAAAGAGGTTACTCCTTGTAAAAAGACATTTTGTAAAGAAGGAGAAATACAAAAGATGATGCCAAACTATGAGGAAGATTGATAATTTTATTGATGAAAGAGATGAGACCATGCCATCCATTCAAAATGACGAAAGCAAAATGCAAGAATGAAAGAGTGATGGCCTTGTCGCTCTTAAGGGGCTGATGAGCTGGTTGCTTTATCTTCTTCTTTGCCTTCCACAAGGATATTTTTATCGATATAGTCTTGAATAATATTCCTGAGAATGAAGCAGTACTTGGTATCATGCCCCATGGCTCGATGAAACTTGCAGAATTGATCTTTAAATCTTCCCCTAGTGATAGGAGGATCATCGACTCTTGGGAGCTTAATCATCTCTTTGGCCAACATATATTCAAGGATTTCTTCACGCGGTTGATCTAGGGGAGTAAAGTCACGTTTAAAACTCGAGTTGTCATGCTTCAACTTTTCTTGAGGTCTCGACCCTTGCTCAAAAGATCGCTGAGGTTGCTTATCATACTGGGGAATCGACTCACCTTTTTGCTCATTTTTGTTGGGGTTTGGTTCCCCTGGGCAAGAGCTGTGATCTTTCACATTTCCCTTATAATGGTTCTTGTTGTTGCTGGTAGAGTAGGTAAAATGGGTTTTCTTGTTAGATTCCTGCTGACTGCTGCTTTTGGTGAATATGAAACCTTCATAAGATCCATTTTCCATACTCAACTCAATCCATTCAGCTCGTTCTGTCAGTTCTATGAAGCTCTTTGATGGAGATGTAGAAATCAGTCCCCTCAAGAGTTGCGAGAAGTTGCTCAGGATCAAAGATAGTGTGTGTCCTTCTGCTATTGGCTCACGCATCTTATTGCAAGCGGATCTCCATCTGTGAATGAAATCCCTGGCCATCTCGTTTTCCTTCTGCCTCAGACTGCAGAGATGACTGAGAGTCGGGAGTGCTTCAACATTGAATAAAAAGCGCTCAATAAACAAATTGACCACTTTATCAAACTCTTTCAGCTCTATGGGATTAATATGCTCTGAATACCATTTTGCTGCAATACCCTCCAGACTGCGAGGGAAACAAAGAAATAAGGCTCGGTTATTCCTTCTGAACTTGGAACACTCTGCAAAGAAAAGGGCGAGGTGTGACTTTGGGTCACCCGAACCATCAAACTTAATGAATTTCTTGGGGAGGTTATCGAGATCATCATCCCCATCTAGTGCATCATAGAAGTCTTCACTTGTAAAGACTCTTTTGCCCTTGTCACGAGCTTGAAGATCCTTAACCATCTTCATCACATCTTTCAGTTGTGACTGCGTAGGGTCGTCAACAGACTGAGTCTTGGATTTGTAAGCCGACCTCTGGCCCTGAGTTGACCTTTTGAATTCATGTTTATTTTCACATTCCTTGTCAGCATTGTCAGCTGATTCTGACTCATCAGATGTTTTCTCATGACGACTCTGCTTTTTGCTGATCTTAACATTCTTGACGGCATGACCCTTATCTTTCTGTCTGGTCTGAATTTGCTTAGTACTGGCCTCAGTTTGCTCTGCCAGCATCTTGGTCATCATTTTTTTGAATATGACGTACATTTGGGGATCGAAGCCATCATCCGCCTGCTGACCCTGACTCTGGATTGATCGAGGTGAGTCCATCTCTTCTTCTGAAGCTACTGAGTACGCGACGCCTTCAACTGATGTGGTTTTCTTTCTGGATCTTGTATGAACCATCGGGTATCACAAATTTTCTCTTGGATGTGACTAGTGCTCTCTGCAGGGCAGAACTGATGGTTAGGCTTCTGAAGGAAATTTGGTTTGGAGGAAAATATTTGTTGAGAATTTTGGTAGACAATTGAAATAATATCCCATTACTAGGGATTGAGTCGTCGCTGGGATTACGACAATTGTGTTGCTATTCTTTGCAAGATAAACAACTGAAAATATGCCTTGTTACCTAGGCGAGGTCGTCAAACCAAAGTGAAATGTAAAATAAAGGAATTTTATTGAGGAGAAAAACACGATTTTATCAATAATACACTTGACAGAGGGGAGGGGGACAGACAATTTTCCACCACTCCGGATAATCAGAAGATACACGAGGACCAAGAAAAATAGTAAGACTGACAAAGGAATCCCAGCCATGTCTGGCAGAATGGTATGCTCCGGACCACTGATCTGATGCGAGATCGAATTCTGGCAGAACCCCGGCTAGTAGACGAATCTCTACGCGCTTCTGCCTCTGAGAGAACTGCCTGACACACCGCTCTGGATGATAGTATATGCAGAAAAATGGGCCAAGTAGTCTGAATCGCTTGCCGTAAGCATAAGTGTATCTGGGAAGTGATTCCTGGCGATCAAAGTAGTCCCATACGACCTCTTCCTCCTGAAGGTTGTCGATCAAGAACCGGTATCGCGCAACTGGAAGAAGCATTTCACCATTGTATCTGAAGGAACTGGCTCGGACTGGCACATGTCGGAGGAACCAAGACTGCAAGGCATAGGTGCACCCTTCGACTAGGATCGACTCTCCGAGTGCAAAACGAGTCAACCCTCGGTATAGAAAAGCGAGTGCGGCCATGGCTATTGAGAGGTGGCTGTAAACACCCCAAATTTTCACTCACCTCCCCGACATTTTCACCAAACATCATCATTCAGCCTTTGAAATCGCCGGAGGGCAAAATGGTCATTTTTTGAGTTCGAACCTTGTAAAAGTCCAAATTTCATCTGAAACTCTCAATTTTTCTCTATTTTTTATCTCAGATGTTCAAGATTTTACTCCTGACAGGAGACAGACATCTCCAGAGTCTTGGTTCAAGATTGCATTTCATAAGACATGACATTGCATATCATTGCATGAGCATTTCAAATCACTGCACTGCACAGCATGTCATTTCGAGGTCCAGAACTCTTGATTTCAAAATTTTCAATCCAGATTAGAATTTCAACTCTTTTCAAAATTGATTTCAAAACCCTGGGTCTTCAAAATTATCAATTCTTCCCATTTTACCCCCAGGGCTCTGAATTTTAAAATATTTCCTCAGGAAAATGATCTGGATAGTTTTAATATGGATTTCAGCCACCTTATCTCAGATTTTGCCCTTTTGACAATTTCAAATATCTTCCTTTTACAAAATTGCCCTACAGGGGCCAACTCTTTCCAAAAATTTCTGTTTTACCAATTAGTCCAAATTTTTATGAAAATTCCAAAAAGAGGTTGTTGTCTTCTTCTTATTTCAATAAAGAAGCAATGTGGGACTCACACTGAGGTGGTGTCACATAGACTTTTCTTTTGAAAAACCTGAACTTTGAAAAACCCAAAAAAATAGGAACCTTGTCCCCTAGATTGGTGCCACTTGTCCTTTCTCTCTCCTCCCATTTACCTGCCATGTGTCAGCATAGGGTTCACCTAGAGTTGGCGCCACATGTCACCTTCTCTCTTCTGCCACCCTTTGACACGTGTCAGTGTGGGACCACCTTAAGATGCCGCCACATGTCACCTTCTCTCTTCTGCCACCCTTTGACACGTGTCAGTGTGGGACCACCTTAAGATGCCGCCACATGTCATTAGTCATCCTCTTTATTTTATGCCACGTGTCAATGTCTACCATCTTCACCCTGTGCCAAGTGTCATTCCAAGGTCACCATGAGATGCCACGTGTCATGTGTTGTCCTGTTCAGAAAAAGTAGAACTTGTCTCCCCTGAGGTGGCACCATTTCAATTATGTCTCCTGCAGGTGACACATGTCACTCTCTCCTTTCCTTAGGAAAAGCAAGCGACACGTGTCAATCTCTGCTCCTTTCAGAAAAAGCAGAGGACACATGTCTCCCTCCTATTTTTCTCAGAAAAGTAGATGACACATGTCATCTCCAGCTTCCTTTAGAAAAAGTAGAAGACACATGTCACTCCCTGCTTTTCTCAGAAAAAGCAAGTGACACATGTCACCCTCTGCTCTTCTCAGAAAAAGCAAGGGACACGTGTCTCTCTCTGCTTTCTTCAGAAAAAGCAAGTGACACATGTCACTTTCTGCCTCCTTCAGAGAAAGCTAGAATTCAAATGTTCAAACTCCAGTCTGAGGTGGCGCAAATCCTGAACTTCACCTTTTCTATTTTGTGTGAGATGGTGCCACGTGTCCCTTTTCCTCCCTCTTGCCACATGTCATTGTAGGAGCCACCCTGAGGTGGTGCCACATGGCAGTCTCTCATTTCCTCTAGAAAAAGCAGAAATTTAAATTTCAAACTCTCTCTGAGGTGGCACCATCTGAATCCTCTGCCTTTCCTTCTGACACATGTCAATGAAGATGCTCTAAGATGGCACCACATGTCAGTCTCTCCTTTCATCAGAAAAAGTAGAATTCAAACCCCTCTGAGGTGGCGTCTTCTGCTTCCTCTGCTCCTACCTTCTGACACATGGCAATGTGGATGCTCTGAGATGGCGCCACATGGAAGTCTCTCCTCCTTCCAGAATAAAGCAGAATTTGAATTTCAAACTCCAAGACAACACCCTCTGAGATGGCGCCACATGGAGGGCTCAGATTAAGCTTCTTTGAATTTCAAAATTTTCCAAAAATCTCTATAAATACAAGGCCCCATGCCCAGCCTAGGGGAGTTTCTTTTGGATTTAGCATTTTCACTCTGAGAGCCCTGTTTGAGAATTGAACTTCAGAATTCCATTTTCATTCTTTCTTGGTTTCCTCTGGATTCACGCCCCTCTAGAGCCCATTATCAAGGTAGCCACTCATTTTGGGAGTTCCAAAACCGCTGGAGAATACAAGGTAAGCCTCCATTCCTATTGATTTCACTATGATAATTCTTTTGGTTTGATTCGTGTTGTCGTTTGAAGAAAGAGCTCATCCGAGGGATGGATTGAGCTATTCTCATAAAACGATATATATAAAAATACATAATTATACTTCCTTGATGATTTTTAACATGCATGTAGTTAGCTAGATTTAATTTGCATTTTATTTCATTCATTTAGTACATTTCATGAATTAATTAGGATTAATTTAGCATTTATTTCAATTCTGCTTATTTTCTGTAGGTCTCTGTTTTTGTCAGTCAGTCCACACGTCATTTCATGCATTTATTTTTTATTAAAAATCCCAAAAAAAATCACGAAATGCGCCCTTAGGTGTCCCTAAAATTTTGCCAAAAATTCGGAGGCATTTGAATTTGTTTACTGCGGTAAACATTCAAAATGGCAAGTCGGGTTTTGTTACCCGGGATACGTTTTGAAAATCATATGCCGACTTGTAAAATCGAGATATCCCTCATGGGAGATCCGATTTTCGATCCGAAAGATGTTCTGAACTCGGGAGAATGTATAGTGTTTAATATGATTTTTTCAGATTTTGCTGATTTTTTTTATGTCTGACAAAAATCCGAGAGTTCGGGACACGTGTCAGAGCCTAATTTGGGCCTCTGAGATCTTGGATCGACTTAGGGCTATGGTTTCTCTTTGTGTGTTGCTCCAAATCCAAAACTGTAAAAAGTGAAAGTGGTGTACGAGATGTTCTCTGTTTTAATCTAAAAGCCTGTAATTTGTAGAACAGTGTTGACCCCTGCTTCAGATTTTTCTTGTCAGCCCCCTGTTTTGCTACATTTGTCTGTTCTGTTAGTTTAGGCAGAAATAGTTATATTTTTATCTGTGTTTCCGTTGATCAAATGCCAAAGTAATAAACATGAAAGTTGTTCATGTAGGTGTCTTGCATAGCTCTGATTAATTTCATAAATTTCCATGGCTGCTTTATATTTGTTTGGCATTTTTCATCAGATTAGTGTGATTTTTACCTCTGTCAGAACTAAATCTCTGTTATTGAACTCCCCATGGCTCAAATACCAAGGCTATAAAAACAAAAAATGTTCCATTTCGGGTCTTTTAGCAGTATGCAAAATATCAGAAGTTTCCATGGTGTAAATCTTGCATTATCATATTAGGCATTGCATTTGGTTCGGATCCATAGGCAAAATCCATCATTTTTAGGACTTTCCTTGAATTTTAGCATTTAAATCATATCATTTCGTGATTTTTAGCATTTTAGGTTGTTTATCAGAGTGTTTAGATGCTTCATACCGAATTTGGCGCAATTTGGAATCCATTTGAGGTTCGGATCATCCATAATACCAAAACAGGGTCCCGCAGGACCCGGATCCAAGTGAAAAACAAGCGAAATTCGTTATTTTTGATAAATTGCAAAATGCCAAATTCTGATTTTACAGTCCTAATGCGTTTAGCAGCATGTCATCATGTCCCTTACTGCATTTCATCATTATTTGATTCAATTTGAATTTCAAAATCTCAATTTTACCAAGTTTTCCTTTAAAAAACCCTGATTTTAAAGGTATAACTTTATAATTAGGGGTATTTTGGTCATTTTGACCCCAATTCTGAATTTCAAACTATTTTCTACTGAATTTCCTGCATTTACATCATTTCAAATATCAAGGAAGCACGAGAATAGGGTTTATATCCAATTAAATCCAATAATTTCATAATATTATTGGAAAATCTTGGAAAAACCCACATATTTGAGCTAACCCAATTTCAAGTTTGGCAGGAACAATCAAAAGAAGGAGCTGAAGTCTGCAAATTTCTTTTATTTCCTTTATTTAAGTGATGTAATCATGTAAATTTTGGAATAAGAGAGTTAATTTCCTGCTTAGACTAGGATGCATATCATATAGTTTGAATTTATGCAATATCCTGTTTCTATGATTCATGCATTTTATTTCAAAAGCACTATGAATGTTCACGAATGGCACGTGCACCAACTCTTAGGGAGTTGATGGACTCGGTGGGATCCATATTTACGGCCCTAGTCGGAATATGGACGAGACCCAGATCCATCATCTTTCTACTAGTCACATTGAGCCTACACTCTTAGGCTATTTTAAAATGCACATCATATTTCCAAAGTTTTCAAAAATCATGTGCATCAAATCAACTAAGTTCTGAACATATTCATGGCCACAGTCAGAATATGTGAAGGATTTATTTGGACTTAATGCACATTTTCCAACCAATCCCTCAGAAAATCTTTTCAAAGTGCATTCATTCACTTATGTCATTTGCATCATAAAATCATTGATTTTCTCAAAATTTTCTCAAGAAAACTTCATTCTCAAGAAATCGATTTCTCAAGAAACTCTAAGGATTTCTTAAAATCGGTTTTCCAAAGACAAGTTTTCCACAGTTTTCCCTGAAAAATGACATTTTCTTAAGAGATTCAAAAGAGTTTTCCAATCTTTCTCCAAGATCCAAAATCGATTTCCAAGTATTTCAAAAGGTAAAATTCCCAGGATTTCGATTCCTCAAGTTTTGAATTTCCTTCTCCAATGAGTTTTCCTATAAATCTTCCATCATTTTCCTAAGAAAACTCTCAAAGTCCAAGTTTTCCTAAGAAGTGTTTCCCTTTTCAGAAAGTTCACCTTTTTCTCAAGAATCACTTCTATTTTCCCAGGATTTTCAACCATTCATGATTTTCTCACAACTTTATGAACTTTCCCGAGATTTAAAATCTTTTTCATCTGAGTTTCCTGAGAAATTGACTTTCAGCTTTTTCCTGAGAAAATCTTTTCAACTCCAAATATTTTCCAAGCATACATCATGTTTTCCCAAGCTGCATTTTCCAAAATCTCATAGCACATGCCTGAATTCTCTGTGCATTTAGGATAGAACATAACTTTGATAATTTCGCTAAGTCAAGCATAATTTTGGTCCTTGGTTCGATTACCCCTGTTAAAGGCGGCAGAAACGGTCGAACCTCGTACCGACAGGTCGAGCCCCATCCCATAGATTTTCCCGCAATTTTCAAAAACGAAGGCGAGTATTTCAAAACAATTTCCAAAATCCGGTCAAAGTTTGAAGCGCGAAAGCATTTCTCCTCTTTCTCTCTTCCGCAAGGAAGGGAAGACGGAGAAAAATTTCGCGACGATAACAGTGGCTGGTCTGTCGACTTCCCCATCTCCTTAGACGCTGAACTATTCTGATATCCATGTAATTCCATCCATCGGGAAAGAAAGCTAATCCCACCGTGCACAGAATCATCGCGTGCTGAATTCTCTCTCGAGCTGTCCTGGACAACGAGCTGACTTCTACAAATGTCCCATACTGTCTGTAGATTTTGAGCAGGTCCACATATTCGTTTCCGTCCTCCTCTATCAATGGCCAAGACTTGCGTCCTGTCATGCGAGCTAAAGCATCTTTTGGGTCCAGACCCTTGACATTAATCAGAAACTGCTTCTCCAATGGATCTCCAGGCTGACCGGCTGGCTTGGGCAATCCCATAATCTCTGAAAATTCATCCATCAGTACTGTCATCTCGCCCCACGGGAACCAGAAGGTAGAAGTGCTCGGATTCCACCGCTCTGCTAGTGCATGAATCAAGTTGCTGTTGACTGTCTGCTTTCCCACTGCGGACGCCAGTTCCAATCCACACTCGTCCAGATGGTCCGGAAACATACGAGAGAAGTTCTTGAACCATGAATAATACCACCGGGGAAAGAAGGATCTGGTGCTGAGGACTCGATGTTCGGGAAGACTTTGTCGCACCTCGTAGGAGATGTGACCCTCGGAGAAGACTGAATCAAGCTGATTGGATGCCATCAGACTGGAAAACATGGAAGATTGGAATAAGACTTGAGAAAAATACAGAAATTTTGAGAAAAATGCAGGCAGGATAAAAATAAAGTAGGAAATTCGAGATCCAGAAGACAGGAAAGATGGGAAATCACCTGGAGTTTTGAAGAAAATGGAGGAATTTTATGAAAATCATCCAGGGTTTAATGAAATATAAGGAAGTACTTTATAAAATGAAGTGTTTTGAAAATCGTCCAGGATTTAAAACATGGACAGTACAGGGACATGGACTGGGGAATTTTGAAAAATCGTCCAGTATTTTAGAAAATTGAGGAAAATATGGAAAATAAAAGGAAATGACTATAACATATTCAATCACATTCTGCACAAACAAGTATGCACATACAGCATTCCCTAAAAATATATGATTTAACGACCAGCGAAGTAGCTGGGACATTTCATTTAACGACCAACGAAGTAGCTGGGACATTTCATTTAACGACCAGCGAAGTAGCTGGGACATTTCATTTAAGGACCAGCGAAGTAGCTGGGACTTTTCATTTAACGACTAGTGAAAACTGGGACCTTTCATTTAACGACCAGCGAAGAAGCTGGAACATTTCATTTAACGACCAACGAAGACTGGGACATTTCATTTAACGACCAGCGAAGTAGCTGGGATTTTTCATTTAACGACCAACGAAGTAGCTGGGACTTTTCATTTAACGACCAGCGAAGTAGCTGGGTGTTATCATCGCAAAATTTTTACTTTTGCAAATCAAACTGACCTTTGAAATAGTTTTTTAACATAACTCGCCTCCGTTTTAAAATGCGGGAAAATTCCGTAGAATGAGACTCGCCTGTCGGTACGAGGTTCAACCGTTCCTGCCACCTTTAACAGGGGTAATTGAACCAAGGATCAATCTTATGCTCTACTCTATCCAACTTGTCTAAATCATATTCTAATTTCTAAATGCACATAGAATCAGGCATGTGCTATGAATTTTCAGAAAATGCACATTTGAAAACATGATGTTTGCTTTGAGTGATTGAAATATTTAGAAAATGTAAATCTTGGAAATGATATCACATGGAAAATCGTGAATTAGAACTTGAAAAATATTTCTGAGGAAAGCAAAAATCGATTTCTGGGTAAATCTTGAGATTTTATGGAAATCAATTCTGAGAAAACTTGGTTTCTCTGAATTCCAACTTTGAAATTGAAATTCTAACTTAGAAAATTTGAATTTGGAACTTGGGAAATACTTGAAATATCCTTTGAAATTCAATGTCTTTGGGAAAATCGATTTTGCTATAAGACTTAGGAGATTTTGAGGAATTCAATTTCCTTGACTTGGATTTTGAATTGGAGTTGACAAATGCATGAAATGAATGAATATGGATTTGAGGAATTGAGAAATACTTTTTGTATTTTTGAGAAATGCAGTGCATTTTGAAGTTAGCCTAAGAGTGTAGGCTGAATGTGGCTAATGTGAAGATCATAAATCTAAGTATCATTCGTATTCTGACTATGGCCATAAATACAAATTCCACCAAGTTTATAAACTTCATAGAAGCTAGTGCATGTGCCATTCGTGTAGACCATGGTGAATTTGTAAAAATATGCATGAATCATCATCCATCACACATTAAAATTATAAAAATAAACTATATACAATGCAACCTAAACTAAGCAGGAAATGTAAATTTTTATTCCAAAGTTTAATTACAAATTACATTACTATTGAAATTTAAATACATGAAAAATAAAGTCTTCAATGTACCTGCAAAACTAGAAAACTTGGTTAATGAAAATATGTTGGCTTTTCTAGATTTATCCAACAATATCAGGAAATTGTTGGATTTTGCTAGATATAAGCCTTTTCCTTAATTCCCTTAAATAAAAATGATAAAGTACGAAATAAAATTGAATAAATATGAAAGAGAAGATATGAAATTTCGAAATTGGGGTCAAAATGACCAAAATACCCCTCATAACAAGACTATGGCCTTGAAATTAGGGTTTTTAGAAAGATATTTTGATAAAATGCAAGTTTTGAAATTTGAATGGAATAAACTCAAACCAAATATGCTATGACATGATTAAAAATATGAAATTAGAGTTAGGGATTTCGAAATTTAGGTCAAATGACCAAATTGCCCCTGATAGCAAGACTATGGCCTTGAAATCAGGGTTTTTAGAAGTAGATTTTGGTAAAAACTTAGGTTTTATGCACTAAATGAAATCAAATGAGCATCAAATTAAACCTAAAGCATCCTAACATGATTATGAACATGATTAAACCCTAAAAATATATGCTTATGCACGAAAATCCAATAATATCACAAAAACTGTGATTTTAGCAGTGTTTTTGGATCTTTCAGGAACCCAGTTTTGCAATTTGCTTACTTCAGCCATCAAATGGATTCCAAAATCCATACAAATTGGTACCTGCACTTGTTATAACCCTAATGTCGAATTGGAATTATAAAAATAATTTTTTGACATTAAATTAATCCAAAAATTGCATTAAACCCTAAAATATGCTATTTTTGACCTAATTCACCAACCAGTCTCAATCCAAGACCTGAACCAGGTGTCAAATCTCCATGGAAATTTATGAAATTTTACAGAGACTAACTAAGAAGAAAAACAGAGATTTCTCAATTTACAGATCGGAAAAATCATCTACGGTTAGGGAAAAAACCTTCCGGCAATCTGGGCTAAAATATATCACTCTTAACAGGGATTAAAACAGCTATTCCAGATTGAAAATACAGACATAAATATCAAACCTAAACAAAAATCTCTGAAATTTTAGTGGTGAACAGTAGACAGAAAAATAACAATACTCACTTTTTACAGATCTAAAATCGGATCTGTAGTTTGGGATTTATGACTAACACAAGTCTGATTAGGGTTTTGGTAAACCCTAACGAGTTTTAAATTTAAAAACAGATTCTCTGAAAGGGGAAAAATACTAAACAGTGATCAAAAAATCCGAAAATTTCACAGCAGACAGATCTATTCAATGTGAATCCATATCACTTTACAGATCTAAAATCGGATATAAGATGAGAGAAATATCATCACAGCAAGTTACCTTCTTAATTTTAACCACGATTTTAAAGCTTTAAAAACCCGATTTGATGTCTGATTTTTTTGACAGTGTTCCCGAGATCCAAAACCTTTGATTTTTCTACAGTAACTCAATAGCTCATGCATGCATCACATATAAAAAAATCAAAAATAAACAATGAGAACTTCAACCCGAAATAACATTATCTTTACTGTTCTAAACCTAGAACACACAGAAAATTAAGAAACTTGACAAACCATGCATTAACTAATGTAAATAAATAAAATAAACCATAAAACAGTAAATAAAACTTATTTCTATGCTATAGAACGTAAAACAAACATGAATAAACCATGAAAATAAAATAAAAACAGGGAATCAATGGCTGGAATTTGATATCACCTTTAAAACATAGATTTAACCCATAAAAAGGGTAAATCATATATTTTATTGGTTAATAATGTAAAGAATCATATTAAAATCAATTCTAATGGATTAAAATCTCTGTAAATCATCCAAAACAGGGTTAGATCACCTTCTTGGGTCGTTCTTGCTGATTCTTGATGGTTCTTGAGGTTGAATCCATGGTTTAATCCATGAAGGGGATGACACCAATGGCTAAAATTGATTTAAAACATGAAAAAGTATTAAATAAAACTAAAAAATATTAAAAATATTACCTTGGTGCTTGCAGCTGCAATGAAGGAAGGTGGAGGTGCTGGAGAGGAGAGAGAGGCCACAAAAATTTGAGAGAAAAGAGCCCTCCTTTTGGCCCCCCTTAGGTCCCTTTTTATAGTTTTTCAAAAAGTCACTTAATTAGGGTTAATTAAGAGTTTTTTCATTTTTTTAGGACTCTTTCTAATAAATCCACTAAAGGCAACGATTTTTTGTGGTTTTCTAACCCTAAATGAACTCTAATTAAACCTTAATTAACACCTAATTAAACCCTAAAAAGTCCAAATGTGGTACCACCTAGTATGGACCCACATTTGGTTTTTAAAACCTGAATTTAAAACCTTTAAAAACCAATGGTTTAAAACTTAAATAAAATGGATTTTTAAAATTGATTTTGACTCCTCTAAACCTCTAACCTAACTAGGACAATGACTAACCCTAGTCTAGCCCTGACTTACTCGAATATGGCGCCACCCCGAGTGGGCCTTACTTGAGTTTTTTTTTTTTAAAAAATGATTTTAAAACTTGAAATTGAGAAAGTTTTCAAAAGATTTTCAAAAGTAAACTTTGAAATTAAAATTTTTGAAATGGCATAGGGTCCTAACTGGGTCAGGACTCGTCTGGATATGGTACCAACTGAGTGGGCCCACATCGAGTTTTGCAAATTTTGAAATAAACACTGAAAATACCTTTGAAAAGGGGTTAAAATTAATAATTAAAATTCAAGATTTTTGAAAATAGGGTATCAAGCAAACTGGAACTCCGAGTTAGAATCCTGAACTCTTAGGATTCTGAGATTTTGGATTTTTAAAGCCAAATGAAGGAATTTTTGAAAAGATTTCATCTAAAATGGTGAAACAAGTCAGAAAATACTGTCAGGGTTAGACTCTTAACTCGATCAGGACTCTGAAATAGAGTCCTGGATTAACTGGACTCTACCAAATGACCTAATTTTTGAAAACAAACGGAGAAGATTTAAAATGGAAATTAAACAGACTTCAAAACAGACTCCTGACTGGACTAGGACTCCGGGACAGAGTCTTGATCGGATTAAAACTCTAGATTTTTTTGGTATTTTCTGAAAAACAAATAAAAGAACTTGTCAAAACAGTGAAAACAATAACGAATATTGGAATAAAACAGAGTTCTGATTCAACTGAGACTCTGAGGACAGAGTCCTGATTGAACTAGGACTCTCAGATTTTTGGATTTTCTGAGAAAACAAATAAGAGAATTTTGAAAAATAGTTAAAAACAGGATAAAATCGAAGTTTTGGTTCAGAGTTCTGATCTGATTAGGACTCTAAGAAAGAGTTCTGATTCGATCAGAACTCTAAGCATTTTGGTTTTTCTGGTAGGCAAATGATGAAATTTGGGCAAAGCTTTTGAAAACCAGTAAAAATGAAGTGAGAAAATCAATTTTGGATAGAGTCCTACTTCGATCAGGACTCTGGGGTAGAGTCCTGATTTGATCAGGACTCTGAGATAAAATCTCAGAATTTTGAAATTCTTTGATAAAAGTGTAATAGTTTTGGTAGATTGAAAGATTTCTAAAAGATTCTCTCAAAATTGAAATCAGGATCAGAGTCCTGATCCAACTAGGACTCTCTGAACAGAGTCCTGTTTTGACTAAAACTCTAAGTTTCTAACTCTTTTTGAAAGATTTTGAAAGATTTGATTGAAAATGGATAAAAATAGTTGTAAAAGATTAGAGTCCCAATCAAATTGAAACTTCGAAGAAGAGTCCTGATCCAACTGAACTCTTAAAGAAGAGTCCTGATCCAACTAGGACTCTGAAATTTTGAACAAAACAGAAGATTTTGAAAGGTTTTCTTCAAAAACAGGTAAAAAGGTAGTGAAAAATAGAGTTTTGATCCGACTAAGACTCTGGAAAAAGAGTCCTGATCCAATTAGGACTAAGATTTTTGAGATATTTGATAAGTGAAGGAATCCAGAAGCGACACCACCTAAATGGGCCTCATCTGAGAATTAAAATCAATTGAAATTGAGTTTGAAATGAATCCAGATCGTTTTCTAAGAAAATATTTCAAAATATAAGGTCCTGGGGGTTGGCAAATGACATAATGTTGATTAAAAACCCAGGTTTTAAAATTGATTTTGAAAGAAAAGTTTTAAAAACCCAAATCTGGATTAAATATTTTGAAAACAAGAGTGTTGGATCTCGAGAATGAGATGTAATGGCATGCAATGCTATGCAATGCGATGAAATGATATGCCGAATGCATGCAATGATATGCAATGACACATGAAATGGACAAACATTGGATGAGGGTGAAAATTTGGGGTGTTTACACTAGGACATTTCATTTAACGACCAGCGAAGTAGCTGAGACATTTCATTTAACGACCAGCGAAGTAGCTGGGACATTTCATTTAACGACCAACGAAGTAGCTGGAACTTTTCATTTAACGACCAGTGAAAACTGGGACCTTTCATTTACCGACCAGCGAAGGAGCTGGAACATTTCATTTAACGACCAGCGAAATAGCTGGGACATTTCATTTAACGACCAGTGGAAACTGGGACATTTCATTTAACGACCAGCGAAGGAGCTGGAACCTTTCATTTAACGACCAGTGAAAACTGGGACATTTCATTTAACGATCAACGAAGGAGCTGAAACCTTTCATTTAATGACCAGTGAAAACTGGGACATTTCATTTAACGACCAGCGAAGTAGCTGGGACATTTCATTTAAGGACCAACGAAGTAGCTGGGACATTTCATTTAACGACCAACGAAGTAGATGGGACATTTCATTTAACGACCAACGAAGTAGCTGGGATATTTCATTTAACGACCATCGAAGTAGCTGGGACATTTCATTTAATGACCAACGAAGTAGCTGGGACATTTCATTTAACGACCAGCGAAGAAGCTGTGACATTTCATTTAACGACCAACAAAGTAGCTGGGTCATTTCATTTAACGACCAGCGAAGTAGCTGGGACATTTCATTTAATGACCAACGAAGTAGTTGGGACATTTCATTTAACGACCAGCGAAGTAGCTGGGACATTTCATTTAACGACCAACAAAGTAGCTGTGACTTTTTTTATTTTAATGACAAGAAAAGAGTGAGACCTCTGATTTAATGACCATTGAAAACTGGAACCTTTCATTTAACGACCAGCGACGGAGCTGGAACCTTTCATTTAACGACCAGTGAAAACTGGGACCTTTCATTTAACGACCAGCGAAGGAGCTGGAACCTTTCATTTAACGACCAGTAAAAACTAGGACCTTTCATTTAATGACCAGCGAAGGAGTTGGAACCTTTCATTTAACGACCAGTGAAAACTGGGACCTTTTATTTAACGACCAGCGAAGAAGCTGGAACCTTTCATTTAACGACCAACGAAGTAGCTGGAACCTTTTATTTAACGACCTTTGATTTAATGACTTGATCTAAGACTTGGGATTTTTTGTGAAACTACCAGTACGAGGACTGAGTTTTGAGAATGAACGTGATCTTTAGATTTAAAGATTTTGAGAGGTAACCTTGTGCGAGGACTGGGTTTTTCCAAATGAACTTGGTCTTTAGATTTGAAAATTTTAGCAAAATAACTAGTGCGAGCACTAGGTTTTCCAACTGAGAGTCAGGAATGAGACCGACATTCTTATGATATTTAGAGATCAAAACAGGAATGATTGCCAGGGTTTCAGGATTATCCTATATCCTGAAGGGGAAATAGAATAGACATTTGATGAGAATTTAGGAAAAAATGATTCAGGTTTATCCCTTAACCTGAAGGGGAAAATAGAAGATTTTGTGAAGAGATAATCTGGGACTTAAATTTAGAAGGGATATGACAAGATTTAGAATTTATGCTCTATGATTTATGATTTAGATGGACCAGCACAATTAGCTGAACGCGGTCCAATTTTCAGGATTAACCCTATATCCTGAACGGGGAGAGGAAATGATAAAATTTGAGAAGATAGAAAGATATAGAACTTGACGGAAGATTGATAAAAATGGAGAAAATTTTGAGGAAAGTGATTTATTTTGTAAAAGAATTCTCACAAGTAGCATTGTTGCTCCTATGAGTGATTTCAGGATTATCCCTTATCCTGAGTGAAAAAATACCTCAAATGTCGAGATTCAGGTTTATCCCTTAACCTGAAAGGGGAAAAAATAAAATTTATAAAAGTGAAGAAAATTGAATAAATTTATGAAAATTTTGTTTTTGAAAAGAATGCTCACAGATAGCCTTGTTGCTTCTGTGAGGGGTCTCAGGATTTATCCCTTATCCTGAATGGGAAAAGAATAGAATTTAAGGAAAATTAATGAAGAGAAATTGATATAAATTTAGAAAATAAAGATTAATGAAACTTGTATTTGCAAAGAATTCTCATAGGTAGCATTATTGCTCCTACGAGAGGTCTTAGGATTTTCCCTTATCCTGAATGGGAAAAGAATTTAATTTAGGGAAATTTAATGAAGAGAAATTGATATAAATTTAGAAAATCAATAAACATTGATAAAACTTGTATTTACAAATAGAATTCTCATAGGTAGCATTATCGTTCCCACGAGGGGTTTCAGGATTATCCCATATCCTCAATGAGAACTCCTCGGACAACGAGAGTCAGGTTTATCCCTTAACCTGAAAGGGAAAGATAGAAGGAAAAAGAAAATACCTCATAGGAAAGAGGCATCAGGTTTATCCCTTAACCTGAAAGGGTATAGGAAATAATAGAAATTTTGGGGAAAATTTAAATAAAGAGAAATTGATAGACATTTACAAAATCGAGAAAAATTGAAAAATTGTATTTACAAAAGAATCCTCATAGGTAGCATTATTGCTCTCTCAAGATTATCCCTTATCGTGAATGGGAACAAAATAGAATTTAAGGAAATTTAATGAAGAGAAATTGATATAAATTTAGAAAATCAATAAAGATTGATAAAACTTGTATTTGCAAAAGATTTCTCATAGGTAGCATTATTGCTCCTACGAGAGGTCTCAGGTTTATCCCTTAACCTGAAAGGGTACACCTCAGACAACGAGGGTCAAGTTTATCCCTTAACCTGAAAGGGTACACCTCGGACAACGAGGGTCAGGTTTATCCCTTAACTTGAAAGGGTACACCTCGCACAACGAGGGTCAGGTTTATCCCTTAACCTGAAAGGGTATGCCTCGAACAACGAGGGTCAGGTTTGTCCCTTAACCTGAACGGGAATGCCTCAGACAACGAGGGTCAGGTTTATCCCTTAACATGAGGGGGAAACACCTCGGACAACGAGGGTCAGGTTTATCCCTTAACCTGAAAGGGTACACCTCGGACAACGAGGGTCAAGTTTATCCCTTAACCTGAAGGGGTACACCTCGGCCAACGAGGGTCAGGTTTATCCCTTAACCTGAAAGGGTACACCTCAGACAACGAGTGTCAGGTTTATCCCTTAACCTGAAAGGGTACACCTTGGACAACGAGGGTCAAGTTTATCCCTTAACCTAAAAGGGTACACCTCGAACAACGAGGATAAGGTTTATCCCTTAACCTGAGGGGGATACACCTCAGACAACGAGGGTTAGGTTTATCCCTTAACCTGAAAGGGTACACCTCAGACAACGAGGGTCAGGTTTATCCCTTAACCTGAAGGGGTACACCTCGAACAACGAGGGTCAAGTTTATCCCTTAACCTGAAAGGGTATGTGAAAGAATAGAATTTTGGGGGAAATTGATAAGGAGAAATTTGATAGACATTTACAAAATCGAGAAAAATTGAAAAATTGCCTTTACAAAAGAATCCTCATAGGTAGCATTATTGCTCCTACGAGGGGTTTCAGGATTATCCCTTATCTTGAATGGGAACACCTCGAACAACGAGGGTCAGGTTTATCCCTTAACCTGAAAGGATGCACCTCGGACAACGAGGGTTAGGTTTATCCCTTAACCTGAAAGGGTAATGTTTTGATGAAATTTAGAAAAAATTGATAAAACTTGATAAAAATTGATGTAAACTTGATAAAAATATGAAATAAAATGAATGAAACTGATAGAGATAACAAGATTTTACTAAAAATTTATAAGTTTTGAGAAAACGATTTTGTCTGATCCTGCCTGCAAACAGATTTTTGAAATATGAATTTATATATCTATATATATATTAAAAAAATGCCTCAGTATAACTGGGAAGGAAGAATAATATTTGAAGAATGTTATTTGAGAAAAATAGGAGAACTTTTAAAAATGAGATATTTGAAATAAAGAATTTTGAAAGAAATTTTAACAAAAGAAGGAATTTAGGTCGACAAAATTATATCCCAATACCAGGGATTGATTCGCCACAGAATCTATGACAATTGTGTTGTCACTCCATGAGGGAGAGCAACCAACGAAGGAAAATGCTATTTTAAAATGAATATCTCTTGACGGAAAGAGATTTTATTTATGAAAAGATAAACAAGAAAAATAGAATTTAGAAGATACATTGGAAAGATAGGAGGAAAATGAATTTGAGAATAAAATGGTAAAAGATTTAAAATTTGAAGAATTTGTAGGCAGGATCAAAAGGATTTGAAGAAATCAGAAGAAGAAAAAGGAAAATATACATGGGTTTTAAAAACAAAGAGGAAATTTTGAATAATATATACCCAGGGTTTTGGAAAATATAAGGAAAATATAAAATATCACACAATCACAGATGTACAAACAAGTATGCACAAACAACACTCCCTAAAGCTGACTCTAAATACAATATTTTAAAATGGCTGATAGGACCTTAATCCTAACTCTAAGATTTAGATCATCTGATTCCAATCAAGGTATGCTGATATACTCAAGCCGAAAGCTCAAAGTACGTGGCATAAAAATATCTCTCCGGTTCTAAGGTAATGGCTTCCCAACATCTTTGAGCACCTACCGATATACCTCGGACTATGGCCCTTAGGTACGTGGTAGGGGGGCGCGAACCCAAATAAGTGGCCCAGTTGTGAGGCTCTCTTCCGAACTATGGTTCAGTGAGACAGCCCAACAACGTGAAGACCGAGACAATATAGGTAGGGATGTTTTCAAAAATATGCTCAACATGTAATAAAACCAGAAGGCTCTAATGCAAGTCCTAAAGAGATAGAATTTAAATGAATAGAAGCATACACTTGCATACATTGTTTGCATTCAATCTCTAGAATTGAGGAGAGTTGTATTTCAGACCTAAGTCTAATGTGAGCATGGAATAATCTCCTCAATATGGTTCTACCAAACCATTCTTAGATCTTATATGCAATGATGTCAGCTTAGGACAGAGTCTAGGCTCCTAAGGTTTACATGGAAATGAAGCTGACATTTATAGAATAAAGACTTAGAAAATATCAAAGCAAAGCAAAGGCATAGATCCAACCAGACGAAGACCTGTCCCATCACGGTCGCCAAAACTGTGATCATCGCAAAAATTTTCCTCTCTTGCGGTTTCTCTCTCTTTCTTCTCTTTTCCTTTCTAACCTCTATTTTCCTCCTTTTTGAAGGGAGAAAATTAAAAGACAAAAAAAAAGAGAGAAGAGAAAAGAAAGAAAAGAAGAGAGAGATGAACTCTTTTGTGGGGTCTCACTTGACCTTGATTTGAAAATATTTAAGAAAATTACTCACCTCCGTTTTGAAATATTGCGAAAAAATGGAGAGACGAGATTCGCTCGTCGGTACGAGGTTCGACCGTTCCTGGCGCCCTGTAATCGAACCAAGGATCGAATTTATGCCTTTTTGCTTTGCCTAAATATTATCTAAGAATTTATCCTAAGTCTAAATGCACAAAGAATCATGCTTGTGCAATGCAAGGATGTATGCTCTTTTAAGAAAATGTTTTGAAAAATTCCAAGCTTTCTGAGATTAGCTTGATGATGGAGTAAAGAAATGATTTCTGAATGGTTGAATCTAAGATAGATTAGGAAGGATGTTTTGAAGTTCTAAGTCTTTGAAATGATCAGGGTTGAGAAAATAAATCTTTGATTTAAAGAAGGATGACTTGAAGCTGAGATAAAGGGAAAAGAAAGGAAGTTTCAAAGTCAGAAATTGACTTTGAATTTGAATTTTAAACATGGATTTAGGAGAAAAAAATGAAACTTGAAATGGAATTGAATTCCTATTTCGAAATTTGAGATCAGGATGGGATTTGAGAAATCCAAATTGAGTTTAAAAAATAGAATTGGATTTAATAGATCTAGATGAGATATGAAAATGGAATTGGATTTGAAATCTGGAAATCAAGATAGATTTGAATTTTGAAATCTAGAATTGGGAATGAAATTGGATTTGACATCTGGAATCCAAAATGGAATTTGAATCCAAAGTTTGAATCCTGAGGTTTGTGATTTAAAATGAAGGTGAATTCTAGGATCCTAAATGGAATTGGATCCGAAATTTGGAATGGAATTTGGATCTGAGGTCTAAGATCCAAGAAAGAGTTGAATTCTGGATCCTAAATTGAATTTGGATCTGAAGTCTGAGATCCAAGATGGAATTGGATTCTGGATCCTAAAATGGATTTTGGATCTGAAGTCTGAGATCCAAGGTGGAATTGGATTCTGGATTTAGAATTGGATTTTTGGAGTTTAAAATTTAGAAGATGAATCAGAGATTTCAAACTTAAATCGAACTTTGAAATTGAATTTGAGATATTGAGTTGAATTTGAATTTGAATTTGAATTTGAATCTTGAACTTTGGAATTCCAAAATTGATTTGTGTTTTGAAATTTGATTAGATTTATCAATTGAACTTTGAATATACAAATGAATTTCAAAGTCAAATTGGGATTTTGAATTTAAAGTTTGAATTTGGAATCAGAAGATGAATCAGAGATTTCAAAGTTAAATTGAACATTGAAATTGGATTTGAGATATTGATTTGATTTTGAATTTTTAATAATGAATTTGGAACCTCAAAGTTGATTTGAACTTTGAAGTTTGATTTATATTGGAATTTTTGAAGTTTTGAAAATGAATTTAAAATTTCTAAGTCAAATTTGACTTTGAATCCGAATTTTGAATCTTGAAAGTGAGATAGAATTGAATTTGAATTTATACAATAGAATTGATTGAAGAAGATACTCAAAATCACTTGGAGTTTTGAAAGGGAATTTTGAAAATATGATGCAATTCTATCCTATATGATGGATGAATTTAAAGAATTTGAAATTGGATTTTGAAACATCATATTTCATTCTTTAAGTGAATCTAAAATAAGATTGAAGATATAATACATCCTGACTATGGTCATTGAATGCATTATATAATAATCTATATTTAATTTCAGGTGAAGAATAAAATATATTTTGTGCTTTTATAGAGTTTAAAATGAAATTAACTCTTAATATATCCTGACTATGGCCATTGATATATATTTTGAGTTAATTTTAAGTTAAACTTTTATAAAAGAAGAAAAATATTTAAAAATATGATGATTTTTGAAAAGGATCCAGTGTGGATCCAGTGTTATTCCATAAAAGATGAAAATCCTAAGTTTTGTTCACATCCTGACTATGGCCATTGATGTAAATCATCAACGATTTAATCACCTTTTATTAGAATGGTGCACGTGTCATTTGTGTTTCCCATTTGTGAATTTTTGGAATATATATAAAAAAAAATGAAATGAAATATACAATTATGAGATCTAGATGCATATACACTCTAATCTAAAACTGGAAATGTAAGATTTTTATTAACATCTAGCTATTACAAGTCTTGAATGAAATTGAGATTCATATTCTTAAATCAAGAAGGAAAATAACAAAATTCATACAAAATACAAGTTAGTACAGGTTGAAAGATGCATATAGAAGGAAATCTACAAAATATACAATGCAAATGACAAGACATCATGATGTGTTATGCTAATGAATAGTGAATATCAAAATACACCTGAGATATCTAGACTGATGGTAAAAAATAAATACTGGGATGGGTGATTGATATCTTAAGCTCATTAGGCTGTAGCATCTAGATGGAAAACACAATACTTTCATTTGATAAGCAACTTATACCTATGAAAAGCCAATATTAATGGGAAAACAACAAAAAAAAAAGTAACATGAGACTTGCCCAAGGGTTTGACTTGGTGGTGAAGCCCCTTTTTCAATCCGGATGCCAATTTTTTGTAATATATATATATATATATATATATATATATAAACTAATAGGTATTCCAATGGCTGAGCTCACACACTTGTCTGCATTATCAGATTTATCGAACCGATAATTAGAAACTTTTTATACTCTGTTTGTGGTAGTACAAGTCCTTAAGGATAATGCTCCCAATGCCTAGGTATGGAATGCTGCCTTAGTCTTATCAACTTCAAAGACTGCAGACCTTTTCAGCTGCATTTTCTGGGTCAGAGATTATCAAGGCACACCGAACTAAGTGACTTCCTGAACTTGTATTCCCTTCAATGTCCAGGTCCCATCTTAACAGCGGCTGTTGTGGTGAGGCTTTATATAGGAATTAGCTGGTCAACAAGGATATGCCGAGGCCTCATATGGACTAGGTACAGTAAACGTAAAACATAGTTTGTTGCTTCTACAGGATGTGCAGGAGGGACTGTAACAACTAATCAAAAGGTACCACAATTATATCGGATCTGAGTCTCTAAGACTACCCCAGCTGCCTTTGAGCTTACTTGTCCTAAATCCTATATCTCAATATGAGATACTTCCCTTGCAGACTTTGCCCCAGTTGGAGACAAACCTGGGTTGACTGATGTCCTGACTTTTGGTTATGGTGTCTGAGGTTGGAGATGTGGCTTGATGTATGATGATAGCTATGAAAGTGGTGCCAAATAACTGCAACAAGGTAGGATAAGAGATTTGATATGTGAAGGTGGACCTAAAATATGGATGGTAGCAGGGGATATATGTAGGTGGCTGCACAGGAACAAGGTTTAGAAGAAAATTATTGTACATGAGAAAGAAAGGCAAGAAAAGAATTATTAACATTATGGTCATAGGGGCCAATCGACTTTCCTATTACCCAGCCCATTCCGGATTTTACCCTGTTTAAAGGTTAACCATCCTATGATCAGCATACCAGCATCTTCACTTTCACGGTATACCTGCTACCTAAAATCTGAACAACTTATCTTTAGAAAGTAATACAACGATTACAATGCTCTTAACAACAACAACTAAAAAAAAAATGGAGTTTGAACATGGTGCAAATAGTATATGTAAAGCAATAAGGAAATCATGCGTCTGACAACGACAGGGAAGCGGGTATATCTGCTTAGATATAAATTCAGGACAGGGATATAGATTTAAGGCAAAGAGATACCGAACATGAATGTATATAATGTGTGGAAATTCCAGGATCCTCATATGCTTGTTGCCAGATGATGCAAGTCCTGAAAATATACAAGCATTATATTAGGAATGAAAAGAAAAAAAAATTGTTGTGAAAGGTACCTCTACTTCAACCTAAAATTCATATTTTTTTAAATTTTTTTCCTGAAGGTCTCTTGTTTGCAACTTTTATATCATCTGGGGGATTGCTTCTTCCATGTCCAATAAGATTGACTTGATCAAAATCATTGTTGGCCTTCAGAAGGTCATAGATGGTAAACTTATTTCCATCAGGACTTTGGAAACAGAAGGACTAGCTTTGCACCCAAGTTGTCATATGTTCTATGAAACCCAGATCAACCTTCCCAGTAAAAGAATTATTCCACAGGGTACACATCCACATTGGGGAGAAGAAATATGTAAAATGTTTTATGCTGATTGATGTCTTCTTTTAAATCGTTGTAATTTTGAAAAGATTTTTAAATGAAAAACATGTGAAAACCAGACATCAAATAATAAAAACCGGTTCTCACTAGTGGATGAGACCGGGTCGAACTCAGGGAACGGGAATATATCGTATTCAAGTACACAAATCTAAACTAATCTTTATTGCCGAATTATTGAAATGTAAAATGTTCAAGAAAAGTAATAACAACTAACTATTACAACAAATGAATACCCTTCGCAGAGGGCGTAAAGTGCAATATTTACAAACCCAATTAAAATTCCTAATTCTAAAAATAAAAGCAAAACGAAGCTTTATTCTTCGTACTTCGTGTCACGTAATCGCTTCCGCTCCAGTCTTGTGCTATCCTGCACAATTCAAAGGACACGAGCAGTACCAGAGATCGAAATAGAAATTGTACTAAACAACTTATTTAAATGCTAAAAATATTATGACTAAGCACTTTTACGTACTAAATTTAAAATCAAAACTAACTAACAACTAATTCAATTAACTAACCAGACAATAAACTAACTATGAAAACAAAACAAGAAATCAATGAAGGAACAAGAATTCAAGAATAAATAAAAAAATAATATTAATTCCAAAAATTAAAGAAAACAGGAAATGACTGAATGAAGAAAAAAAAATCAGAAAATGAAATTCAGAAAGTAAAAAAAAATCAGAATGTAAAAGAATACAGGACAAACAGGAAAATTAGTAAACGAACAACAGAAACAATTAGAAACAACAAGAAATGATTTAATTGAAAAAAAAACAGAATTAGAAATTCATCTCATCAGAAAAAAAACAGGAATTGACTTAAGAAAAAAAAAAAACTGAAAATCATAAAAAAAACAACAAACATGATATGCATGAAATTAAGAATCAAGAAATGCTAATTCAATTAAAATGCTGTAACAAACAAATCAAACAAAACAAAAACTGAATACTAAAAAAAAAATTAGCAGAAACAGGAAATCAAAAGACAAATGACCGAACATCAAACGATACTGGGAGATTACGAGCTGATCAAAACAGGATTCTACTAAGAAATTACAAAAATTAAAGGATGATACATATCTGCTGGTTATTCTTCAATAAGAAACATGTATTTACACAGACATACGATCAATTATATTTTTTTTTAATTTTTCTGTAAACATACTAACACAAGAACGATTGAACCGATTTTTCTTTTGTTTTTATGTAACAAAACAGAATCGATTGAAAGAACTAACTAATGAAAGCAAGACGAGAAGAAATTGATGAATGTGGAAGAAGATGAACATGAAGATGGCTTAAGAACTGAAGAAGAAGAAGAAGAAGAAGAATCGGATGAAGAAGAAGAATTGTAAGAAGAAGAAGCTGAAGAAAATCAGAAGACGAAGAAGAAGAATCGGATGAAGAAGAAGAAGATCTGAAGATGAAAGAAAAAGAAGCTGCAGAAGAAGAAGAAGATGCAGAGGATGAAGAAGAAGAATTTGGAGAACTTACCGTGAACTGAAGGGTTAGAGGAGAATGGCCGGCCTCCTCCCGTACGCTGCCGCCGTTGATGGAAGTCTCTCCACCGAAAAACAGGGAAGAAGAGAGAAAGAGGGAGAAGGGGAAGAAAGGATCAGGAGAAGTGGAGAGGAAGGAGAAGAAGAGAGGGCTGTAGCTCAGGAAGGGGGAGACGACCGGCTTTTTGCGATTTTGGGGGTTTTAAAGAACTCAAACCGGTTGGAACCGGTTTCAAAAAAAAAAAATCAGTTTTAAAACAATGCAAACCGGTTCCAGCCGGTTTGCTTATTCATTTTTTTTAGTTTTTTAAAATTCAACAACCTTGTAAACCGGTTTATTAGAATTTTTTTTTTCAAAAAGTTACAAACAAAACTTTATTTCATTTATAAGGAAAATAAAAACTATTCTACTAATTTTTTTTTCTTTTCTAAAAAAAACAAACATTTCAAATGATTTTAAAAAACTATTTTCTCTATTTTTTTTATTTTTAATTTTTAATTAAAAACTAACACTAGACTACTATGAATATAAAAAAAAAC
The DNA here is from genome assembly GCF_984573655.1 of Nuphar pumila. Lineage (NCBI taxonomy): Eukaryota > Viridiplantae > Streptophyta > Magnoliopsida > Nymphaeales > Nymphaeaceae > Nuphar > Nuphar pumila. The sequence continues at coordinate 39,900,359 of NC_143264.1, read as the reverse complement.
TAAAATATGTATAAAAAATGTAAAATAAAACTATTTTCCATACATTTTCTATTTTTAAATCATTTTAGCACATTTACTCTAAAACTAGCATAAAATTGGGTTTTTGAAACATTATTTTATAAAATCATGCATATTTAAATGTTAATTAACCCTGATTTATATGCATGATCAAATACCCCCATGCTTATGTTTTGCTAGTCCTCGAGCAAACTAGAAAAATGCACGAAATCAAAACTATCAACTAACTCACTTTCGTAGGAATCACGGTTGCATTTAGCTTATGCAACAAGCCCTTTCAACCCCTGGGTTACCCCAGTGGACGAGTAAGGTCTCGTGAGGGTTTGCAGTGATGCTACCCACAAACATCTCTGTCATGTATGCATAATATTACACATCCTCATAAGCAGTAGGTAATTAAAGACTTTGTTTTCACAAATATTTCCTATTATTTCAAAATCGAAATATAATTAGAGTCTTTTATGCACCACCACAGAAAAAGAATTTCTTTCACTTTTCTAAATATCACAATTATTTATGTTTTATTCTTAGAAAATCCAATAAAAACAAGTTATCATTTACTTATTCTCACTCATATGTTTTCTGCACAGGTTTTCTCAATCACACTTCTAAGCACTGAACTTTTCTCTCTTTTTCAGCTCTTTTCTCTCTCTTTTTTTCTCTTTTCACGCTTTTTCTTTTTGCGCACTTATTTTTCTCATATAGCTTGTGTGTGGTCTGCTTTTATGCCTTGTGCAATGTCAATATCTTCTATACTTTTTCAATACATCCCAAAAGATATCAACTAAGACATAAAAGTGACTTCCTTCATTCATCTTTATAACATGAGAGTCAAATATTTCAACTTGTATCTGTTCTCAGTTACTTAGGATCACAAAGTTTTCCACTCTCCTTTTCGAAAATGAAATTAAAAGTTTCAACTTACATCTAAGTTCCATCTACTAAGGATTGTGAAATTATCCAAACAACCTAACGCATGCTTTTTCTCACTTTTTGAGCTCATTTTTATGCTTTTGTTCATTTGCTTAGTTTTTCAAAAATACAACTGTGCATATTCATATTTATGATTCAAAATAAACTTTAACATGTATCTATCATCATTTCCTCGAAATCCGCATAAACAACCATAATTTTTAGATCTATGTCAGAAAAAATTTTCGTGGGGCTTAAAAATCCTCTAAAAACATCAGATTTGAAATAACATTCATATAAGTTCAAACTCTTTCTTTAAAAGTCTACTTTTCATGAGAGATGTGTAAACATGTGCAAGAACGTAAACAGAAATATCAAGGTGTGCAAACTACACCCTCCCCCATGCTTGAATGACACTGTCCCAGTGGCACTCCCCCATGCTTATATGAAACTAAGTGAATGCACATGTGAGGAAATAAATGAGGGAAAAGAGTAGAATAACCTGACATGAATTAAAAATATACGTCCTATGAATGTAATGAATGTAATGTATACATGACAAAACATAAAACTCATAGAATGAAACAAAAAGAACATGAAAAACTCATGAAAAAGTAAAAACAAAATAAAATCTATAAATTCTAAGCAAATCTAATAATATACAAGATATGGGTTGCCTCCCATAAAGCGCTAAGTTTCACGTCCCCAGCCAGACGGATCCCTGGAAAAATCCTTCATCGTCCATGAGATCAATGGACATGAAGTCAGATTCAATCGGACTCTCTATGAAAAATAGTGTCATCAGTGACACTGCGCACTATGTTCCCATCCTGTCTACCTCTAAATGACTCGAAGTGCCCGATCCAACTCAACTCACCTATCTGATTTTTACGTAATTCTAGGTGATCCTCATCTAATGATTCTTTATCCTCCTCATGAGGTGGATTACCCAATAACCAAGCATATTCTGCTTCTACAAGGTCTTGAATGACATCAACCTCGAAAGAAGCCTCCTCAACAGCAGGCCCTATAGCAGCACGAAAAATGTTTAGCCGTATCTTCTTATTTCCGAATGACACATCCATCGCACCAGTGCGGCAATTGATGCACGCATTGGCGATAGCTAGGAAGGGGCGACCGAGAATAATAGGAGTCTGCTGCGGGCTATCAACTCCCTCCATATCTAATATCACGAAGTCGACAGGGAAATAACAATCCTCTACCTTGACTAAAACATCTTCAAGTATCCCTCTTGGGATCTTGATAGATCTATCTGCGAGCTGAAGAGTCATAGGTGTAGGTTTCATCTCTTTCAATCCAAATTGGTCATAAAAGAAACCCGGCAAGATGTTAACACTTGCCCCAAGGTCGAGCAACGCACGCCCAACAGTGATGTTTCCTATGACGCAAGAGATGATAGGAGTCCCTGGGTCCTTGAACTTAGGTGGGGTTTGATGTTGCAATACTGCGCTCACCTGCCCGGTTAAATAAATCTTTTTCTGCACATGGGACGTCGACTTCCTTTTCTGCGTACAAAGTTCTTTGAGGAACTTTGCATATGCAGGGACCTGTTGAATAGCATCTAGTAAGGGGAGGTTTATTTGAACGTGCTTGAATATCTCAAGCATCTCTTGCATGTTCACTCCGGACTTACCTAATGCTCTCGGCCTTTCTAACGCCTTAGGAAAGGGAGCTTTGGGAATGTAGGATGGTGAAGGCTCAGATGGAAGAACCTTCTTGCTTTCCTGAGGTAAAATATTAGGGACAGACTGCTTCTCGCTTAACTTCTCTCTTTCTTCTGCAGCCTCCCTCGCTTGGTACTGCTTCCCACTCCTAAGGGTTACTACTTGAGCTTGCTCTTTATGTGCATCAGTCATATGCAAGCTACGCATGGGTTCCTTTCCCTTAGGGTTGACAATAGGCTGGCTAGGCAATGTCCCCTCACTTCGCCTGCTAAGTGCTTCGGCAAGCTGCCCCATTTGAGTCTCTAATTTTGCAATAGACTGGGTATGTGAGCTCAAAGCTTGCAAAATCTTATCCTCAAAAGATTGACTATGTAAAGGCTCATGAGACTGGGGTTGAGTATAAACAGGTTGGACTGGGGGATAACTGGATCTTTGAAATCCAGGTGCATAACCGCCTTGACTTGGTTGACTCTGGGAAGGGTTGGGTGGGTGGATCTGTGAGTTGCGCCATGAGAAATTGGGATGATTTCGCCAGCCCGGGTTATAAGTGTTGGAAAATGGATTAGGTACGGGCCTAGCGAAGTTTTGAGCCATCTGAGCTTGCTCTTGGACAAACTCAGGATATTGTGGCGCAACTGGGCACTCGAAGACATGGTGTGCAGGACTCGCACACAACGCGCACACCTGCATGGCAGGGGAGGGACCCAACAAAAACTGATCTAATTTCTGGGACAGTTGGTCTACCTTGTTGCTCAACTCAAGGTTCATCCCTAACTCGAAAATACCTGCCTTCTTAATGCTATCCTGTACAGGTGCAGCCCTATCGAACCGTGAGGCTGTCGCATGGTGCATCGAATTCTCACTCAATGTCTCAAAAAGCGATCATGCTTCATCCTCACTTTTGAGCATAAATGTGCCCCCACACGCGGCATCCACCATTTGATGGTTCTTTTCAGTAAGACCGTCATAGAAATATTGCACCAGTTGCCAGCGAAGCACCTGGTGGTGGGGACACCTGCGGAGAAGATCTTTTAATCTCTCCCATGACTCATGAAACTGTTCTCCTTCAATTTGGGAAAAACTGGTTATCGCTTTACGAAACTGGTTCGTTTTACCAATTGGGAAATATTTCTTTAAAAATTCTCTTTGCATATGTTCCCAAGTGGTAATTCGAACAATATCTAATGATTTTAACCAACTCTTCGCTTTGTCCTTCAGAGAGAAGGGGAACAGGGTCAACCTCATCGCATCATCTCCAAAGTTGTTGATTCGCACTGTCGAGCAAATCTCCAAAAATTCATCAAGATGACGATATGGGTCTTCATTACTAAGGCCATAAAACGAGGGTAACATTTGGATCACACTGGCCTTTATCTCAAAATGGTTTGCTCCTACATCAGGTCTTGTGATGCAGGAGGCGGGAGTGTAAGTGTTGGGCATGAAATACTCCCTCAGAGGACGAGTAATCTGCTGATTCTCAGCCATGGTTGCAGATCTCTGGGCTCTCCTAATAAGGGACTCGGGGTCCTCAATCGGCTCTACCAACTCAGGATCAAGTGAGCGTCGCCCTTGCATACACCTCGTAATAGACCGGTGTAGCTCACGTCCTAACTTTGGGTTTTCTACCTAACTAACGCACTAAGTGGCCAAACCACAAAAACCACAAAGCGAGTAACTAAAAACGACAAAAACTAAACAATCACCACGCAAGTAAACATAACATAGATGATGCAAAGAAATATAAAATCTATGTGTACGGTACCAATCGTACACAGTCACCTCTAAGGGGGTCCTAGTAGGTGGGCTGTGCAGAAAAGTAAGCTCTTCTCTAAGATATGCACATACGTGGTTCTAAACCTAAATGCAACACAAACACTAGACAATAAAGCGAATACTAATATTACGCCGTTCCCCGGCAACAGCACCAAAAATTTGATGTCTTCTTTTAAATCGTTGTAATTTTGAAAAGATTTTTAAATGAAAAACATGTGAAAACCAGACATCAAATAATAAAAACCGGTTCTCACTAGTGGATGAGACCGGGTCGAACTCAGGGAACGAGAATATATCGTATTCAAGTACACAAATCTAAACTAATCTTTATTGCCGAATTATTGAAATGTAAAATGTTCAAGAAAAGTAATAACAACTAACTATTACAACAAATGAATACCCTTCGCAGAGGGCGTAAAGTGCAATATTTACAAACCCAATTAAAATTCCTAATTCTAAAAATAAAAGCAAAATGAAGCTTTATTCTTCGTACTTCGTGTCACGTAATCGCTTCCGCTCCAGTCTTGTGCTATCCTGCACAATTCAAAGGACACGAGCAGTACCAGAGATCGAAATAGAAATTGTACTAAACAACTTATTTAAATGCTAAAAATATTATGACTAAGCACTTTTATGTACTAAATTTAAAATCAAAACTAACTAACAACTAATTCAATTAACTAACCAGACAATAAACTAACTATGAAAACAAAACAAGAAATCAATGAAGGAACAAGAATTCAAGAATTAAAAAAAAAACAATATTAATTCCAAAAATTAAAGAAAACAGGAAATGACTGAATGAAGAAAAAAAAAAATCAGAAAATGAAATTCAGAAAGTAAAAAAAAATCAGAATGTAAAAGAATACAGGACAAACAGGAAAATTAGTAAACGAACAACAGAAACAATTAAAAACAACAAGAAATGATTTAATTGAAAAAAAAACTGAATTAGAAATTCAGCTCATCAGAAAAAAAACAGGAATTGACTTAAGAAAAAAAAAAAAACTGAAAATCATAAAAAAAACAACAAACATGATATGCACGAAATTAAGAATCAAGAAATGCTAATTCAATTAAAATGCTGTAACAAACAAATCAAACAAAACAAAAACTGAATACTAAAAAAAAAATTAGCAGAAACAGGAAATCAAAAGACAAATGACCGAACATCAAACGATACTGGGAGATTACGAGCTAATCAAAACAGGATTCTACTAAGAAATTACAAAAATTAAAGGATGATACATATCTGCTGGTTATTCTTCAATAAGAAACATGTATTTACACAGACATACGATCATTTATATATTTTTTTTTATTTTTCTGTAAACATACTAACACAAGAACGATTGAACCGATTTTTCTTTTGTTTTTATGTAACAAAACAGAATCGATTGAAAGAACTAACTAATGAAAGCAAGAGAAGAAGAAATTGATGAATGTGGAAGAAGATGAACATGAAGATGACTTAAGAACTGAAGAAGAAGAAGAATCGGATGAAGAAGAAGAATTGTAAGAAGAAGAAGCTGAAGAAAATCAGAAGACGAAGAAGAAGAAGAAGAAGAAGAATCGGATGAAGAAGAAGAAGATCTGAAGATGAAAGAAAAAGAAGCTGCAGAAGAAGAAGAAGATGCAGAGGATGAAGAAGAAGAATTTGGAGAACTTACCGTGAACTGAAGGGTTAGAGGAGAATGGCCGGCCTCCTCCCGTACGCTGCCGCCGTTGATGGAAGTCTCTCCACCGGAAAATAGGGAAGAAGAGAGAAAGAGGGAGAAGGGGAAGAAAGGATCAAGAGAAGTGGAGAGGAAGGAGAAGAAGAGAGGGCTGTAGCTAAGGAAGGGGGAGACGACCGTTTTTTTGCGATTTTGGGGGTTTTAAAGAACTCAAACCGGTTGGAACCGGTTTCAAAAAAAAAATTCAGTTTTAAAACAATGCAAACCGGTTCCAGCCGGTTTGCTTATTCATTTTTTTTAGTTTTTTAAAATTCAACAACCTTGTAAACCGGTTTATTAGAATTTTTTTTTTCAAAAAGTTACAAACAAAACTTTATTTCATTTATAAGGAAAATAAAAACTATTCTACTAATTTTTTTTTCTTTTCTAAAAAAAACAAACATTTCAAATGATTTTAAAAAACTATTTTCTCTATTTTTTTTATTTTTAATTTTTAATTAAAAACTAACACTAGACTACTATGAATATAAAAAAAAACTAAAATATGTATAAAAAAATGTAAAATAAAACTATTTTCCATATATTTTCTATTTTTAAATCATTTTAGCACATTTACTCGAAAACTAGCATAAAATTGGGTTTTTGAAACATTATTTTATAAAATCATGCATATTTAAATGTTAATTAACCCTGATTTATATGCATGATCACTGATGCAGAGATATTAGTGAAGGTGGGTATACAGATACGAATGGTGGAACTGTGATAGTATTCAGATCTGAGGTTTCCAGAAAAGGCAAGCTAAGCTCCAGACCATGAGACAAGATCTCCTTGTCATGTGAACAACACAGCTTTCAGTAGATTACTTTCACCGTTTTATCTGTAATCACAGTGTTATTCCATCTTTATGAACCCCAAAAGTTGAGACAATAAAACTTTTCGGTGGGACTATCTGCTAAACCGGATAACTGTGACATGACCCAAAGTTTTGGAATCAAATTTAAGCTATAATAGCAAAATCACATTGAGAGTTCTTGTAAGTTCTTAAGTGTACAAGGCTATGAGGGTGCAAGAACAGGAGATTCATGGAAAAGCACTGCTAAGGCTGAAGCCTGACTATAATGCAGAACAAAGATGTATCCCAACAAAGGAACAAATATGAAGGCAACATGGATTGACTGATGGACATAAAATCGTAAGAAAATATGCAGAATGACTGACGCATAACTCTAGTAGTGACTCAGGGGAATGGAAAATGACATGGGATCAATAGATGAGACATATGAACTAAAAAAAAAAGGGGTAAGGAGAGACAATGAGACATTAAACCTAATATGCAGAACCTAAGTAAGACGCTTCAACAACAGACACAACATCTCCTTTCTGAAACCTAATATAACAATATATATATATATATATATATATATATATAAAACAATAAAACAAAGAAGCAGGATGATGTCGATCAATAGAAGACACAACATCATCTTCTCAGTGACAACCATACTCGTAATGACAACACCAGCCAATAAAATGTGGCCAAAGCGATGACCCCTGGAGCAAAATTTTGGTTAGGGGATAGGGATTTAACATACTAATTTAGCAGGAAAACACAAACTCCCCTCCTGATTGTTTCCTCATATATCTCCTTTCTGCAAATTTTCTTTCCTTGCACTAGTAATGGTCTATCCTCTATAGATCACGCTGACATTAACCGAGTGATATACAGATTTCTAGAAACAAATATAACTCACGCACGGGAATGTATATTTTAGAAGAATTCATCCTTTAGCCAAGATCCCGCTCGCCTCTATCACATCTTCAGAGGGGCATAGGATCGTTATGGAATGTGATTTCAACCCAGATCTGAAGCTTTGCAAGCTTGCAGACCTATTGTTTAATAAAAAGAAAAAAAGGAACGAAAAGAAAGAAAAAAATGGAACGAAAAGAAAGAAAAAAAAAGGAATGAAACTACGATGAAAACAAGAAGTCTGATATCAAAAGAAGGGAACATCATACGAAGCGGAAATTTAGACTCAAAAGGGAAATCGATATACAGCCTTGAATTAGTGAGAAAATGAGATTGAAAATCAAACGAATCATATAAAGGTATTGAATCTAGCAATATAAACAAAACAAAAATAAATAAATTATGAAACAGGGAAAATATTGGAACCCATTCGTTCCTTTTAATATGGCATGTTTACATAGACCGATACTTTCTATATGCAAGATCGACGCTATGGGGATGCTCTAATGGGGGCAAGAAAGAAAAATCAGAAAATAGCAGACAGGAGCGGTAGAAGGTTCCTACCTGGGCGCCTTGTGCTGCCGGATGGATGCAGAAAGACTAACCACTTTGATTAATCTGGAGATTGAAGACGAAAGGTCCCTTCAGTCGACCGAGAAGAGAGAAGCTGGTTTGCTTCTCTTTTCTGCAGGGTTTTTTTTTTACTCCATCGAGGGGAGGAAGAAGATGATCATGAAGCCAGAAAGGTAGAGGGGTGAAGGCTGGATTGTAATGGATGGATGCTCGATATTAACGGGATGAAGTGGATCAGAGGATGCACAGTGGAGAGGTGAAGAATGGATGAGGGATTCTCCTGTGTACTCCCCTTTTAAAGAGGAAGAAGAGAGTTCGAGAGAGAGGAGTCGTTGGAGATGGAGGGCCATCCAACAGGAGAGAAGGCGATGGCCGTTGCCATTTTCCTCAATTTCCAAAATTGGTTCTTCCTTCGGTTTTTCTAAAAAGTGGTTTTTGATTTTCAAAAAGGTGTTTTAAGAGAGGGTTTTTAACAAAACAAGTTTAAAAAAGAGAGTAAACTGCATAATTTCTGAATTTTTTGGATCTTTGATTTTCTGATTTTTTTTTTGTTCTTTTCTTGAATTTCTATATTTTTTTTGTATTTTTTGAAGACAAAATTCTAAAAACTAAGGAATTTAAACTACTTTTACAAAATTTCAAAAATATTTACAAAAGAAGAGTTTTCCTGAAAAATCCGGGTTATTTTAGGGAAATTTCTTTAGAAAATGGGTTTGGATCCAGGTTTTGAGAAAATGTTTGAGTTTTAAAACCCGAATCGAGAAATACAACGTGATGGATCCAAACGGATGTCGGATGGACTGTCTGAGCTATTTAAAAACTATTTTTGGTATTTTCTGTATTTTTTTAATTTAAAAGTTGGACAACGAGACTCATATTTGGATCTGGACAATGGATCCAGATCCGAAATCAAGTCAGATATATAAAATGAATTTAATTTCAGTAAAACTTGAGAAATGAACTGGAATTTAGATTTAAAAGTGACTCAATTGCTCAAAAAATGAAATCAGGGGCAAAAAGGGAATATTTAAAAGATTTTGGAAAATTTGGGGTGTTCACAATTATGTAACCTGCTGTATCTTCCTGTTCAATGATAAAACACCATAATACTAACCCTCAACTAGGCATCCACTATCATTATAGTGACTATCACTGTTATAGAGCATGCTTACCATTTATATCAGCATGATGCACTTTATTGCACACTTGCTGCATCTTTACCATAGCATGTTCTGCATATAGTGAATCACATTCTCACGATTCTACTCTTCATTGCATCTCACTATTCCATGCTCACAGCAGTGTCAAGCATTGCTTGTGGTTTCCTATATTTCCAATTAATCCTAATTCTATCTATGCCCTACCAATTGCTATACACTACATTTTTCTGCAATTTGTGTACATGTCATCATGATTACCACAACATATGCATAAATTTTTTGTCCTTTCTTTTTCATGCCAGTACATTCTCCATAATATTTCCAGTTGATAGTCAACATGGATATCATTCATATATCCACGTAGGTATTTCATTTAAATACATATATATGGCCTCACTTAGTATGAATGACATAATTAGGTACATATGCATGTTCGTTTAGGATATTATATACCTATATTCCATACTCACTTTCACTTGGCATACTATATATCCATCTTGTCTCTAACTTAACCCTTTAAAATTCCTTCCATATTTTGCTTCATATTAACTCTATAGTTTTGAAGGAAATGTATGAAAATGGTTATTTCTCTTTGTGGCTTAGAAAATTGTAATCTCAGTTTCCATTGTAATAGCTTGATTGTAATGAGAATTTACATTCCCTCTATTAGATTAGAATGTATGAGCATGCATATTTTCTAGAATTATGTGTTTCATATTATTTTGCTATTTTCTCTAAAAAATTCACGAATGAGAACACGAATGACACGTGCACCATTCTAATAAAAGGTGATTAAATTCTAAGTTGACGATTTGCATCAATGGCCATAGTCAAGGTGTGAACAAAACTTATGGTTTTCATCTTTTATGGAATAACACTAGATTCACACTAGATCTCCTTAAAAAATCATCATATTTTTAAATATTTTCTTCCTTTATCAGAGTTTAACTTAAAATTAACTCAAAATATATATCAATGGTCATAGTCAGGATATATTGAGAGTTAATCTCATTTTAAACTCTATAAAGGCACCAAAACATGTTTTATTCTTCACTTGAATTTAAATATGATTATTATATAATACATTCAATGACCATAGTCAGGACTGTATTATATCTTCAATCTTATTTCAATTCATTTAAAGAATGAAATATGGTTTTCAAAAACCCAATTTCAAATTCTTTTAATTCATTCATTATTTAGGATAGAATTACATCATATTTTCAAAATTCTTTTCATATTATTTCAAAATCCAAGTGATTTTGAGATAATTCTTTAAATATCTTCTTCACTTCTCAAATCAATTCTTATTTATAAATTCAAATTCATTTTTCTATTTCTCAAATTCTATCTCATTCTTTTAATTCAAACTTAACTTTCAAAGTCCAATTTGACTTTGAAATTTCAAACTCATTTTTATATTCAAAATTTAATTAGCATTTCAGATCAAATTTCAAAGTTCAATTTAACTTTGAAATTCCCGATTCATCTCCTGATTTCAAAACTCAAGTTTTAAATCAAGTTTATTCTTTGTTTTCGAAAATCTCCAAAGTTCCAAAGATTGAGTCTTGATTCTCAATTGAAAATCAAAGTTTTGAGATTGATTCCGAATCTCAAAATTCGATTTTTCCTAAGCTTAAAGCCCACTTTTCAATTCAAATTTGGATTTCCAAAACCCAGATCCATCCTAAAAAGCCTCATTTGGATTTTCAAAATTCAACTCCATCTTGGATTCTAGACTTCGGATCCAATTCCATTTTGGATTCTAGATTCCGGATTCAACTCCATCTTGGATTCGAGACTTCGGATCCAATTCCATTTAGGATTCCAGATTCCGGATTCAACTCCATCTTGGATTCCAGACTTTGGATTCAATTCCATTTAGGATTCCATATTCCAGATTCAATTCCATCCTAAAATCCAGATCTAAAATCCAATTCTGTTTTCAAAATCCACCTAGGTTCAGGATCCATTCTAGCTTTAGACTTTAAATCTAGAATTCAATCCCATTTCAAAAATTCCATCCCAAATTTGAATTCTAGATTCAAAATCAAATTCAAAGTTCATTCTGACTTTGAAAATTCATTTTTTACTTCAAAATTTCTATCTCAGTTTCAAATCTCCCCTTTCCTTCATTTCTTCAAATTCAAGATTTATTTTCAAGTCTCTGATTATTCCAAGACTTGGGATTTCAAGTCTCTTCTTCGAGATCTATTTAAAAATCCAAGTTAGATGCAAAATCTAACTTTTTCAAACCAATTTCAAATCTTTGAATCATTTCTTCATTCCATTATCAAATTCATCTCAGAATCACTTGAAAAATCCCAAAAATTCTAAATTATTTTCTCAAAAGCATACATCTCTACATTTGCATTAACACAAGCATGATTCTTTATGCATTTAGACTTAGAATAAATTCTTAGATCATATTTTAGCAAAGCAAAAAGGCATAAATTCGATCTTTGGTTCGATTACCCCTGGTAAAGGCACAAGGAACGCTCGAACCTCGTACCGACAGGCAAAACCCGTCTCTCCATTTTTCTTGCAAATATTTAAAAAATGGAGGTGAGTAATTTTCAAAACTTTTTCAAAATCAAGGTCAAGTGAGACCTTTGCAAAAGGGTTCCTCTTTCTTCTTCTTTTTCTTTTCTCTCTTCTCTTCTCTCTTTTATTCCCCTTCAAAAAAGAGAATAGAGGTTAGAAAAGCTAAGAGAAAGAAAAGAGAGAACCAAGAGGAAAATTTTTGCAATGATCACAGAAGTTGGCAACCGTGATGGGACTCGTCTTCGTCCGATCGGATTTTTGCCTTTTGCTTTGCTTTGACATTATCTAAGTCTTTATTCTACAAATGTTAGCTTCATTTCTATGCAAAACCTTAGGATCCTAGACTCTGTCCTAGCTGACATAATGCATATACGATCTAAGTATGGTTTGGTAGGACCATATTGAGGAGATTTATGTATGCTCACTTAGACTTAGGTCTGAAATACAACTCTCCTCAATTCTAAGGATTGAATGCAAACAATGTATGCAAGTGTATGCTTCTCTTCATTTAAATTCTATCTCTTTTAGGAACTTGCATTAGAGACATCTGGTTTTATTGCATGTTAAACATGTTTTCGAAAACATCCCTACCTATATTGTCCCGGTCTTCACGTTGCTGGGTTGTCTCACTGAACCATAGTTCGAGAGAGAGCCTCACAACTGAACTACTTATTTGGGTTAACACCCCCTACCACGTACCTAAGGGCCATAGTCCGAGGTATATCGGTAGGTGCTCAAGGATGTTGGGGAGCCATTACCTTAGGACCAGAGAAATATTTTATATGCCACGTACGTCGAGCCTCGACTTGGGTATATCGGCATACCTTGATTGGAATCAGATGATCTGAACCATAGAGTTAGGATTAAGGTTCTACAAGCCATTTTCAAATATTGCATTTAGAGTCAGCCTTTAGGGAGTGCTGTATGCGCATCCTTGTTTGTGCAGCTATGATTATGCGATGTTTTCTGGTATTCTCCTATATATATCAAACCTTTTCCAAACCTTGGGTATATTATTCAAAATTTTCTCTTATTTTTATAAACACAGTGTACATTTTTCCGCTATCTACATTTTTTTCTCTTTTGTATCAAATTTTCTTCAAAACCTTAGAAATCCCTTTTTTAAATTTCCTTGATCTTTCAAAATTTTCAAGATTTGTGTCTATTCTCTTTTCTTCAAAAGTCTATTCGTAAGTCCTGTATTCTATCTGATCTTCTTCATTCTTCTTTGCCCCAGTATTATTTTGATGGCATCCAATTCCCTTGATGTTGTCTTTCCCAGAGATCATGTCTTCTATCAGATAAGAGATGGATCCCCAGATCATCGGGTTATCCAGACTCATTCCTTCTTCCCTCGGTAGTATTATTCCTGGTTCACCACCTTCTCGCGTATGTTCCCAAACCACTTGGATGACTGTGGATTGGAGATGGCATCAGCAGTGGGCAAGCAGACCATCAATGAAAGTCTGATTCAGGCTATGGCAGAGCGGTGGAATCCACGTACCTGCACATTTTGGTTTTCATTGGGAGAGATGACTCTACTAGTGGACAAATTCAATGACATCATGGGATTGACAGAGCCAGCTAGTCAGCCGGATGATCCTGTCGAGCAACAATTTTTAATCATCGTGAAAGGAGTAGATGTTCGAGAAGCTTTAGTCAGAGCAATAGGGAGCAGATCTTGGCCTCTCACCGAGACCAGTGGAAGTAAGTTTATTGACATGTTTGGACTCTATCGCAAGTATGGAGCTTACGAGGAAGTTGACACCTTGTCTCGAGCAGCGAAAAACAGAATTCAGCATGCCATGGTTCTATGCACAATAGGATTAACATTCTTTCAAGATGGTCAAAATTTTGTTGATGTCAGAACTATCCAGCTCTTTCAAAGGTGGAGAAACAAGCAGACTCATCATCTTTTAGTTTTCATGGCCGCCTTAGCCTTTCTCTACCAAGGCTTAGCTCGCTTTGATCTTGAAGAAACCATTTTGGTAGAAAGATGCACCTACGCTTTGCAGTCTTGGTTTCTGCGACACGTGCCATCAAAGGTTAGTTCCTTCAGGTTCAATAATAAGAAACCAAAGTCTATCATTCAGTGTCGAGCTTTGATCGAGGGTCTGCATCAGGAGGAGATCGTTTGGGATTACTTCAACTGGCAGGAATCAGTTCCTCGCTACACTTATGCCCGTGACAAACGTTACAGATTGTTGGGGCCCTTCTTCTGTGTCGACTATCGGCCAGAGAGGTGTCTCAGACAGTTCTCGCAGTGGCAGGTTGGTGTCAACACTCGTTTTCTGGCAAGCAACATGCCAGAATTCGATCTGCAGTCGAATCAGTGGTCTGGGGCATACCATGCAGCCAAATACACCTGGGATTCCTTCATTTCTCTTTCTGTATTTCCTGGACCCAATGTATCTACTGAATATCAAGAATGATGGCAAACTATCTGTCCACCCTCTCTTTGTCTCTGAATCTATTATCAATAAAATTTACTTTTAGTTCTACTGAAAAGCATTTTGGGTCAAATATTGTTTTTAAGCATAAGATAGCTGCAATGCTTGTGGCGACCTTATCCCCGACAATGGGGACACTCTTTTAAATATCTTCCTCATTTATCTTCAATATCTTTTATCATGGTTGACGACCTCGCCTAGGTAACAAGGCACATTTTCCAGTTGTCATGAGAATGATGACGCAATTGTCACAAAATCTTATGATGACCCAATCCTTGGTAATAGGATAATCCTTTTAATTATCTACCACATCCCCCATTCTTTTCTCAAAATTTTGTTTTGAAAAGGTTTTTCCTCGCTCTAACCATTCCCTTATTCCAGAGAAAGCATTGGCATTGTCAGAATGGTTCAGACAATAACTGGAAAGGAAACAGTTCCTCAACACAACGACAATGAGGTCGAAGGAATGGACTGTCCTAAATTAGTCAGAGGACAAGGTCAGAACAAGGGAGATGATATCGATCCCGCTATGTATGGTCTGTTTCAGAAGATGATGGCCAGGATGGTGTCAGAACAAGTCGAGGCCAGTCTGAAAAGGGCAATTCCTAAGAGCAAACTGAAGAAGAAGGTTGTGAAAAAGCAGGTCAGGATCTTCAAAAAGAAAGTTCAGCCAGACAGTACTTCTGAAGATACAGAATCAGCGAAAGAAGAGTCAGAAGAGGAAGAGTAGTTTGTCTTTAGCCAGAATCCTCCACGACAGTTTGTAAAGATCATTGAAGAGCCCGAATCTGTGAACAAGCCTAAGTACGGGACTCCCGCTGAGGACCTGATGCACGAGCAATTGAGGGAGATGACTCGAGCAATCAAAGATATTCAGGCCAAGAGCACAGGCAAGTAAACCTACATTGGCGAAGATTTCTATGATGGCCTTGATGGGGACGATGATTTGGAGAATCTTCCTCAAAAAATCCTCAAATTTGATGGAACGGGCAATCCAAAAGCTCATTTGGCCACATTCTATGTGGAATGCGGCCGTTTCAGGAAAGATAACAGGGCTTTGTTCATTTGCTTCCCGCGCAGCTTGGAAGGAACAACAGCCAGATGGTATGCAGACCACATCAACCCTATCGAACTACGAGAGTTCGATACAGTAGTGAACTTATTCATCGAGCGCTTCATGTTCAATGTTGAGGCCTTGCCCACTCTCAACCATTTGTATAATCTGAAGCAAAATGAGAGCGAGAGAGCAGGAGAATTCATCCACAGGTGGAGAAGTACCTATAACAAAATGAAGGTTCCCATCACAGAGGAGCATGCCTTGCAAATCATCCTCAATATTTTTTCCCAACCTTTGAGGAATTTCATCTCCACGTCTCCTGCAAAATCATTCATCAAGTTGATTGAGAGAGCCGAATGACTCAAAAGAGGACTAGACAATGACCTTTATGAAGGTTATCTGTTCGTCCGCGGTAACTCTGAGCAGAATAAGAAGGCACATTTTACCTATTCCACAAATATTTCAGGCAGTAGCAATGGTACCAGCAGCAAGAAAAACAAGAAGAACCACAATAAGAACTCAGGAAGTTCTAAGGCTGAAAGAACGAATTCTGCAGCCCAGATGGGAAAGTTCGTCAAGCCCCAGCCTGTTCAGCCAGTACCACAACCCGAAGAAAAACATCAGATGAAACCAAAACACGATGGCTGGAGTTATGATAGAGACTTCACAGCTCTAGAGCAATCCTGGGAAGATGTTTTGGAATATATGTTGTCAAAAGGTATGGTCAAACTCCCTAAGGTGGCTGATCCTCTAGTCGTTATGGGTAAATGGATGAAAAAATTCTGCAAATTCCACCGAACTGTAGGACATGACACAAAACATTGTTTTGTCCTCAAGAATATCATCAAGGATTGTATCGACAAAAATCTGTTGATCGAGGATGAGGATGAAGAGCAACCTGAGATCTTATCCAAATCTTTCCCGAAACATTCTGTTTCAGTTGTTTCAGAACAAGTATCTTTCCCTCAGAACAATATTCAACCATGTTCTAGCCAGGACATTCAGGATCAACATCAGGTCCTAGTGTTGCGTCAGGCACAGTCTTCCACCAAGAGGGTGAAGATCACTTCAATTCTCAGCAACAAGAAACCAGTCAGTGAGCCAGCAAAAGCAACAACAGAAGTTGCCAAGCAGATTCCGAGGATTCCAAGGCGCTTCATCAAGCCAACTTCAAAGAAGAATAAAGATGCTAAATTAGTTCAAAAGCCTATCACGGCTTTGTCGAACATCTCCATCCTGAATTTGACCCATGCTTCTTCTGAACATAAGCAGGTCCTAGATGATCTGCTAAGAAAGATCAAGGTCAAGCCGAGCATGACTCCGCAGGACATGGCTCAGATCGTCAACTAAGCCATGATGAACGCACCAATAACTTTTTTAGATGAGGATTTGCTAAAGCCTCATACTTTTCACAATAATGCTCTTTATATAGTAGCGCGGACAGGCATGATTGTCCCTCATGTGCTCATAGATGGAGGCAACAACCTCAATATTTGTCCGAAGATGACAGCTAAGGCCTTGGGCCTGAAGGAAGAAGAGTATGTGACAGATCCCATAACCATCTACGGCTTCGACAATCACGGGCAGACTGTCAAGGGAAAAATCTTCCTTGAAATCTTCATTAATTATTCAGTGTACACTGTGTTGTTCCACGTGGTAAATGTGTCGCCCACATACAATCGTCTGCTAGGGCGCACTTGCATCCACAATGCCAACGCTGTTCCCTCTACTCTTCACCAATGCATAAAGTGGTCAAAGGGAGGCATGATCACCATGGTTTTGGGAGAAGATCTGGAGGAAAGACTCCTGCAGCCCATGATTCCTCGTCCTACTTTCACTGCTGACATCTCGAGCATCTGGGAAGTTAATGAAATTAATCTTAGTGATAGTCTGGATATGCTCAAGCTAAAAGAAGTCCAGTCAACAAAGAATGTCGCAGAAGTGGTTCAGTGGAAGGGACCTCACTTCTTCAAGCTCGGAGGGCACCTCAATTGCGCTTCTCTCAAGGATCATCCCCTGTTCTCTCAGTTTGAAAAAGCCAAGAAGGGATTCAATCTTCTGATGAAGCATGGCTACCAGCCCTTCAGAGAACTTGGTAAGAACGAGGATGACATCCTAGAGCCGATCATCCCTGCTCGACACATCACCGATGCAGGTTTGGGTTTTACTGGCCAGACGTCAGGCAGAAGAACTACCTTCATCAAAGGGGCAGAATGAAGACAATGCCTTTGTTTTCTGTTTTCTTTTTTCCTATTCTCTTGTCATCTTGTAGGGACAACTCAGTCCCAGTTTTTCCTTTCTTTTATCAAATCATCTGTAAATATCAAAGTTGTTGTTTCCAACTTCAATCTATCAATGAAATTTTGATATTTTCTCTTCACATCTTGGCATATATGATTCTTTGCTTACATTTTGTCTATGTCATCATTTTTTGTTTCTGTACAAAAGGCCATTTTTGAATTTCTTACTTTTTCTCAAAAATCTTCTTTGCGCTTTTCAGGATTGCCAAAATCATGGCTCCTAAATTTCTCAAAAGGCTCGTTATCAATCTCAATTTTTCTCAAAATAACTCCAAACCGGCCAGAATCTGCATGGCAAAGGCAGTGGCAGGGGTCAGCAAGATGACAGAACAGATTGGAGAGCTAGCAGAGTTTGACTCAGCGATTCAAGAGTTGCCAGAATTTGCCAGTATTCAGAAACAAGATGAACCATCGCCTTTGATTCAGGATCCGACAGAGGATGTCAATATTGGTTTAGAGGATGATCCGAAAATCCTCAAGTTTGGTTTCAACCTAAGCCCAGATGAGAATGAAAGACTCATCCATTTTCTCAAGCAACATCAAGAAGTCTTCGCTTGGACTTATGAGGATATGCCAGGCTTAGATCCCAAACTGGTCGAGCATCGTCTTGTACTGAAGACAGACTGCAAGCCAATAAAGCAGAAACTCAGGAAAATGGATCCTCGAGTCACATCGCAAGTTAAAGAAGGACTTGAGGAGTTATTAAAGGCAGGATTCATCCGAACTATTGATTATTCAGACTGGTTGGCGAACATCGTAGCAGTTCCCAAAAAGAATGTCAAAGTCCGAATCTGCATTGATTTCAGGGATCTCAATAAGGCCACCCCAAAGGATGATTATCCACTCTCCAACATCGATCTTTTGATCGACAACACGGCAGGCCATGCCATGTTTTCCTTTATGGACAGATACTCAGGCTACAACCAAATCAAACTGGCCGCTCGTGACCAATCAAAACTTCTTTTACCACGCCTTGGGGTACATTTTGCTATACAGTCATGTCATTTGGGCTCAAGAATGTTGGGGCAACCTATCAGAGAGCTATGACAGTTATTTTTCATGACCAGATGCATAAGAACATGGATGCCTATATGAATGACATTCTGGTCAAGTCCAAAGAAGGAGAGGATCATCTCGATGCTCTCAGCCAAGTCTTTGAGAGGCTCATTCTCTACAAGCTGAGACTCAACCAGCAAAAGTGTGTCTTCGGAGTAGAGTCACGTAAACTGCTTAGCTTTATGATCAGCAAGAAAGGAATAGAGGTGAATCTAGCTAAGGCAAAAGTGATTATTGATATGCCACCTCCTACCAATCTCAGAGAGATGAGGAGCATTCAAGGGCGCATTCAATCGATTTGGCGCTTCATCTCTAATCTGGCCATGAGATGTGAGCCCTTCAATCACTTGTTGAGAAAAGAAGTGAAATTCGAATGGGAAACAGAATGTTAGCTTTCTTTTGAGTGCATCAAGCAATATCTACTCAATCCACCCATTCTGAAGCCACCAGAACTGAGAAAGCCGCTTCTCTTGTACATTTCTGTCAATCAAAATGCTTGTGGCGTATTTCTTGCACAGTATGAAGAAGGCAACCGAATAGAACATGCCATCTACTATGTAAGCAAGACTTTCATCGACTATGAAAAGAGATATTCTCAGATGGAAAAGACGTGTCTAGCCTTAGTATGGATGTGTCAAAAACTGAGACATTATCTGTTGGCATCAGAAATCAAAATTTTGTCTAGGCTCAATCCTCTCAAGTACATCCTTGAGCAGCCTTTTCTTACAGGATGGATTGCAAAATGGCAAGTCCTCTTGATGCAATACGACTTGGAGTATGTGTCTCAGAAGTCGATCAAGGGTCAGTCTATCGCAGATCAGTTGGCAGATTTTTCGTTGACAGAAGAGATCAAGGCAGAAGATGATTTTTCTGACGATCACATCTGAAATGTTCAGCAATCTTCTATTACGACAATGAAGCCATACATGATACTTCAAGTACAAGGTTTTGATGATGAGCAAGTGGAATCAACTGCATTTCAGTTAAGGCTATGAAGAAATTAAAGAATTCAGTGAAGAATCTTTGAAGACTAGTGTGCAAATGTTTAATTAATTGAAAGTCTTAGATTCTTGTAAGAGCCTTACTTAGAGTGCATATTTAGGTTGCATTTCACCTTAAAAGTCTTTAAAAAAACTTTTCTAAAAAGAACCCTCATGAAAATCTTTTTAGAAAACTCTTTTCTTAAATTTTCATGTTTATTAGTCGACCAATAGACTTACCAGACGACTAATCCTTTCGCGCCATATTTTCTAAAAAGTCATTTTTGTCAAATTAGTCGACCGAAGGTTTTATCAGTCGACTGGACATAATGTCTGTTTTTTGGAAAATTAGCAGCAGTCGACTAATGGTTTTATCAGTAGACTGAACAGAACATGTGTTTTCTAAAAATTTAGCAGCAGTCGACTAATGCTTTTTATCAGTCGACCAAACAGAATGTTTGTTTTTCAGAAGATTTTAGCAGCAGTCGACTAAAAGGTTTTTCAGTCTACTGATGATATTATCAGTCGACTAACTTTTCTCAAGTCGACTAAGTTTCAAAAGTTCAGATTTTCAAACGGCTCGATTAACAGATCAGTCGACCGACGATAACTGTCAGTCTACTAATAACTAACTATTAGTCGACTAACTGATGTTTCAGTCGACTAATTTTGCCATTTTCCTGAAACTTCAAAAAGGCGTATCTTTTCATTTTTCAAACATTTTGATCGTTCGAAATGGATAGTTTTGATACCCTTTCATACTCTCAACGTATGTTAAACTTTATCTATAAATATGAGTGCATTTTACACTCATTACAACAAGAATTCAATCGATTTGAATCATTTACTTATTGCTTTTCACTCCTATTCATTCAAGTATTTGTTTTCTCACTCACGTGATATTTTCACTTCAGTTTTTCACTCAAATCACTTTGAGAGATAGTGAATTCATGAGTAAGAGTATTTCAACAACCTCAAAAGCCAATTGCATCTCATTTGCATTCAAAAGAAAGGCTCATAGGTTGTATTGTAAGTTGTTACTTATTTTCTGTAAAAAGAAGGACTCCTTGGTGTAAAGGAGTTGTTTGCTTTCAGTAGGGTTGTTACTGAAAGTGGGACCAGTTATGGTCTGTGTGATCTTGTAGTTTACAAGGTTGATAGTAGAAATCTCAAACGGTTTTTTCTTGGGGACTGGATGTAGGTCGGGTTAGACCGAATCAGGATAAAATCTTGTGTTCTTTGTGTGTTTGCTTTGAGATTTGCAAAATCATTCAATATTCCGCAGACAATTTTTTAAAAGCACTATTCACCTCCCTCTAGTGCTTGTTGCCTCGATCCTAGTGCACTTTCATTTGGTATCAGAGCACAGGTTTGCTATTACTTTGATTTGACCATCATCTAGCATGGCAACTACAACATCTCAGCACAAAGAAGGAAGCTCCTCTGTTCGTCCTCCTCTCTTCGACGGAACAAACTATGGATACTGGAAAGTAAGAATGACAATATTCTTGCAATCATGGATCTCGATATCTGGAGAGTTGTTTCAGAAAAGTACCAAACTCCATCAACTGATTTCAGCCGATGGACCGATGATGAAAAGAAGACTGCTTCACTGAATGCAAAAGCCATGAATGCATTATATTATGGCGTTGACAAGGTAGAATTCAATCGCATCTCTCAATGCTCTACAGCAAATGAAATTTGGCATACTCTTCTAGTAACTCACGAAGGTACATCAAAGGTAAAAGAATCTAAAATTGCTTCTTTAGTTCATAAATTTGAATTGTTTAAAATGAAACAAAATGAATCTATATCGGACATGGTAACTAGAATGACCGATATAACTAACACTTTGAAATCCCTTGGAAAAGAATATTCACAAGTGGATTTAGTCAGAAAGATTCTAAGGTGTTTAACTCCTGAATGGGAGAGAAAAACCACTGCTATTGAAGAAGCAAATGATCTCAATACTCTCACTCTTGAAGACTTAGTTGGTAACCTAATGGCATATGAGGTCCAACTTCAAGACAGACAAGAAGAAGAGCCTAAGAAGAAATCTCTTGCTTTTAAGGCTACTTCTGACTCAGAAAATTTAGAAGAAGATGAAGATGAAGATATTGCCCTCATCACAAGGCAATTCAGAAGATTCATCAAAAAGGAAAGATTTCAAAGAAAGGCAAAGAAAGCAGATTCTTCCATTCCCAATGAAGTAAAGTGCTTTAACTGCAAAAAGGCAGGACATATCAAGAAAGATTGTCCTCTTCTCAAATTCAAGCCCAAAGACCAATTCAAGAAGAAAAAGGCATTTCAAGCATGTTGGGATGATAGTGACTCCTCTTCCGATGAAGAATCAAATGAAGAAGTCGCCAACATTGTTTTGTAGCACAAGAAGATTCGGTAAGTCAATTTGACTATGATGAGTTATTTGAAGCATTTAATGATTTATATGCTAAATTTAAGAGTCTTAGTTCTAAAAATAAAGAGTTAAAAACTGAAAATTTAACTCTTGACTCTCAAAATAAAGTGTTACTTCAAGAAATAGAAGATCTCAAGAAGGAAAATTCTTGCCAAGGACTTGAGATAAAAGAAATTGGAGTTAGAACCAATCTCTTACAAAAAGAAATATCTAGTCTTAAAGAAAAGTCAAATGATCTTCTTTCTATAGTGACCAAATTCACAAATGGTCAAGAGAATCTAGAAAAACTTCTTGGTTCTCAAAGATGCTCG
Source organism: Nuphar pumila (assembly GCF_984573655.1). NCBI lineage: Eukaryota > Viridiplantae > Streptophyta > Magnoliopsida > Nymphaeales > Nymphaeaceae > Nuphar > Nuphar pumila. The sequence goes on along the minus strand of NC_143264.1, from coordinate 39,877,698 downwards.
GTTAATAAAACCGGATTGGGATATATCTTCTTTGATACTCAAAATAGACCAAACTATGTGGTGAAAAATCAAAGACGTTATTCTCAACCTTTTATTCATAGAACTAAACTTTCTAGTTCTAATAGAAATGCATCTAGATATGATTATTCTAGACATGTTTATTCTAAATCCTTTTATAGAAAGAATATTTATTATAAAAGGAAACCAAAATCCAAATGGATATGGGTTCCTAAGACTAACTCTCATGGACCCGAAAATAGAAAGGGGTCAAATGCTCTGTTTTCTGATTTTGTTGTAGGTACACAACATAAGGAGCAAATGGATATTGGACAGCGGCTGTTCCAAACATATGACTGGAAGGCCAGAGTTATTTTCCACCCTCCAAAATAAGGATGGAGGAACCGTCACCTTTGGTGACAATAACAAGGGAAAAATGATGGGTATTGGTAATATTGGTAATCCAAAATTTCCCTTGATAGAAAATGTTCTTTTAGTAGATGGTTTAATGCATAATTTAATATCTATCAGTCAATTATGTGATAAAGGTTTTCATGTTTCTTTTGAAAATGATTTATGCTTAATTTCTGATTTTCAATCTAAAAAGATCATTTTTAAAGGTAAAAGAAAAAACAATGTGTATGAACTATATCTAGATGAATTACCCTTTTTTAATGAAAAGTGTCTTATTGTTTCAAATGAAATTCAATGGTTATGGCACAAGAGACTTGGACATGTTAACTTTAAAATTATTTCAAAGTTATCCAAGAATGATCTTGTAAGAGGCCTACCTAGAATACCATATAAAAAGGATCACTTATGTGATGCTTGTCAAAGGGGTAAACAAATCAAGAGTTCTTTTAAAGCAAAAGATATAGTTTCAACAAAACGTCCTCTTGAACTTTTACATTTAGATCTATTTGGACCATCTAGAATTCAAAGTTTGAATGGTAGCAAGTATGCTTTTGTTATAGTAGATGATTATTCTCGGTTTACATGGGTGATTTTTCTAAAAAGCAAAAATGATGTTTTTTTCAGAATTTTCTAAACTTTGTAGAAGAATTACAAATGAAAAATCTACATCTATTATTAAAATTCGTAGTGATCATGGTGGTGAATTTGAAAATGAATCTTTTCTAAAGTTTTGTGATTTACATGGTATATTTCACAACTTTGCTTTTCCTAGAGCGGCTCCACAAAATGGAGTTGTTGAAAGAAAGAATAGAACTTTGCAAGAATGTGCTAGAACCATGCTTCAAGATAAAAATTTACCAAAATACTTTTGGGTTGAAGCAATTAATACAGCATGTTATGTCTTAAATCGTGTTCTTATTCGACCAATTTTACATAAAACATGTTTTGAATTGTATTATGATCGTATACCAAAGATCTCATATTTCAACATTTTTGGTAGTAAATGTTTCTTGTTAAATACCAAAGATAATCTTGATAAGTTTGATTCAAAATCAGATGAATCAATATTTCTTGGATATTCTTCTAGAAGTAAAGCATATCGTATTTTAAATAAAAGAACATCTTGTATTGAAGAATCTTTACATGTTGCATTTGATGAGAATTGTGAGCAGGTTATACCTCTAAGCGAAGGAGAAGAAGTAATACTTCAAGAAGAACCCTTGATAGAGAGTACTTCTCAACAAAATATTCCTCTTCAACCTGTTTGGAAAGAAGTTCCTAATCATCCACATGAACAAGTTATTGGTGAAATAAAGAGTGGTGTCCAAACTAGAAGGCAGTTAGAAAAAATATATTGCAAATGTTGCTTTCATATTTAAATTACAACCAAAGAATATCAATGAGGCTTGTGTTGATGAATTTTGGCTTTTGGCCATGTCTGAAGAACTTAACCAATTTACTAGGAATGATGTTTGGGATCTAGTTGATAGACCAAAGGATCATCCGGTAATTGGAACAAGATGGGTCTTCCGAAATAAGCTGGATGAAAATGGTGAAGTCATTCGTAATAAAGCAAGGCTAGTGGCACAAGGCTATAATCAAGAAGAAGGCATAGATTTTGATGAAACCTATGCACCAGTGGCTCGATTAGAGTCAATTCGAATGATGCTTGCTTTTGCTAGTTACATGAACTTCAAGTTATATCAAATTGATGTTAAGAGTGCATTCTTAAATGGACACATCAATGAAGAAGTTTATGTAGAGCAACCTCCAGGCTTTGAAAATGAGAAATATCCAGAAAAAGTCTACAAATTGAAAAGAGCTTTGTATGGACTCAAACAAGCACCAAGAGCGTGGTATGAAAGACTACGAAATTTTCTAGAACAATCTGGTTTTTCCATTGGTCGGGTAGACTCCACTTTATTTATTAAAAATCTTAATTCAGATATTCTTATTGTACAAATTTATGTTGATGACATAATATTTGGTTCTACTAATGATTCTCTTTGTAAAGAATTTGCTAAAGCTATGCAGGAAGAGTTTGAAATGAGCTTGATGGGCGAATTAAACTACTTCCTTGGACTTCAAATAAAGCAAACTGAAGAAGGAATCTTCATCAATCAGGCTAAGTATACAAAAGAACTTCTCAAGAGATTTGGGATGGACTCATCGAAATCAAGAAGGAATCCTATGAGTACAACTACTTCTCTTGATAAAGATGAAAATGGTAAAAGTGTAGATACTAAACTCTACAGAGGTATGATCGGATCTCTATTATACTTAACTACTAGTCGACCTGATATTATGTTTAGTGTTTGTATGTGTGCAAGATTTCAAGCTAATCCAAAGGAATCTCATTTAACTGCAGTAAAACAAATTCTTCGTTATTTGAAAGATACTTCAGATTTCGGTTTGTTTTACCCAAAATCATCTTCCTTTGATTTGGTTTCATATAGTGATGCAGATTTTACAGGAAGTAAATCTGATCGCAAGAGTACTAGTGGAACTTGTCATTTCTTAGGAAATTCCTTAGTCTCTTGGTTTAGTAAAAAGCAAAATTCAATATCACTCTCAACAACTGAAGCAGAATATATAGCGGCTAGTTTAGCATGTTCACAAGTACTTTGGATGAAACAGACCTTAAAAGATTTCGGTTTGAATTACTCCACAACAACTATTTATTGTGATAACACTAGTGCTATAAATCTTTCGAAAAATCCTATTCAGCACTCAAGAACTAAGCATATTGAAGTTAGACATCATTTTTTAAGAGATCATGTGTTAAAAGAAGATATTTCGTTAAATTTTATTTCCACTAAAGAACAACATGCCGATATCTTCACTAAACCTCTTAAAAATGAAGATTTTATGAGAATTAGGAGAGAACTAGGTATTTGCTTGTTTTTTGATTTATAAAAATGCTGATTTTTGAACAAAATCTCAAAATCACACTATATTAGTCGATCGATAAAATTCTAGTCGACTGGTGTTTTAAATTTTGGAATGTATCGCACCATATTAGTCGACCGATATATTTCTAGTCGACTGATGATATTTTTAGAATGAGTCGCACATTCTTAGTCGACCGATAAAGATTTAGTCGACTAAATTTTTTTAAAATTTTTAAATGAAGGGACCCGATACCCCTTGGATTTTTTTTTAAAACACCCGTTCTTTTTAAAATATGCATCGTTTCACTTTGTTTTCGTATCTTATCGTTTTTCTTAAAAATGAAACCCTTAAAAACGAAAACCTCTTTTGTTCTCTTTCCTCTCTCTCTTCCGAAAAACCCTAGGAGTGCCGTTCGATTCCATCTTCGCCGGGATTTTTTTTACCTTAATAAGGAGACGCCAGAGTCTTCTGGTCGTGATCTTGAAACGCCGGAATCCTCCTGCAGTAACTGACGCATCTTCAAAACACGCCAGAACCCTCTTGTGTGACAGTGCATTGTCGGAATCCCCTTGTGGCCGACTTCTCACTCGTCGTCAGCCATTGTATCCTCCTCTGGTTCTGTTTCACATCGCCGGACAACATTCTACTTCTGCCGGAAATCATTTGGAAGCCGTCATTGTTTTTGGTAACTCTATTTTTTTTAACCATGCCTTGTACGAAGTCTGCATCTGCAAAAGGTTTAGGTTCTCCTCCTCCTACACCTTCTTCAAGACATGGTTTTTCACTAAGATTACTTCGCAATCCTCTTCTCTATGATACTTTTGGATCAATTTCTGCACTACCTATTTTACCAGGCCGAAATGTTCTATTTCACTTGTTTTCTCGTTACAAAATAAGAGAATTATTTCCTGGTATTTCACATCTTTTTGATGCTTGTGCAGATACCCTTCACTATCCGTTTCTTATTCACTTGTTTTACACGAATTTACAAATGGATCATGAAACTGGAGTTTTGTCTTCTCTTGTTCGTGATGTTGAAATCGAGTTTGATTCGAAATTACTTGGAAAAATTCTTGAAATTCCACCTTCAGACACTCTTTTCAACACTATTGAATTGAATGATGAAAGAGTTTTTGAACAAATTCTTCTTCCAGGAGCACCTCACTGCCCTCCTTTCAAAAATACTAATCTTCAAACTCGTGCACGCATTGCTGGACGAATCCTTGCCCACAATGTTCTACCCAAAACTGGTTCTTTTGATTATTATTCCACAGATCTATCTACGGCTCTTTATGTTTTATTTGGAAATATTTCTGTCAACTGGGCCAATGTGTATTTTATAAATTTATGGAAACAAAAACCATTTCTTCCTTATGGTTGTCTTTTAACCCGTATTTTTAGACATTTCAAAGTTCCTTTATCAAATGAAAAATACATTGAGCAAAAAGAGTTCTTTGATCAAACAATTTTTAAAAGAATGAAAATTAAATATCTGCCTCCTTTAAATGTTGATCAAACTGAACCATCTGATCCTAATGAACCATCAATTTCTGAACCTTCACCTTCTGCGACACCTTCATCTCATGCAAAAAGAAAGAAATTTTTGACAAGTCAAGACCATGATGAAGTTATGCAGAGATTGGAAGCTTTGGAGCTGCATCAACACACTTTTCGTGAAGATGTGACTCAACAACTTGCTTCAATTCAGAAGGATATAACTGCCATTAAGGATTTGCTAAACTCTCTCTTCTGATCTTTATTGTCTAAACTTTCATACTCTATGGGTTGTAATATTTTAAACGTGTATCTCTATTTTGCTTATGCTATTTCTGCCCTTATTCTTTTTTATTATGACAAAGGGGGAGAAAAAGTTAAAAGATCTTGCATTAAATTGAATCTGTAGGAGATCTTGCATGAGAAATGCAAAATTAAGAGAAAAAGAAAGCTTTGAATGAATGTATTTCTAAATGCATGAAGAAATGATGAATGAAAATGCAAACCAATCAATATGTGATATATGTGCTTTAAATGTGCTAACTTTTAATGTTTTGCAGCATATTGATAGGGGGAGTAAAATCTCCATCTATGCATCTAAATGCTTCATCTTTGATTAAGTTTGTCATCATCAAAAAGGGGGAGATTGTTACGACAATGAAGCCATACATGATACTTCAAGTACAAGGTTTTGATGATGAGCAAGTGGAATCAACTGCATTTCAGCTAAGGCTATGAAGAAATTGAAGAATTCAGTGAAGAATCTTTGAAGACTAGTGTGCAAATGTTTAATTCATTGAAAGTCTTAGATTCTTGTAAGAGCCTTACTTAGAGTGCATATTTAGGTTGCATTTCACCTTAAAAGTCTTTATAAAAACTTTTCTAAAAAGAACCCTCATGAAAATATTTTTAGAAAACTCTTTTCTTAAATTTTCATGTTTATTAGTCGACCAATAGACTTACCAGTCGACTAATCCTTTCACGCCATATTTTCTAAAAAGTCATTTTTGTCAAATTAGTCGACCGAAGGTTTTATCAGTCGACTGGACATAATGTCTGTTTTTTGGAAAATTAGCAGTAGTCGACTAATGGTTTTATCAGTCGACTGAACAAAACATGTGTTTTCTAAAAATTTAGTAGCAGTCGACTAATGCTTTTTATCAGTCGACCGAACAGAATGTGTTTTTCAGAAGATTTTAGCAGCAGTCGACTAAAAGGTTTTTTAGTTTACTGATGATATTATCAGTCGACTAACTTTTCTCAAGTCGACTAAGTTTCAAAAGTTCAGATTTTCAAACGGCTCGATTAACAGATCAGTCGACCGACGATAACTGTCAGTCTACTAATAACTAACTATTAGTCGACTAACTGATGTTTCAGTCGACTAATTTTTTTGTTTTCCTGAAACTTCAAAAAGGCGTATCTTTTCATTTTTCAAACATTTTGATCGTTCGAAATGGACAGTTTTGATACCCTTTTATACTCTCAATGTATGTTAAACTTTATCTATAAATATGAGTGCATTTTACACTCATTACAACAAGAATTCAATCGATTTGAATCATTTACTTATTGCTTTTCACTCCTATTCATTCAAGTATTTGTTTTCTCACTCACGTGATATTTTCACTTCAGTTTTTCACTCAAATCACTTTGAGAGATAGTGAATTCGTGAGTAAGAGTATTTCAACAACCTCAAAAGCCAATTGCATCTCATTTGCATTCAAAAGAAAGGCTCATAGGTTGTATTGTAAGTTGTTACTTATTTTCTGTAAAAAGGACTCCTTGGTGTAAAGGAGTTGTTTGCTTTCAGTAGGGTTGTTACTGAAAGTGGGACCAGTTATGGTCTGTGTGATCTTGTAGTTTACAAGGTTGATAGTGAAAATCTCAAACAGGTTTTGCTTGGGGACTGGATGTAGGTCGGGTTAGACCGAACCAGGATAAAATCTTGTGTTTTTTGTGTGTTTGCTTTGAGATTTGCAAAATCATTCAATATTCCGCAGACAATTTTTTAAAAGCACTATTCACCCCCCCTCTAGTGCTCATTGCCTCGATCCTAGTGCACTTTCATCTTCTGTTTGGACCCTATTCTTCGATGGATCCAAGAATATGTTCGATATAGGGATTGGGATCTGTAAACACACCAAATTTTCACTCTCATCCAGTGTTTGTCCATTTCATATGTAATTGCATATCACGGCATACATTTTGCATATCATTTCATCGCATTGCATAGCACTGCATGTCATCCCATCTCATTTTCGAGATTCAGCACTCCTATTTTCAAAACATTCAATCCAGATTTGAGTTTTAAAACTTTTCTTTAAAAAACAATTTTAAAATCTGGGTTTTTATTCAACATTTTGTCCTTTTCCAACCCCCGGGACCTTATATTTTGAAATACTTTCTTAGAAAACGATTTGGATTCATTTCAAACTCAATTTCAATTGATTTTAATTCTCAGATGAGACCCATTTAGGTGGTGTCGCTTCTGGATTCCTTCACTTATCAAAAATCTCAAAAATCTTAGAGTCCTAATTGGATCAGGACTCTTTTTCTAGAGTCCTAGTCGGATCAAAACTCTACTTTTCACTACCTTTTTATCTGTCTTTGAAGAAAACCTTTTAAAATCTTCTGTTTTGGCCAAAATCCCAGAGTCCTGGTTGGATCAGGACTCTTCTTCAAGAGTCCAGTCGGATCAGGACTCTTCTTCAGAGTTTTAATCGGATTAGAACTCTAATCTTTCACAACCATTTTCAATCAAATCTTTCAAAATCTTTCAAAATGAGTCAGAAACTCAGAGTTTTAGTCAAAACAGGACTCTGTTCAGAAAGTCCTAGTTGGATCAGGACTCCGATCCTGATTTCAAATTTTGAAAGAATCTTTCAAAAATCTTTTCATCTATAAAAATTGTTGCGCTTTTATCAAAGAATTTTAAAATTCTGAGGTTTTATCTCAGAGTCCTGATCAAATCAAGACTCTACCCCAGAGTCCTGATCGAAGTAGGATTCTATCCAAAATTGATTTTCTCACTTCATTTTCACTGGTTTTCAAAAGCTTCAATCAGGACTCTGTTCTCAGAGTCTCAGTTGAATCAGAACTCTGGTTTATTCCAATATTTGTTATTATTTTAACTGTTTTCACAAGTTCTTTTAACTGTTTTTTTAGAAAATACCAAAAAAAAATCTAGAGTTTTAATCCATTCAGGACTCTGTCCCGGAGTCCTAGTCCAGTCAGGAGTCTGTTTTGAAGTCTGTTTTTATTCCATTTTCATTTATTTCCATTTGTTTTCAAAAATGAGGTCATTTTGCAGAGTCCAATTAGTTCAGGATTCTATTTCAGAGTTCTGATCGAGTTAGGAGTCTAACCCTGACTGTGTTTTTGTTTTTGACTCATTTCACCATTTTCTGATAAAATCTTTCAAAAACCTTTCATTTGGCTTTTTAAAATCTAAAATCTCAGAGTCTTGAGAGTTCAGGACTCTAACTCGGAGTTCTAGTTCGCTTGAGACCCTATTTTCAAAGATTCTGAATTTCAATTATTGATTTTAACCCCTTTTCAAAGTTATTTTTAGTGTTTATTTCAAATTTCTCAAAACCTGATGTGGGCCCACTCAGTCGGCGCCACATCCAGAGGAGTTCTAACCCAATTGGAACTCTATGTCATTTCAAAACTTTTAATTTCAAGCTTATGAAAATCTTTTGAAAACTTTCTCAATTTCAAGTTTTAAAATCATTTTTTTTTTGAAAAACTCAAGTAGGGCCCACTCGGGGTGGCGCCATATTTGAGTAAGTCAGGGCTAGACTAGGGTTAGTCAGTGTCTTGGTTAGTGTTAGAGGTTTATAAGGGTCAAAAGTTATTTTAAAAACTCATTTTGAAGTTTGGATTTTAAAACAAGTGTTTTTAAAGGTTTTTAAAGAACTTTAAAAACCCAAATGTGGAAAATGCCAAGTGGCATCACATTTGGGGATTTTTTAGGATTAGCTAGGGGTTAATTAGGCATTATTTAGGATAATTTAGGCTAGGGGTATATAGGTCATTCCACCCCAAAATCGCCCCCCCTTTAGAAGTCCAAAAATTTCAAAATTGCTAATTTTCAAAACCTAAAAAGTTTCTATAAATTGAGACCCATAGGGGGTCGATTTTTTCAGCCACCTTTAGAGCAAGTCTTGGAGCTTCTCTCTCCTCTCCAGCCCTTCCTCCATTGCTGCAACTCCAAGGTGAGAAATTTTATTAATTTCTTTAGTTTTATTTAATATTTTTCATGATTTAATGCTAGTTTAACCATTGGTACCATCTATTTCATGGATTCAACCATGATTCAACCTCAAGAACCATCAAGAACGGTCCAAGAAGATGATCTAACACTGTTTTTAGTGTTTTCCAGGGATTCTAATCCATTAGAATTGATTTTAGCACTATTCTTTTTATTATTAACCAATAAAACATGTGATTTACCCTTTTTATGGGTTAAATCCATGTCTTTAAAGGTAAAATCAAATTCCAGCCATTGATTCCTTGATTTTATTTTATTTATTTGTTTATTTATGTTTATTTTACATTTTCCAGCATAAAAATAATTTTTATTTACTGTTTTATGGTTTGTTTTATTGTTTTTCATTAGTTAAGGCATGATTTCTTAAGTTTCTTAGATTTCTGTGTGTTTTTTATTTTAGAACAGAAAAAAGCATGCTGTTTCGGATTGAAATATTCGTTGTTTATTTCTGATTTTTTTATATGTAATGCATGCATATCTAAAGGAACTACTGTAAAAAAATCAGAGGTTTTGGACCTCGGGAACCCTGTCTGAAAAATCAGACATCAAATCGGGGTTTTAAAACTTTAAAATCGTTGTTAAAATCAAGAAGGTAACTTTCTGTTATGATATTTTTCTCATCTTATATCCGATTTTAGATATGTAAAGTGCCATGGATTCATATTGATTATATCTAGTTACTGTGAAATTTTCAGAATTTTTTATTACTGTTTAGTATTTTTCCTCGGTCCGAAACTCTGATTTTCAATTTAAAACTCGTTAGGGTTTTCCAAAACCCTAATCAGACTTGTGCTGTTTATAAATCCCAAACCACAGATCCGATTCATGATCTGTAAAAAGTGAGTATTGTTATTTTTCTGTCAGCTATTCACTGTTAAAATATCATATATTTTGAATGAGTTATGCTATTTATCCCTGAATTTTTAATTGAAAGTATCAGTTAGGACCAAAGTTAAAATCAATATATTCAAGTCCGGATTGTCGGATGGGTATCTCCCTGGTTTTAAAGGATGTTTCAGATCTGTAAAAAGGAAAAGTTTTGTTTTCTTGTCTATTTGGTCTCTGTAAAATTTCATAGATTTCCATGGAGGTTTGACCCCTGGTTCGGGTCTTTGACTGAGACTGGTTGGTGAACTAGGTCAAAAATAGCATATTTTTAGGGTTTGATGCTATTTTCGGATTCATTTAATGCCAAAAAATTATTTTTATAATTCCAATTTGATATTAGGGTTATAAAAAATGCAGGTACCAATTTTGAGGATTTTTAAAATCTGTTTGATGTTTGAATGGCTTGAATTGCAAAACAGGGCACCCGAAGAATTCCAAAACACTGAAAAAATCACAAAATTTGTGATATTCTTGGATTTTCGTGTATAAGCATATATTTTTAGGGTTTAATCATATTTATAATCATATTATAATACTTTAGGTTAAATTTTATGTTCATTTGATTTCATTTAGTGCATAAAACCTAAGTTTTACCAAAATATTTTCTAAAAACCCTGATTTCAAGGCCATAGTCTTGCTATCGGGGGCAATTTGGTCATTTGACCTAAATTTCGAAATCCCTAACCCTAATTTTCATATTTTTAATCATGTCATAGTATATTTAGTTTGATTTATTTTCATTTGAACTTCAAAACTTGCATTCTACCAAATATCTTTCTGAAAACCCTAATTTCAAGGCCATATTCTTGTTATTAGGGGCATTTTGGTCATTTTGACCCCAATTTCGAAATTTCATATCTTATCTTCCTTATTTATTCAATTTTATTTCATACTTTATCATTTTGATTTAATGGAATCATGGCAAAAAGGCTTATATCTAGCAAAATCCAGTAATTTCTAGATATTGCTGGATAAATCTAGAAAAGCCAACATATCATCACTAACAAAGTTTTCTAGTTTTGCAGGTACATTGAAGACTTTATTTTTCATGTATTTAAATTTCAATAGTGATGTAAACTAAATTAAACTTTGGAATAAGAATTTACATTTCCTGCTTAGCTTAGGCAGCATTGCATATAGTTTATTTTTTTAAATAATGTTAATGTGTGATGGATGATGATTCATGCATATTCAAAACTCACCATGGTCTACACGAATGGCACATGCACTAGCTTTTATGAAGTTTATAAACTTGGTGGAATTCGTATTTATGGCCATAGTCAGAATATGAATGATACCCAGATTTATGATCTTCACATTAGCCACATTCAGCCTACACTCTTAGGCTAATTTCAAAATGCACTGCATTTCTCAAAAATACAAAGAGTTTTTCCCAATTCCTCAAAATCATATTCATTCATTTCATGAATTTTCCAATTCCAATTTCAATTCAAATTCCAAGTCAAAGGAATCAAATTCTTCAAAATTTCCTAAGTCTTATTCAAAATCGATTTTCTCAAAATATGGATTTGCCAATGATATTTCAAGTATTTCCTAAGTTCCAAATTCGATTTTCTAAGTTAGATTTTCAATTTCAAAGTTTGAATTCAAAGAAATCGAGTTTTTCAAAGTTATTTCACATTTCTCAAAATCGATTTTCACAAAATCCTTATATTTCTTCAGAAATCGATTTTCACTTTCTCAAATACAGCATCTCAAAAATAATTCACAATTTTCAAAGAGTTTATTTTCCAAGAATCTTCCAAATATTTTCCAATCTTTGAAGCAAACATCATGTTTTCAAATGTGCATTTTTAGAAATTCATAGCACATGCCTGATTCTTTGTGCATTTAGAAATTAGAATATGGTTTAGACAAGTTGAATAGAGCAAAGCAGTAGATTGATCCTTGGTTCAATTACCCCTGGTAAAGGTGCCAGGAACGGTTGGACCTCGTACCGATAGGCGAGTCCCATTCTTCGGAATAATCCCGCATTTTAAAAACGGAGGTGAGTTATTTTCAAAATCTTTTTCAAAGGTCAGTTTGATTTGCAAAAGTAAAATTTTGCGATGATAACAGGTTTGGCGACCGAGATGGGACCTGTCTTCGCCTGATCAATCTAATGCTCTACTTAGTTCAAATTGTCAAAATCGATTTCCATGGAATGTCAGCTTTGCTTTATGATATCATGTGAACCTAGGAGCCTAGACTTGAACCCAGCTGACATGGAATGCATATACACTAGGTATGGTTTGGTAGGACCATATTGAGGAGAATTATTCATGCTCACATAGACTTAGGTCTAATACAACACTCCTCAATTTAGGAATTGTATGAAAACAATGTTTGCTTCTTCAAATATTTCAAAATTCTATCTCTTTAGGACTTAGAGCCTTCTGTTTTCTTGCATGTGCTCATATTGCAAAAATCACCCTACCTATATTGTCCCGATTTTCATGTTGCTGGGCTCTCTTCCAGAACCATAGTTCGGGACAGAGCCTCACAACTGGGCCACCTATTTGGGTGAAAACCCCCCTGCCACGTACCAAGGGCCATAGTCCAACGTATATCAGCAGTTGCTCAAGGATGTTGGAAAACTTGAACCTAGAACTGGAGAAATTGATTTTATGCCACATACATCGAGCCTTGGCTTGAGTATATAGGCATAACTGGATTGGATACAGTTGATCTGAACCTTAGAGTTAGGATTAAGGTCCTACAGCTATTTCAAAATTTGTGCATCTAGAGTCAGCTTTTAGGGAATGTTGTATGTGCATACTTGTTTATGCAAAATGTGATTGAATGTGTTATTTCCTTTTTATTTTCCATATTTTCCCAATTTTCTAAAATACTGGACGATTTTCTCAAAATTCCCCAATCTATGTCCATGTACTGTCCATGTTTTAAACCTTGGACGATTTTCCAAATTTCTCTTAATTTCCTTCAAAACTCCAGGTGATTTCCCATCTTTCCTGTCTTCTGGATCTCGAATTTCCTACTTTATTTTTATCCTGCCTGCATTTTCCTCAAATTTCCTGTATTTTCCCAAGTCTTATTCTAATTTTCCATGATTTCCAGTCTGATGGCATCCAGTCAGCTTGATTCAGTCTTTCCTGAGGGTCACATCTCCTACGAGGTGCGACAAAGTCTTCCTGAACATCAAGTCCTCAGCACCAGATCCTTCTTTCCTCGATGGTACTATTTATGGCTCAAGAATTTCTCTCGTATGTTTCTGGACCACTTGGACGATTGTGGGTTAGAACTGGCGTCCGCAGTGGGAAAGCAGACAGTCAACGGCAATTTGATCCATGCACTAGCAGAACGGTGGAATCCGAGCACTTCTACCTTCTGGTTCCCGTGGGGCGAGATGACAATACTGATAGATGAATTTTCAGAGATTATGGGATTGCCCGAGCCATCTGGTCAGCCTGGAGATCCATTGGAGAAACAGTTTTTGATCAATGTCAAGGGTCTGGATCCCCGAGACGCTTTAGCTCGCATGACAGGACGCAAGTCTTGGCCATTGATAGAGGAGGATGGAAATGAATATGTGGACCTGCTCGAAATCTACAAACAGTATGGAACATTTGCAGAGGTCAGCTCATTGTCCAGGACAGCTCGAGAGAGAATCCAGCATGCGATGGTTCTGTGCACTGTGGGACTCGCTCTCTTTCCAGACGGACGAAATTACATGGATATCAGGATAGTTCAACTTCTGCGAAGGTGGGGAAGTCGACAGACCAGCCGCCTCTCCATAGCCATGGCCGCACTCGCTTTTCTATACCGAGGGTTGACCCATTTCACACTCGGAGAATCCATTTTAGTCGAAGGGTGCACCTATGCATTGCAATCTTGGTTCCTCCGGCATGTGCCAGCCCGAGCCAGTTCATTCAGATACAATGGTAAAAAGCTTCTGCCAGTTGCGCGATACCAATTCTTGATCGATAATCTTCAGGAGGAAGAGGTCGTATGGGACTACTTTGATCGTCAGGAATCACCTCCTAGATACACTTATGCATACGACAAGCGGTTCAGGTTACTTGGCCCATTCTTCTGCGCATACTACCATCCAGAGCGGTGTGTCAGGCAGTTCTCTCAGAGACAGAAGCGTGTAGAGATTCGTCCACTATCGGGGGTCTTGCCAGAGTTCGATCTCACATCAGATCAGTGGTCCGGAGCATACCATTCTGCCAGACATGGCTGGGATTCTTTTGTTACTCTCACTATTTTTCCTGGTCCTCGAGTGTCCTCTGATTATCAGGAGTGGTGGAAAATTGTCTGTCCCCCTCCCCTTTGTCAAGTGTATTATTAAAATCATATTTTCAATAAAATTCCTTTAATCTTCATTTCATCTTGGTTTGACGACCTCGCCTAGGTAACAAGGCATATTTCCAGTTGTTTATTTTGCAAAGAATGGCAACGCAATTGTCGTAATCCCAGCGACGACTCAATCCCTAGTGATGGGATACTCTTTCAATTGTCTACCAAAATTCTCAACAAATATCTTCCTCCAACCGAATTTCCTTCAAAATCCTAATCATCAGTTCTGCCTTGCAGAGAGCGTTAGCAATCTCCAGAGAGCGTTAGCAATCTTCAGAGAGCGTTAGCAATCTCCAGAGAGTTGTCGTGACATTCAATGGTTCATACAAGGTCCGGAAAGAAAACCGCAGCAGTTGAAGGCGTTGCGTACTCAGTCACTTCAGAAGAAGAAATGGACTCCCCCCGATCAGCCAAAAGTCAAGGACAGCAGGTTGAGGATGACGTGGATCCCCAGATGTACATCATGTTCAAGAAAATGATGACCAAGATGCTGGCAGAGCAAGCTGAAGCCAGTACTGAGCAGACTCAGACCAAGCAGAAGGATAGGGGTCACGCGGCCAGAAATGTGAAGATCAGTAAAAAGCAGAATCGTCATGAGGTAATGTCTAATGAGTCAGAATCAGCAGATGATACTGATAAAGAATATGAAAACAAGCAAGAATTCAGAAGGTCGACTCAGGGGCAGGGGTCGGCCTACAAATCCAAGAATCAGTCTGTTGACGACCCTACACAGTCACAACTCAAAGATGTGATGAAAATAGTTAAGGATCTTCAAACGCGTGACAAGGGCAAAAGAGTCTTTACAAGTGAAGACTTCTATGATGGACTGGATGGGGATGATGATCTTGATAATCTCCCCAAGAAATTTATCAAGTTTGATGGTTCGGGTGACCCAAAAGGACATCTCGCCCTATTCTTCGCAGAATGTTCCAGGTTCAAGAGGAACAATCGTGCCTTATTTCTCTGCTTTCCTCGCAGTTTGGAAGGTGTCGCAGCAAAGTGGTACTCAGAGCACATTAATCCGATAGAACTGAAAGAATTCGACAAAGTGGTCAATTTATTTATTGAGCACTTTCTATTCAATGCTGAAGCACTCCCGACTCTCAGTCATCTCTGCAGTCTGAGGCAGAAGGAAAACGAGAAGGCCAGGAATTTCATTCATAGATGGAGATCCGCTTGCAATAAGATGTGTGAGCCAATAGCAGAAAGACACGCACTATCTTTGATCCTGAGCAACTTCTCGCAACCCCTAAGGGGACTAATTTCTACATCTCCATCAAAGAGTTTCATAGAACTGACAGAACGAGCCAAATGGCTCGAGTTGAGTATGGAGAACGGATCTTATGAGGGTTTTATGTTTACAAAGAATAACAGTCAACAAGAATCAAAGAAGAAAGCCCATTTTACCTACTCTGCCAATAACAGTAAGAATCAGAACAAAGGAAATGAAAAAAATCACAGTTATGCTTCAGGAGGGTCAAATCCCAACAAAAGTGATCAGAAAGGCAAGTCGATTATTCAATATGATAAGCAGCCACAGCAGACCCTCGAACAGAGATCAAGACCACAAGAAAAGCCGAAGCGGGAAGGATGAAGTTATAACCGCAAGTTTACTCCTCTAGACCAGTCCCTCGAGACAGTATTAGAATATATGCTCAGCAGTGATATGATTAAGCTTCCAAGGGTAGCTGACCCGCCAGTGGTTATGGGAAAAATGAAAGACAGATTCTGCAAGTTCCACCGAACTGTGGGACATGATACCAAGAATTGTTTCGTTCTCAAAAACATCATACAAGATTATATTGACAAAAATCTGTTGGTAGAAGGGGCTAAAGATGAGAAAATGGAGATTCTAAAACAGCCTTTCTTGCAGCACTCAACAACAATGATATCTGATCATCCCTTTCAGCCACAAGATCATATCCGACCATGCCCTAGCAGTGATATCAAGGTGCAGCATCAGGTATTAGTGTTGCATAAGGCCCAGTCCAGTTCTCAAAAGATGGACCTCGTTTCAGCATTCAGTAACCTGAAAGTTTCGAGAGAGCCCGCTAGAGTATCTCCAGAGGTAGCCAAAAGAATGCCGTGGATACCCAAGAGCCTTGTCAAACCTACTTCAGAAAAAGGGAGAACATCAGAAGAAAAGGTCGATATAGTGCAAAGACCAATCACTGCCCTCTCTAATATCCCTATCCTTGAGTTGGCATGTGCCTCTCCTAAGCATCAGCAAGCCCTGGACGATTTACTGCAAAAAATCAAGGTCAAGTCAGGCACCACACCTGAAGACATGGCTCAGATCGTTAATCAGGCCATGACCAATGCTCCCATAACCTTCTCAGATGAGGATCTGACAAAACCTCACGCATTTCATAACAATGCTTTGTACATTGTGGTGTGAACCCGGGGAATGACTGTACCCCACGTGCTTGTAGATGGAGGCAGTAGCCTCAACATTTGTCCTGAAATGACTGCCAAGGCTCTGGGTATAAAAGACGAAGAGTATACACCGAATCCGATCACTATTTATGGGTTCGATAATCATGGACAGACAACAAAGGGAAAGATCTTCTTGGAAATATTTATCAACTACTCTGTTCATACAGTGCTTCTCCATGTCGTCAACGTGCCACCAACGTATAATATTCTACTGGGAAGAACATGGATTCATAATGCCAACGCCATACCATCCAATCTGCATCAGTGCATCAATTGGTCTAAAGGTGGCATGATAACTACTGTTTTGGGGGAAGATCCTGAAGAGAGGCTACCTCAGCCTATGATCCCTAGGCCAACTTATACTGCTGATATCCCCAGCATTAGGGAAAGTGAAGAGGTTGTTCTCAGTGAAAGCCTTGAAATGCTAAAGTTAGAAGAAGCATCAGAGACAAATCACACAGCAGCGATGGTCCAATGGCAAGGACCACATTTCTTTAAGATCGGAGGTCGTCTCGATTACAATACTTTCAAAGACCATCCTCTTTTCCCGCAGTTTGTTAGAACCAAGAAAGGGTTTGACCTGTTAATGAAGCATGGTTATCAGCCTTTCAGAGGATTGGGCAAGAACGGAGATGGCCGGCTAGAGCCAGTGATCCCTGATCATCATCCGCACAGGGCAGGACTAGGATTCATGGGCAAAAAAGATCTCACAAAAATACTGTCTTCATTAAAGGGATCCATTAAAAATTTTCTACCATCTGTCTTTTCTATTCCATTCATTTGATTTCTGCAGTTTGTAGGGACAATGTCCCATTTCAGCTCATTTTAAATGTCCTTATTTCATTCCAAGTCTTCAATAAAGTTATCAATTTTCTCGTCTATCTGGATGTCATCTTTCTCTTATTCCTCTGTAATTTGTCTTCAAAATTCATTATTCTTATCTTTTTTATTCTCATACAATTTATGTCATAGTGAATGAACTTTTTCTAAAAGCTATTCTTTTTCAAAAATTTCAGAATGTCTTCTCAACCGATAAAAAGATTAGTCATCAATCCTTCAATCCTATCGAAACCGGCAAAGATACATCAGATCCGGGTAAGAGCAGAGGACAGTAAGGTCAGAAAGCAGTCAGAAGAAATGACAGAATTTGATTCGTCGCTTCCAGAGTTGCCAGAGTTTGCAGCGATTCAGAAACAAGATGAACCATCGACCCTAGTCCAGGATCCGACTGAGGACATCAATATTGGTTCAGAAGATAGTCCGAAAATTCTCAAGATCGGCACCAGCCTAAGTACAAATGAGAAGGAAAGGCTCATTGACTTTCTCAAGCAGTACCAAGAAGTGTTCGCATGGACTTATGAAGATATGCCAGGTTTAGATCCTAAATTGGTGGAACATCGACTCGTTCTGAAGCCTGATGCGAAACTTGTTAAGCAAAAGTTAAGAAAAATGGATCCTCGAATCGAGCAACAGGTCAAGGAAGGACTTGGGGACTTGCTTAAAGAAGGATTCATTCGAGCAATAGATTATCCGGACTGGTTGGCAAATATTGTTGTAGTTCCCAAGAAAAATGGCAAAGTGCGAATTTGTATCAACTTTCGCGATCTCAATAAAGCTACGCCGAAGGATGACTATCCACTCCCAAATATTGATCTCCTAGTTGATAGCACGGCTGGGCTTGCCATGTTCTCCTTCATGGACGGATACTCCGGATATAATCAGATCAAGTTGGCTGCTCGTGATCAATCCAAAACATCATTCACTACGCCATGGGGCACTTTCTGTTATACAGTCATGCCGTTTGGGCTCAAGAATGCTGGGGCAACCTATCAGCGTGCAATGGCTGCCATTTTCCATGATCAGATGCACAAGACTATGGATGCATACGTTGATGACATCCTGGTCAAATCCAAAGAAGAAGAAGATCATATCGATGCTTTAAGTCAAGTCTTCAAGCGACTTATTCTTTACAAAATGAGACTCAATCCTCAAAAATGTGTCTTTGGGGTTGAATCAAGCAAATTGCTAGGCTTCTTGGTCAGAAAAAAGGGGATAGAAATGGATCCCGCTAAAGCAAAGGCCATCATTGACATGCCACCTCCAACTACTCTTAAGGAATTGCGTAGTCTTCAGGGACGTATGCAATCAATTCGGAGATTCATATCCAACCTTGCCATGAGATGTGAACCTTTCAATCATCTACTCAGAAAAGGAGTGAAATTTGAGTGGGAACCAGAGTGTCAGCAATCGTTTGAACGTATCAAGAAATATCTTCTTAATTCGCCCGTTCTGAAGCCACCAGAATTGGGAAAGCCTCTCTTGCTATATGTTTCAGTTAACCAAGCTGCTTGTGGTGGATTCCTGGCACAGTATGAGGAAGGCAATTTGATTGAACATGCCATCTATTATGTAAGCAAGACCTTCATTGATTACGAGAAGAAATATTCTCAGATAGAAAAGACATGCCTAGCACTAGTATGGATGTGTCAGAAGTTGAGACATTACTTGTTAGCATCAGAAGTCAAGATTCTCTCAAAACTTAATCCTCTCAAGTATATTCTCGAACAACCATTTCTCAGTGGACGGATTGCTAAGTGGCAAGTCCTGTTAATGCAGTATGATCTGAGGTATGTTTCTCAGCAATCTATCAAAGGTCAAGCAATTGCAGACTAATTGGCAGATTTTCCTTTAGCAGAAGATGTTAAAATCGAGGATAGTTTTCTCGATGAGCGGATCTGTAATGTTCAACAATTCCCAGTTTGAAATCTATTTTTCGATGGATCCAAGAACATGGCCGGCATAGGGGTCGGAATCTTGCTGATCACACTAGAGAAAGAGATGATCCCCTTTTCTCTGAAACTGGATTTTCAATGTACCCATAATATGGCTGAGTATGAAGCTTTAATACAAGGTATGAGAATTTTGCAAGACTTCAATGTTAAGAGGGTACACGCTTTCAGTGATTCATTGCTCGTAGTTAGCCAAGTCAAAGCTGAATGGCAGGTAAAAGATCAGAAGTTGCTCCCTTACCAAAAGATCGTTTTAGCCCTTATCAACAATTTCGAGGAATTTCAGCTTTTCCATATCAAAAGAGAGTTTAATCAAATAGCTGATGGTTTGGCCAGTTTGGGCTCCATTATGTCTTTCAGAAATGGAGAATCCTGTCGCTCTTTTGAAATCGGTAGACTTGACCAACCTGCCTTCATTCCAGTAATGCAAGTCAACCAGGCGGAACAGAAAAAGAAGCCTTGGTATAAAGATATCAAAAAATTTATTGAAACTGGTGAGCTTCCACCAGAACTATCAAAGAAGGAGCAAAAAGCAATTCAGCATATGTCCGCCCGCTATTTTATCCTTGCCAATGTTCTTTATCGTCGTGGGTTCAGTTCTGAGTATTCCAGGTGCTTAGACAAAGAAGAAGCCAAAGAAATCGTGCGAGAAGCGCATGAATGTATTTGCGGTGGTCATGTTGGCTACCAAACCCTTGTTAAACAAATCATTCGGGCAGGATATTATTGGAGAACCATGCAGCAAGACTGCTATCGTTTTGTGAAGAAGTGCCTTCAGTGTCAGATACACGCACCTTCCATTCATGCGCCAATCACGTACTTGCAATCAGTCGTGTCTCCATGGCCATTTTCTATGTGGGCCTTCGACGTTGTAGAACCCATCTCTCCTTCAGCTTCTAATGGTCATAAATATTTCCTTGCCGCAACAGAGTATTTCACCAAATGGGTTGAAACCGTCACTCTGCGTATAGTGGAAGGTCGACATGTAGTTTCGTTCATTCATAAGAACATTCTTTGTCGTTTCGGTATACCGCACGACATCATGTCAGATAATGGTACTCATTTCAAGAATGAGAGAATGAAGATCTTTTGTTCAAAATTCAGAATTCATCATCATTTTTCAGCTCCTTATTATCCACAAGGAAATGGTCAGGCAGAAGCAACAAACAAGAGTTTGATTCGCATCTTGGAAAGAACCGTTGAGACGGGTCGTGATTGGCACGAGAAAATCCATGATGCACTTTGGGCATATCGAACTACCATTCGAACCCCAACCAATGCGACTCCTTCAGAACTTGTTTATGGGACTGAGGTGGTGTTACCCCTTCATGTTCAGAAGCCCGCCCTTAAGTTCGCATCTCTTTTAGAGTTACCACTCGATCAGTATCAGCAACAAAGATTGGTACAGTTAGATTTACTCGATGAGAAAAGACTCAAAGCAGCAGAGCACGCTCAGTCTTATCGTCAGAGGATAGCAAGGCAATATGCCAAGTCAGTCATCGAAAGAAGATTCCAAGTTAATGACTTGGTCCTTAGATCAACGACTCATCTCAAGCATCGTCCACGTGGCAAATGGTCACCAAACTGGGAAGGTCCCTACGTGGTGAAAGAAGCGTTGCCCCGTAATTCATATCGTCTGATTAATGCAGACGGGGTAGAACTATCCGACCCCATTAATGCTCGACATCTGAAGAAATTCTATACCTAGAAAATCTCTATTCTATCTTTTGTATTCTTCAAAAATTCCTTTCAATAAATGATCAATTATTCTTTTGTCAAAATATCTCTCTTCCCCAGAATATACTGGGGCATTCTTGTTAAAGTTGCCTTTTATCCAAAACAATCTGTGTGCAGGCAGGATCTAATAAATCTCTCATTTTGCACGCATGTGCACTCAGTTGCATCCATTTGCATTTGCATGAATTCATTCGCATTCATCTGCATCAATTTGCATTGAATTTCCCATTCAGGATAAGGGATAAATCTTGAGACCCCGGCAAGTCGTCCAAGTCATCATCAATTGATGACCCTTTAAAACCCAGTGCTCGTACTGGTAACCTTTTAAAACCCAGTGCTCGTACTGGTAATCTTTTAAAACCCAGTTGTGAACACCCCAAATTTTTCAAAATCTTTTAAATATTCCCTTCTTGCCCCTAAATTCATTTTTTTGATCAAATGTGTCATTTTTAAATATAAATTCCAATTCATTTCTCAAGTTTTACTGAAATCAAATTCATTTTATATGTTTAAATTGATTTCGGATCTGGATCCATTGTCCAGATCCAAAATCTAAATCTCCTTGTTCAAATTTAAAATTTAAATTATAGAAAATACCAAAAATAGTCTTTAATTAGCTCGGACAGTCCATTCGACATCCGTTTGGATCCATCACATGTATTTCTCAATTCGAGCTTCAAAAACTCAAACATTTTCTCAAAACTTGGGTGCGAACCCATTTTCTGAAGAAATTTCCTCAAAATAGCCTTGAAAACCTTCTTTTTGTAAATATTTCTAAAAAATAAAAAAAAAATTAGTTTAAATCCTTGTTTTGCCGTACATTTTAGGATTTTGTATTTCCCAAAATACAAAAAAAAAAATAATAATAATAAAATAAAATACTCGGAAAGGAACCAAAAAATCAAAAATAAATAAAGAAAATTGCAAAAAAAGTTTTTAGAAACCCATTTTAGAGAAAACTTTTCAAAGAGGCCTTTTTTTGGAAAATCTGATTCTTGATGATTAAAAAAGTCGAGTTAGGGTTTTTAAAACCCTAACTCTCGCTTCTCTCTCCCTCAGCCCCATCAGCCGCCTCTCTCTCTCGACCTCTCACCCTTGAACCTCCATGGCCGATGGCCCCTCTCCATAGCCTTCTGAAGGCACCCATGTGCCTCCAACCACTTCTCGAGGCCTCCAGCCACCCATCGCCAACAAACTTCTTCTCCAGCCTCTCATCCCCCAACCGAAACCCTCTCCTCCTCCTTAAAAGGGCATGCAGGACGCCCCATTCCGGACCGCCTCTCACCCTCGCACCATTCTTCATGCATCACCTCACCATCACACTCTTCTCGCATCTTCTTCTCCCTCTTCTTTCTTCCCTAGACTCCCGTGATTTCTTATTCTGGTCAGCTGGAGGGAGCCGACCCCCTACAATGCCAAGGCTAAGGTAAGTGATATTTCCCTTCCTTTTCTTTTTTGGATTTTGTTTTCCTATTTCATCTTATTTTCTGATTTCTCCTTTTCTTTCCCTTTTAATCAAAGCACCCTCGTAGAAATGATCTGTTTACAACAAGATCAACCTACGTACGTGCAACACTGACGGAATCTCCGATTCCCACATCTGATTTCCTGTTTCTTTTCCTTTTTTTTTTTCTTTTCCCTTTCTTTTACACATTTTTTTTTCTTTCGTTCTAATAACGCTGGATCATGTTTTCGTTCACTTCAGTTGACGATGTCTCCTTATTGCCTTGAATTTCATATTGCTAGATCGTTCATTTTTTTTTTCTTTCTTCACTCAGCATTTTGTTTGCAATTCATCGTCATTCTATTTTAATTGAATTTTATCATCGAGTTGTATATTCCAACTTATATTGGATTTCATTTTGATTTCCCTCTTCTTTTTGTGTCTTTAATTTTCTGTTTGTATTCCTCGTTTTTTTTTTTATTATCTTTTCTTCTTTTATTTGCCTGCTTATATTGTCGATTTCCCCTTTTTTTTTTCTTTCTTTCCTCATTATTACAGTCGACCCTTGTATCTTGATTATATTCTGTTTCTCTTTATGGATGCATCTGATCCATTTCATGTTTATACTTCATCATTGATCAGGTGAGGCTTACATTATCCTCGTCTCAATCCCTGTTCTAGGCTTCCCATAAAAAAAAAAGAGAAAAAAGGGGGGGGGGTTATGATCTGATAAAACCTTCCAATAAATGAATTTTGCTGTTCACTGTTTCAGTAATCTCTAGATTTATTTTGGTATTAGCATATATTGCAATGATGCTGAAGAAATTTTCATTCAAATTATTCCTGTTTACCGCTATATTATTTAATATGATCTATGTGTTGTATAGCATGCCACCGACGCCAAAAGAAACGTTAGGGATTCTCACATCCCTATCCTGGCCCCTCTGCCTATTAAGTTCGTTGTCTTGCTTGTCCATTTGGCTACCATCCCCATTACAGAAACTGGCATTAACTCAGCTAGGAGCTTTGGAGCTGCTGTCATCTTTAACAAATCCCATGCCTGGCCTGGCCATTGGTTTTTCTGGGTTGGCCCCTTCATTGGTGCTGCCTTTGCTGCCATCTACCATCAAATCGTGATCAAGAGCATCCCAACCAAGTCGTTGCCATAGATTTCATAACATTATTATTTCAACACTCTCTATTTTTACTATGTGCCTTGTGTTTTCAGTAATCAGCACCCGACCTTTTGATTTATATCTCCATTTCAGAAGATCAGTAAAATCCGATCTTCCATAAGAGCATATTTTCTTTTGCTGTAAATCCTCTACTCTATTTGCACTAAAAGGTTGTCTGATATACATTGCTTTGATGTGATTAGCACTTAAATGATCATGAAACTCAGCATTTTCATGTGATTTACCTGTTTTCATTGTGTTCCTTTGTTTATTTATTTTTATTATTCTACAATTATTATCTTTATTCATTTGTAGGTCTAATTCTTTCATGCCATCATATATCTTCACGCCCAATTTCTGTGTAACTTTTGAATGAAGTGCCCAATTTACTAGAGCAGGCTAATGTGGGGAATTCACATGCTGTAGCTTTTCATTCTTTATTTATTTATTTTATTTGTTTTTTCTTGTAGATTAAACAAATTCCATGTTCTAATTTATTAGAATCTGTGGCCACGCTGGTAATGTTTCCTGATAGTTTTGAAAGATAACAAAATAACAATTGCAGAAATTGATTGATGTGGTGTGTCAGGAGATCTTAGATGAGCAAGGGTTCAGAAATGTTTATACTCTGATAATCAATCATCCGGGTTTATCAATTTCCTTAAAAAGTTTAAAAGGATTTTGCCTTGGGATAACTTTTGATTTTAGACTGAGGTTGCATATATCACCTGTCATAACAGTGGTTGTGCTAAAAAAAAATGAGTATGATATTGAATTGAGTTACTGATCCATCTGATACGAAATCGAGCCACCACTGTCAAGGCAGAACAAATATTCAAGGTTATGGAAAGGGAGCCTCGATTGGTTCGATTGAAGAAAGGATTCGACGATCACCATCTGTCACTGCTGCTATTGTAGTTTGAGCATCTCTTGGTCGACTTACAGCCTCCTGGGTGGTGATTGGTTATAGCTCTGAACATGTATCAATTGCCTTTTGGAATCAGTATCTCTATGCTTCCAACCATCCTTGCATCTCCACCCACCATTTTTTTTACAGCACCATCAACCACCTCTGGTACATTCTTTACGCTTATATCACAACTTCCTTATCTAGTTACCAAATGCACACCTTCACACCACTATTGCCACCATGATATTACCATTCACATTCCACATTATCTTTCACAGGACTTATATTCATAAGAATCCCATTTTTCTTCTATTAGAGTTGGTTCCAAACATAGATGATAACACATAATCAGAAGATATGGACCCTACGCTTGTTTTGTCGTTCTGCCTAGTGAAGTTTGTTGCCTTGGTAATGAGCAGGGTTTTATTGTTCGGAATGTCAAAATACTTGGCGATGGGGTGGACACTTAATCAGGAAAGGGGCTGCTGCTGTTGACAAAATCTTTTTCCAGGACATTCATTGCATTTTACCATCTCAACCTAACACACTATACCCTTCATAGCAGCACTTCCACCTCCACATCACCCTTACCAGTCTGTCAGCGGCTGATTCATGACCAACCATTGATTAATCTCATATTCATATTTGAGACTAACACGTCTTTGGTTTTGCAGGAGTAGTCTCGCTGTCATACCCGGCATTCTCTTATCGATATACTGCTCCGTAGCTTGAGTAAATCTGATAGTCAGTGTTATCATCCTCCAGTAAGGTATGTTTTACAACCATATCTCCACATTTGTGCTAAGGATTATGGTAACTGTTCATTATATTTTACATTTAAGCTTTGTATTTGAGTCATACTATGTTCTTTTAGCCAAATTTCATGTTGCTATTTCATTGAACTTTCATTATTATAGTTTTTTTTTTGTTGTTGAGGATCTTAGAAAATAAATGTCATTGACCAAGCTGGAATCTTCATCATTGATTTCCAGCAAAAGGTTATTCTTCAACCGAATAATATTGATCAACTAGGATTTTCATACATTGATATTCATTCGATATTAGGTTTTGTGATTCAGACCATTTTCATGTTAAATTCTAGGTTGTTGTCATAAGTGCTTGTTATGTAACTTTTCCATTGGAACATTTTCCCCACCTAATGCCTAGGACATAACTTCATTGTAAACTTGCCATGATTTTACAAATAAAATCCTATTGTAAATCACTGTATGTCTCCAACAATCGTGTGAAAGACCATTGGATTCATGTTGGAAGTTAGCAGGACTTGAATTGTGGTACCAAGATTCTATTAATAATGTGTGTGAGTCAGTCTCTGTTAATATAAGTATTCCTGTAACTTGGTGTCAACAATGTGTTAGCATTAGGCGAATCAGCATTGGTGCGTGAATTAATACACAACACCCCTTTATTATTCTTTAAACTCTCTATTACCCACCTATCATAGCCACTAGCACCTTCACAGCTTTTTCAGCATCTGTTTCCCTGTGTACCTACTCCTTCATTTCCAACAATATATCCACCTTCCCTGCAGCGGCCCAGTAGACTGTTGTAAACCACCTGTCATATCTATCTTCAGTTTCATATATTTCTGTAGCACAACCATATTAGTTGGATATTCATATTCGCATCTCCCTACTTTCAGCGCAATGCACTCACCTTCATATATACCCTGCATTCCTGCACATGTACACTGCTCAGCACATCATTGCATCACCTGTCTTGCTGCAATCACCACCCATTTACTTTCATTCCCTTTAGCATTCACTGTGACTTATTCACATCCCCATTTTCTTCTTTTTCTTTCATATTGTCATCTATCATTTATAGCTATTGCTTCACAAGTTTACAACATGTGTTCGTTATGGCTTCTCACCTTGACATTCACAGCAGCAACAGACACTGTTATAGCCCCTGGTTGCCTATAGCAGTGTCCAGCGTTGATAATGGTCGTTCTTTCAGGGCATCCACAACAGTATTCAACACTGTCATGATTCTCATATGTCCACAGCCATGTTGAATACTGATATGGCTTCCATTTTGGTGCCTACAGCAGTATTTTAAACCCTGCTGTGACTCTCGTATATATAACAGTGCCAAACATTAACCTAATACTCTTTACTCGCTGCATGGCATCCCACCACTCTTGGTCTTTTGCCTGCCTTCGTATTTAGCATATGTTAGATGTTCTCACCATACATATCATTTTGTATAGATTTCCTTACTAGCTGCATGGAACTTAGAAATTTCCTGTGCGTTTCTCCACTAGGCCATACATTATAAATTGGCATAAGAATAATGATTTACATGTGCATTTTCTAGCAGAGTAAGTATAGACTTATGTACTTATATCCTCCATTTCCTTTTGTGCTAACTCCATCTTTGCAGGAAAATATATGAAAATGTCGTACTTCTTCTTAGCTTAGAAATTGTAATCTCAGAATTGTCATAGTCGGATTATAATGAGAAAACTTACATTTCCAGCTTAGATTAGAATGTATGAGCATGTAAATCTTATAAATCATGTGTTTCATCTCATTGTTATCTTTTATTTCAAAATTTCATGAATGGAAACACGAATGACACGTGCACCATTTCGTAAGAGGTAAATTAATCCTAAGTTGATGATCCATATCAATGGCCATAGTCAGGGTGTGGACAAAACTTAGTGTTTTTATCTTTACGAAATAACACTGGATCCACACTGGATCCATTTTCAAAATTCATCATATTTCCTTAAATATTTTCTCCTTTTATTAGAATTTAACTTAAAATTGACTCAAAATATATACCAATGGCCATAGTCAGGGTATATTGAGGGCTAATTTCATTTTAAATTCTATAAAAGCACCAAATGTATTTCATTCTTCACCTGAATTTAAATATAGATTATTATATAATACATTCAATAACCATAGTCATGGATGTATTATATATTCAATCTTATTTAAATTCATCTAAAGAATGGAATAGCTTTTTAAAATCCAATTTTAAAATTCTTTAAATTCATTCATCATTTAGGATAGAATTGCATCATATTTTTGAAATTCCCTTTTCAAAAAATCCAAGTAATGTAAATATCTTCCTGAATCTATCTTCAAATCCGATTCATTCTTTCATTTTTCAAAATTCTATTTCATTTTCAAAGTTCAATTTAACTTTGAGATTTCAAATTCATTTTATATTCCAATTCAAATCAGATTTCAAAGTTCAAATTGACTTTGAAATTTCAAATTCATTTTCAAAAGCTCTAATCAAACTCAAAGTTCAATTTAACTCTGAGATTCTTGATTCATTTTTTCTAAATTTCAAATTCAAACTTCAAATCCAAGATCCAAATTGATTTTGGGATTCATCTGTATATTCAAAATTCATTTTCCAAGTTCAAATTTAACATGGAAGTTTTTGACTCACCTTCTGAATATAAACTCCAAATCCATTTTAGGATCCAATATTCAACACAGTATTCAACCCTCATATTGGATCTCAGACTTCAGATTCAATTTCCTTATAAGATCCAGAATCCAATTTCATATTTGGATCTTAGACTTCAGATCCAAATCCATCTTAGGATCCAGAGTCCACTTCTACATTGGATCTTAGGCTTCAGATCCAAATCCACCTAGGATCCAGAATCCAACTTCACATTGGATCTCAGACTTTAGATCCAAATCCATCTTAGGATCCAGAACCCAATTCTACTTTTGGATCTCAGACTTCAGATCCACTCCATTTTAGGATCCAGAACCCAAGTCCATCTTGGATTCTAAATCTCAGATCCCATTCTATTTAGGATCCGGAATCCAATTCCAATTCTAGATTTTCATTCCATTTCCGGATCTAATCTGAATCTCTTAAATCCATTTCTATTCTTAAATACCATTTGATTTTCTTAGTCCTTTCCAATTTCAAACTTCAAAATCTAAATTCAATTCCATCTCAAAGTATTCATTCCCTTTCCTAAATTCAAGTTTAAAATTCAAAGTCCATTTCTGACTTTGAAACTTCATTTTTCTTTCATTTCAAAGCTTTAAATCATTCTTTCTCAAAATCAAGATTCATTCTTCTAAACTCTGATTTATTTCAAAAACTTAGAACTTCTCTGATCTATCCCAAGTTCTAAAGTTAGATTCAACCATTTATCATTTACCAAGTTCATCAAGTTCTAAATTAGATTCAATCATTTTTTCACTCTCTTATCAAATTCATTTCTAGAAAACTTGGAAATTTTCAAAACATCTTTCAAAAGGAGCATACATCCTTGCATTGCACAGGTATGATTCTTTGTGCATTTAGAGTTAGAATAAATTCTTAGATTATATTTAGGCAAAGGCATAGATTCGATCCTTGGTTCGATTACCCCTGGTAAAGGCGCCAGGAACGGTCGAACCTCGTACCGACGAGCGAATCCCGTCTCTCCATTTTCCCGCAAATTTTCAAAACGGAGGCGAGTTATTTGTTAAATATTTTCAAATTAAGGTCAAGTGAAAACCCGCAAAAGAGTTCCTCTTCTCTCTTTCTTTCTTTCTTTTCTCTTCTCTCTTTCTTTTCTTTCTTTTATTCCACTCCCTTAAAAAAGGAGGAGAATAGAGGTTAGAAAAGGAAAAGAGAAGGAAGAGAGAGAAGCCAACGAGAGAGGAAAATTTTTGCGATGATCACAGTTTTGGCGACCGAGATGGGACATGTCTTCGTCCGGTTGGATCTATGCCTTTGCTTTGCTTTTATATAATCTAAGTCTTTATTCTTCATATGTCAGCTTCATTTTCCATGCAAACCATAGGAGCCTAGACTCTGTCCTAAAGCTGACATCATTGCATATAGGATCTAAGTATGGTTTGGTAGGACCATATTGAGGAGATTATTCCATGTTCACATTAGACTTAGGTTTTAAATACAACTCTCCTCAATTTTAGGAATTGAATGGAAAACAATATATGCAAGTGTATGCTTCTTCTTTATTTAAATCTATCTTCTTTAGGACTTGCATTAGAGCCTTCTGATTTTATTGCATGTTGATCATATTTTGAAAACATCCCTACCTATATTGTCCTGGTCTTCACGTTGCTGGGCTGTCTCACTGAACTATAGTTCGGGAGAGAGCCTCACAACTGGACCACTTATTTGGGCTCGCGCACCCCTACCACGTACCTTAGGGCCATAGTCCGAGGTATATCGGTAGGTGCTCAAGGATGTTGGGAAGCCATTACCTTAGAACCGAAGAGATATCTTATATGCCACGTACTTCGAGCTTCGGCTTGAGTATATCGGCGTACCTTGATGGAAATCAGATGATATAAACCTTAGAGTTAGGATTAAGGTCCTATCAACCATTTCAAATACTGCATATAGAGTCATCTTTAGGGAATGCTATTTGTGCATCCTTGCTTGTATGTCTGTGATTGAATGATATTATATATATATATATATATATATATATATATATATATATATATATATATATATATATATATATATATATATATATATATATATATATATATATATATATCTTCCTTATATTTTCCAAAAACCCTGGGTATATATTGTTCAAAATTTCCTCTTTTTAAAACCCCAGGTGTATTGCCTTTTCTTTCTGGTTTCTTCAAAATATTTTTTGATCCTGCCTGCTATTTTTCAAAAAAAAATTTAAATCCTTGTCATCTATTTTCAAAAATTTGTTTTCCTCCATCATGAGAGAAATGATATTGCCTATGAGGATTTTCAAAATCATAAAATTTCTTCTAAAAAGTCTTCAAAAGATTCAAATATTTTGCTCTAAATCCCTTTTAAATAAACTAACATGTTGATTTTTCCTTTTCCAAATTAGGTTTTGAAAACCATTTGTCTTCTCATGTTTGTTTTCTTTTTCAAAACTTGTTTTTTTTTAAACCACTATTTTCGAAATCAAACCTCATGATGATCTCTCATGATGATTCCCTTTTTAAAGGATCAGATCTCGCGTTGATCATTCTTCTTGTGGTAGATTTTCTTTCCCAAAATGATTTCTCACTTATCTTTTAAATAAACATTTTCCTTTCAAGATCCCATATGCAAGCAGGATCAGAAAAACTCCTTTTTTTCTCAAATCTTGTAAATCTTCTGTTAATTTTGATATCTTTATCAGTTTCATTCATTTTATTCATATTTTATTCAAGTTTATATCAATCTTATCAAGTTTTTATCAAGTTTATCAATATTTCCTCAATTCCATTAAAATTTTATCAAATCTATACCCTTTCAGGTTAAGGGTTAAACCTGATGCCTCTTTTCAATGAGGTATTCTTTTTATATCTTCTCCTTTCAGGTTAAGGGATAAACCTGAACCTCGATATTCGAGGTATTCTTTCTCAGGATAAGGGATAATCCTGAGATCGCTCATAGGAGCAACAAATGCTACTTGTGAGAATTCTTTTACAAAGTAAATAAATTCCCTCAAAATTTTCTCCATTGTTTATCAATATTTCATCAAAATTTTATTTCCCTTCTATCTGTTTAAATTTTATTCTTATTCTCGTTCAGGACAAGGGGTTAATCCTGAAAATTGGACCGCATACAGCCAAATGTGCTGGTCCATCTAAACCCTAAATCCTAAATCATAAATCTTGTCATATCTCTTCTAAATTCAAGTTTCAAGTATATCCTCAAAAATTTCCCTATTCCCTTTCAGTTTAAGGGATAAACCTGAATCATTGTCTATTATATCCTAAATCCTCATGTCTATCAACCTCATTAAATGTTTATCAATCTCATCAAATGTCTTTTATCTATCAAGCCTTCGGGTTATAATTTCATCAGATGCATATCCTTTTCAAAGCCTTCGGGTTACGATTTTATCAATGTATATCCTTGTCAAGCCTTCAGGGTTACAATTTCATCAATGTATTTCAAGTCCAAAGCCTTCGGGTTACAATTTCATCAAATATCCATCATTTCCAAACCTCCGGGTCACATCTCTATCAATGTCAATCATTCTTCCAAAAATCCTACTTTCGAGCTGGTCGGTCAAACAAATCCTGCTTTCGAGCGGGTCGGTCAAACAAATCCTGCTTTCGAGCTGGTCGGGCAATCAAACTCCTGCTTTCGAGCTGGTCGATCAAACAAATCCTGCTTTCGAGCTGGTACTTCCAAAAATCCTGCTTTCGAGCTGGTCGATCAAACAAATCCTGCTTTTGAGCTGGTACTTCCAAAAAATCCTGCTTTCGAGCTGGTCGGGCAATTAAAATCCTGCTTTCGAGCTGGTCGGTCAAACAAATCCTGCTTTCGAGCTGGTCGGGCAATTAAAATCCTGCTTTCGAGCTGGTCGGGCAATCAAAATCCTGCTTTCGAGCTGGTCGGTCAAACAAATCCTGCTTTCGAGCTGGTCGGGCAATCAAAATCCTGCTTTCGAGCTGGTCGATCAAACAAATCCTGCTTTCGAGCTGGTACTTCCAAAAAATCCTGCTTTCGAGCTGGTCGGTCAAACAAAATCCTGCTTTCGAGCTGGTCGGTCAAACAAATACTGCTTTCGAGCTGGTCGGGCAATTAAAATCCTGCTTTCGAGCTGGTCGGTCGATCAAAATCCTGCTTTCGAGCTGGTCGGGCAATCAAAATCCTGCTTTCGAGCTGGTCGGTCAAACAAATCCTGCTTTCAAGCTGGTCGGGCAATCAAATCCTGCTTTCAAGCTGGTCGGGCAATCAAATCTTGCTTTCGAGCTGGTCGGGCAACCAAAATCCTGCTTTCGAGCTGGTACTTCCAAAAATCCTGCTTTCGAGCTGGTCGGTCAATCAAAATCCTGCTTTCGAGCTGGTCAGGCAATCAAATCCTGCTTTCGAGCTGGTCGGTCAAATCAAATCCTGCTTTCGAGTTGTTACTTCCAAAAATCCTGCTTTCGAGCTGGTCGGGCAACCAAAATCCTGCTTTCGAGCTGGTACTTCCAAAAATCCTGCTTTCGAGCTGGTCGGTCAATCAAAATCCTGCTTTCGAGCTGGTCGGGCAATCAAATCCTGCTTTCAAGCTGGTCGGTCAAATCAAATCCTGCTTTCGAGCTGGTACTTCCAAAAATCTTGCTTTCGAGCTTGTCGGTCAATCAAAATCCTGCTTTCGAGCTGGTCGGGCAATCAAATCCTGCTTTCGAGCTGGTACTTCCAAAAATCCTACTTTCGAGCTGGTCGGTCGATCAAAATCCTGCTTTCGAGCTAGTTGGGCAACCAAAATCCTGCTTTCGAGCTGGTCGGGCAATCAAATCCTGCTTTCAAGCTGGTACTTCCAAAAATCCTACTTTCGAGCTGGTCGGTCGATCAAAATCCTGCTTTCAAGCTAGTCGGGCAACCAAAATCCTGCTTTCGAGCTGGTCGGGCAACCAAAATCCTGCTTTCGAGCTGGTCGGTCAAACAAAATCCTGCTTTCGAGCTGGTACTTCCATCAAAATCCTGCTTTCGAGCTGGTCGGTCAAAACAAAAATCTAAATATTCCTTCCCAAAGTTTCAACTCAAGGTTTCGTCAAAATCTATATTGAGTAAATATTTCACATAGAAGTCATAAAAAATTTGCCAATTTGCTAAAAGTATTTGTTGATTCCAATATTCTGACTACACCAAAAGAATCTCCTCTGATTACCTCTAGTATTTCTTTCCAAAAGGGTGAAACCTTTTGTGGAAAAGAGGTAAAATTCAAATCTTTTCCCTGTTGATCAACCAAAAGGATGAAAGAAATATCCTCGGTATGATTAGTGAAATAAATATTCGATGACATTGAAAAGCCGAAGCGGATTGATATCGATCATAGCTATGATGCATGTTTAAAAACGATTTCCTTGCGATTAGACAGTGGAAATATCCTGAGCCAAAAAAGAATCCACTCAATCCATATCTCCTTATTCATTTTTGAGCTGTAATCAAATATCGGCAAAAGGGATCTCTCAATTGTCGTCAAGATGAAGGCGAGTTAAGCGAGTAGACCCCCGGGGCCAAAGAAGATTTGAAACATCTCCAAGATGACGGAGTTTGTGACGGATCCTTCCAGGGAAAGTTTGTATCACCGTCGAGATGAAGGCGGATGTGATGGACCTACCGACAAACCCTAAATGATATTTGATTTCAGCTATCATCTAAAGACCTTTTGAGCTAATATCATATATAATACCTGAGAAAGAAAAGAAGGATCAGAGCATCTCCAAGATGAAGGAGTTTGTGACGTACCCTTCCCTGAAGAAGAGAGAAAAGTCAGGACATCTCAAAAATGAAGGATGATGTAAAGAACCCGAAAAAAACCCAATGACTCAAAAAGAGTGCAAAAGATCAACACTCAGATATCAAACTGCCTAAATTGCCAGAAGTCATCATTTCTTATGCAAAATATCTGTTATCAATATCTTTTCTTTACTTTCTTTTATTGAGAATATTTCTTCTCTTCTCATGTCAAGGAAATGGATAGCTTTCTTGAAGAAAATCATCAGCGCTAAAATTTTGAATTTAACTCTTAATACCGAGGAGTTAACCTCGTTGGAGGAAATACTCTGGGTAAAAGAGGAAATATCTTTGCACACATGTGCACATGTAAACACCCCAAATTTTCCTCATCCATTCTCAAACAACCCTCCTCGTGTAGTGCCAACTCTGTTAGGTCAGTGTAGGAGTCAAACCCTGAGTCAGTTTCAGAAAAGCACCATTTTACCCATTTTCATTAGGAAAAATACCATTTTACCCCTAGGTCATCCCGGACCCCAGTCAGTCGGAGTCAACCAAGCTCATTGGTCAGTTCAAGACAATTAGAATATCAGTCATCTCAAGCTCATCTGAGCTCACAATGAACAGACCATTTTCATTTCTGACCATTCCTGCCAAAATGGGATCATTTCTTCAAAAATGAGCTCATTTCTCACTCGAATCCAAGCCAATTGTCTCCAAGTCAGTCATTCCCAGTCAGTCATGTTCCCCAGAGTCTAACTTGAGCTCACCAGGAGTTCAAGTGCTCCAATTTCAGTTCAAAACCATTTTTAAGTGTTTAGGAGCCCATTTTAGTCCATTTCAGCTCTTTCAGCTGAAATTGAGCCGAGTTCAGTCAGTTGAGTTAGTGTTTGAGACTTGATTTTAGTTCATCTCAGTATTACTGACCTTTGTTTTAGCTCAAACCCAGTTCAGGTTCGTAATTCACTTCATTCCAATGACCATTCCATACCATTTCTCTAAAAATGGCAGCTTTTCTTGAAAATTCAGTTGGAAAGGTCAGTTGAGTCAGTGTCCGTTGAGTTCATTTGAGTTCTGAAACTCTAAAACCCAGCTCAATCCAGTTCATTTCAGTTGAATCAAGCTCAAACCCTAATTTTCAGTGTTACTCTAGCTTGGCAGAGCTCAAAAATCATTTCTTCAACCATTTTTGCAAATTTTGTCAATTTTAACACTTTTTGAACTGGTACAAGTGTCAATCGGGGTCTAACATCCAAAATTCTTCATTCAGGGTTAGCATTTCGCATAGCATTTCATGTCATTTCTCATCATTTCATATCATTTCTCAGCATTTCATAACATTTCATCACATTTCATTTCATTTTCGAAGTCCAGAACTCCAGCTTTATAAATTCCAATCCAGATTGAGTTTTAAAAGTTTTCAGAAATCAATTTCAAACCTCGGGTTTCCAAAATTGACATTTTCACCCCGGGAGTCTAAATTTGGAAATATTTTCTCAAGAAAAATAATCTGGATTTCTTTCAAAATCAAATTTTCAAGTTTTACACTGGATTTGCTTCGCAATGAGCTATTGAACTTCAAAATCCGAGCTCGTTTCAAAAACTGCAAAAAATAGCTCATTTCGTTTGGAAATATTTTCCCGAGAAAAACAATCTGGATTTCTTTCAAAATTACATTTTTAAATTCTACATTGGATTTGCTTCGCAACGAGGTATTGAACTTCAAAATCCGAGCTCGTTTCAAAAACTGCCAAAAATAGCTCGTTTTGTCTGAAAATAGATTTGGAAGCATTTTCTCAACAAAAACAATTTGGATTTCTTCCAAAATTAAATTTTTAAATTCTACATTGGATTTGCTTCGCAACGAGGTATTGAACTTCAAAATCCGAGCTCGTTTCAAAAACAGCCAAAAATAGCTCGTTTCATCTGGAAAGTTTCTGAAAAGACTATTTTACCCCTTTAATCGTCAAAATGAATTTCAAAAGTGGAATTCGGACCCACTCTGAGATGGACCATCCATTTGCATTTTCTGTTTTAATTTATAAAAAAAGAAAAAAAAATTTACCTTTTTCTTTATTTTTTTTGTTTGTTTTATTTTTTTTATTATTTTATTTTCCTAAGGTGGGACCCACAAGGGGGTCGACCACCCTAGCCCATTTCTTTTCTTTCTTCCTCCATTTTCTTTTTTATTTTTATTTTTATTTTTATTTTTTTTTACTTTCCTTTTTTTCTTTCTTTTCTTTCTTTCTTCTTTCTTTTTCTTTCTTTCTTTCTTTCCTCCTTTCTTTCCTCTCCCAGCCACTCACGTATACCCTATCCAGCCCCTTCTCTTCCTCTTTCCCTCTCCTTTTCCTCCCTTTCTTTCCTTTTCTTTCTCCCCTCTTCTTTCCTTTTCCTTTTCCTTCTTCCCTTCCTTACTCTTTTCTTCCTCCAAAGCCATACGGCTGTAGCCTTGGGCATTACACAGCCTTCTTCATTAATCAATGGTAACTTAGGGAAAGATATCATCTTTCCTAAGTTACCAATCAAAAACAAAAGGAAAAAAAGAACGGCTGGCCTCCCAAGCTCAATTCACGTCTCTCTCTCTCTCTCCCTTGAACTCTCTCTTTCTCACCCCTTGGCTGCAGCTTCCAGCCATTGAAACAACACCCTTGCAGCCCTCAGCAACACCAACTGGAAGCCTCCACGCACAGCACCATTACAACCATCGATCACAGCATCTGAAGCCTTCTCCATTGGTTGCAGCAAGACCCCAAGCTATCCTTGGCTGCAACTCCCAGCCATTGAAGCCACCTCCAGAGCTCCTTTCTCCAGCCAACAACCGGCCTCCACTTTGAAGCACCATCAACGTCTTCACCTCCATTACAGCCACCTTCCACAGCAGCAGTTGGGCCTCCATCACAGCCACCTTCCACAACCGCAGTTGGGCCACCTTCCACAACAGCAGCTGGGCCTCCAACAGCAGCCCTTCATTGAAGCCATCTTCAAACTTCTCAAAGGCAGCAGCCACCAAAGGGGAGCTCTTTGCAGCCACAGCCACACCTTCATCCTTGGCAGCACCACAGGGACACCTCCACAGCAGCATAGCCATCTCCAGCAAGCCTCCTTCACACCCTTGCTACCAGCCACAACCAACTTCAAGTGCAGCCACTACCTTCATCACACGTTCCAGCCGGCACCTCCTTCTTGACTTCCAGCCATCCTCACCTTGGTGCCTTTGACGCCCCAACTTCCTCAACCTTGGATCATCTCCACCACATCCGCTTTCCTTCAGCCAATCCCAGCAAACCCAAGGTAAGAGCTTCATCTTTTTACTTTTTTATTTTCCTTACTTTCTTGCTTAAGGCTACATGGAGTATGGGATCCCTCCGATGGATGGATCGGATCCCCTATCACCATAGCCAAAATTGAGTTTAGATTATACCCCCTGATTATTTTTGTTTTATCATTGAATTCATGTAAATTTCGTATTATAGGCCTCATATTTAGATTATTTTAATGCTTTATAGGTATTTTGATTAGTTTCTTTAATATTTGCTTATTAGTTTATAGGTTTTGATTTTAAGCGTCAGTCCAGCCTTCGTTTCATGATTAATTGTTCATTTATAAATTTCAAAATTTTTATGATAGATGTATGGGTTAATCATTCATTTCTCTGCAAAAATTCGGATCGATTTGAGTTTAATAACTCTATCTAATAAATCCAAAGTCCAGATCAGGTTTTAAACCCTCTGGAAATTCCAGATTCCCATTTAGCAGGGTTGTCGACCCAAGATCGCCTCCATGGATGATTCAATTTTCCCTAAACAAATCATAGTGTATTCATCATTGAATATACGGATTATCTAGAAATTTTGAAGTTTTTCCAGTTTGTTTTACTCTCTGTAAAAAATCGGATTTCCCAGACCCCTGGGAAAATCTTGATTTTCTTTTGTCAGAGTATAGACAGACCCTAATGCATCAAGTCCTCCCAATCCGTAGCCTGTCTGCAAAACCTATCAACATGAAAGTTGTTCCTAACATAATTTCCTATCATTTCCCAAAATTTGGGAATTTTTGGATCTGTTTCATTATTTTTCCCGGATTTTCTCTTTCTGTCTAACAGATTCCAATGTCCAGAAATTCCAGAGATTTAGGTCTCTGATAACAGTGTGTCCTTTTCCAAACCATAATCTGAATCCCAAGGGTGTCAAAAAATAAAATCTTTATCTGTTTGTCCGGGACATTTTTCCACAATTTCAACCTTTTTCCCATCTGTTTGCTATTTTTCCCATATTTTCTCCCGAAACCTGTCTGTTTCCCTTAAATCCTAGAATCGCCGGATTCCGATCCGACTTGCCGGAGTGGCACAGCTCCGACCATAGGTCAAAACCAGAAAGTGTAAAAATAAAAAATCCTTGAATTACTGTCTTATGTCACCCCATGAAATTTGGGGAATTTTTATGGAAATTGGATATCCTAAATCCCCTTTAGAATCAACATTTTAGGCAAAAATCACAAAATTTAGGGTTTTTATTTGAATTTCCATATTTAAAAATACAAAAAAATTATATTTTAGAGATCAATTATGTTTCTAGGGTTATTTTAGTTGTCCATGCCAAATTTGGTTTAATTCCAAGTTCATTTGCTCCATGTGTTAGTTTATCTTTAAATTCAGAAGCGAAAATCAAGTTAAATTCGATATTTTATGATATTTTTGCCATGTTAGGGTTTTTATCATGTACATAAGCATGTAGAATCATATTAGGGTTAATTTTAATCTCATTTGCATTTCATATTTTTCAATTTTGCAAAATTTATTTCAGAAAACCCTGGTTTCAAGGCCATAGTCTTGTTATCAGGGGTATTTTGGTCATTTTGACCTAAATTTCGAAATTTCAATTTCTAATTCTCCAAAATTTCATGCATATCATCATATTTTATCATATTATATTTGATTTATTTTATTTGATTTTCAAAATTCCAAAATTTACAAAAATTCTTTCATAAAACCCTGATTTCAAGGTCATCAGGGGTATTTTGGTCATTTTGACCCCAATTCCGAATTTTCAAGTTTATTTTCAAAAATTATTCATTATTTCTCATGTTTATATCAAAGGGGGTATGAATTTGGGTTTATATCTGAATAATATCCGATAATTCTCCATATTTTTCGGATAAATTCAGAAAAACCTACATTTTTGTGCTAATTTTATTTTCCAGTTTTGCAGGAATATTCAAGAAGAAGACTTAGCCATTTTATTTCTTTATTTTATTTCTTTATTTTATTTCAATTCAATGTAAAAAAATAATGTAATATTTGGAATAAGAGTTACATTTCTGCTTAGAATAGGGCTGCATTGCATATAGTTTAATTTATGCAAATTTCGATATTTGATGTATGATTCATGTGCATTTATTTCAAATCCACTATGGTTTACACGAATGGCACGTGCACAAGCTTTTATGGAGTTTATAAACTCGGTGGGATTCGTATTTATGGCCATAGTCAGAATACGAAGAAAACCAAGATTTATGATCTTTATATCAGCCACATTCAGCTTACACTCTTAGGCTAACTTCAAAAATGCACTGCATTTTTCAAAGTTTCAAAAGGATTTCCCAATTTCTCAATGAAATTCCCTTTTCAAATTCATACTCATTCATTCATATCATTCAAATTGCATTATTTTCAAACTCATTTTCCAATTTCAATTTCAGAAAATTCAATTTTCTCAAGAATTTCCAAGTCTTTCTCAGGATCTGATTTTATCAAAATCCTAAGTTTTCAAATGACATTTCAAAACATTTCCCAAGTTCAAATCAAGATTTTCCTATGTTTTCGAATTCTCAAATTTCAAAATCCCAAGTTTTCAGAAATTCATTTTCTCATATTTTCCAGTTTTCTTGAGAATTCATTTTCCATTTCAAAAGTCATTTTCCATTAAATTTCTTAGATTTTCTCAAGATTCTCAAATCCATTTTCTCATAAAAGCAATTCCAAGTTTCCAATCTCAAAACCAATTTTCTCAGATTTTCAAGTTTTCCTGAGAAATCACTTTTCAATGCAAATTTCTGATTTCCCATGAAATTCAATGATTTTCCCAAAAACTCCAATTTCAAGCACTTTTCCAATCATTTTCCAAATGTATTTCAATTTTCCAAAGCAAACATCATATTTTCTCAAACTTGCATTTTTTAAAAATTCCATAGCACAAGCCTCATTCTTTGTGCATTCTAGGAAAAATAGAGCATAATTTAGATATTTGAGTCGAGTTAAAGCACATAATTGGTCCTTGGTTTAATTACCCCTGGTAAAGGCGCCAGGAACGGTTGAACCTCGTACCGACAGGCGGATCCCATTCTACGGAATTTTCCCGCAAATTTTCAAAACGGAGGCGAGTAAATTTTCAAAAATCATTTTCAAAACTTTGGTCGAGTTTGACTCGCGAAATTCGTTTCTCTCTCGCAAGGGAGGGGAACAATTTTGCGATGATAACAGGTTTGGCGACTGAGATGGGACCTGTCTTCGCCTGATCAAGTATGTGCTTTAACTTAGCTCAATTATCAAAATTAGGCTCTATGGAATGTCAGCTTTTAATTTCTGATATCATGTGAACTTAGGAGCCTAGACTTGAACCCAGCTGACATGGATTGCATGTAGACTAGGCATGGTTTGGTAGGACCATATTGAGGAGAATTATGCATGCTCACTTAGACTTAGGTCTGAAATACAACACTCCTCAATCTAGGACTTGTATGAAAACAATGTTTGCTTCTTCAAAAAATTTCAAAATTCTATCTCTTTAGGACTTAGAGCCCTCTGTTTGCCTGCATGTGATCATATTTCAAAAACCACCCCACCTATGTCTACTCGGTCTTCACGTTGCTGGGCTCTCTTCCAGAACCATAGTTCGGAACAGAGCCTCACAACTGGGCCACTTATTTGGGCTAACGCCCCCCTGCCACGTACCAAGGGCCATAGTCCAACGTATATCGGCAGGCGCTCAAGAATGTTGGGAAAACACAAGCCTAGACCCGGAGATGAGTTTTATGCCACGTACATCGAGCCTCGGCTCGAGTATATCGGCATAGCATGATTGGACACAGTTGATCTGAGCCTAGAGTCAGGATTAGGGTCCTAAAGCTCTTTCAAAATCGATGCATTTAGAGTCAGCTTCTTAGGAAATGCTGTATGTGCATAATTGTTTGTAATTGAATGTATGATAGTCACTTTTGCCTTATTTTCTCATATTTTTTTTCAATTTTTCCAAAATACCGAACAATTTTCCAAAATACCTCATTTTCCATCTTTTGTGAAATATCTCCTTTTTCTCAAAAACCCTGGACAATTTTTCTAAATTATCCACCTTTTCTTCAAAACTCCAGGAGATTTTCCATTCTTTCGTTCCTCTGGACTTCGAATTTCCAGCTTTCATTTTATCCTGCCTGCAATTTTCAAAATTCTTGTATTTTTCCAAAGTCTAATTCCAGTCTTCTTGTCCCTAAGTCCAATGGCATCTAGTCAGCTCGATTCTATTTTTCCTAAGGGTCACATCTCCTACGAGGTGCGACAAAGTCTTCCTGAGCATCGATCTCTTAGCACCGGACTCTTCTTCCCCCGGTGGTACTATGTCTGGTTCAAAAACTTCTCTCGTATGTTTCCGGACCACTTGAGCGATTGCGGGTTAGAACTGGCATCTGCAGTGGGAAAGTTGACAGTCAACAGCAATCTGATTCATGCACTGACAGAGCGGTGGAATCCGCGCACTTGCACGTTCTGGTTCCCGTGGGGCGAGATGACACTACTGATGGATGAATTTTCAGAGATTATGGGACTGCCTGAACCAGCCGGTCAGCCTGGAGATCCGTTAGAGCACCAGTTTCTGATCAATGTCAAGGGTCTGAAC
Organism: Nuphar pumila; assembly: GCF_984573655.1. NCBI lineage: Eukaryota > Viridiplantae > Streptophyta > Magnoliopsida > Nymphaeales > Nymphaeaceae > Nuphar > Nuphar pumila. The sequence continues at coordinate 39,835,854 of NC_143264.1, read as the reverse complement.
CCCAAAGATGCCGTAGCTCGCATGACAGGGCGCAAGTCTTGGCCACTGATTGAAGAAAATGAGAATGAGTACGTGAGCCTGATCGAGACCTATCAACAGTACGAGGCATTTGTAGAAGTCAACTCATTATCTAGAACAACTCGAGAAAGAAATCAGCATGCGATGGTTCTGTGCACTGAAGGGCTCGCCTTCTTCCCAAATATACATATGTGTATGGCAAGCAGTTCAAGCTACTTGGCCCATTTTTCTGTACCTACTACTATCCAGAGTGATGTGTCAGGCAAATTTTCTCAGAGACAAAAGCGCGTAGAAGCTCGGCTACTATCAGGGGTTATGCTAGAGTTCAACCTTGTATCAGCGCAGTGGTCTGGAACATACCATTCTGCCAGATATGACTGGGATTATTTCATCATTCTCACTCTTTTCTCGGGTCCTCGTGTCTCTGCTGATCATTAAGAGTGGTGGCAGACTGTCTATATGCTCCCTCTTTCTCAAGTTTATTATTAATACAAGCATGTTTTCCCTTCAATGAATAAAAATCTTTCAAATTCTTCATTCTTGGTTTGACGACCTCGCCTAGGTGACAAGGCATATTTGCAGTTGTTCGTTCTTCTTGCAAAGAATGACAACATAATTGTCGTGACTCCAGCGGCGACCCAATCCCTAGTAATGGGATGTTCTTCCAATTGTCTACCAAATTCTCATCAAATATTTTTTCTATATTCATTTCTATCTTGAATCTTCATCATCGAAATTTAATCATCCATTCTGTAGAGAGCATCAGTATTCCCAAGTGGTTCAGATCAAATCAAGCAAGAAGACACTACTGTATCAGGGCATCAGTGATTTTAGAAGCAGACAAGAAGAAATGGATTCTCCAAGATCTGCCAGAAGACAGAGTCTGAATGATAGAGATGACATTGATCCTGCTACATATCAAATGTTCAAGAAAATGATGATTAGGATGATGTCTGAGCAGGCTGAAGACAGTCTCAGAAAGGCTCCCATCAAGGAGAAGACATTTGTCTCTTTCTCTTAGAATACCACTCGACAAGAGCAACAAGTGATTCGGCACGCGCCTGCCCAATATTTTATTCTCGCTGATGTCCTCTATCATCGTGGATTCAGTTCTAAATATGCCAGATGCCTAGATGAAGATGAAGCCAAAGAAGTCATGCGGGAGGTACACGAAGGCATTTGCGGTGATCGCGTCGACTACCAAACTCTTATCAAGCAAATCATCCGGGCATGATATTATTGGAAGACTATGCAGCAAGATTGCTACCATTTTGTGAAGAAGTGTGCTCTATGCCAGATACATGCACCTTCTATTCATGCGCCAGCAACATATTTGCGAATCGCCATCTCTCCATGGCCATTTTCTATGTGGGCTTTTGATGTTGTAGGCCCCATTACTCCTCTTGCTTCAAACAGCTACAAATATTTTCTTGCCGCAACAGAATATTTCACTAAATGGGTCGAAGCTATCACTTTGCGTATAATAGAAGGTCGACACATGGTCTTATTCATCCACAAGAATATTGTTGTTTCGGCATACCGCACGATATCGTGTCAGACAATGAGAGTCATTTCAAGAATAAGAGAATGAGGACATTTGACTTAAAGTTCAGAATTCAGCATCGTTTCTCCGCTTCTTATTATCCTCAAAGGAATGGTCAGGCAGAGGCCACCAATAAGATTCTGATTCGAATCCTGGAGCGAACCTTGGAAACATGCCATAATTGGCATGAGAAGATCCATGATGCATTATGGGCATACAGAACCACCATTTGTACTCCAACTAATGCTACTCCGTTAGAACTTGTCTACGGAACTGAAGTAGTACTGCCTCTACATGTTCAGAAACTTGCCTTGAAGTTCGCATCACTGCTGGAGTTATCGCTTGATCAATATCAACAACAGCGGCTGGTACAACTTGATTTGCTCAATGAAAGAAGACTCAGAGCAGTAGAGCATGCTCAATCATATCGTCAGAGAATAGCCAGGCAATATGCAAAATTTGACATTCAAAGGAAATTCTGAGTCAATGATCTAGTGATCAGATCAACGACCTATCTCAAGCACCGCCCGGGTGGCAAATGGTCATCGAATTGGGAAGTGCCCTATATTGTCGAGGAAGCATTACCTCACAATTCATATCTGCTCATCAATGCCGATGGTGTGGAATTATCAGACCCCATCAATGCTCAACATTTGAAAATTTTCTATACTTAAATCCTCTATTTCATCATTTGTAATTCCTCAATATATTTTCTTCAATATTGGTCAAATTCTTCTTTCCGAGTTACACTGGGGCATTATTTTGAAAATTTGTCTTCAAAACATTCTGTATGCAGGCAGGATCAAACAAATCTCTCATTTTGCATACATGTGCATTCATTTACATCATTTTGCATACATTTGTATTCATTTACAGTTACATGCATTCATTTGCATCCATTTACATTCATTTGCATCAAATTCACTTCCCCTTTAGGTTAAGGGATAAACCTGAGTTTCCCTTTCAGGTTAAGGGATAAACCTGAACTTCCCCTTCAGGTTAAGGGATAAACCTAAATCATTTTCCATAATTCTTTAATTTCGACCTCCAGGTCATCCAATTTCCAATTTTCAAATTACCAAAATTCTCAATTTCGACCGCCAAGTCATCCAATTTCTATCCCCGTTCAGGATAAGGGGATAATCCTGAAACCGTTCATAGAAGCAATCCAAGTCTATATAATAGTCTTCGTTCTTCATTGAACTGATAGTGTTCCGAGTGAACTGATAGTCGTTCTTCATTGAACTGATAATATTCCAAGCGAACTGATAGTCGTTCTTCATCGAACTGATAGTGTTCCAAGCGAACTGATAGTCGTTCTTCATTGAACTGATAATATTCCAAGCAAACTGATAGTCGTTCTTCATTGAACGGATAGTGTTCCAAGTGAACTGATAGTCGTTCTTCATTGAACTGATAGTGTTCCAAATGAACCAATGTCGTTCGTAGGCTGAATACCTATCGAACCCATGTCGTCCCTAGTGAACCAATGTTGTTCTCAATTGAACCAATGTTGTTCGTAGGCTGAATACCTATCGAACCCATGTCGTTCCTAGTGAACCAATGTCGTTCTTAATTGAACCAATGTCGTTCGTAGGCTGAATACCTATCGAACCCATGTCGTTCCTAGTGAACCAATGTCGTTCTTAATTGAACCAATGTCGTTCGAAGGCTGAATACCTATCGAACCCATGTCGTTCGTAGTGAACCAATGTCGTTCTTAATTGAACCAATGTCGTTCGTAGGCTGAATACCTATTGAACCCATGTCGTTCCTAGTGAACCAATGTCGTTCTTAATTGAACCAATGTCGTTCGTAGGCTGAATACCTATCGAACCCATGTCGTTCCTAGTGAACCAATGTCGTTCTCAATTGAACCAATGTTGTTCGTAGGCTGAATACCTATCGAACCCATGTCGTTCCTAGTGAACCAATGTCGTTCTTCATTGAACCAATGTCGTTCGTAGGCTGAATACCTATCGAACCCATGTCGTTCCTAGTGAACCAATGTCGTTCTTAATTGAACCAATGTTGTTCGTAGGATGAATACCTATCGAACCCATGTTGTTCCTAGTGAACCAATGTCGTTCTCAATTGAACCAATGTCGTTCTTAGGCTGAATCCCTATCGAACCCATGTCGTTCCTAGTAAACCAATGTCGTTCTCAATTGAACCAATGTCGTTCTTAGGCTGAATCCCTATTGAACCCAGGTCGAACCCCTGCGAAACCAATGCCGTTCTCAATAGAACCAATGTCGTTCTTAGGAGGAATCCCTATAGAACCCATGTCATTCTCAGTAAACCAATTCACAATTTTGACCTTTTTAGCCAATCAATTTCCAATTTCCAATTTCAAATATCAAGTTTCAAAATTCCAATTTCCAAAATTTGACCCTTTTGGTCATCCAATACCAATTCTAATAAATTTCTCTTGCGAGAGACCCTTTTTATAGGGAGAGTTCGAGGGAGCTCGTTCTTTTCGCATGCTATCCAATTCGTTCACTTAGCCCCTTTTCAGGGAGAGTTTGAAGGGACTCGTGTCTTTGTGAACCGTTTGCAAAACAAAATTCCAATTTCACACAAGGAACCCTTAGTTCAGGGAGAGCTTCGACGGAAGTTTGCTTTCCTTGTGACCATAATTTCGTACTAGGCCATTTCATCGTGAAGGACCCTCTTTTCAGGGAGAGTGTGATGGACTCGTTCCTTCATGACCGATTCACCGACCTCATCATTACCGGCCCCCTTTCCATAAGAGAAGCCTAATGTTAGGAAGTTTTGACGAAAGCTTAATTTCTCTTCGAAAGTTCGTTTTGCAAACACCTCCTCTTCAGGGAAGAGAGGAGTAATTCCTATTTCCAATTTCTGAATCTTCTCCTTTGGGGAAAGGAGAAGAAAATTTTTGTCATGGGTGCGTTGCGTTGTGCTTCAGATGCTTGCTCTCACCAAGGATTTCAAGAACATTTTGCCAATTTGTCATTAAATATTTGTTGATTTCAAAATTTTTATTATACAAAAACATTACTTCAGAATACCTTCAGTATTACTTTCGAAAGGACAAAGCTTTCGCGAAGAAGGATTCAAAATTCAAAATTTTTCTATTGGCCAACCAATAGGATGAAGAATAAATCCCCGATATGGCCAGCAAAGGAAATTCAATATTGTTGCAAAGCCATAAGTGATCGGTATTGATCGCAGTCAATGGCACATTTTTAAAGATCATTCTTGGAAAATAAAGCAGTCGAAATATCCTGGGTGATACAGAAAAATCCATTCAATCCCTACATCTCCTCAATCACCTAAAGCTGCAATTAAATATCTGCAAAAGGGATCTCTCAACTGTCGTCAAGATGAAGGCGAATTAGGCGAGTAGACCCCCGGGGCCAAAGAAGATTCAAATCATCTCCAAGATGACGGAGTTTGTGACGGATCCTTCCAGGGAAAGTTCAGAGCACCGTCAAGATGAAGGCGACTGTGATAAGCCTCCCGACAAACCCTAAAGGATATTTAATTTCTGCTATCATCAAGAGACTTCCAACCAAAGAGCCAATAACCGTCAATATAATCCCTGAGAGAAAAGAAGGATCGAAACATCTCCAAGATGAAGGAGTTTGTGACGTACCCTTCCCCAAAAAAAAAAGAGAGAAAAGTCAGGACATCTCCAAAATGAAGGATGATGTAATAAAATCCCCAAAAACCTAATAGAGCTCTAATTCTGCCAAAAAAGAAAAAAAAAGTGGGCAGAAAGATCATCATGAGGAAAGAATCCCAGGATATCAGACTGCCAAATTTGCCAAAGAATCTTCTTTAATTTTGTGAAATTCTATTATCAATATTCTTTCACCAATTGCTCTTACAATATCAAGAATACTCTCTTTTCTGCTCATATCAAGAAAATTGATAGCTTCCTTGAAAAAAAAAGCCAATTGCAAGCAATTTGAATTCGAATCTTGATTCTATAGAGTTAAGCCCAGTCGGAGGTAATACTTCAGGTAGAAAAGAGGAAAGATTTTCATACCAATATACATCAATTTCAAGCATTTTGAATCAACAAACAATTTTTAACATTTTGGCAATATTTTCTTACTAACTTGACATGAAGTGAAGAGCTCGATGTCCATCTTGACACATCCTGATATCACCTTTTACCTCCTTGAGAGAGTAACCTTTATCATCTTTCGCGTTGTTGAAAGATTAGCCTTTTCTGTGAAAGGATCGCCTTTGTTATCTTTCGCGTTGTCGAAAGAATTCATCTTTTGCGTTGTCAAAAGAATCACCTTACTCCTTTGGATCGCCTTATCATCTTTCGCGTTGTTGAAAGAATTGCCTTGTTCCTTTGGATCGCCTTTTCCATCTTTCGCGTTGTCGAAAGAGTTCATCTTTTGCGTTGTCAAAAGAATCGCCTTGCTCCTTTGGATCGCCTTATCATCTTTCGCGTCATTGAAAGAATCGCCTTGCTCCTTTGGATTGCCTTTTTCCATCTTTCGCGTTGTCGAAAGAATTCATCTTTTGCGTTGTCAAAAGAATCGCCTTACTCCTTTGGATCGCCTTGTCATCTTTCGCGTTGTTGAAAGAATCGCCTTGTTCCTTTGGATCGCCTTTTCCCATCTTTCGCATTGTCGAAAGAATTCATCTTTTGCGTTGTCAAAAGAATCGCCTTACTCCTTTGGATCGCCTTATCATCTTTCACGTTGTTGAAAGAATCGCCTTGCTCCTTTGGATCGCCTTTTTCCATCTTTCGCGTTGTCGAAAGAATTCATCTTTTGCGTTGTCAAAAGAATCGCCTTACTCCTTTGGATCGCCTTGTCATCTTTCGCGTTGTTGAAAGAATCGCCTTGCTCCTCTGGATCGCCTTGTCATCTTTCGCGTTGTCGAAAGAATTCATCTTTTGCGTTGTCAAAAGGATCGCCTTGCTCCTCTGGATCGCCTTGTCATCTTTCGCGTTGTTGAAAGAATCGCCTTGTTCCGTTGGATCGCCTTGTTATCTTTCGCGTTGTCGAAAGAATTCATCTTTCGTGTTGTTGAAAGAGTCACCTTATTCCTCTTCAAGAAAATTGTCTTATTCACCATCCAACTTACCATTTTCATTTCACTTCCCAATCAGGATAAGGGTACAAACCTGAGCCTCCTTTGATGAGGTATTTCATTTTCTGCCCAATCAGGATAAGGGTATAAACCTGAGCCTCCTTTAGATGAGGTATTTCGTTTTCCGCCCAATCAGGATAAGGGTACAAACCTGAGCCTCCTTCGATGAGGTATTTCATTTTCTGCCCAATCAGGATAAGGGTATAAACCTGAGCCTCCTTTGATGAGGTATTTCATTTTCCTCCCAATCAGGGTAAGGGTACAAACTTGAGCCTCCTTTGATGAGGTATTTCATTTTCCTCCTAATCAGGATAAGGGTACAAACTTGAGCCTCCTTTGATGAGGTATTTCATTTTCCGCCCAATCAAGATAAGGGTACAAACCTGAGCCTCCTTTGATGAGGTATTTCATTTTCCGCCCAATCAGGATAAGGGTACAAACCTGAGCCTCCTTTGATGAGGTATTTCATTTTTCGCCCAATCAGGATAAGGGTACAAACCTGAGCCTCCTTTGATGAGGTATTTCATTTTTTGCCCAATCATGATAAGGGTACAAACCTGAGCCTCCTTTGATGAGGTATTTCATTTTCCGCCCAATCAAGATAAGGGTGCAAACCTGAGCCTCCTTTGATGAGGTATTTCATTTCCCAATCTGGTTAAGGGTTAAACCTGAGCTTCGTTTCTACATGAGGTATTTTTTGTCTCGTCCAGGTTATAGGCAAAACCTGAATCTCACTTCTTTTGAGGCAAAATTTTTCTTCTGTATTCTCCATTTCATATCTACCATTTTCATCAGGGCTAATATTTTCATATCCAGTCAGATCCTTCTAACTGGGGCATTTTTATAGCCCAAATTTGGTGTGTTTTCTTTGCCACTAAGCTCATCCTCAAGACGGCTTAGTAGCAAAGAGGGGCATCTGTAAACACCCCAAATTTTCCTCATCCATTCTCAAACAACCCTCCTCGTGTAGTGCCAACTCTGTTAGGTCAGTGTAGGAGTCAAACCCTGAGTCAGTTTCAGAAAAGCACCATTTTACCCATTTTCATTAGGAAAATTACCATTTTACCCCTAGGTCATCCCGGACCCCAGTCAGTCGGAGTCAACCAAGCTCATTGGTCAGTTCAAGACAATTAGAATATCAGTCATCTCAAGCTCATCTGAGCTCACAATGAACAGACCATTTTCATTTCTGACCATTCCTGCCAAAATGGGATCATTTCTTCAAAAATGAGCTCATTTCTCACTCGAATCCAAGCCAATTGTCTCCAAGTCAGTCATTCCCAGTCAGTCATGTTCCCCAGAGTCTAACTTGAGCTCACCAGGAGTTCAAGTGCTCCAATTTCAGTTCAAAACCATTTCTAAGTGTTTAGGAGCCCATTTTAGTCCATTTCAGCTCTTTCAGCTGAAATTGAGCCGAGTTCAGTCAGTTGAGTTAGTGTTTGAGACTTGATTTTAGTTCATCTCAGTATTACTGACCTTTGTTTTAGCTCAAACCCAGTTCAGGTTCGTAATTCACTTCATTCCAATGACCATTCCATACCATTTCTCTAAAAATGGCAGCTTTTCTTGAAAATTCAGTTGGAAAGGTCAGTTGAGTCAGTGTCCGTTGAGTTCATTTGAGTTCTGAAACTCTAAAACCCAGCTCAATCCAGTTCATTTCAGTTGAATCAAGCTCAAACCCTAATTTTCAGTGTTACTCTAGCTTGGCAGAGCTCAAAAATCATTTCTTCAACCATTTTTGCAAATTTTGTCAATTTTAACACTTTTTGAACTGGTACAAGTGTCAATCGGGGTCTAACATCCAAAATTCTTCATTCAGGGTTAGCATTTTGCATAGCATTTCATGTCATTTCTCATCATTTCATATCATTTCTCAGCATTTCATAACATTTCATCACATTTCATTTCATTTTCGAAGTCCAGAACTCCAGCTTTATAAATTCCAATCCAGATTGAGTTTTAAAAGTTTTCAGAAATCAATTTCAAACCTCGGGTTTCCAAAATTGACATTTTCACCCCGGGAGTCTAAATTTGGAAATATTTTCTCAAGAAAAATAATCTGGATTTCTTTCAAAATCAAATTTTCAAGTTTTACACTGGATTTGCTTCGCAATGAGCTATTGAACTTCAAAATCCGAGCTCGTTTCAAAAACTGCAAAAAATAGCTCATTTCGTTTGGAAATATTTTCCCGAGAAAAACAATCTGGATTTCTTTCAAAATTACATTTTTAAATTCTACATTGGATTTGCTTCGCAACGAGGTATTGAACTTCAAAATCCGAGCTCGTTTCAAAAACTGCCAAAAATAGCTCGTTTTGTCTGAAAATAGATTTGGAAGCATTTTCTCAACAAAAACAATTTGGATTTCTTCCAAAATTAAATTTTTAAATTCTACATTGGATTTGCTTCGCAACGAGGTATTGAACTTCAAAATCCGAGCTCGTTTAAAAAACAGCCAAAAATAGCTCGTTTCATCTGGAAAGTTTCTGAAAAGACTATTTTACCCCTTTAATCGTCAAAATGAATTTCAAAAGTGGAATTTGGACCCACTCTGAGATGGACCATCCATTTGCATTTTCTGTTTTAATTTATAAAAAAAGAAAAAAAAATTTACCTTTTTCTTTATTTTTTTTGTTTGTTTTATTTTTTTTATTATTTTATTTTCCTAAGGTGGGACCCACAAGGGGGTCGACCACCCTAGCCCATTTCCTTTCTTTCTTCCTCCATTTTCTTTTTTATTTTTATTTTTATTTTTATTTTTATTTTTTTTTACTTTCCTTTTTTTTCTTTCTTTTCTTTCTTTCTTCTTTCTTTTTCTTTCTTTCTTTCTTTCCTCCTTTCTTTCCTCTCCCAGCCACTCACGTATACCCTATCCAGCCCCTTCTCTTCCTCTTTCCCTCTCCTTTTCCTCCCTTTCTTTCCTTTTCTTTCTCCCCTCTTCTTTCCTTTTCCTTTTCCTTCTTCCCTTCCTTACTCTTTTCTTCCTCCAAAGCCATACGGCTGTAGCCTTGGGCATTACACAGCCTTCTTCATTAATCAATGGTAACTTAGGGAAAAATATCATCTTTCCTAAGTTACCAATCAAAAACAAAAGGAAAAAAAGAACGGCTGGCCTCCCAAGCTCAATTCACGTCTCTCTCTCTCTCTCTCTCCCTTGAACTCTCTCTTTCTCACCCCTTGGCTGCAGCTTCCAGCCATTGAAACAACACCCTTGCAGCCCTTAGCAACACCAACTGGAAGCCTCCACGCACAGCACCATTACAACCATCGATCACAGCATCTGAAGCCTTCTCCATTGGCTGCAGCAAGACCCCAAGCTATCCTTGGCTGCAACTCCCAGCCATTGAAGCCACCTCCAGAGCTCCTTTCTCCAGCCAACAGCCGGCCTCCACTTTGAAGCACCATCAACGTATTCACCTCCATTACAGCCACCTTCCACAGCAGCAGTTGGGCCTCCATCACAGCCACCTTCCACAACCGCAGTTGGGCCACCTTCCACAACAGCAGTTGGGCCTCCAACAGCAGCCCTTCATTGCAGCCATCTTCAAACTTCTCAAAGGCAGCAGCCACCAAAGGGGAGCTCTTTGCAGCCACAGCCACACCTTCATCCTTGGCAGCACCACAGGGACACCTCCACAGCAGCATAGCCATCTCCAGCAAGCCTCCTTCACACCCTTGCTACCAGCCACAACCAACTTCAAGTGCAGCCACTACCTTCATCACACGTTCCAGCCGGCACCTCCTTCTTGACTTCCAGCCATCCTCACCTTGGTGCCTTTGACGCCCCAACTTCCTCAACCTTGGATCATCTCCACCACATCCGCTTTCCTTCAGCCAATCCCAGCAAACCCAAGGTAAGAGCTTCATCTTTTTACTTTTTTATTTTCCTTACTTTCTTGCTTAAGGCTACATGGAGTATGGGATCCCTCCGATGGATGGATCGGATCCCCTATCACCATAGCCAAAATTGAGTTTAGATTATACCCCCTGATTATTTTTATTTTATCATTGAATTCATGTAAATTTCGTATTATAGGCCTCATATTTAGATTATTTTAATGCTTTATAGGTATTTTGATTAGTTTCTTTAATATTTGCTTATTAGTTTATAGGTTTTGATTTTAAGCGTCAGTCCAACCTTCGTTTCATGATTAATTGTTCATTTATAAATTTCAAAATTTTTATGATAGATGTATGGGTTAATCATTCATTTCTCTGCAAAAATTCGGATCGATTTGAGTTTAATAACTCTATCTAATAAATCCAAAGTCCAGATCAGGTTTTAAACCCTCTGGAAATTCCAGATTCCCATTTAGCAGGGTTGTCGACCCAAGATCGCCTCCATGGATGATTCAATTTTCCCTAAACAAATCATAGTGTATTCATCATTGAATATACGGATTATCTAGAAATTTTGAAGTTTTTCCAGTTTGTTTTACTCTCTGTAAAAAATCGGATTTCCCAGACCCCTGGGAAAATCTTGATTTTCTTTTGTCAGAGTATAGACAGACCCTAATGCATCAAGTCCTCCCAATCCGTAGCCTGTCTGCAAAACCTATCAACATGAAAGTTGTTCCTAACATAATTTCCTATCATTTCCCAAAATTTGGGAATTTTTGGATCTGTTTCATTATTTTTCCCGGATTTTCTCTTTCTGTCTAACAGATTCCAATGTCCAGAAATTCCAGAGATTTAGGTCTCTGATAACAGTGTGTCCTTTTCCAAACCATAATCCGAATCCCAAGGGTGTCAAAAAATAAAATCTTTATCTGTTTGTCAGGGACTGTTTCCCACAATTTCAACCTTTTTCCCATCTGTTTGCTATTTTTCCCACATTTTCTCCCGAAACCTGTCTGTTTCCCTTAAATCCTAGAATCGCCGGATTCCGATCCGACTTGCCGGAGTGGCACAGCTCCGACCATAGGTCAAAACCAGAAAGTGTAAAAATAAAAAATCCTTGAATTACTGTCTTCTGTCACCCCATGAAATTTGGGGAATTTTTATGGAAATTGGATATCCTAAATCTCCTTTAGAATCAACATTTTAGGCAAAAATCACAAAATTTAGGGTTTTTATTTGAATTTCCATATTTAAAAATACAAAAAAATTATATTTTAGAGATCAATTATGTTTCTAGGGTTATTTTAGTTGTCCATGCCAAATTTGGTTTAATTCCAAGTTCATTTGCTCCATGTGTTAGTTTATCTTTAAATTCAGAAGCGAAAATCAAGTTAAATTCGATATTTTATGATATTTTCGCCATGTTAGGGTTTTTATCATGTACATAAGCATGTAGAATCATATTAGGGTTAATTTTAATCTCATTTGCATTTCATATTTTTCAATTTTGCAAAATTTATTTCAGAAAACCCTGGTTTCAAGGCCATAGTCTTGTTATCAGGGGTATTTTGGTCATTTTGACCTAAATTTCGAAATTTCAATTTCTAATTCTCCAAAATTTCATGCATATCATCATATTTTATCATATTATGTTTGATTTATTTTATTTGATTTTCAAAATTCCAAAATTTACAAAAATTCTTTCATAAAACCCTGATTTCAAGGTCATCAGGGGTATTTTGGTCATTTTGACCCCAATTCCGAATTTTCAAGTTTATTTTCAAAATTTATTCATTATTTCTCATGTTTATATCAAAGGGGGTATGAATTTGGGTTTATATCTGAATAATATCCGATAATTCTCCATATTTTTCGGATAAATTCAGAAAAACCTACATTTTTGTGCTAATTTTATTTTCCAATTTTGCAGGAATATTCAAGAAGAAGACTTAGCCATTTTATTTCTTTATTTTATTTCAATTCAATGTAAAAAAATAATGTAATATTTGGAATAAGAGTTACATTTCTGCTTAGAATAGGGCTGCATTGCATATAGTTTAATTTATGCAAATTTCGATATTTGATGTATGATTCATGTGCATTTATTTCAAATCCACTATGGTTTACACGAATGGCACGTGCACAAGCTTTTATGGAGTTTATAAACTCGGTGGGATTCGTATTTATGGCCATAGTCAGAATACGAAGAAAACCAAGATTTATGATCTTTATATCAGCCACATTCAGCTTACACTCTTAGGCTAACTTCAAAAATGCACTGCATTTTTCAAAGTTTCAAAAGGATTTCCCAATTTCTCAATGAAATTCCCTTTTCAAATTCATACTCATTCATTCATATCATTCAAATTGCATTATTTTCAAACTCATTTTCCAATTTCAATTTCAGAAAATTCAATTTTCTCAAGAATTTCCAAGTCTTTCTCAGGATCTGATTTTATCAAAATCCTAAGTTTTCAAATGACATTTCAAAACATTTCCCAAGTTCAAATCAAGATTTTCCTATGTTTTCGAATTCTCAAATTTCAAAATCCCAAGTTTTCAGAAATTCATTTTCTCATATTTTCCAGTTTTCTTGAGAATTCATTTTCCATTTCAAAAGTCATTTTCCATTAAATTTCTTAGATTTTCTCAAGATTCTCAAATCCATTTTCTCATAAAAGCAATTCCAAGTTTCCAATCTCAAAACCAATTTTCTCAGATTTTCAAGTTTTCCTGAGAAATCACTTTTCAATGCAAATTTCTGATTTCCCATGAAATTCAATGATTTTCCCAAAAACTCCAATTTCAAGCACTTTTCCAATCATTTTCCAAATGTATTTCAATTTTCCAAAGCAAACATCATATTTTCTCAAACTTGCATTTTTTAAAAATTCCATAGCACAAGCCTCATTCTTTGTGCATTCTAGGAAAAATAGAGCATAATTTAGATATTTGAGTCGAGTTAAAGCACATAATTGGTCCTTGGTTTAATTACCCCTGGTAAAGGCGTCAGGAACGGTTGAACCTCGTACCGACAGGCGGATCCCATTCTACGGAATTTTCCCGCAAATTTTCAAAACGGAGGCGAGTAAATTTTCAAAAATCATTTTCAAAACTTTGGTCGAGTTTGACTCGCGAAATTCGTTTCTCTCTCGCAAGGGAGGGGAACAATTTTGCGATGATAACAGCACATTTTCAAGCGTTGAAGTCAACTATAAATTTATCTTATTGGCAAAATTTTCTAGATATTCTAAGAATGAAGTAAATATTTGATATCCATTTTGATGCAACCTAGCGTTGTTTATATCTTCCAAAAGAGTTACCCCATTCAGTTGAAGTATCTCTCCTATCCCATTACGGTTTTGAGAAATTCTGTATGGTCGTTCCCACTCAGGTTAAGGGTCGAAACCTTTACTCCCTGCGAGAGGTCATTAAATTCAAAAGCTGATTCAGTCTCAGCAATGAGACGCCCAAGTTCATCCCTTTTTCGAGCTTTAGGGAACCCCATTTCCTTTCTCCTTTCGCAAACCCCCTTCGGATTTGTTCGTCCAAACTCTAAATGTCCCATCATGGTCTCTTCACTCGAAGATTCCATATGGTCGTCCCCTTCAGGTTAAGGGTTAAGCCTGAACCTCATATCACGAGGTATCCTCCTTCTTCAGGTTTTGGTTAAACCTGAATCTCGTTTCAACGAGTCTTCGTCGTTTCGACGAGGTGTTTCCTTCTAAGTCCCATCATGGTTCTTCCCATCGAGAAATCCATGATTTGTATATCCATCCGAAATAAAATCCTACTTGAGTTTAATCTCATGAGGCATTTTTTTCAAAAATGTCCCATCAAGGTCATCATATATTCCTTTCCCCATTCAATTCACCTTGATATATCTTCGTCCCATCCAGGTTAAGGGCTAAACCTGAGTCATTCCAAAGGTAGATCTTGTCTCACCCATGAGACTTGATCAAAATTCTTATCTTTCACCATTTCGGGATCTTCGCCCAAAGTCCCATCACGATTTCCTCATCTCTATCACTCAGTCATATCATTGTCGAGGATTTCGTCCCCCCAAGCCATTCAGGACAAGGCTTTAAAGCCTGAAAAGCCATAATTCTTCCACACCCAGTTCAGATCTGCTGACTGGGGCATTTTTTTAAAAATTTGGAGTGTTTTCTTTGCCACTAAGCTCGGCTTTCAACCGGCTTAGTAGCAAAGAGGGGCATCTGTGAACACCCCAAATTTTTCAAAATCTTTTAAATATTCCCTTCTTGCCCCTAAATTCATTTTTTTGATCAAATGTGTCATTTTTAAATATAAATTCCAATTCATTTCTCAAGTTTTACTGAAATCAAATTCATTTTATATGCTTAAATTGATTTCGGATCTGGATCCATTGTCCAGATCCAAAATCTAAATCTCCTTGTTCAAATTTTAAATTTAAATTATAGAAAATACCAAAAATAGTCTTTAAATAGCTCGGACAGTCCATTCGACATCCGTTTGGATCCATCACATGTATTTCTCAATTCGAGCTTCAAAAACTCAAACATTTTCTCAAAACTTGAGTCTGAACCCATTTTCTGAAGAAATTTCCTCAAAATAGCCTTGAAAACCTTCTTTTTGTAAATATTTCTCAAAAATACAAAAAAATTAGTTTAAATCCTTGTTTTGCCGTACATTTTAGGATTTTGTATTTCCCAAAATACAAAAAAAAAAATAATAATAATAATAAAATAAATACTCGGAAAGGAACCAAAAAATCAAAAATAAATGAAGAAAATTGCAAAAAAAAGTTTTTAGAAACCCATTTTAGAGAAAACTTTTCAAAGAGGCCTTTTTTTTGAAAATCTGATTCTCGATGATTAAAAAAGTCGAGTTAGGGTTTTTAAAACCCTAACTCTCGCTTCTCTCTCCCTCAGCCCCATCAGCCGCCTCTCTCTCTCGACCTCTCACCCTTGAACCTCCATGGCCGATGGCCCCTCTCCATAGCCTTCTGGAGGCACCCATGTGCCTCCAACCACTTCTCGAGGCCTCCAGCCACCCATCGCCAACAAACTTCTTCTCCAGCCTCTCATCCCCCAACCGAAACCCTCTCCTCCTCCTTAAAAGGGCATGCAGGACGCCCCATTCCGGACCGCCTCTCACCCTCGCTCCCTTCTTCATGCATCACCTCACCATCACACTCTTCTCGCATCTTCTTCTCCCTCTTCTTTCTTCCCTGGACTCCCGTGATTTCTTATTCTGGTCAGCTGGAGGGAGCCGACCCCCTACAATGCCAAGGCTAAGGTAAGTGATATTTCCCTTCCTTTTCTTTTTTGGATTTTGTTTTCCTATTTCATCTTATTTTCTGATTTCTCCTTTTCTTTCCCTTTTAATCAAAGCACCCTCGTAGAAATGATCTGTTTACAACAAGATCAACCTACGTACGTGCAACACTGACGGAATCTCCGATTCCCACATCTGATTTCCTGTTTCTTTTCCTTTTTTTTTTCTTTTCCTTTTCTTTTACACATTTTTTTTTCTTTCGTTCTAATAACGCTGGATCATGTTTTCGTTCACTTCAGTTGACGATGTCTCCTTATTGCCTTGAATTTCATATTGCTAGATCGTTCATTTTTTTTTTTCTTTCTTCACTCAGCATTTTGTTTGCAATTCATCGTCATTCTATTTTAATTGAATTTTATCATCGAGTTGTATATTCCAACTTATATTGGATTTCATTTTGATTTCCCTCTTCTTTTTGTGTCTTTAATTTTCTGTTTGTATTCCTCGTTTTTTTTTATTATCTTTTCTTGTTTTATTTGCCTGCTTATATTGTCGATTTCCCCTTTTTTTTTTTTTCCTCATTATTACAGTCGACCCTTGTATCTTGATTATATTCTGTTTCTCTTTATGGATGCATCTGATCCATTTCATGTTTATACTTCATCATTGATCAGGTGAGGCTTACATTATCCTCGTCTCAATCCCTGTTCTAGGCTTCCCATAAAAAAAAAAAGAGAAAAAAAGGGGGGGGTTATGATCTGATAAAACCTTCCAATAAATCAATTTTGCTGTTCACTGTTTCAGTAATCTCTAGATTTATTTTGGTATTAGCATATATTGCAATGATGCTGAAGAAATTTTCATTCAAATTATTCTTGTTTACCGCTATATTATTTAATATGATCTATGTGTTGTATAGCATGCCACCGACGCCAAAAGAAACCTTAGGGATTCTCACATCCCTATCCTGGCCCCTCTGCCTATTAAGTTCGTTGTCTTCCTTGTCCATTTGGCTACCATCCCCATTACAGAAACTGGCATTAACTCAGCTAGGAGCTTTGGAGCTGCTATCATCTTTAACAAATCCCATGCCTGGCCTGACCATTGGTTTTTCTGGGTTGGCCCCTTCATTGGTGCTGCCTTTGCTGCCATCTACCATCAAATCGTGATCAAGAGCATCCCAACCAAGTCGTTGCCATAGATTTCATAACATTATTATTTCAACACTCTCTCTTTTTACTATGTGCCTTGTGTTTTCAGTAATCAGCACCCGACCTTTTGATTTATATCTCCATTTCAGAAGATCAGTAAAATCCGATCTTCCATAAGAGCATATTTTCTTTTGCTGTAAATCCTCTACTCTATTTGCACTAAAAGGTTGTCTGATATACATTGCTTTGATGTGATTAGCACTTAAATGATCATGAAACTCAGCATTTTCATGTGATTTACCTGTTTTCATTGTGTTCCTTTGTTTATTTATTTTTATTATTCTACAATTATTATCTTTATTCATTTGTAGGTCTAATTCTTTTATGCCATCATATATCTTCACGCCCAATTTCTGTGTAACTTTTGAATGAAGTGCCCAATTTACTAGAGCAGGCTAATGTGGGGAATTCACATGCTGTAGCTTTTCATTCTTTATTTATTTTTTTTATTTGTTTTTTCTTGTAGATTAAACAAATTCCATGTTCTAATTGATTAGAATCTGTGGCCACGCTGGTAATGTTTCCTGATAGTTTTGAAAGATAACAAAATAACAATTGCAGAAATTGATTGATGTGGTGTGTCAGGAGATCTTAGATGAGCAAGGGTTCAGAAATGTTTATACCCTGATAATCAATCATCCGGGTTTATCAATTTCCTTAAAAAGTTTAAAAGGATTTTGCCTTGGGATAACTTTTGATTTTAGACTGAGGTTGCATATATCACCTGTCATAACAGTGGTTGTGCTAAAAAAAAATGAGTATGATATTGAATTGAGTTACTGATCCATCTGATACGAAATCGAGCCACCACTGTCAAGGCAGAACAAATATTCAAGGTTACGGCAAGGGAGCCTCGATTGGTTTGATTGAAGGAAGGATTCGACGATCACCATCTGTCACTGCTGCTATTGTAGTTTGAGCATCACTTGGTCGACTTACAGCCTCCTGGGTGGTGATTGGTTATAGCTCTGAACATGTATCAATTGCCTTTTGGAATCAGTATCTCTATGCTTCCAACCATCCTTGCATCTCCACCCACCATTTTTTTATAGCACCATCAACCACCTCTGGTACGTTCTTTACGCTTATATCACAACTTCCTTATCTAGTTACCAAATGCACACCTTCACACCACTATTGCCACCATGATATTACCATTCACATTCCACATTATCTTTCACAGGACTTATATTCATAAGAATCACATTTTTCTTTTATTAGAGTTGGTTCCAAACATAGATGATAACACATAATCAGAAGATATGGACCCTACGCTTGTTTTGTCGTTCTGCCTAGTGAAGTTTGTTGCCTTGGTAATGAGCAGGGTTTTATTGTTCGGAATGTCAAAATACTTGGCGATGGGGTGGACACTTAATCAGGAAAGGGGCTGCTGCTGCTGACAAAATCTTTTTCCAGGGCATTCATTGCATTTTACCATCTCAACCTAACACACTATACCCTTCATAGCAGCACTTCCACCTCCACATCACCCTTACCAGTCTGTCAGCGACTGATTCATGACCAACCATTGATTAATCTCATATTCATATTTGAGACTAACACGTCTTTGGTTTTGCAGGAGTAGTCTCGCTGTCATACCCGGCATCCTCTTATCGATATACTGCTCCGTAGCTTGAGTAAATCTGATAGTCAGTGTTATCATCCTCCAGTAAGGTATGTTTTACAACCATATCTCCACATTTGTGCTAAGGATTATGGTAACTGTTCATTATATTTTACATTTAAGCTTTGTATTTGAGTCATACTATGTTCTTTTAGCCAAATTTCATGTTGCTATTTCATTGAACTTTCATTATTATAGTTTTTTTTTTGTTGTTGAGGATCTTAGAAAATAAATGTCATTGACCAAGCTGGAATCTTCATCATTGATTTCCAGCAAAAGGTTATTCTTCAACCGAATAATATTGATCAACTAGGATTTTCATACATTGATATTCATTCGATATTAGGTTTTGTGATTCAGACCATTTTCATGTTAAATTCTAGGTTATTGTCATAAGTGCTTGTTATGTAACTTTTCCATTGGAACATTTTCCCCACCTAATGCCTAGGACATAACTTCATTGTAAACTTGCCATGATTTTACAAATAAAATCCTATTGTAAATCACTGTATGTCTCCAACAATCGTGTGAAAGACCATTGGATTCATGTTGGAAGTTAGCAGGACTTGAATTGTGGTACCAAGATTCTATTAATAATGTGTGTGAGTCAGTCTCTGTTAATATAAGTATTCCTGTAACTTGGTGTCAACAATGTGTTAGCATTAGGCGAATCAGCATTGGTGCATGAATTAATACACAACACCCCTTTATTATTCTTTAAACTCTCTATTACCCACCTATCATAGCCACTAGCACCTTCACAGCTTTTTCAGCATCTGTTTCCCTGTGTACCTACTCCTTCATTTCCAACAATATATCCACCTTCCCTGCAGCGGCCCAGTAGACTGTTGTAAACCACCTGTCATATCTATCTTCAGTTTCATATATTTCTGTAGCACAACCATATTAGTTGGATATTCATATTCGCATCTCCCTACTTTCAGCGCAATGCACTCACCTTCATAGATACCCTGCATTCCTGCACATGTACACTGCTCAGCACATCATTGCATCACCTGTCTTGCTGCAATCACCACCCATTTACTTTCATTCCCTTTAGCATTCACTGTGACTTATTCACATCCCCATTTTCTTCTTTTTCTTTCATATTGTCATCTGTCATTTATAGCTATTGCTTCACAAGTTTACAACATGTGTTTGTTATGGCTTCTCACCTTGACATTCACAGCAGCAACAAACACTGTTATAGCCCCTGGTTGCCTATAGCAGTGTCCAGCGTTGATAATGGTCGTTCTTTCAGGGCATCCACAACAGTATTCAGCACTGTCATGATTCTCATATGTCCACAGCCATGTTGAATACTGATATGGCTTCCATTTTGGTGCCTACAGCAGTATTTTAAACCCTGCTGTGACTCTCGTATATATAACAGTGCCAAACATTAACCTAATACTCTTTACTCGCTGCATGGCATCCCACCACTCTTGGTCTTTTGCCTGCCTTCGTATTTAGCATATGTTAGATGTTCTCACCATACATATCATTTTGTATAGATTTCCTTACTAGCTCCATGGAACTTAGAAATTTCCTGTGCGTTTCTCCACAAGGCCATACATTATAAATTGGCATAAGAATAATGATTTACATGTGCATTTTCTAGCAGAGTAAGTATAGACTAATGTACTTATATCCTCCATTTCCTTTTGTGCTAACTCCATCTTTGCAGGAAAATATATGAAAATGTTGTACTTCTTCTTAGCTTAGAAATTGTAATCTCAGAATTGTCATAGTCGGATTATAATGAGAAAACTTACATTTCCAGCTTAGATTAGAATGTATGAGCATGTAAATCTTATAAATCATGTGTTTCATCTCATTGTTATCTTTTATTTCAAAATTTCATGAATGGAAACACGAATGGCACGTGCACCATTTCGTAAGAGGTAAATTAATCCTAAGTTGATGATCCATATCAATGGCCATAGTCAGGGTGTGGACAAAACTTAGTGTTTTTATCTTTACGAAATAACACTGGATCCACACTGGATCCATTTTCAAAATTCATCATATTTCCTTAAATATTTTCTCCTTTTATTAGAATTTAACTTAAAATTGACTCAAAATATATACCAATGGCCATAGTCAGGGTATATTGAGGGCTAATTTCATTTTAAATTCTATAAAAGCACCAAATGTATTTCATTCTTCACCTGAATTTAAATATAGATTATTATATAATACATTCAATGACCATAGTCAAGGATGTATTATATCTTCAATCTTATTTAAATTCATCTAAAGAATGGAATAGCTTTTCAAAATCCAATTTTAAAATTCTTTAAATTCATTCATCATTTAGGATATAATTGCATCATATTTCTGAAATTCCCTTTTCAAAAACTCCAAGTAATGTAAATATCTTCCTGAATCTATCTTCAAATCCGATTCATTCTTTCATTTTTCAAAATTCTATTTCATTTTCAAAGTTCAATTTAACTTTGAGATTTCAAATTCATTTTATATTCCAATTTAAATCAGATTTCAAAGTTCAAATTGACTTTGAAATTTCAAATTCATTTTCAAAAGCTCTAATCAAACTCAAAGTTCAATTTAACTCTGAGATTCTTGATTCATTTTTTCTAAATTTCAAATTCAAACTTCAAATCCAAGATCCAAATTGATTTTGGGATTCATCTGTATATTCAAAATTCATTTTCCAAGTTCAAATTTAACTTGGAAGTTTTTGACTCACCTTCTGAATATAAACTCCAAATCCATTTTAGGATCCAATATTCAACACAGTATTCAACCCTCATATTGGATCTCAGACTTCAGATTCAATTTCCTTATAAGATCCAGAATCCAATTTCATATTTGGATCTTAGACTTCAGATCCAAATCCATCTTAGGATCCAGAGTCCACTTCTACATTGGATCTTAGGCTTCAGATACAAATCCACCTAGGATCCAGAATCCAACTTCACATTGGATCTCAGACTTTAGATCCAAATCCATCTTAGGATCCAGAACCCAATTCTACTTTTGGATCTCAGACTTCAGATCCACTCCATTTTAGGATCCAGAACCCAAGTCCATCTTGGATTCTAAATCTCAGATCCCATTCTATTTAGGATCCGAAATCCAATTCCAATTCTAGATTTTCATTCCATTTCCGGATCTAATCTGGATCTCTTAAATCCATTTCTATTCTTAAATACCATTTGATTTTCTCAGTCCTTTCCAATTTCAAACTTCAAAATCTAAATTCAATTCCATCTCAAAGTATTCATTCCCTTTTTTAAATTCAAGTTTAAAATTCAAAGTCCATTTCTGACTTTGAAACTTCATTTTTCTTTCATTTCAAAGCTTTAAATCATTCTTTCTCAAAATCAAGATTCATTCTTCTAAACTCTGATTTATTTCAAAAACTTAGAACTTCTCTGATCTATCCCAAGTTCTAAAGTTAGATTCAACCATTTATCATTTACCAAGTTCATCAAGTTCTAAATTAGATTCAATCATTTCTTCACTCTCTTATCAAATTCATTTCAGAAAACTTGGAAATTTTCAAAACATCTTTCAAAAGGAGCATACATCCTTGCATTGCACAGGTATGATTCTTTGTGCATTTAGAGTTAGAATAAATTCTTAGATTATATTTAGGCAAAGCAAAAGGCATAGATTCGATCCTTGGTTCGATTACCCCTGGTAAAGGCGCCAGGAACGGTCGAACCTCGTACCGACAAGCGAATCCCGTCTCTCCATTTTCCCGCAAATTTTCAAAACGGAGGTGAGTTATTTGTTAAATATTTTCAAATTAAGGTCAAGTGAAAACCCGCAAAAGAGTTCCTCTTCTCTCTTTCTTTCTTTCTTTTCTCTTCTCTCTTTCTTTTCTTTCTTTTATTCCACTCCCTTCAAAAAGGAGAAGAATAGAGGTTAGAAAAGGAAAAGAGAAGGAAGAGAGAGAAACCAACGAGAGAGGAAAAATTTTGCGATGATCACAGTTTTGGCGACCGAGATGGGACATGTCTTCGTCCGGTTGGATCTATGCCTTTGCTTTGCTTTTATATAATCTAAGTCTTTATTCTTCATATGTCAGCTTCATTTTCCATGCAAACCATAGGAGCCTAGACTCTGTTCTAAAGCTGACATCATTGCATATAGGATCTAAGTATGGTTTGGTAGGGCCATATTGAGGAGATTATTCCATGTTCACATTAGACTTAGGTTTTAAATACAACTCTCCTCAATTTTAGGAATTGAATGGAAAACAATGTATGCAAGTGTATGCTTCTTCTTTATTTAAATCTATCTTTTTTAGGACTTGCATTAGAGCCTTCTGATTTTATTGCATGTTGATCATATTTTGAAAACATCCCTACCTATATTGTCCTGGTCTTCACGTTGCTGGGCTGTCTCACTGAACCATAGTTCGGGAGAGAGCCTCACAACTGGACCACTTATTTGGGCTCGCGCACCCCTACCACGTACCTAAGGGCCATAGTCCGAGGTATATCGGTAGGTGCTCAAGGATGTTGGGAAGCCATTACCTTAGAACCGAAGAGATATCTTATATGCCACGTACTTCGAGCTTCGGCTTGAGTATATCGGCGTACCTTGATGGAAATCAGATGATATAAACCTTAGAGTTTGGATTAAGGTCCTATCAGCCATTTCAAATACTGCATATAGAGTCATCTTTAGGGAATGCTATTTGTGCATCCTTGCTTGTATGTCTGTGATTGAATGATATTATATATATATATATTTTTATATATATATATATATTTATATATATATTTATATATATATATATAGATATATATATATATATATATATATATATATATATATATATATATATATCTTCCTTATATTTTCCAAAAACCCTGGGTATATATTGTTCAAAATTTCCTCTTTTTAAAACCCCAGGTGTATTGCCTTTTCTTTCTGGTTTCTTCAAAATATTTTTTGATCCTGCCTGCTATTTTTCAAAAAAAAATTTAAATCCTTGTCATCTATTTTCAAAAATTTGTTTTCCTCCATCATGAGAGAAATGATATTCCCAATGAGGATTTTCAAAATCATAAAATTTCTTCTAAAAAGTCTTCAAAAGATTTAAATATTTTGATCTAAATCCCTTTTAAATAAACTAACATGTTGATTTTTCCTTTTCCAAATTAGGTTTTGAAAACCATTTGTCTTCTCATGTTTGTTTTCTTTTTCAAAACTTGTTTTTTTTTAAACCACTATTTTCGAAATCAAACCTCATGATGATCTCTCATGATGATTCCCTTTTTAAAGGATCAGATCTCGCGCTGATCATTCTTCTTGTGGTGGATTTTCTTCCCCAAAATGATTTCTCACTTATCTTTTAAATAAACATTTTCCTTTCAAGATCCCATATGCAGGCAGGATCAGAAAAACTCCTTTTTTTCTCAAATCTTGTAAATCTTCTGTTAATTTTGATATCTTTATCAGTTTCATTCATTTTATTCATATTTTATTCAAGTTTATATCAATCTTATCAAGTTTTTATCAAGTTTATCAATATTTCCTTAATTCCATTAAAATTTTATCAAATCTATACCCTTTCAGGTTAAGGGATAAACTTGATGCCTCTTTTCAATGAGGTATTCTTTTTATATCTTCCCCTTTCAGGTTAAGGGATAAACCTGAACCTCGACATTCGAGGTATTCTTTCTCAGGATAAGGGATAATCCTGAGATCGCTCATAGGAGCAACAAATGCTACTTGTGAGAATTCTTTTACAAAGTAAATAAATTCCCTCAAAATTTTCTCCATTGTTTATCAATATTTCATCAAAATTTTATTTCCCTTCTATATGTTTAAATTTTATTCTTATTCCCGTTCAGGACAAGGGGTTAATCCTGAAAATTGGACCTCATACAGCCAAATGTGCTGGTCCATCTAAACCCTAAATCCTAAATCATAAATCTTGTCATATCTCTTCTAAATTCAAGTTTCAAGTATATCCTCAAAAATTTCCCTATTCCCTTTCAGGTTAAGGGATAAACCTGAATCATTGTCTATTATATCCTAAATCCTCATGTCTATCAACCTCATTAAATGTTTATCAATCTCATCAAATGTCTTTTATCTATCAAGCCTTCAGGTTATAATTTCATCAGATGCATATCCTTTTCAAAGCCTTCGGGTTATGATTTCATCAATGTATATCCTTGTCAAGCCTTCAGGGTTACAATTTCATCAATGTATTTTAAGTCCAAAGCCTTCGGGTTATAATTTCATCAAATATCCATCATTTCCAAACCTTCGGGTCACATCTCTATCAATGTCAATCATTCTTCTAAAAATCCTGCTTTCGAGCTGGTCGGTCAAACAAATCCTGCTTTCGAGCGGGTCGGTCAAACAAATCCTGCTTTCGAGCTGGTCGGGCAATCAAAATCCTGCTTTTGAGCTGGTCGATCAAACAAATCCTGCTTTCGAGCTGGTACTTCCAAAAATCCTGCTTTCGAGCTGGTCGATCAAACAAATCCTGCTTTCGAGCTGGTACTTTCGAAAAATCCTGCTTTCGAGCTGGTCGAACAATTAAAATCCTGCTTTCGAGCTGATCGGTCAAACAAATCCTGCTTTCGAGCTGGTCGGGCAATTAAAATCCTGCTTTCGAGCTGGTCGGGCAATCAAAATCCTGCTTTCGAGCTGGTCGGTCAAACAAATCCTGCTTTCGAGTTGGTCGGGCAATCAAAATCCTGCTTTCGAGCTGGTCGATCAAACAAATCCTGCTTTCGAGCTGGTACTTCCAAAAAATCCTGCTTTCGAGCTGGTCGGTCAAACAAAATCCTGCTTTCGAGCTGGTCGGTCAAACAAATCCTGCTTTCGAGCTGGTCGGGCAATTAAAATCCTGCTTTCGAGCTGGTCGGTCGATCAAAATCCTGCTTTCGAGCTGGTCGGGCAATCAAAATCCTGCTTTCGAGCTGGTCGGTCAAACAAATTCTGCTTTCGAGCTGGTCGGGCAATCAAATCCTGCTTTCGAGCTGGTCGGCCAATCAAATCCTGCTTTCGAGCTGGTCGGGCAACCAAAATCCTGGTTTCGAGCTGGTACTTCCAAAAATCCTACTTTCGAGCTGGTCGGTTAATCAAAATTTTGCTTTCGAGCTGGTCGGGCAATCAAATCCTGCTTTCGAGCTGGTCGGTCAAATCAAATCCTGCTTTCGAGCTGGTACTTCCAAAAATCCTGCTTTCGAGCTGGTCGGGCAACCAAAATCCTGCTTTCGAGCTGGTACTTCCAAAAATCCTGCTTTCGAGCTGGTCGGTCAAATCAAATCCTGCTTTCGAGCTGGTACTTCCAAAAATCCTACTTTTGAGCTGGTACTTCCAAAAATCCTGCTTTCGAGCTGGCCGGTCGATCAAAATCCTGCTTTCGAGTAGTCGGGCAACCAAAATCCTGCTTTCGAGCTGGTCGGGCAATCAAATCCTGCTTTCGAGCTGGTACTTCCAAAAATCCTGCTTTCGAGCTGGTCGGTCGATCAAAATCCTGCTTTCGAGCTAGTCGGGCAACCAAAATCCTGCTTTCGAGCTGGTCGGGCAACCAAAATCCTGCTTTCGAGCTGGTCGGTCAAACAAAATCCTGCTTTCGAGCTGGTACTTCCATCAAAATCCTGCTTTCGAGCTGGTACTTCCAAAAAATCCTGCTTTCGAGCTGGTCGGTCAAAACAAAAATCTAAATATTCCTTCCCAAAGTTTCAACTCAAGGTTTTGTCAAAATCTATATTGAGTAAATATTTCACATAGAAGTCATGAAAAATTTGCCAATTTGCTAAAAGTATTTGTTGATTCTAATATTCTGACTACACCAAAAGAATCACCTCTGATTACCTCTAGTATTTCTTTCCAAAAGGGTGAAACCTTTTGTGGAAAAGAGGTAAAATTCAAATCTTTTCCCTGTTGATCAACCAAAAGGATGAAAGAAATATCCTCGGTATGATTAGTGAAATAAATATTCGATGACATTGAAAAGCCGAAGCGGATTGATATCGATCATAGCTATGATGCATGTTTAAAAACGATTTCCTGGCGATTAGACAGTGGAAATATCCTGAGCCAAAAAAGAATCCACTCAATCCATATCTCCTTATCTATTTTTGAGCTGCAATCAAATATCGGCAAAAGGGATCTCTCAATTGTTGTCAAGATGAAGGCGAGTTAAGCGAGTAGACCCCCGGGGCCAAAGAAGATTTGAAACATCTCCAAGATGATGGAGTTTGTGACGGATCCTTCCAGGGAAAGTTCGTATCACCGTCGAGATGAAGGCGGATGTGATGGACCTACCGACAAACCCTAAATGATATTTGATTTCAGCTATCATCTAAAGACCTTTTGAGCCAATATCATATATAATACCTGAGAAAGAAAAGAAGGATCAGAGCATCTCCAAGATGAAGGAGTTTGTGACGTACCCTTCCCTGAAAAAGCGAGAAAAGTCAGGACATCTCAAAAATGAAGGATGATGTAAAGAACCCGAAAAAAACCCAATGACTCAAAAAGAGTGCAAAAGATCAACACTCAGATATCAAACTGCCTAAATTGCCAGAAGTCATCCTTTCTTATGCAAAATATCTGTTATCAATATCTTTTCTTTACTTGCTTTTATTGAGAATATTTCTTCTCTTCTCATGTCAAGGAAATGGATAGCTTCCTTGAAGAAAATCATCAGCGCTAAAATTTTGAATTTAACTCTTAAAACCGAAGAGTTAACCTCGTTGGAGGAAATACTCTGGGTAAAAGAGGAAATATCTTTGCACACATGTGCACATTTTCAAGCGTTGAAGTCAACTATAAATTTATCTTATATGCAAAATTTTCTAGATATTCTAAGAATGAAGTAAATATTCGATATCCATTTTGATGCAACCTAGCGTTGTTTATATCTTCCAAAAGAGTTACCCGATTCAGTTGAAGTATCTCTCCTATCCCATTACGGTTTTGAGAAATTCCGTATGGTCGTTCCCACTCAGGTTAAGGGTCGAAACCTTTACTCCCTGCGAGAGGTCATTAAATTCAAAAGCTGATTCAGTCTCAGCAATGAGACGCCCAAGTTCATCCTTTTTTCGAGCTTTAGGGAACCCCATTTCCTTTCTCCTTTCGCAAACCCCCTTCGGATTTGTTCGTCCAAACTCTAAATGTCCCATCATGGTCTCTTCACTCGAAGATTCCATATGGTCGTCCCCTTCAGGTTAAGGGTTAAGCCTGAACCTCATATCATGAGGTATCCTCCTTCTTCAGGTTTTGGTTAAACCTGAATCTCGTTTCAACGAGTCTCCGTCGTTTCGACGAGGTGTTTCCTTCTAAGTCCCATCATGGTTCTTCCCATCGAGAAATCCATGATTTGTATATCCATCCGAAATAAAATCCTACTTGAGTTTCATCTCATGAGGCATTTTTTTCAAAAATGTCCCATCAAGGTCATCATATATTCCTTTCCCCATTCAATTCACCTTGATATATCTTCGTCCCATCCAGGTTAAGGGCTAAACCTGAGTCATTCCAAAGGTAGATCTTGTCTCACCCATGAGACTTGATCAAAATTCTTATCTTTCACCATTTCGGGATCTTCGCCCAAAGTCCCATCACGATTTCCTCATCTCTATCACTCAGTCATATCATTGTCGAGGATTTCGTCCCCCCAAGCCATTCAGGATAAGGCTTTAAAGCCTGAAAAGCCATAATTCTTCCACACCCAGTTCAGATATGCTGACTGGGGCATTTTTTTAAAAATTTGGAGTGTTTTCTTTGCCACTAAGCTCGGCTTTCAACCGGCTTAGTAGCAAAGAGGGGCATCTGTGAACACCCCAAATTTTTCAAAATCTTTTAAATATTCCCTTCTTGCCCCTAAATTCATTTTTTTGATCAAATGTGTCATTTTTAAATATAAATTCCAATTCATTTCTCAAGTTTTACTGAAATCAAATTCATTTTATATGTTTAAATTGATTTCGGATCTGGATCCATTGTCCAGGTCCAAAATCTAAATCTCCTTGTTCAAATTTTAAATTTAAATGATAGAAAATACCAAAAATAGTCTTTAAATAGCTCGGACAGTCCATTCGACATCCGTTTGGATCCATCACATGTATTTCTCAATTCGAGCTTCAAAAATTCAAACATTTTCTCAAAACTTGGGTCTGAACCCATTTTCTGAAGAAATTTCCTCAAAATAGCCTTGAAAACCTTCTTTTTGTAAATATTTCTCAAAAATACAAAAAAAATAGTTTAAATCCTTGTTTTGCCGTACATTTTAGGATTTTGTATTTCCCAAAATACAAAAAAAAAAATAATAATAATAATAATAAAATAAAATACTCGGAAAGGAACCAAAAAATCAAAAATAAATGAAGCAAATTGCAAAAAAAAGTTTTTAGAAACCCATTTTAGAGAAAACTTTTCAAAGAGGCCTTTTTTTTGGAAAATCTGATTCTCGATGATTAAAAAAGTCGAGTTAGGGTTTTTAAAACCCTAACTCTCGCTTCTCTCTCCCTCAGCCCCATCAGCCGCCTCTCTCTCTCGACCTCTCACCCTTGAACCTCCATGGCCGATGGCTCCTCTCCATAGCCTTCTGGAGGCACCCATGTGCCTCCAACCACTTCTCGAGGCCTCCAGCCACCCATCGCCAACAAACTTCTTCTCCAGCCTCTCATCCCCCAACCGAAACCCTCTCCTCCTCCTTAAAAGGGCATGCAGGACGCCCCATTCCGGACCGCCTCTCACCCCCGCTCCCTTCTTCATGCATCACCTCACCATCACACTCTTCTCGCATCTTCTTCTCCCTCTTCTTTCTTCCCTGGACTCCCGTGATTTCTTATTCTGGTCAGCTGGAGGGAGCCGACCCCCTACAATGCCAAGGCTAAGGTAAGTGATATTTCCCTTCCTTTTCTTTTTTGGATTTTGTTTTCCTATTTCATCTTATTTTCTGATTTCTCCTTTTCTTTCCCTTTTAATCAAAGCACCCTCGTAGAAATGATCTGTTTACAACAAGATCAACCTACGTACGTGCAACACTGACGGAATCTCCGATTCCCACATCTGATTTCCTGTTTCTTTTCCTTTTTTTTTTCTTTTCCTTTTCTTTTACACATTTTTTTTTTCTTTCGTTCTAATAACGCTGGATCATGTTTTCGTTCACTTCAGTTGACGATGTCTCCTTATTGCCTTGAATTTCATATTGCTAGATCGTTCATTTTTTTTTTCTTTCTTCACTCAGCATTTTGTTTGCAATTCATCGTCATTCTATTTTAATTGAATTTTATCATCGAGTTGTATATTCCAACTTTTATTGGATTTCATTTTGATTTCCCTCTTCTTTTTGTGTCTTTAATTTTCTGTTTGTATTCCTCATTTTTTTTTATTATCTTTTCTTCTTTTATTTGCCTGCTTATATTGTCGATTTCCCCCTTTTTTTTTTTTTCCTCATTATTACAGTCGACCCTTGTATCTTGATTATATTCTGTTTCTCTTTATGGATGCATCTGATCCATTTCATGTTTATACTTCATCATTGATCAGGTGAGGCTTACATTATCCTCGTCTCAATCCCTGTTCTAGGCTTCCCATAAAAAAAAAAGAGAAAAAAAAGGGGGGGGTTATGATCTGATAAAACCTTCCAATAAATCAATTTTGCTGTTCACTGTTTCAGTAATCTCTAGATTTATTTTGGTATTAGCATATATTGCAATGATGCTGAAGAAATTTTCATTCAAATTATTCCTGTTTACCGCTATATTATTTAATATGATCTATGTGTTGTATAGCATGCCACCGACGCCAAAAGAAACCTTAGGGATTCTCACATCCCTATCCTGGCCCCTCTGCCTATTAAGTTCGTTGTCTTCCTTGTCCATTTGGCTACCATCCCCATTACAGAAACTGGCATTAACTCAGCTAGGAGCTTTGGAGCTGCTATCATCTTTAACAAATCCCATGCCTGGCCTGGCCATTGGTTTTTCTGGGTTGGCCCCTTCATTGGTGCTGCCTTTGCTGCCATCTACCATCAAATCGTGATCAAGAGCA
Source organism: Nuphar pumila (assembly GCF_984573655.1). Classification (NCBI taxonomy): domain Eukaryota; kingdom Viridiplantae; phylum Streptophyta; class Magnoliopsida; order Nymphaeales; family Nymphaeaceae; genus Nuphar; species Nuphar pumila. The sequence continues at coordinate 39,805,268 of NC_143264.1, read as the reverse complement.
TCCCAACCAAGTCGTTGCCATAGATTTCATAACATTATTATTTCAACACTCTCTCTTTTTACTATGTGCCTTGTGTTTTCAGTAATTAGCACCCGACCTTTTGATTTATATCTCCATTTCAGAAGATTAGTAAAATCCGATCTTCCATAAGAGCATATTTTCTTTTGCTGTAAATCCTCTACTCTATTTGCACTAAAAGGTTGTCTGATATACATTGCTTTGATGTGATTAGCACTTAAATGATCATGAAACTCAGCATTTTCATGTGATTTACCTGTTTTCATTGTGTTCCTTTGTTTATTTATTTTAATTATTCTACAATTATTATCTTTATTCATTTGTAGGTCTAATTCTTTTATGCCATCATATATCTTCACGCCCAATTTCTGTGTAACTTTTGAATGAAGTGCCCAATTTACTAGAGCAGGCTAATGTGGGGAATTCACATGCTGTAGCTTTTCATTCTTTATTTATTTTTTTTATTTGTTTTTTCTTGTAGATTAAACAAATTCCATGTTCTAATTGATTAGAATCTGTGGCCACGCTGGTAATGTTTCCTGATAGTTTTGAAAGATAACAAAATAACAATTGCAGAAATTGATTAATGTGGTGTGTCAGGAGATCTTAGATGAGCAAGGGTTCAGAAATGTTTATACCCTGATAATCAATCATCCGGGTTTATCAATTTCCTTAAAAAGTTTAAAAGGATTTTGCCTTGGGATAACTTTTGATTTTAGACTAAGGTTGCATATATCACCTGTCATAACAGTGGTTGTGCTAAAAAAAAATGAGTATGATATTGAATTGAGTTACTGATCCATCTGATACGAAATCGAGCCACCACTGTCAAGGCAGAACAAATATTCAAGGTTATGGCAAGGGAGCCTCGATTGGTTTGATTGAAGGAAGGATTCGACGATCACCATCTGTCACTGCTGCTATTGTAGTTTGAGCATCTCTTGGTCGACTTATAGCCTCCTGGGTGGTGATTGGTTATAGCTCTGAACATGTATCAATTGCCTTTTGGAATCAGTATCTCTATGCTTCCAACCATCCTTGCATCTCCACCCACAATTTTTTTACAGCACCATCAACCACCTCTGGTACGTTCTTTACGCTTATATCACAACTTCCTTATCTAGTTACCAAATGCACACCTTCACACCACTATTGCCACCATGATATTACCATTCACATTCCACATTATCTTTCACAGGACTTATATTCATAAGAATCACATTTTTCTTTTATTAGAGTTGGTTCCAAACATAGATGATAACACATAATCAGAAGATATGGACCCTACGCTTGTTTTGTCGTTCTGCCTAGTGAAGTTTGTTGCCTTGGTAATGAGCAGGGTTTTATTGTTCGGAATGTCAAAATACTTGGCGATGGGGTGGACACTTAATCAGGAAAGGGGCTGCTGCTGCTGACAAAATCTTTTTCCAGGGCATTCATTGCATTTTACCATCTCAACCTAACACACTATACCCTTCATAGCAGCACTTCCACCTCCACATCACCCTTACCAGTCTGTCAGCGGCTGATTCATGACCAACCATTGATTAATCTCATATTCATATTTGAGACTAACACGTCTTTGGTTTTGCAGGAGTAGTCTCACTGTCATACCCGGCATCCTCTTATCGATATACTGCTCCGTAGCTTGAGTAAATCTAATAGTCAGTGTTATCATCCTCCAGTAAGGTATGTTTTACAACCATATCTCCACATTTGTGCTAAGGATTATGGTAATTGTTCATTATATTTTACATTTAAGCTTTGTATTTGAGTCATACTATGTTCTTTTAGCCAAATTTCATGTTGCTATTTCATTGAACTTTCATTATTATAGTTTTTTTTTTTTTTGTTGTTGAGGATCCTAGAAAATAAATGTCATTGACCAAGCTGGAATCTTCATCATTGATTTCCAGCAAAAGGTTATTCTTCAACCGAATAATATTGATCAACTAGGATTTTCATACATTGATATTCATTCGATATTAGGTTTTGTGATTCAGACCATTTTCATGTTAAATTCTAGGTTGTTGTCATAAGTGCTTGTTATGTAACTTTTCCATTGGAACATTTTCCCCACCTAATGCCTAGGACATAACTTCATTGTAAACTTGCCATGATTTTACAAATAAAATCCTATTGTAAATCACTGTATGTCTCCAACAATCATGTGAAAGACCATTGGATTCATGTTGGAAGTTAGCAGGACTTGAATTGTGGTACCAAGATTCTATTAATAATGTGTGTGAGTCAGTCTCTGTTAATATAAGTATTCCTGTAACTTGGTGTCAACAATGTGTTAGCATTAGGCGAATCAGCATTGGTGCGTGAATTAATACACAACACCCCTTTATTATTCTTTAAACTCTCTATTACCCACCTATCATAGCCACTAGCACCTTCACAGCTTTTTCAGCATCTGTTTCCCTGTGTACCTACTCCTTCATTTCCAACAATATATCCACCTTCCCTGCAGCGGCCCAGTAGACTGTTGTAAACCACCTGTCATATCTATCTTCAGTTTCATATATTTCTGTAGCACAACCATATTAGTTGGATATTCATATTCGCATCTCCCTACTTTCAGCGCAATGCACTCACCTTCATATATACCCTGCATTCCTGCACATGTACACTGCTTAGCACATCATTGCATCACCTGTCTTGCTGCAATCACCACCCATTTACTTTCATTCCCTTTAGCATTCACTGTGACTTATTCACATCCCCATTTTCTTCTTTTTCTTTCATATTGTCATCTGTCATTTATAGCTATTGCTTCACAAGTTTACAACATGTGTTCGTTATGGCTTCTCACCTTGACATTCACAGCAGCAACATACACTGTTATAGCCCCTAGTTGCCTATAGCAGTGTCCAACGTTGATAATGGTCGTTCTTTCAGGGCATCCACAACAGTATTCAGCACTGTCATGATTCTCATATGTCCACAGCCATGTTGAATACTGATATGGCTTCCATTTTGGTGCCTACAGCAGTATTTTAAACCCTGCTGTGACTCTCGTATATATAACAGTGCCAAACATTAACCTAATACTCTTTACTCGCTGCATGGCATCCCACCACTCTTGGTCTTTTGCCTGCCTTCGTATTTAGCATATGTTAGATGTTCTCACCATACATATCATTTTGTATAGATTTCCTTACTAGCTGCATGGAACTTAGAAATTTCCTGTGCGTTTCTCCACTAGGCCATACATTATAAATTGGCATAAGAATAATGATTTACATGTGCATTTTCTAGCAGAGTAAGTATAGACTTATGTACTTATATCCTCCATTTCCTTTTGTGCTAACTCCATCTTTGCAGGAAAATATATGAAAATGTCGTACTTCTTCTTAGCTTAGAAATTGTAATCTCAGAATTGTCATAGTCGGATTATAATGAGAAAACTTACATTTCCAGCTTAGATTAGAATGTATGAGCATGTAAATCTTATAAATCATGTGTTTCATCTCATTGTTATCTTTTATTTCAAAATTTCATGAATGGAAACACGAATGGCACGTGCACCATTTCGTAAGAGGTAAATTAATCCTAAGTTGATGATCCATATCAATGGCCATAGTCAGGGTGTGGACAAAACTTAGTGTTTTTATCTTTACGAAATAACACTGGATCCACACTGGATCCATTTTCAAAATTCATCATATTTCCTTAAATATTTTCTCCTTTTATTAGAATTTAACTTAAAATTGACTCAAAATATATACCAATGGCCATAGTCAGGGTATATTGAGGGCTAATTTCATTTTAAATTCTATAAAAGCACCAAATGCATTTCATTCTTCACCTGAATTTAAATATAGATTATTATATAATACATTCAATGACCATAGTCAAGGATGTATTATATCTTCAATCTTATTTAAATTCATCTAAAGAATGGAATAGCTTTTCAAAATCCAATTTTAAAATTCTTTAAATTCATTCATCATTTAGGATAGAATTGCATCATATTTCTGAAATTCCCTTTTCAAAAACTCCAAGTAATGTAAATATCTTCCTGAATCTATCTTCAAATCCGATTCATTCTTTCATTTTTCAAAATTCTATTTCATTTTCAAAGTTCAATTTAACTTTGAGATTTCAAATTCATTTTATATTCCAATTCAAATCAGATTTCAAAGTTCAAATTGACTTTGAAATTTCAAATTCATTTTCAAAAGCTCTAATCAAACTCAAAGTTCAATTTAACTCTGAGATTTTTGATTCATTTTTTCTAAATTTCAAATTCAAACTTCAAATCCAAGATCCAAATTGATTTTGGGATTCATCTCTATATTCAAAATTCATTTTCCAAGTTCAAATTTAACTTGGAAGTTTTTGACTCACCTTCTGAATATAAACTCCAAATCCATTTTAGGATCCAATATTCAACACAGTATTCAACCCTCATATTGGATCTCAGACTTCAGATTCAATTTCCTTATAAGATCCAGAATCCAATTTCATATTTGGATCTTAGACTTCAAATCCAAATCCATCTTAGGATCCAGAGTCCACTTCTACATTGGATCTTAGGCTTCAGATCCAAATCCACCTAGGATCCAGAATCCAACTTCACATTGGATCTCAGACTTGACTTCCAAATCCATCTTAGGATCCAGAACCCAATTCTACTTTTGGATCTCAGACTTCAGATCCACTCCATTTTAGGATCCAGAACCCAAGTCCATCTTGGATTCTAAATCTCAGATCCCATTCTATTTAGGATCCGGAATTCAATTCCAATTCTAGATTTTCATTCCATTTCCGGATCTAATCTGAATCTCTTAAATCCATTTCTATTCTTAAATACCATTTGATTTTCTTAGTCCTTTCCAATTTCAAACTTCAAAATCTAAATTCAATTCCATCTCAAAGTATTCATTCCCTTTTTTAAATTCAAGTTTAAAATTCAAAGTCCATTTCTGACTTTGAAACTTCATTTTTCTTTCATTTCAAAGCTTTAAATCATTCTTTCTCAAAATCAAGATTCATTCTTCTAAACTCTGATTTATTTCAAAAACTTAGAACTTCTCTGATCTATCCCAAGTTCTAAAGTTAGATTCAACCATTTATCATTTACCAAGTTCATCAAGTTCTAAATTAGATTCAATCATTTCTTCACTCTCTTATCAAATTCATTTCAGAAAACTTGGAAATTTTCAAAACATCTTTCAAAAGGAGCATACATCCTTGCATTGCACAGGTATGATTCTTTGTGCATTTAGAGTTAGAATAAATTCTTAGATTATATTTAGGCAAAGCAAAAGGCATAGATTCGATCCTTGGTTCGATTACCCCTGGTAAAGGCGCCAGGAACGGTCGAACCTCGTACCGACAAGCGAATCCCGTCTCTCCATTTTCCCGCAAATTTTCAAAACGGAGGTGAGTTATTTGTTAAATATTTTCAAATTAAGGTCAAGTGAAAACCCGCAAAAGAGTTCATCTTCTCTCTTTCTTTCTTTCTTTTCTCTTCTCTCTTTCTTTTCTTTCTTTTATTCCACTCCCTTCAAAAAGGAGGAGAATAGAGGTTAGAAAAGGAAAAGAGAAGGAAGAGAGAGAAACCAACGACAGAGGAAAAAATTTGCGATGATCAAACCAGTGCTCGTACTGGTAATCTTTTAAAACCCAGTGCTCGTACTGGTAATCTTAAAAAAAAAAAAAAACCTAGTGCTCGTACTGGTAACCTTTTAAAACCCAGTGTTCGTACTGGTAATCTTCCAAAATCCAGTGCTCGTACTGGTACTCTTCCAAAATTTGATACTCGTACTAGTTGAACTAGTCCCAAATGTCATCTTTATACTTATCAACTTTTCTTTCCTTTTAAATGTCTTGAATTGGTCTAGAAGAGTCGAGTTCCGATTCGAATCTTCTTCCAAATCCAATTCAGAGTTGGTCTAGAAAATCCAAGTCCCGACTTGAATTTTCTTACAAATCCAATTCGTATAATTTTCTTTCCTCTAGATTCTTGAATTGGTCTAGAAGAGTCTACTTCCGATTCGAATCTTCTTCAAAATCCAATTCAGAATTGGTCTAGAAAATCCAAGTCCCGACTTGAATTTTCTTACAAATCCAATTCGTATAATTTTCTTTCCTCTAGATTCTAGAATTGGTCTAGAAGAGTCAAGTTCCGATTTGAATCTTCTTCCAAATCCAATTCAGAGTTGGTCTAGAAAATCCAAGTCCCGACTTGAATTTTCTTACAAATCCAATTCGTAAAATTTTCTTTCCTCTAGATTTCAAAATTGGTCTAGAAGAGTCGAGTTCCGATTCGAATCTTCTTCCAAATCCAATTCAGAATTGGTCTAGAAAATCCAAGTCCCGACTTGAATTTTCTTACAAATCCAATTCGTATAATTTTCTTTCCTCTAGATTCTAGAATTGGTCTAGAAGAGTCGAGTTCCGATTCGAATCTTCTTCCAAATCCAATTCAGAATTGGTCTAGAAAATCAGAGTTCCGACTCAAATTGTCTTTCAAAATCCAATTCATCTAGTCTTTCCTTAAAGATTTGAATTTCGATTCGAACCTTCAAACCGAACCCAGTCTTACACCGGTCCGGTTAAATCCAATTTTCAAAATTGGTCCTTTTATGAAATCCAATCTTGCCTTGGTTGCTTTACCAAATCTCGTATTGGTAATCTTTTAAAATCCAGTGCTCGTACTGGTAATCTTTTTAAATCCAGCGCTCGTACTGGTAAATCTTTTGAAATCCAATGCTTGTATTAGTGATCTTCCAAAATCCAGTGCTCGTATTGGTAATCCTTTAAAACCCAGTACTCGTACTGGTATTTTAATTCAGTCTTTATACTGGTCGCAACATGACTCTCACATTGAGGTTCAGACTCAATGTTAATCTTCAAACCTGCGAACCAAAAATCTGTATCAGACCCTTGGGTCGTTCCATTCTGTTAATCTGACATTCGGGTTGCCGATTTTGTCAGATCTCTAGTCATTCGTGTTATCAAGCAGTTCTTTGAGTTATCAAAAGCTATCAAAATCAATCATCAAGTATTTCTCTTGCGAGGGACCCTTTTTCCATGGAGAGTTCGAGGGAGCTCGTTTCTTTTCGCATGTCTTTATTGTTCGTTCGTTGAACCCCTTTTTCTAGGGAGAGTTTGAAGGGACTCATGCTTCACGAACAGTTTGCAAAACAATCTTTATTGTCACACAAGGAACCCTTTTTCCAGGGAGAGTTTCGACGGAAGCTCGTCCTCCTTGTAACCCTAAATGTCTTTTGTTAGGCCACCCCCGTCGTCGAGGACCCTTTTTGCAGGGAGAGTGTGATGGACTCGTTCCTCTATGATATCCTTTCAATCTTTGTTAGCGACCCCCTTTCCATAAAAGAAGCCTAGAAATAGGGAGTTTTGACGAAAACTCTATTTCTCTTCGAAAGTTCGTTTTGCAAACACCTCCTCTTCAGGGAAGAGAGGAGTATCTTTTGTTACCCGTTCAGGTAAGGGTCAAGCCTGAGTCTCTCCTTTGGGGAAAGAAGAGTAGAATCTAGCCACGGATGTGTCATTTAGATCAAAAGTGATTTCTTTCACCAAAGATTTCAGGAATATTTTGCCAATTTGTCATGAAAAATAATTGTTGATCTCAAAATCTTTACTGCATAAAATTGTACCTCAGAATACCTTTAGTATTACTTCCGAAAGGACAAAGCTTTTGTGAAAAAAGATTCAAAATTCAAAATCTTTCTATTGGCCAACCAAAAGGATGAAGAATAAATCCGCGATATGGCCAGCAAAGAAAATTCAATGTTGTTGCAAAGCCAGAAGTGATTGATATTGATCGCAGTCAATGGCATATTTTTAAAGATCATTCTTTGAAAATAAGTAGTCGAAATATCCTGGGTGATACAGAAAAATCCACTCAATCTCCATGTCCCCTCAATCACCTAAGCTGCAATTAAATATCTGGAAAAGGGATCTCTCAACTGTCGTCAAGATGAAGGCGAATTAGACGAGTCGACCTTCGGGGCCAAAGAAGATTTGGATCATCTCCAAGATGAAGGAGTTTGTGACGAATCCTTCTAGAGAAAGTTCAGATCACCATCGAGATGAAGGCGAGTGTGATGAGCCTACTGACAAACCCTAAAAGATATTTAATTCCAGCTATCATCAAAAGACTTCCTACCAATGAGCCAATAATTGTCAAGATAATCCCTGAGAGAAAAGAAGGATCGGAACATCTCTGAGATGAAGGAGTTTGTGACGTACCCTTCCAAAAAAATAAAGAGAGAAAAAGCTAGGACATCTCCAAAATGAAGGATGATGTAATTCCCAAAAAATCCAAGAGAGCTCCAATTCTATTAAAAAGAGAGTGCAGAAAGATCATCATGAGAAAAGAATCCCAGGATATCAGACTGCCGAATCTATCAAGAATCTTCTTTAATTTTGTGAAATTCTTTTATCAATATCCTTTCGCTCATAGCTCTCGCAATATCAAGAATACATTCTTTTTCGTCCATATCAAGGAAATTGATAGCCTCCTTGAAGGAAAGTCAATTGCAAGTAATTTGAATTCGAATCTTGATTCTACGGAGTTAAGCCCAGTCGGAGGTAATACTTCAGGTAGAAAAGAGGGAATATTTTTCATATATATATGTGCTTATCATTCATGAATTAACTACAATTTTTTATCTTATTGGCAATCTTTTCAAGTTATCCTGACAAGAAGTGAGAACTTGATGTTTATTTTGATGTATCCAGGCGTTGTTGTTATCCCTTTTAGGATCGGATGATGGGAGTTGTCCAAGATCCTTCCCTTCTTGTTTTGATCTGAGCGCCTGGGCTCTTAGATTAGCACACTTCCGTGTGCTCCCCGCTGTCCCACCATAGGCAGTTCCCGTTCAGGTTAAGGGTTAAACCTGATTTTTTTGCAAAAAGGTCATCTGTCTTAAAAGCCATTCAGTCTCAGCGATGAGACGTCCAAGATCAATCCCTTTTCAAGCTTTAGGGAACCCCCTTTCTTCCTTTTGCAAACCCCTCTCGAATTTATTGTGCAAAATTCGAATGTCCCATCATGGTTTCTTCATTCGAGAACTCCGTATATCGTCCCCCTTCAGGTTAAGGGTCAAGCCTGAGCCTCGTTTTTCCACGAGGTATCGTCCCCTTTTAGGTTAAGGGTTAAGCCTGAGCCTCGTTTTTCCACGAGGTATTGTCCCCTTTCAGGTTAAGGGTTAAGCCCGAGCCTCGTTTTTCCATGAGGTATCGTCCCCTTTCAGGTCAAGGGGTTAAACCTGAGCCTCATTCTGATGAGGTATTTCATTTGTCATCCCATCCAGGTTAAGGGCTAAGCCTGAGCCTCATTTCGATGAGGTGAATCTTCTTCTTTATTCTTTATGCTATATCTACTACCATCATTTGAACTAATTCTTTCATACCCAGTCAAATCTATCTAACTGGGGCATTTTTATAGTCTGAATTTGGTGTGTTTTTCTTTGCCACTAAGCTCGGCTTACAACCGGCTTAGTAGCAAAGAGGGGCATCTGTAAACACCCCAAATTTTCACTCTCATCCAGTGTTTGTCCATTTCATCGCATTGCATATCACGGCATACATTTTGCATATCATTTCATCGCATTGCATAGCACTGCATGAAATCCCATCTCATTTTCGAGATTCAGCACTCCTGTTTTCAAAACATTCAATCCAGATTTGAGTTTTAAAACTTTTCTTTCAAAAACAATTTTAAAACCTGGGTTTTTATTCAACATTCTGTCATTTTCCAACCCCCGGGACCTTATATTTTGAAATACTTTCGTAGAAAACGATCTGGATTCATTTCAAACTCAATTTCAATTGATTTTAATTCTCAGATGAGACCCATTTAGGTGGTGTCGCTTCTGGATTCCTTCACTTATCAAAAATCTTAGAGTCCTAATTGGATCAGGACTCTTTTTTCAGAGTCCTAGTAGGATCAAAACTCTACTTTTCACTACCTTTTTATCTATCTTTGAAGAAAACCTTTTAAAATCTTCTGTTTTGGCCAAAATCCCAGAGTCCTGGTTGGATCAGGACTCTTCTTCAAGAGTCCAGTCGGATCAGGACTCTTCTTCAGAGTTTTAATCAGATTAGAACTCTAATCTTTCACAACCATTTTCAATCAAATCCTTCAAAATCTTTCAAAATGAGTCAGAAACTCAGAGTTTTAGTTAAAACAGGACTCTGTTCAGAAAGTCCTAGTTGGATCAGGACTCCGATCCTGATTTCAAATTTTGAAAGAATCTTTCAAAAATCTTTTCATCTATAAAAATTGTTGCGCTTTTATCAAAGAATTTTAAAATTCTGAGGTTTTATCTCAGAGTCCTGATCAAATCAAGACTCTACTCCAGAGTCCTGATCGAAGTAGGATTCTATACAAAATTGATTTTCTCACTTCATTTTCACTGGTTTTCAAAAGCTTTGCTTAAATTCCCTCACTTACTTATCAAAAAATCCAACAATATAAGAGTCCTAGTTCAATCAGGACTCTGTTCTCAGAGTCTCAGTTGAATCAGAACTCTGGTTTATTCCAATATTTGTTATTATTTTAATTGTTTTCACAAGTTCTTTTAACTATTTTTTTAGAAAATACCAAAAAAAAATCTAGAGTTTTAATCCGATCAGGACTCTGTCCCGGAGTCCTAGTCCAGTCAGGAGTCTGTTTTGAAGTCTGTTTTTATTCCATTTTCATTTATTTCCATTTGTTTTTAAAAATTAGGTCATTTTGCAGAGTCCAGTTAGTTCAGGATTCTATTTCAGAGTTCTGATCGAGTTAGGAGTCTAACCCTGACTGTGTTTTTTTTTTTGACTCATTTCACCATTTTCTGATAAAATCTTTCAAAATCCTTTCATTTGGCTTTTTAAAATCTAAAATCTCAGAGTCCTGAGAGTTCAGGACTCTAACTCGGAGTTCCAGTTCGCTTGAGACCCTATTTTCAAATATTCTGAATTTCAATTATTGATTTTAACCCCTTTTCAAAGTTATTTTTAGTGTTTATTTCAAATTTCTCAAAACCTGATGTGGGCCCACTCAGTCGGCGCCACATCCAGAGGAGTTCTAACCCAGTTGGAACTCTATGTCATTTCAAAACTTTTAATTTCAAGCTTACTTTTGAAAATCTTTTGAAAACTTTCTCAATTTCAAGTTTTAAAATCATTTTTTTTTGAAAAACTCAAGTAGGGCCCACTCGGGGTGGCGCCATATTTGAGTAAGTCAGGGCTAGACTAGGGTTAGTCAGTGTCTTGGTTAGTGTTAGAGGTTTAGAAGGGTCAAAAGTTATTTTAAAAACTCATTTTGAAGTTTGGATTTTAAAACTAGTGTTTTTAAAGGTTTTTAAAGAACTTTAAAAACCCAAATGTGGAAAATGCCAAGTGGCATCACATTTGGGGATTTTTTAAGATTAGCTAGGGGTTAATTAGGCATTATTTAGGATAATTTAGGCTAGGGGTATATAGGTCATTCCACCCCAAAATCGCCCCCACTTTAGAAGTCCAAAAATTTCAAAATTGCTAATTTTCAAAACCTAAAAAGTTTCTATAAATTGAGACCCATAGGGGGTCGATTTTTCCAGCCACCTTTAGAGAAAGTCTTGGAGCTTCTCTCTCCTCTCCAGCCCTTCCTCCATTGCTGCAACTCCAAGGTGAGAAATTTTATTAATTTCTTTAGTTTTATTTAATATTTTTCATGATTTAATGCTAGTACCATCTATTTCATGGATTCAACCTCAAGAACCATCAAGAACGGTCCAAGAAGATGATCTAACACTGTTTTTAGTGTTTTCCAGAGATTCTAATCCATTAGAATTGATTTTAGCACTATTCTTTTTATTATTAACCAATAAAACATGTGATTTACCCTTTTTATGGGTTAAATCCATGTCTTTAAAGGTAAAATCAAATTCCAGCCATTGATTCCTTGATTTTATTTTATTTATTTGTTTATTTATGTTTATTTTACGTTTTCCAGCATAAAAATAATTTTTATTTACTGTTTTATGGTTTGTTTTATTGTTTTTCATTAGTTAAGGCATGATTTCTTAAGTTTCTTAGATTTCGGTGTGTTTTTTATTTTAGAACAGCAAAAAGCATGCTGTTTCGGATTGAAATATTCGTTTTTTATTTCTGATTTTTTTATATGTAATGCATGCATATCTAAAGGAACTACTGTAAAAAAATAAGAGGTTTTGGAGCTCGGGAACCCTGTCAGAAAAATCAGACATCAAATCGGGGTTTGAAAACTTTAAAATCGTTGTTAAAATCAAGAAGGTAACTTGCTGTTATGATATTTTTCTCATATTATATCCAATTTTAGATCTGTAAAGTGCCATGGATTCATATTGATTATATCTAGTTACTGTGAAATTGTCAGAATTTTTTATTACTGTTTAGTATTTTTCCTCTGTCAGAAACTCTGATTTTTATTTTAAAACTCGTTAGGGTTTTCCAAAACCCTAATCAGACTTGTGTTGTTTATAAATCCCAAACCACAGATCCGATTCATGATCTGTAAAAGGTGAGTATTATTATTTTTCTGTCAACTGTTCACTGGTAAAATATCAGATATTTTGAATGAGTTATGCTATTTATCCCTGAAATTTTTAATTGAAAGTATCAGTTAGGACCAAAGTTAAAATCAATATATTCAAGTCCGGATTGTCGGATGGGTATCTCCCTGGTTTTAAAGGATTTTTCAGATCTGTAAAGAGGAAAAGTTTTGTTTTTCTGTCTATTTGGTCTCTGTAAAATTTCATAGATTTCCATGGAGGTTTGACCCCTGGTTCGGGTCTTGGACTGAGACTGGTTGGTGAAATAGGTCAAAAATAGCATATTTTTAAGGTTTGATGCTATTTTCGGATTCATTTAATGCCAAAAAATTATTTTGATAATTCCAATTTGATATTAGGGTTATAAAAAATGCAGGTACCAATTTTGAGGATTTTTAGAATCTGTTTGATGTTTGAATGGCTTGAATTGCAAAACAGGGCACCCGAAGAATTCCAAAACACTGCAAAAATCACAAAATTTGTGATATTCTTGGATTTTCGTGTATAAGCATATATTTTTAGGGTTTAATCATATTTATAATCATATTAGAATACTTTAGGTTAAATTTTATGTTCATTTGATTTCATTTAGTGCATAAAACCTAAGTTTTACCAAAATATTTTCTAAAAACCCTGATTTCAAGGCCATAGTCTTGCTATCGGGGGCAATTTGGTCATTTGATCTAAATTTCGAAATCCCTATCCCTAATTTTCATATTTTTAATCATGTCATAGTATATTTAGTTTGATTTATTTTCATTTGAACTTCAAAACTTGCATTCTACCAAATATCTTTCTGAAAACCCTAATTTCAAGGCCATAGTCTTGTTATTAGGGGCATTTTGGTCATTTTGACCCTAATTTTGAAATTTTATATCTTATCTTCCTTATTTATTCAATTTTATTTCATACTTTATCATTTTGATTTAATGAAATCATGGCAAAAAGGCTTATATCTAGCAAAATCCAGTAATTTCTAGATATTGCTGGATAAATCTAGAAAAGCCAACATATCATCACTAACAAAGTTTTCTAGTTTTGCAGGTACATTGAAGACTTTATTTTTCATGTATTTAAATTTCAATAGTGATGTAAACTAAATTAAACTTTGGAATAAGAATTTACATTTCCTGCTTAGCTTAGGCAGCATTGCATATAGTTTATTTTTTTAAATAATGTTAATGTGTGATGGATGATGATTCATGCATATTCAAAACTCACCATGGTCTACACGAATGGCACATGCACTAGCTTTTATGAAGTTTATAAACTTGGTGGAATTCGTATTTATGGCCATAGTCAGAATATGAATGATACCCAGATTTATGATCTTCACATTAGCCACATTCAGCCTACACTCTTAGGCTAATTTCAAAATGCACTGCATTTCTCAAAAATACAAAGAGTTTTTCCCAATTCCTCAAAATCATATTCATTCATTTCGTGAATTTTCCAATTCCAATTTCAATTCAAATTCCAAGTCAAAGGAATCAAATTCTTCAAAATTTCCTAAGTCTTATTCAAAATCGATTTTCTCAAAATATGGATTTGCCAATGATATTTCAAGTATTTCCCAAGTTCCAAATTTGATTTTCTAAGTTAGATTTTCAATTTCAAAGTTTGAATTCAAAGAAATTGAGTTTTTCAAAGTTATTTCACATTTCTCAAAATCGATTTTCACAAAATCCTTATATTTCTTCAGAAATCGATTTTCACTTTCTCAAATACAGCATCTCAAAAATAATTCACAATTTTCAAAGAGTTTATTTTCCAAGAATCTTCCAAATATTTTCCAATCTTTGAAGCAAACATCATGTTTTCAAATGTGCATTTTTAGAAATTCATAGCACATGCCTGATTCTTTGTGCATTTAGAAATTAGAATATGGTTTAGACAAGTTAAATAGAGCAAAGCAGTAGATTGATCCTTGGTTCAATTACCCCTGGTAAAGGCGCCAGGAACGGTTGGACCTCGTACCGACAGGCGAGTCCCATTCTTCGGAATAATCCCGCATTTTAAAAACGGAGGCGAGTTATTTTCAAAATCTTTTTCAAAGGTCAGTTTGATTTGCAAAAGTAAAATTTTGCGATGATAACAGGTTTGGCGACCGAGATGGGACCTGTCTTCGCCTGATCAATCTAATGCTCTACTTAGTTCAAATTGTCAAAATCGATTTTCATGGAATGTCAGCTTTGCTTTATGATATCATGTGAACCTAGGAGCCTAGACTTGAACCCAGCTGACATGGAATGCATATAGACTAGGTATGGTTTGGTAGGACCATATTGAGGAGAATTATTCATGCTCACATAGACTTAGGTCTAATACAACACTCCTCAATTTAGCAATTGTATGAAAACAATGTTTGCTTCTTCAAATATTTTAAAATTCTATCTCTTTAGGACTTAGAGCCTTCTGTTTTCTTGCATGTGCTCATATTTCAAAAATCACCCTACCTATATTGTCCCGATCTTCACGTTGCTGGGCTCTCTTCCAGAACCATAGTTCGGGACAGAGCCTCACAACTGGGCCACCTATTTGCGTGAAAACCCCCCTGCCACGTACCAAGGGCCATAGTCCAACGTATATCGGCAGGTGCTCAAGGATGTTGGAAAACTTGAACCTAGAACTGGAGAAATTGATTTTATGCCACATAAATCGATCCTTGGCTTGAGTATATAGGCATAATTGGATTGGATACAGTTGATCTGAACCTTAGAGTTAAGATTAAGGTCCTACAGCTATTTCAAAATTTGTGCATCTAGAGTCAGCTTTTAAGGAATGTTGTATATGCATACTTGTTTATGCAGAATGTGATTGAATGTGTTATTTCCTTTTTATTTTCCATATTTTCCCAATTTTCTAAAATACTGGACGATTTTCTCAAAATTCCCCAATCTATGTCCATGTACTGTCCATGTTTTAAACCTTGGACGATTTTCCAAATACTTCATTTTCCATTTATTTCTTCATATTTCATCAAACCCTGGACGATTTTCCAAATTTCCCTTAATTTCCTTCAAAACTCCAGGTGATTTCCCATCTTTCCTGTCTTCTGGATCTCGAATTTCCTACTTTATTTTTATTCTGCCTGCATTTTCCTCAAATTTTCTGTATTTTCCCAAGTCTTATTCCAATTTTCCATGATTTCCAGTCCGATGGCATCCAGTCAGCTTGATTCAGTCTTCCCTGAGGGTCACATCTCCTACGAGGTGCGACAAAGTCTTCCTGAACATCAAGTCCTCAGCACCGGATCCTTCTTTTCCCGGTGGTACTATTTATGACTCAAGAATTTCTCTCGTATGTTTCCGGACCACTTGGACGATTGTGGGTTAGAACTGGCGTCCGCAGTGGGAAAGCAGACAATCAACGGCAATTCGATCCATGCACTAGCAGAACGGTGGAATCCGAGCACTTCTACCTTCTGGTTCCCGTGGGGCGAGATGACAATACTGATAGATGAATTTTCAGAGATTATGGGATTGCCCGAGCCAGCCGGTCAGCCTGGAGATCCATTGGAGAAACAATTTTTGATCAATGTCAAGGGTTTGGATCCCCGAGACGCTTTAGCTCGCATGACAGGACGCAAGTCTTGGCCATTGATAGAGGAGGATGGAAATGAATATGTGGACCTGCTCGAAATCTACAAACAGTATGGAACATTTGCAGAGGTCAGCTCATTGTCCAGGACAGCTCGAGAAAGAATCCAGCATGCGATGGTTTTGTGCACTGTGGGACTCGCTCTCTTTCCAGACGGATGGAATTACATGGATATCAGGATAGTTCAACTTCTGCGAAGGTGGGAAAGTCGACAGACCAGCCGCCTCTCCATAGCCATGGCCGCACTCGCTTTTCTATACCGAGGGTTGACCCATTTCACACTCGGAGAATCCATTTTAGTCGAAGGGTGCACCTATGCATTGCAATCTTGGTTCCTCCGGCATGTGCCATCCCGAGCCAGTTCATTCAGATACAATGGTAAAAAGCTTCTGCCAGTTGCGCGATACCGATTCTTGATCGATAATCTTCAGGAGAAAGAGGTCGTATGGGACTACTTTGATCGTCAGGAATCACCTCCTAGATACACTTATGCATACGACAAGCGGTTCAGGTTACTTGGCCCATTCTTCTGCGCATACTACCATCCAAAGCGGTGTGTCAGGCAGTTCTCTCAGAGACAGAAGCGTGTAGAGATTCGTCCACTATCGGAGGTCTTTCCAGAGTTCGATCTCACATCAGATCAGTGGTCCGGAGCATACCATTCTGCCAGACATGGCTGGGATTCTTTTGTTACTCTCACTATTTTTCCTGGTCCTCGAGTGTCCTCTAATTATCAGGAGTGGTGGAAAATTGTCTATCCCCCTCCCCTTTGTCAAGTGTATTATTAAAATCATATTTTCAATAAAATTCCTTTAATCTTCATTTCATCTTGGTTTGACGACCTCGCCTAGGTAACAATGCATATTTCCAGTTGTTTATTTTGCAAAGAATGGCAACGCAATTATCGTAATCCCAGCGACGACTCAATTCCTAGTGATGGGATACTCTTTCAATTGTCTACCAAAATTCTCAACAAATATCTTCCTCCAACCGAATTTCCTTCAAAATCCTAATCATCAGTTCTGCCTTGCAGAGAGAGTTAGCAATCTCCAGAGAGCGTTAACAATCTTCAGAGAGCGTTAGCAATCTCCAGAGAGTTGTCGTGACATTCAATGGTTCATACAAGGTCCGGAAAGAAAACCGCAGCAGTTGAAGGCGTTGCGTACTCAGTCACTTCAGAAGAAGAAATGGACTCCCCCCGATCAGCCAAAAGTCAAGGACAGCAGGTGGAGGATGACGTGGATCCCCAGATGTACATCATGTTCAAGAAAATGATGACCAAGATGCTGGCAGAGCAAGCTGAAGCCAGTACTCAGCAGACTCAGACTAAGCAAAAGGATAGGGGTCACGCGGCCAGAAATGTGAAGATCAGTAAAAAGCAGAATCGTCATGAGGTAATGTCTGATGAGTCAGAATCAGCAGATGATACTGATAAAGAATATGAAAACAAGCAAGAATTCAGAAGGTCGACTCAGGGGCAGGGGTTGGCCTACAAATCCAAGAATTAGTCTGTTGACGACCCTACACAGTCACAACTCAAAGATGTGATGAAAATAGTTAAGGATCTTCAAACTCGTGACAAGGGCAAAAGAGTCTTTACAAGTGAAGACTTCTATGATGGACTGGATAGGGAAGATGATCTTGATAATCTCCCCAAGAAATTTATCAAGTTTGATGTTTCGGGTGACCCAAAAGCACATCTCGCCCTATTTCTCTGCTTTCCTCGGTGTTTGGAAGGTGTCGCAGCAAAGTGGTACTCAGAGCACATTAATCCGATAGAACTGAAAGAATTCGACAAAGTGGTCAATTTATTTATTGAGCGCTTTCTATTCAATGCTGAAGCACTCCCGACTCTCAGTCATCTCTGCAGTCTGAGGCAGAAGGAAAACGAGAAGGCCAGGGATTTCATTCATAGATGGAGATCCGCTTGCAATAAGATGTGTGAGCCAATAGCAGAAAGACACGCACTATCTTTGATCCTGAGCAACTTCTCGCAACCCCTAAGGGGACTAATTTCTACATCTTCATCAAAGAGTTTCATAGAACTGACAGAACGAGCCGAATGACTCGAGTTGAGTATGGGGAACGGATCTTATGAGGGTTTTATGTTTACAAAGAATAACAGTCAACAAGAATCAAAGAAGAAAGCCCATTTTACCTACTCTGCCAATAACAGTAAGAATCAGAACAAAGGAAATGAAAAAAATCACAGTTATGCTTCAAGAGGGTCAAATCCCAACAAAAGTGATCAGAAAGGCAAGTCGATTATTCAATATGATAATCAGCCACAGCAGACCCTCGAACAGAGATCAAGACCACAAGAAAAGCCGAAGCGGGAAGGATGGAGTTATAACTGCAAGTTTACTCCTCTAGACCAGTCCCTCGAGACGGTATTAGAATATATGCTCGGCAGTGATATGATTAAGCTTCCAAGGGTAGCTGACCCGCCAGTGGTTATGGGAAAAATGAAAGACAGATTCTGCAAGTTCCACTGAACTGTGGGACATGATACCGAGAACTGTTTTGTTCTCAAAAACATCATACAGGATTATATTGACAAAAATCTGTTGGTAGAAGGGGCTGAAGATGAGAAAATGGAGATTCTAAAACAGCCTTTCTTGCAGCACTCAACAACAATGATATCTGATCATCCCTTTCAGCCACAAGATCATATCCGACCATGCCCTAGCAGTGATATCAAGGTGCAACATCAGGTATTAGTGTTGCATAAGGCCCAGTCCAGTTCTCAAAAGATGGACCTCGTTTCAGCATTCAGTAAGCTGAAAGTTTCGAGAGAGCCCGCTAGAGTATCTCCAGAGGTAGCCAAAAGAATGCTGTGGATACCCAAGAGCCTTGTCAAACCTACTTCAGAAAAAGGGAGAACATCAGAAGAAAAGGTCGATATAGTGCAAAGACCAATCACTGCCCTCTCTAATATCCCTATCCTTGAGTTGGCACGTGCCTCTCCTAAGCATCAGCAAGCCCTGGATGATTTACTGCGAAAAATCAAGGTCAAGCCAGGCACCACACCTGAAGACATGGCTCAGATCGTTAATCAGGCCATGATCAATGCTCCCATAACCTTCTCAGATGAGGATCTGCCAAAACCTCACGCATTTCATAACAATGCTTTGTACATTGTGGTGCGAACCCGGGGAATGACTGTACCCCACGTGCTTGTAGATGGAGGCAGTAGCCTCAACATTTGTCCTGAAATGACTGCCAAGGCTCTGGGTATAAAAGAAGAAGAGTATACACCGGATCCGATCACTATTTATGGGTTCGATAATCATGGACAGACAACAAAGGGAAAGATCTTCTTGGAAATATTTATCAACTACTCTGTTCATACAGTGCTTCTCCATGTCGTCAACGTGCCACCAACGTATAATATTCTACTGGGAAGAACATGGATTCATAATGCCAACGCCATACCATCCAATCTGCATCAGTGCATCAAATGGTCTAAAGGTGGCATGATAACTACTGTTTTGGGGGAAGATCCTGAAGAGAGGCTACCTCAGCCTATGATCCCTAGGCCAACTTATACTGCTGATATCCCCAGCATTAGGGAAAGTGAAGAGGTTGTTCTTAGTGAAAGCCTTGAAATGCTAAAGTTAGAAGCAGCATCAGAGACAAATCACACAGCAGCGATGGTCCAATGGCAAGGACCACATTTCTTTAAGATCGGAGGTCGTCTCGATTACAGTACTTTCAAAGACCATCCTATTTTCCCGCAGTTTGTTAGAACCAAGAAAGGGTTTGACCTGTTACTGAAGCATGGTTATCAGCCTTTCAGAGGATTGGGCAAGAACAGAGATGGCCGGCTAGAGCCAGTGATCCCTGATCATCATCCGCGCAGGGCAGGACTAGGATTCATGGGCAAAAGATCTCACAAAAATACTGTCTTCATTAAAGGGATCCATTAAAAATTTTCTACCATCTGTCTTTTCTATTCCATTCATTTGATTTCTGCAGTTTGTAGGGACAATGTCCCATTTCAGCTCATTTTAAATGTCCTTATTTCATTCCAAGTCTTCAATAAAGTTATCAATTTTCTCGTCTATCTGGATGTCATCTTTCTCTTATTCCTCTGTAATTTGTCTTCAAAATTCATCATTCTTATCTTTTTTATTCTCATACAATTTATGTCATAGTGAATGAACTTTTTCTAAAAGCTATTCTTTTTCAAAAATTTCAGAATGTCTTCTCAACCGATAAAAAGATTAGTCATCAATTCTTCAATCCTATCGAAACCGGCAAAGATACATCAGGTCCGGGTAAGAGCAGAGGACAGTAAGGTCACAAAGCAGTCAGAAGAAATGACAGAATTTGATTCGTCGCTTCCAGAGTTGCCAGAGTTTGCAGCGATTCAGAAACAAGATGAACCATCGACCCTAGTCCAGGATCCGACTGAGGACATCAATATTGGTTCAGAAGATAGTCCGAAAATTCTCAAGATCGGCACCAGCCTAAGTACAAATGAAAAGGAAAGGCTCATTGACTTTCTCAAGCAGTACCAAGAAGTGTTCGCATGGACTTATGAAGATATGTCAGGTTTAGATCCTAAATTGGTGGAACATTGACTCGTTCTGAAGCCTGATGCGAAACCTGTTAAGCAGAAGTTAAGAAAAATGGATCCTCGAATCGAGCAACAGGTCAAGGAAGGACTTGAGGACTTGCTTAAAGCAGGATTCATTCGAGCAATAGATTATCCGGACTGGTTGGCAAATATTGTTGCAGTTCCCAAGAAAAATGGCAAAGTGCGAATTTGTATCGACTTTCGCGATCTCAATAAAGCTACGCTGAAGGATGACTATCCACTCCCAAATATTGATCTTCTAGTTGATAGCACGGCTGGGCATGCCATGTTCTCCTTCATAGACGGATACTCCGGATATAATCAGATCAAGTTGGTCGCTCGTGATCAATCCAAAACATCCTTCACTACGCCATGGAGCACTTTCTGTTATACAGTCATGCCGTTTGGGCTCAAGAATGCTGGGCCAACCTATCAGCGTGCAATGGCTGCCATTTTCCATGATCAGATGCACAAGACTATGGATGCATACGTTGATGACATCCTGGTCAAATCCAAAGAAGAAGAAGATCATATCGATGCTTTAAGTCAAGTCTTCAAGCGACTCATTCTTTACAAAATGAGACTCAATCCTCAGAAATGTGTCTTCGGGGTTGAATCAAGCAAATTGCTAGGCTTCTTGGTCAGCAAAAAGGGGATAGAAATAGATCCCGCTAAAGCAAAGGCCATCATTGACATGCCACCTCCAACTACTCTTAAGGAATTGCGTAGTCTTCAGGGACGTATGCAATCAATTCGGAGATTCATATCCAACCTTGCCATGAGATGTGAACCTTTCAATCATCTACTCAGAAAAGGAGTGAAATTTGAGTGGGGACCAGAGTGTCAGCAATCGTTTGAACGTATCAAGAAATATCTTCTTAATCCGCCCGTTCTGAAGCCACCAGAATTGGAAAAGCCTCTCTTGCTATATGTTTCAGTTAACCAAGCCGCTTGTGGTGGATTCCTGGCACAGTATGAGGAAGGCAGTTTAATTGAACATGCCATCTATTATGTAAGCAAGACCTTCATTGATTACGAGAAGAAATATTCTCAGATAGAAAAGACATGCCTAGCACTAGTATGGATGTGTCAGAAGTTGAGACATTACTTGTTAGCATCAGAAGTCAAGATTCTCTCAAAACTTAATCCTCTTAAGTATATTCTCGAACAACCATTTCTCAGTGGACGGATTGCTAAGTGGCAAGTCCTGTTAATGCAGTATGATCTGGGGTATGTTTCTCAGCAATCTATCAAAGGTCAAGCAATTGCAGACCAATTGGCAGATTTTCCTTTAGCAGAAGATGTTAAAATCGAGGATAGTTTTCTCGATGAGCGGATCTGTAATGTTCAAGAATCCCCAGTTTGGAATCTATTTTTCGATGGATCCAAGAACATGGCCGGCATAGGGGTCGGAATCTTGCTGATCACACCAGAGAAAGAGATGATCCCCTTTTCTCTGAAACCGGATTTTCAATGTACCCATAATATGGCTGAGTATGAAGCTTTAATACAAGGTATGAGAATTTTGCAAGACTTCAATGTTAAGAGGGTACACGCTTTCGGTGATTCATTGCTCGTAGTTAGCCAAGTCAAAGTTGAATGGCAGGTAAAAAATCAGAAGTTGCTCCCTTACCAAAAGATCGTTTTAGCCCTTATCAACAATTTCGAGGAATTTCAGCTTTTCCATTTCAAAAGAGAGTTTAATCAAATAGCTGATGGTTTGGCCAGTTTGGGCTCCATTATGTCTTTCAGAAATGGAGAATCCTGTCGCTCTTTTGAAATCGGTAGACTTGACCAACCTGCCTTCATTCCAGTAATGCAAGTCAACCAGGCGGAACAGAAAAAGAAGCCTTGGTATCAAGATATCAAAAACTTTATTGAAACTGGTGAGCTTCCACCAGAACTATCAAAGAAGGAGCAAAAAGCAATTCAGCATATGTCCGCCCGCTATTTTATCCTTGCCAATGTTCTTTATCGTCGTGGGTTCAGTTCTGAGTATTCCAGGTGCTTAGACAAAGAAGAAGCCAAAGAAATCGTGCGAGAAGCGCATGAAGGTATTTGCGGTGGTCATGTCGGCTACCAAACCCTTATTAAACAAATCATTCGGGCAAGATATTATTGGAGAACCATGCAGCAAGACTGCTATCATTTTGTGAAGAAGTGCGTTCGGTGTCAGATACACGCACCTTCCATTCATGCGCCAACCACGTACTTGCAATCAGTCGTGTCTCCATGGCCATTTTCTATGTGGGCCTTCGACGTTGTAGGACCCATCTCTCCTTCAGCTTCTAATGGTCATAAATATTTCCTTGCCGCAACAGAGTATTTCACCAAATGGGTTGAAACCGTCACTCTGCGTACAGTGGAAGGTCGACATGTAGTTTCGTTCATTCATAAGAACATTCTTTGTCGTTTCGGTATACCGCACGACATCGTGTCAGATAATGGTACTCATTTCAAGAATGAGAGAATGAAGATCTTTTGTTCAAAATTCAGAATTCATCATCATTTTTCAGCTCCTTATTATCCACAAGGAAATGGTCAGGCAGAAGCAACAAACAAGAGTTTGATTCGCATCTTGGAAAGAACCGTTGAGACGGGTCGTGATTGGCACGAGAAAATCCATGATGCACTTTGGGCATATCGAACTACCATTCGAACCCCAACCAATGCGACTCCTTCAGAACTTGTTTATGGGACTGAGGTGGTGTTACCCCTTCATGTTCAGAAGCCCGCCCTTAAGTTCGCATCTCTTTTAGAGTTACCACTCGATCAGTATCAGCAACAGAGATTGGTACAGTTAGATTTACTCGATGAGAAAAGACTCAAAGCAGCAGAGCACGCTCAGTCTTATCGTCAGAGGATAGCAAGGCAATATGCCAAGTCAGTCATCGAAAGAAGATTCCAAGTTAATGACTTGGTCCTTAGATCAACGACTCATCTCAAGCATCGTCCACGTGGCAAATGGTCACCAAACTGGGAAGGTCCCTACGTGGTGAAAGAAGCGTTGCCCCGTAATTCATATCGTCTGATTAATGCAGACGGGGTAGAACTATCCGACCCCATTAATGCTCGACATCTGAAGAAATTCTATACCTAGAAAATCTCTATTCTATCTTTTGTATTCTTCAAAAATTCCTTTCAATAAATGATCAATTATTCTTTTGTCAAAATATCTCTCTTCCCCAGAATATACTGGGGCATTCTTGTTAAAGTTGCCTTTTATCCAAAACAATCTGTGTGCAGGCAGGATCTAATAAATCTCTCATTTTGCACGCATGTGCACTCAGTTGCATCCATTTGCATTTGCATGAATTCATTCGCATTCATCTGCATCAATTTGCATTTAATTTCCCATTCAGGATAAGGGATAAATCCTGAGACACCGGCAAGTCGTCCAAGTCATCATCAATTGATGACCCTTTCAAACCCAGTGCTCGTACTGGTAACCTTTTAAAACCCAGTGCTCGTACTGGTAATCTTTTAAAACCCAGTGCTCGTACTGGTAATCTTTTAAAACCCAGTGCTCATACTGGTAATCTTTTTTAAAAAAAAAAAAAACCTAGTGCTCGTACTGGTAACCTTTTAAAACCCAGTGTTCGTACTGATAATCTTCCAAAATCCAGTGCTCGTACTGGTACTCTTCCAAAATCTGATGCTCGTACTAGTTGAACTAGTCCCAAATGTCATCTTTATACTTATCAACTTTTCTTTCCTTTAAATGTCTTGAATTGGTCGAGAAGAGTCGAGTTCCGATTCGAATCTTCTTCAAAATCCAATTCAGAGTTGGTCTAGAAAATCCAAGTCCCAACTTGAATTTTCTTACAAATCCAATTCGTATAATTTTCTTTCCTCTAGATTCTTGAATTGGTCTAGAAGAGTCGAGTTCCGATTCGAATCTTCTTCCAAATTCAATTCAGAATTGGTCTAGAAAATCCAAGTCCCGACTTGAATTTTCTTACAAATCCAATTCGTATAATTTTCTTTCCTCTAGATTCTAGAATTGGTCTAGAAGAGTCGAGTTCCGATTCGAATCTTCTTCCAAATCCAATTCAGAGTTGGTCTAGAAAATCCAAGTCCCGACTTGAATTTTCTTACAAATCCAATTCGTATAATTTTCTTTCCTCTAGATTTCAGAATTGGTCTAGAAGAGTCGAGTTCCGATTCGAATCTTCTTCCAAATCCAATTCAGAATTGGTCTAGAAAATCCAAGTCCCGACTTGAATTTTCTTACAAATCCAATTCGTATAATTTTCTTTCCTCTAGATTCTAGAATTGGTCTAGAAGAGTCGAGTTCCGATTCGAATCTTCTTCCAAATCCAATTCAGAATTGGTCTAGAAAATCAGAGTTTCGACTCGAATTGTCTTTCAAAATCCAATTCATCTAGTCTTTCCTTGAAGATTTGAATTTCGATTCGAACCTTCAAACCGAACCCAGTCTTACACCGGTCCAGTTAAATCCAATTTTCAAAATTGGTCCTTTTATGAAATCCAATCTTGCTTTGGTTGCTTTACCAAATCTCGTATTGGTAATCTTTTAAAATCCAGTGCTCGTACTGGTAATCTTTTTAAATCCAGCGCTCGTACTGGTAAATCTTTTGAAATCCAATGCTTGTATTAGTGATCTTCCAAAATCCAGTGCTCGTATTGGTAATCCTTTAAAACCCAGTACTCGTACTGGTATTTTAATTCAGTCTTCATACTGGTCGCAACATGACTCTCACATTGAGGTTCAGACTCGATGTTAATCTTCAAACCTGCGAACCAAACAATCTGTATCAGACCCTTGGGTCATTCCATTCTGTTAATCTGACATTCGGGTTGCCGATTTTGTCAGACCTCTAGTCATTCGTGTTATCAAGCAGTTCTTTGAGTTATCAAAAGCTATCAAAATCAATCGTCAAGTATTTCTCTTGCGAGGGACCCTTTTTCCATGGAGAGTTCGAGGGAGCTTGTTTCTTTTCGCATGTCTTTATTGTTCGTTCATTGAACCCCTTTTTCTAGGGAGAGTTTGAAGGGACTCATGCTTCACAAACAGTTTGCAAAACAATCTTTATTGTCACACAAGGAACCCTTTTTCCAGGGAGAGTTTCGACGAAAGCTCGTCCTCCTTGTAACCCTAAATGTCTTTTGTTAGGCCACCCCCGTCGTCGAGGACCCTTTTTGCAGGGAGAGTGTGATGGACTCGTTCCTCTATGATATCCTTTCAATCTTTGTTAGCGACCCCCTTTCCATAAAAGAAGCCTAGAAATAGGGAGTTTTGACGAAAACTCTATTTCTCTTCGAAAGTTCATTTTGCAAACACCTCCTCTTCAGGGAAGAGAGGAGTATCTTTTGTTACCCGTTCAGGTAAGGGTCAAGCCTCAGTCTCTCCTTTGGGGAAAGGAGAGGAGAATCTAGTCACGGATGTGTCATTTAGATCTCAAGTGATTTCTTTCACCAAGGATTTCAGGAATATTTTGCCAATTTGTCATGAAAAATAGTTGTTGATCTCAAAATCTTTACTGCATAAAATTGTACCTCAGAATACCTTTAGTATTACTTCCGAAAGGACAAAGCTTTTGTGAAAAAAGATTCAAAATTCAAAATCTTTCTATTGGCCAACCAAAAGGATGAAGAATAAATCCGCGATATGGCCAGCAAAGAAAATTCAATGTTGTTGCAAAGCCAGAAGTGATTGATATTGATCGCAGTCAATGGCATATTTTTAAAGATCATTCTTTGAAAATAAGTAGTCGAAATATCCTGGGTGATACAGAAAAATCCACTCAATCTCCATGTCCCCTCAATCACCTAAGCTGCAATTAAATATCTGGAAAAGGGATCTCTCAATTGTCGTCAAGATGAAGGCGAATTAGACGAGTCGACCCCCGGGGCCAAAGAAGATTTGGATCATCTCCAAGATGACAAAGTTTGTGATGGATCCTTCCAGGGAAAGTTCAGATCACCGTCGAGATGAAGGCGAGTGTGATGAGCCTACCGACAAACCCTAAAAGATATTTAATTCCAGCTATCATCAAAAGACTTCCTACCAATGAGCCAATAATTGTCAAGATAATCCCTGAGAGAAAAGAAGGATCGGAACATCTCTAAGATGAAGGAGTTTGTGACGTACCCTTCCAAAAAAATAAAGAGAGAAAAAGCTAGGACATCTCCAAAATCAAGGATGATGTAATTCCCGAAAAATCCAAGAGAGCTCCAATTCTGTTAAAAAGAGAGTGCAGAAAGATCATCATGAGAAAAAAATCCCAGGATATCAGACTGCTGAATCTATCAAGAATCTTCTTTAATTTTGTGAAATTCTTTTATCAATATCTTTTCGCTAATAGCTCTCGCAATATCAAGAATACATTCTTTTCCCTCCATATCAAGGAAATTGATAGCCTCCTTGAAGAAAAGTCAATTGCAAGTAATTTGAATTCGAATCTTGATTCTACGGAGTTAAGCCCAGTCTGAGGTAATACTTCAGGTAGAAAAGAGGGAATATTTTTCATATATATATGTGCTTATCATTCTTGAATTAACTACAATTTTTTATCTTATTGGCAATCTTTTCAAGTTATCCTGACATGAAGTGAGAACTTGATGTTTATTTTGATGTATCCAGGCATTGTTGTTATCTCTTTTAGGATCGGATGATGGGAGTTGTCCAAGATCCTTCCCTTCTTGTTTTGATCTGAGCGCCTGGGCTCTTAGATTAGCACACTTCCCTGTGCTCCCCGCTGTCCCACCATAGGCAGTTCCCGTTCATGTTAAGGGTTAAACCTGAATTTTTTGCAAAAGGTCATCTGTCTTAAAAGCCATTCAGTCTCAGCGATGAGACGTCCAAGATCAATCCCTTTTCAAGCTTTAGGGAACCCCCTTTCTTCCTTTTGCAAACCCCTCTCGGATTTATTGTGCAAAATTCGAATGTCCCATCATGGTTTCTTCATTCGAGGACTCCGTATATCGTCCCCCTTCAGGTTAAGGGTCAAGCATGAGCCTCGTTTTTCCACGAGGTATCGTCCCCTTTTAGGTTAAGGGTTAAGCCTGAGCCTCGTTTTTCCACGAGGTATTGTCCCCTTTCAGGTTAAGGGTTAAGCCCGAGCCTCGTTTTTCCACGAGGTATCGTCCCCTTTCAGGTCAAGGGGTTAAACCTGAGCCTCATTTTGATGAGGTATTTCATTTGTCATCCCATCCAGGTTAAGGGCTAAGCCTGAGCCTCATTTCGATGAGGTGAATCTTCTTCTTTATTCTTTATGCTATATCTACTACCATCATTTGAACTAATTCTTTCATACCCAGTCAAATCTATCTAACTGGGGCATTTTTATAGTCTGAATTTGGTGTGTTTTTCTTTGCCACTAAGCTCGGCTTACAACCGGCTTAGTAGCAAAGAGGGGCATCTGTAAACACCCCAAATTTTCACTCTCATCCAGTGTTTGTCCATTTCATATGTAATTGCATATCACGGCATACATTTTGCATATCATTTCATCGCATTGCATAGCACTGCATGTCATCCCATCTCATTTTCGAGATTCAGCACTCTTGTTTTCAAAACATTCAATCCAGATTTGAGTTTTAAAACTTTTCTTTCAAAAATAATTTTAAAACCTGATTTTTTATTCAACATTCTGTCATTTTCCAACCCCCGGGACCTTATATTTTGAAATACTTTCTTAGAAAACGATCTGGATTCATTTCAAACTCAATTTCATTTGATTTTAATTCTCAGATGAGACCCATTTAGGTGGTGTCGCTTTTGGATTCCTTTACTTATCAAAAATCTCAAAAATCTTAGAGTCCTAATTGGATCAGGACTCTTTTTTTCAGAGTCCTAATCGGATCAAAACTCTACTTTTCACTACCTTTTTATCTGTCTTTGAAGAAAACCTTTTAAAATCTTCTGTTTTGGCCAAAATCCCAGAGTCCTGGTTGGATCAGGACTCTTCTTCAAGAGTCCAGTCGGATCAGGACTCTTCTTCAGAGTTTTAATCGGATTAGAACTCTAATCTTTCACAACCATTTTCAATCAAATCTTTCAAAATCTTTCAAAATGAGTCAGAAACTCAGAGTTTTAGTCAAAACAGGACTCTGTTCAGAAAGTCCTAGTTAGATCAGGACTTCGATCCTGATTTCAAATTTTGAAAGAATCTTTCAAAAATCTTTTCATCTATAAAAATTGTTGCACTTTTATCAAAGAATTTTAAAATTCTGAGGTTTTATCTCAAAGTCCTGATCAAATCAAGACTCTACCCCAGAGTCTTGATCGAAGTAGGATTCTATCCAAAATTGATTTTCTCACTTCATTTTCATTGGTTTTCAAAAGCTTTGCTTAAATTCCCTCACTTACTTATCAGAAAATCCAACAATATAAGAGTCCTAGTTCAATCAGGACTCTGTTCTCAGAGTCTCAGTTGAATCAGAACTTTGGTTTATTCCAATATTTGTTATTATTTTAACTGTTTTCACAAGTTCTTTTAACTGTTTTTTTAGAAAATACCAAAAAAAAATCTAGAGTTTTAATCTGATCAGGACTTTGTCCCGGAGTCCTAGTCCAGTCAGGAGTCTGTTTTGAAGTCTGTTTTTATTCCATTTTCATTTATTTCCATTTGTTTTCAAAAATTAGGTCATTTTGCAGAGTCCAGTTAGTTCAGGATTCTATTTCAGAGTTCTGATCGAGTTAGGAGTCTAACCCTGACTGTGTTTTTTTTTTTACTCATTTCACCATTTTCTGATAAAATCTTTCAAAAACCTTTCATTTGGCTTTTTAAAATCTAAAATCTTAGAGTCCTGAGAGTTCAGGACTCTAACTCGGAGTTCCAGTTCGCTTGAGGCCCTATTTTCAAAGATTCTGAATTTCAATTATTGATTTTAACCCCTTTTCAAAGTTATTTTTAGTGTTTATTTCAAATTTCTCAAAACCTGATGTGGGCCCACTCAGTCGGCGCCACATCCAGAGGAGTTCTAACCCAGTTGGAACTCTATGTCATTTCAAAACTTTTAATTTCAAGCTTACTTTTGAAAATCTTTTGAAAACTTTCTCAATTTCAAGTTTTAAAATCATTTTTTTTTGAAAAACTCAAGTAGGGCCCACTCGGGGTGGCGCCATATTTGAGTAAGTCAGGGCTAGACTAGGGTTAGTCAGTGTCTTGGTTAGTGTTAGAGGTTTAGAAGGGTCAAAAGTTATTTTAAAAACTCATTTTGAAGTTTGGATTTTAAAACTAGTATTTTTAAAGGTTTTTAAAGAACTTTAAAAACCCAAATGTGGAAAATGCCAAGTGGCATCACATTTGGGGATTTTTTAGGATTATCTAGGGGTTAATTAGGCATTATTTAGGATAATTTAGGCTAGGGGTATATAGGTCATTCCACCTCAAAATCGCCCCCCCTTTAGAAGTCCAAAAATTTCAAAATTGCTAATTTTCAAAACCTAAAAAGTTTCTATAAATTGAGACCCATAGGGGGTCGATTTTTCCAGCCACCTTTAGAGCAAGTCTTGGAGCTTCTCTCTCCTCTCCAGCCCTTCCTCCATTGCTGCAACTCCAAGGTGAGAAATTTTATTAATTTCTTTAGTTTTATTTAATATTTTTCATGATTTAATGCTAGTACCATCTATTTCATGGATTCAACCTCAAGAACCATCAAGAAAGGTCCAAGAAGATGATCTAACACTGTTTTTAGTGTTTTCCAAAGATTCTAATCCATTAGAATTGATTTTAGCACTATTCTTTTTATTATTAACCAATAAAACATGTGATTTACCCTTTTTATGGGTTAAATCCATGTCTTTAAAGGTAAAATCAAATTCCAGCCATTGATTCCTTGATTTTATTTTATTTATTTGTTTATTTATATTTATTTTACGTTTTCCAGCATAAAAATAATTTTTATTTACTGTTTTATGGTTTGTTTTATTGTTTTTCATTAGTTAAGGCATGATTTCTTAAGTTTCTTAGATTTCTGTGTGTTTTTTATTTTAGAACAGCAAAAAGCATGTTGTTTCGGATTGAAATATTCGTTGTTTATTTCTGATTTTTTTATATGTAATGCATGCATATCTAAAGGAACTACTGTAAAAAAATAAGAGGTTTTGGACCTCGGGAACCTTGTCAGAAAAATCAGACATCAAATCGAGGTTTTAAAACTTTAAAATCGTTGTTAAAATCAAGAAGGTAACTTGATATTATGATATTTTTCTCATCTTATATCCGATTTTAGATATGTAAAGTGCCATGGATTCAAATTGATTATATCTAGTTACTGTGAAATTTTCAGAATTTTTTATTACTGTTTAGTATTTTTCCTCTGTCAGAAACTCTGATTTTCAATTTAAAACTCGTTAGGGTTTTCCAAAACCCTAATCAGACTTGTGTTGTTTATAAATCCCAAACCATAGATCCGATTTATGATCTGTAAAAAGTGAGTATTATTATTTTTCTGTCAACTGTTTACTGCTAAAATATCAGATATTTTGAATGAGTTATGCTATTTATCCCTGAATGTTTAATTTAAAGTATCAGTTAGGACCAAAGTTAAAATCAATATATTCAAGTCCGGATTGTCGGATGGGTATCTCCCTGGTTTTAAAGGCTTTTTCAGATCTGTAAAAAGGAAAAGTTTTGTTTTTCTGTTTATTTGGTCTCTGTAAAATTTCATAGATTTCTATGGAGGTTTGACCCCTGGTTCGGGTCTTGGACTGAGACTGGTTGGTGAACTAGGTCAAAAATAGCATATTTTTATGGTTTGATGCTATTTTCGGATTCATTTAATGCCAAAAAATTATTTTTATAATTCCAATTTGATATTAGGGTTATAAAAAATGCAGGTACCAATTTTGAGGATTTTTAGAATCTGTTTGATGTTTGAATGGCTTGAATTGCAAAACAGGGCACCCGAAGAATTCCAAAACACTGCAAAAATCACAAAATTTGTGATATTCTTGGATTTTCGTGTATAAGCATATATTTTTAGGGTTTAATCATATTCATAATCATATTATAATACTTTAGGTTAAATTTTATGTTCATTTGATTTAATTTAGTGCATAAAACCTAAGTTTTACCAAAATATTTTCTAAAAACCCTGATTTCAAGGCCATAGTCTTGCTATCGGGGGCAATTTGGTCATTTGACCTAAATTTCGAAATCCCTAACCCTAATTTTCATATTTTTAATCATTTCATAGTATATTTAGTTTGATTTATTTTCATTTGAACTTCAAAACTTGCATTCTACCAAATATCTTTCTGAAAACCCTAATTTCAAGGCCATAGTCTTGTTATTAGGGGCATTTTGGTCATTTTGACCCTAATTTCGAAATTTCATATCTTATCTTCCTTATTTATTCAATTTTATTTCATACTTTATCATTTTGATTTAATGGAATCATGGCAAAAAGGCTTATATCTAGCAAAATCCAGTAATTTCTAGATATTGCTGGATAAATCTAGAAAAGCCAACATATCATCACTAACAAAGTTTTCTAGTTTTGCAGGTACATTGAAGACTTTATTTTTCATGTATTTAAATTTCAATAGTGATGTAAACTAAATTAAACTTTGGAATAAGAATTTACATTTCTTGCTTAGCTTAGGCAGCATTGCATATAGTTTATTTTTTTAAATAATGTTAATGTGTGATGGATGATGATTCATGCATATTCAAAACTCACCATGGTCTACACGAATGGCACATGCACTAGCTTTTATGAAGTTTATAAACTTGGTGGAATTCGTATTTATGGCCATAGTCAGAATATGAATGATACCCATATTTATGATCTTCACATTAGCCACATTCAGCCTACACTCTTAGGCTAATTTCAAAATGCACTGCATTTCTCAAAAATACAAAGAGTTTTTTCCAATTCCTCAAAATCATATTCATTCATTTCGTGAATTTTCCAATTCCAATTTCAATTCAAATTCCAAGTCAAAGGAATCAAATTCTTCAAAATTTCCTAAGTCTTATTCAAAATCGATTTTCTCAAAATATGGATTTGCCAATGATATTTCAAGTATTTGCCAAGTTCCAAATTCGATTTTCTAAGTTAGATTTTCAATTTCAAAGTTTGAATTCAAAGAAATCGAGTTTTTCAAAGTTATTTCACATTTCTCAAAATCGATTTTCACAAAATCCTTATATTTCTTCAGAAATCGATTTTCACTTTCTTAAATACAACATCTCAAAAATAATTCACAATTTTCAAAGAGTTTATTTTCCAAGAATCTTCCAAATATTTTCCAATCTTTGAAGCAAACATCATGTTTTCAAATATGCATTTTTAGAAATTCATAGCACATGCCTGATTCTTTGTGCATTTAGAAATTAGAATATGGTTTAGACAAGTTGAATAGAGCAAAGCAGTAGATTGATCCTTGGTTCAATTACCCCTGGTAAAGGCACCAGGAACGGTTGGACCTCGTACCGACAAGCGAGTCCCATTCTTCGAAATAATCCCGCATTTTAAAAACGGAGGCGAGTTATTTTTAAATTCTTTTTCAAAGGTCAGTTTGATTTGCAAAAGTAAAATTTTGCGATGATAACAGTATCTTATTGATCACTCCCAAAAATGAGATGATCCCTTATTCCCTCAAGCTCAGCTTTCAATGTACTCACAATATGGACGAGTATGAAGCTCTAATATAAGGCCTCAAGATCCTGCAGGACTTAACATCAAGAGAGTACATGCCTTCGGTGATTCCTTGCTTGTTGTTAGTCAAGTTAATGCAGAATGGCAGGTGAAGGACTCAAAATTAATCCCCTATCAGAAAATTGCCTTAGCTCTCATAGGCAACTTTGAAAAATTTCAGCTCAATCATGTCAAGAGAGAATACAACCATATAGCTGATGGTTTGGCCTGTCTGGGTTCCATTTTGTCTTTCAAAGACAGTGAATCCTGTTGTTCCTTCGAGATTGGCAGACTTGATCAACCTGCCTTCGTTTCAACTGAACAAGTAAACCAAGCCACTTAAAAAGGGAAGCCTTGGTATCAAGACATCAAAGGCTTTATTGAAACCGGTAAATTTTCATCGGAGATGTCAAGAAAGGAGCAACGTGCGATCCAGCATATGTCAGCTCACTATTTCATCCTTGCCAATACTCTCTACCGTCGTGGTTTCAGTTCTGAGTACACTAGATGCTTAGATAAGGATGAAGCCATGGAAGTTGTTCAAGAGGCACACGAGGGAATCTGTGGTGGTCACGTCGGCTACCAAACGCTCGTCAAGCAGATCATTCGAGCAGGATATTACTGAAAAACCATGCAACATGATTGCCATCGATTTGTGAGGAAGTGTGTCAAATGCCAAATGCATGCACCTTCTATCCATGCGCCAGCCGCATACTTGCAGTCCGTGGTTTCCCCTTGGCCTTTCTCAATGTGGGCCTTCGACGTGGTGGGCTCGATTACTCCTTCGACTTCTAATGGCCACAAATACTTTCTCGCAGCTACAGAATACTTTACCAAATAGATCAAGGTTATAACTCTGCGAACAGTAGAAGGTCGGCATGCGGTTTCTTTTATTCATAAGAATCTTCTTTGCCATTTTGGCGTACCACATGATATTGTGTCAGATAATGGCAACCACTTTAAGAATAGCGGATGAAGACTTTCTGTTCGAAGTTTAGGATTCATCACCATTTTTCGGCTCCTTACTATCCTCAAGGGAATGGCCAGGCAGAGGCCACCAACAAGATCTTGATCCGCATTCTGGAAAGAACTGTAGATACAGGTCGTGATTGGCACGAAAAGATGTATGATGCGCTTTGGGCATACCGAACCACCATTTGGACTCCCACCAATGCTACTCCTTCAGAACTTGTTTATGGGACCGAGGTAGTATTACCTCTCCACGTTCAGAAGCCCGCATTCAAGTTTGCATCGCTCATAGAACTCCTGCTTGATCAGTATCAGCAACAGAGGTTGGTACAACTCAATTTACTAGATGAAAAGAGACTCAAGGCAGCAGAGCATGCTCAAGCTTACCGTCAAAGGATAGCTCGACACTATGCCAAGTCAGTTATTGAGAGAAGATTTTGAGTTAATGATCTGGCGCTCAGATCGACAACTCATCTCAAGCATCGACCACGGGGCAAGTGGTCACCCAATTGGGAAGGCCCTTATGTGGTTAAGGAAGCATTACCTTGCAATTTGTATCGTCTGATCAACGCAGATGGGGTAGAACTGCCAGATCCTATCAATGCTCTGTACTTGAAGAAATTTTATACTTAAAATGTTCATTCTAGCCTTTTGTATTCTTCAAAGAGCCTCTTTCAATAAAATAATGATCTTCTATCAATTCTCACATTCTTCTCCATAATATTGGGGTATTTTTATTTTATATATACATCTGTCTTCCCTTCATCATATGCAGACAAGATCAGACAAAACTCTTTTCCCTAAAAACCTCATCAATTTTCGATTAATCTCGTTATCTTTATTAATTTTCATCCATTTTTATTCATTTTTCAATTTCATCAATTTACTATCAATTTTATCGATTTTTATCAAGTTTTATCAAAATTTTCATCAATTTTATTCAAATTTTGTCAATCTTTATTACCATACCCTTTCAGGTTAAGGGATAAACCTGATGCCTATTTCCAATGAGCTTTTCTTTTCCTTTTTTTTATCTCTGCTCAGGTTAAGGGATAAACCTGACCCTCGTTCTTCTAGGTGTTCCCATTCAGGATAAGGGATAATTCTGAGACCCATCATAGGAGCAACAATGTTACATGTGAGAATTCTTTTCCAGAACAAATTTTCATAAATTTCTTCAATTTTTCTCCATTTTTATAAATTTTATTCTTTTCCTCTTTTCAGGTTAAGGGACAAACTTGAACCTCGTTCCCCGAGGTATTCCCTTTCCAGGTTAAGGGATAAACCTGAACCTCGTCCCGCGAGGTCCTTCTTCCTTCAGGATAATGGATAATCCTGAAGTCTTTCATCATCAATTTCTCATCAAACTTCTACCAATTTTTACCAATCTTCTGTCGATTTTATCAATTTTATTGATTCTTTATCAATTTTATCAATTTTGTCAATTTTTATTGTTCTTCTTCTTCAGGATAAGGGTTAATCCTGAAACCATCATAAATAAATTCAAATCTTAGGCCATCTTGGGCCAAGAATCTTGAATAAATCTTTCATCTTCTTCGTGATCGTCAGAATCTATTCATACCTTTTGTCAATCCCTCCAGAATCCGACTTTTGGGTTAGAATTATTTCCTTCCCATCTGAGTCCCGACTCAGGTTTTTGTTTTTCATTTTTATTTTTTATTTTTTATTTACTTTAAAAATCTGGGTTCCGACTCAGGTCTCATCTTTTCCATTTCCAGAGTTTCGAGTTCCGACTCGGGCTTCCTTTTGGATCCGATGCTCGCATTAGACCAATTGTTATCTTAAAAATTCAAGTTTTCAAACTCAATTTTCTCTTTTATTTTGAAGATCCGGGTTTCGACTCGGGTTTTCCCCTTTTTATATATTCCATTTTTGGAGTTTGGAGTTCCGACTCGGGCTTCCTTTTGGATCCGATGCTCGCATTGGACCAATTGTTACCTCGAAAATTCGAGTTTTCAAACTCGATTTTCTCTTTTCTCTTTTATTTCAAAGATCCGGGTTCTGACTCGGGTTTTCCACTTTTTTTATATTTCATTTTCGGAGTTTTGAGTTCTGACTCAGGCTTCCTTTTGGATCCGATGCTCTCATTGGACCAATTGTTACGTCAAAAAATCGAGTTTTCAAACTCGATTTTCTCTCTTATCTTTTATTTTTAAGATCCGGGTTCCGACTCGGGTTTTTCCTCTCTATAAAATTCCATTTCCAAAGTTTCGAAATCTGACTCGGGCTTCCTTTTGGATCCGATGCTCGCATTGGACCAATTGTTACGTCGAAAATTTGAGTTTTCAAACTTGATTTTCTCTTTTATCTTTTATTTTTAAGATCCGGGTTTTGACTCAGGTTTTTCCTTTTTATAAAATTCCATTTTCGGAGTTTCGAGTTTCGAGTTCCGACTCGGGCTTCCTTTTGGATCCGATGCTCGCATTGGACCAATTGTTACGTCAAAAATTTGAGTTTTCAAACTCGATTTTCTCTTTTATCTTTTATTTTTAAGATCCGGGTTCCGACTCGGGCTTTTCCTCTTTATAAAATTCCATTTTTGGAGTTTTGAGTTTCGACTCGGGCTTCCTTTTGGATCCGATGCTCGCATTGGACCAATTGTTATGTCGAAAATTCAAGTTTTTAAACTCGATTTTCTCTTTTATTTTAAAGATCCGGGTTCCAACTCGGGTTTTTCCCTTCATCTTCCATTTCTGAGGTTTCGAGTTCCGACTCGAACTTCCTTTTGGATCCAACGCTCGTATTGGACCAATCGTTTCTTCAGAAGTCGAGTTCTAAACTCGAGTTTTCCTTCTTTTATTTTGAAATTTCAGCTTC
Source organism: Nuphar pumila (assembly GCF_984573655.1). Lineage (NCBI taxonomy): Eukaryota > Viridiplantae > Streptophyta > Magnoliopsida > Nymphaeales > Nymphaeaceae > Nuphar > Nuphar pumila. The sequence goes on along the minus strand of NC_143264.1, from coordinate 39,768,107 downwards.
CGACTCAGATTTTTTCTTTGATCCGATGCTCGTATTGGACCAAATTTTTCCTTTGAAAAATCGAGTTCTGGACTTGGGTTTTTCATTCCCTCTCAAGTTAAGAGATAAATCTGAACCTCGTTCTTTGAGGTATTTTTTTTCTCCTTTAGGATAAGGGATAATCCTGAAACACCGACAATCATTCCTTCATTGATTTCTAAATATCTTAGGACTGTCGGTCTCTTTTTCAAAAACCCAGTGCTCGTACTGGTGCATTTTCAAAACCCAATGCTCGTACTAGTGCATTTTCAAAATCCAGTGTTCATACTGGTGTGTTTTTCAAAATCCAGTGCACATACTGGTGCATTTTCGAAAACCAGTGCTCGTACTGGTGCATTTTTAAAATTCCAGTGCTCATACTGATGTGTTTTTTAAAATTCAGTGCTCATACTGGTGCATTTTTAAAAACCCAATGCTCGTACTGGTGTGTTTTTCAAAATCCAGTGCTCGTACTGGTGCATTTTTGAAAACCCAGTGCTTGTACTAGTGCATTTTCAAAAACCCAATGCTCGTACTGGTGTGTTTTTCAAAATCTAGTGCTCATACTGGTGCATTTTTTAAAACCCAGTGCTCGTACTAGTGCGTTTTCAAAAACCCAGTGCTCGTACTGGTGTGTTTTTCAAAATCCAGTGCTCATACTGGTGCATTTTTAAAAACCCAGTGCTTGTGCTAGTGCATTTTCAAAATTCCAGTGCTCGTACTAGTATATTTTTAAAATCCAATGCTCGTACTGGTGCATTTTCAAAATCCAGTGCTCATACTGGTATATTTTCAAAAACCCAGTACTCATACTGGTGCATTTTCAAAATCCAGTGCTCGTGCTGGTACATCTAGCGCTCATGCTAGTGTCTGGCTAACTGATCAGTTAGCCCTCCAGGTTCAGTCTTTGTACTAACCGCTCATCAATAAATCAAGCTCTAAATCTCAAATCCAACCTTCGATTTACCATTTTGTCAAAAATCAATCTTTTTCTCTTGTGAAGGACCCTCTTCTAGGGAGAGTTCGAGGGAGCTCGTTCCTTTCACATGCAACCATCTTTTCGTTAGCAAGAACCCTTTTCCAAGGAGAGTTTGAAGGGACTCATTTCTTCGCGAACTGTTTGCAAAACAACAACCCAATTTTTACACAAAGGAACCCTTTTCTAGGGAGAGCTTCGACGGAAGCCCGTTTCCTTTTGTGGCCCCCAATTTTCTCATTTTTGGCCAACCCCTTCACAGAGGACCCTCTTCTAGGGAGAGTGTGATGGACTTGTTCCTCTGTGATACTTTTTCAACCTTATTTTCGGTCGCCTTTCCATAAGAGAAGTCTAGAGATAAGGAGTTTTGACGAAAACTTAATTTCTCTTCTAAAGTTCTGTTTTGCAAACACCTTCTCTTCAGGGAAGAGAGGAGTATTTCCTACTTCCCATTCAGGTAAGGGCCAAGCCTGAGTCTCTCTTTTTGGGGAAAAAGAGAGAAGATTTTTGTCGTAGATATGTCGATTCGATGTCAAGCAATTATTTTCATTAAAGATTTCTAGAATATTTTGCCAATTTGCTATCAGAAACCATTATTGATCTCAAAATTTTATCGCACAAAGAATTACCTCAAACTACCTTCAATATTGTTTTCAAAGGGACAAGACTTTAGCAAAGAAAGAACTGAATTCAAGCTTTTTTTGTTGGTCAACCAAGAGGATGACGAAAAATCTTTGATATGACCAGCAAAGGAGAATACAATGATGTTGAAAAGCCATAAGTGAATTGATATTGATCATAGCTATGGCATATTCTTAAAGATCGTTCTTTGGGCAGTAAGGCAGTAAAAATATCTTGGGCACTAAAAGAATTTACCCAATCCATATCTCCTCAGCAAAGGAGAATACAATGATGTTGAAAAGACATAAGTGAATTGATATTGATCATAGCTATGGCATATTCTTAAAGATCGTTCTTTGGGCAGTAAGGCAGTAAAAATATCCTGGGCACTAAAAGAATTTACCCAATCCATATCTCCTCAATCATTTGAGCTTTAATCAAATATCTGCAAAAGGGATCCCTCAATTGTCATCAAGATGAAGACGAATATGCAAGCTAGACCCCTGAGGCCAAAGAAGATTTGGATCATCTCTGAGATGAAGGAGTTTGTGACAGATCCTTCCAAGGAAAGTTCAGATCACTGTCAAGATGAAGGCGATTGTGATGAACCTCCTAACAAACCCGAAAAGATATTTGATTTATGCTATCATCTAGAGATTTTTGACCAAGAAACAATATCATCAGTATAATTCCTAAGAAAGAAAGAAGGATTGGAGCATCTCCAAGATGAAGGAGTTTGTGACATACCCTTCCCAAAAAGGAAAGGAAAAGTCAGGACATCTCCAAAATGAAGGATGATGTAACGAGACTCAGGTTTAAACCAAAATCTGAAAAAGGAAGATACCTCGAGGCACGAGGTTCAGACTTAACCTGAAGGGGATGACCAAATGGAATCCTGAAACGAAAAAACCATGATGGAACTTTCGGAGTTTGGACGAACAAATCTGAAAGGGGTTTTGCGAAAGGAGGAAAATGGGGTTCCCTAAAGCCTGGAAAAGGGCTGATCTTGGGCGTCTCATCGCTGAGACTGAATCAACTTTTGAAATTGATGACCTCTCACAGAAAGTACAGGTTTGACCCTTAACCTGAGCGAGTACGACCATACGGAATCCTCAGATGAAGAAACCGTGATGGTGCAGGAAGAGATACTTCAACTGAATGAGGCAGCTCTTCAAGAAGATATAAACAACTCTAGGTTGCATAAAAATGAATATTGAATATTTATTTCACCCTTGGAATAGCTAGAAAATTTTGCCAAAAATTATAGTTGACTCAAACGCTTAAAAATGTGCACGTGTGTGCAAAAGACATTCCCTCTTTTACCTAGAGTATTTCCTCCAATGAGGTCAACTTCTCGGTTTTAAGAGTCAAATTTAAAATTTTAGCGCTGATGACTTTCTTTAAGGAAGCTATCCATTTCCTTGATATGAGAAGAGAAGAAATATTCTTAATTTCATAAAAGCAAGTAGTAAAAAGACATTGATAAAAGAATTTTGCATGAGAAAAGATGACTTCTGACAATTTTAGCAGTTTGATATCTGGGTGTTTTCCCATGATGATCTTTTTGCACTCTTTTTGAGTCATTGGGCTTTTCGGGCTTTTATATCATCCTTTATTTTGAAGATGTCCTGACTTTTCTCTCTTTCAGGGAAGGGTACGTCACAAACTCTTTCATCTTGGAGATGCTCCGATCCTTCTTTTATCTCAGGGATTCTATTGGCTCAAAAGGTCTTCAGATGATAGCAGAAATCAAATATCTTTTAGGGTTTGTCGGTAAGTTCATCACACTGGCCTTCATCTCGACAGTGATTTGAACTTTCTCTGAAAGGATCCTTCACAAACTCCTTCATCTTGAAAGTGATCCAAATCTTCTTTAGCCCCGGGGGTCTGCTCGCATATTCGTCTTCATCTCGACGACAATTGAGAGATTCATTTTGCAGATATTTGATTGCAGCTTAACTGGATTGAGGAGACATTGGTCGAGTGGATTCTTTTTATCGCTCAAGATATTTCCACTGCCTGATTGCCAGAAAGTCGTCTTTAAACATGCGTCATAGCCATGATCAATATCACTTCGCTTCCGGTGTTTCAACATCATTGAATATTTCTTTCGCTAATCATACCGAGGATATTTCTTTCATCATTTTGGTTGATCAATAGAAAAAGATTTGAATTTTACCTCTTTTTCGCAAAAAAGTTTCACCTTTTTGGAAAGAATACTAGAGATAATCTGAGGTGATTCTTTTGTGTAGTAAGAATATTGGAATCAACACATGCTTTTAGCAAAGTTGGCAAAGTTTTCGAGAATTCTTTGTGAAATAAACACTCAATATAGATTTTGATGAGACCTTGAGTTGACTCTATGGTTTTGAAGATTTCGACCAGTGAAGATGGGACATTTTATTTAACGGCCAGCGAAAGAGCTGGGACTTTTTATTTAACAATTAGTGAAGACTGGAACCTTTGATTTAATGACCAGTGAAAACTGTAACTTTTCATTTAACGACCAGCGAAGGAGCTGGAACCTTTCATTTAACGACCAGTGAAAACTGTGACTTTTCATTTAACGACCAGTGAAAACTGAGACCTTTTATTTAACGACCAGTGAAAACTGGGACCTTTTATTTAACGACCAACGAAAACTGGGACCTTTCATTTAACGACCAGTGAAAACTGAGACCTTTCATTTAACGACCAACGAAGTAGCTGAGACATTTCATTTAATGACCAGTGGAAACTGGGACATTTCATTTAACGACCAACGAAGTAGCTGGGACCTTTCATTTAACGACCAGTGAAAATTGGGACCTTTCATTTAACGACCAGTGAAAACTGGGACCTTTCATTTAACAACCAGCGAAGTAGCTGGGACATTTCATTTAACGACCAACGAAGTAGCTGAGACCTTTCATTTAACGACCAACAAAGTAGCTGGGATATTTCATTTAACGACCAACAAAGTAGCTGGGACATTTCATTTAACGACCAGCGAAGTAGCTGGGACTTTTCATTTAATGACTAGTGAAAACTGAGACTTTTCATTTAACGACCAGTGAAGTAGCTGGGACTTTTCATTTAATGACCAGTGGAAACTGAGACATTTCATTTAACGACCAACGAAGTAGCTGAGACTTTTTCATTTAATGACCAGCGAAGTAGCTGGGACTTTTCATTTAATGACTAGTGAAAACTGAGACTTTTCATTTAACGACCAGTGAAGTAGCTGGGACTTTTCATTTAATGACCAGTGGAAACTGAGACATTTCATTTAACGACCAACGAAGTAGCTGAGACTTTTTCATTTAATGACCAGCGAAGTAGCTGGGACTTTTCATTTAATGACCAGTGGAAACTGGGACATTTCATTTAACGATCAGCAAAGTAGCTGGGACCTTTCATTTAACGACCAGTGAAAACTAGGACCTTTCATTTAACGACCAGCGAAGTAGCTGGGACCTTTCATTTAACGACCAGTGAAAACTAGGACCTTTCATTTAATGACCAACAAAGTAGCTGGGACATTTCATTTAACGACCAACGAAGTAGCTGGGACATTTCATTTAACGACCAACGAAGTAGCTGGGACATTTCATTTAACGACCAACAAAGTAGCTGGGACATTTCATTTAACGACCAGCGAAGTAGCTGGGACATTTCATTTAACGACCAGCGAAGACTGGGACATTTCATTTAACGACCAGCGAAGTAGCTGGGACTTTTCATTTAACGACCAGCGAAGTAGCTGGGACATTTCATTTAACGACCAGCGAAGTAGCTGGGACATTTCATTTAACGACCAGCGAAGTAGCTGGGACATTTCATTTAAGGACCAGCGAAGTAGCTGGGACTTTTCATTTAACGACTAGTGAAAACTGGGACCTTTCATTTAACGACCAGCGAAGAAGCTGGAACATTTCATTTAACGACCAGCGAAGACTGGGACATTTCATTTAACGACCAGCGAAGTAGCTGGGACTTTTCATTTAACGACCAACGAAGTAGCTGGGACTTTTCATTTAACGACCAGCGAAGTAGCTGGGTGTTATCATCGCAAAATTTTTACTTTTGCAAATCAAACTGACCTTTGAAATAGTTTTTGAACATAACTCGCCTCCGTTTTAAAATGCGGGAAAATTCCGTAGAATGGGACTCGCCTGTCGGTACGAGGTTCAACCGTTCCTGCCACCTTTAACAGGGGTAATTGAACCAAGGATCAATCTTATGCTCTACTCTATCCAACTTGTCTAAATCATATTCTCATTTCTAAATGCACATAGAATCAGGCATGTGCTATGAATTTTCAGAAAATGCACATTTGAAAACATGATGTTTGCTTTGAATGATTGAAATATTTAGAAAATGTAAATCTTGGAAATGATATCACATGGAAAATCGTGAATTAGAACTTGAAAAATATTTCTGAGGAAAGCAAAAATCGATTTCTGGGTAAATCTTGAGATTTTATGGAAATCAATTCTGAGAAAACTTGGTTTCTCTGAATTCCAACTTTGAAATTGAAATTCTAACTTAGAAAATTTGAATTTGGAACTTGGGAAATACTTGAAATATCCTTTGAAATTCAATGTCTTTGGGAAAATCGATTTTGCTATAAGACTTAGGAGATTTTGAGGAATTCAATTTCCTTGACTTGGATTTTGAATTGGAGTTGACAAATGCATGAAATGAATGAATATGGATTTGAGGAATTGAGAAATACTTTTTGTATTTTTGAGAAATGCAGTGCATTTTGAAGTTAGCCTAAGAGTGTAGGCTGAATGTGGCTAATGTGAAGATCATAAATCTAAGTATCATTCGTATTCTGACTATGGCCATAAATACAAATTCCACCAAGTTTATAAACTTCATAGAAGCTAGTGCATGTGCCATTCGTGTAGACCATGGTGAATTTGTAAAAATATGCATGAATCATCATCCATCACACATTAAAATTATAAAAATAAACTATATGCAATGCAACCTAAACTAAGCAGGAAATGTAAATTTTATTCCAAAGTTTAATTACAAATTACATTACTATTGAAATTTAAATACATGAAAAATAAAGTCTTCAATGTACCTGCAAAACTAGAAAACTTGGTTAATGAAAATATGTTGGCTTTTCTAGATTTATCCAACAATATCAGGAAATTGTTGGATTTTGCTAGATATAAGCCTTTTCCTTGATTCCCTTAAATAAAAATGATAAAGTACGAAATAAAATTGAATAAATATGAAAGAGAAGATATGAAATTTCGAAATTGGGGTCAAAATGACCAAAATACCCCTCATAAGACTATGGCCTTGAAATTAGGGTTTTTAGAAAGATATTTTGATAAAATGCAAGTTTTGAAATTTGAATGGAATAAACTCAAACCAAATATGCTATGACATGATTAAAAATATGAAATTAGAGTTAGGGATTTCGAAATTTAGGTCAAATGACCAAATTGCCTCTGATAGCAAGACTATGGCCTTGAAATCAGGGTTTTTAGAAATAGATTTTGGTAAAAACTTAGGTTTTATGCACTAAATGAAATCAAATGACCATCAAATTAAACCTAAAGCATGCTAACATGATTATGAACATGATTAAACCCTAAAAATATATGCTTATGCACGAAAATCCAATAATATCACAAAAACTGTGATTTTAGTAGTGTTTTTGGATCTTTCAGGAACCCAGTTTTGCAATTTGCTTACTTCAGCCATCAAATGGATTCCAAAATCCATAAAAATTGGTACCTGCACTTGTTATAACCCTAATGTCGAATTGGAATTATAAAAATAATTTTTTGACATTAAATTAATCCAAAAATTGCATTAAACCCTAAAATATGCTATTTTTGACCTAATTCACCAACCAGTCTCAATCCAAGACCTGAACCAGGAGTCAAATCTCCATGGAAATTTATGAAATTTTACAGAGACTAACTAAGAAGAAAAACAGAGATTTCCCAATTTACAGATCGGAAAAATCATCTACGGTTAGGAAAAAAACCTTCCGGCAATCTGGGCTAAAATATATCACTCTTAACAGGGATTAAAACAGCTATTCCAGATTGAAAATACAGACATAAATAGCAAACCTAAACAAAAATCTCTGAAATTTTAGTGGTGAACAGTAGACAGAAAAATAACAATACTCACTTTTTACATATCTAAAATCGGATCTGTGGTTTGGGATTTATGACTAACACAAGTCTGATTAGGGTTTTGGTAAACCCTAACGAGTTTTAAATTTAAAAACAGATTCTCTGAAAGGGGAAAAATACTAAACAGTGATCAAAAAATCCGAAAATTTCACAGCAGACAGATCTATTCAATGTGAATTCATATCACTTTACAGATCTAAAATTGGATATAAGATTAGAGAAATATCATCACAGCAAGTTACCTTCTTGATTTTAACCATGATTTTAAAGCTTTAGAAACCCGATTTGATGTCTGATTTTTTTGACAGGGTTTCCGAGATCCAAAACCTTTGATTTTTCTACAGTAACTCAATAACTCATGCATGCATCACATATAAAAAACTCAAAAATAAACAATGAGAACTTCAACCCTAAATAACATTATCTTTACTGTTCTAAACCTAGAACACACAGAAATTTAAGAAACTTGACAAACCATGCATTAACTAATGTAAATAAATAAAATAAACCATAAACAGTAAATAAAACTTATTTCTATGCTATAGAACGTAAAACAAACATGAATAAACCATGAAAATAAAATAAAAACAGGGAATCAATGGCTGGAATTTGATATCACCTTTAAAACATAGATTTAACCCATAAAAAGGGTAAATCATATATTTTATTGGTTAATAATGTAAAGAATCATATTAAAATCAATTCTAATGGATTAAAATCTTTGTAAATCATCCAAAACAAGGTTAGATCACCTTCTTGGGTCGTTCTTGCTGATTCTTGATGGTTCTTGAGGTTGAATCCATGGTTTAATCCATGAAGGGGATGACACCAATGGCTAAAATTGATTTAAAACATGAAAAAGTATTAAATAAAACTAAAAAATATTAAAAATATTACCTTGGTGCTTGCAGCTGCAATGGAGGAAGGTGGAGGTGCTGGAGAGGAAAGAGAGGCCACGAAAATTTGAGAGAAAAGAGCCCTCCTTTTGGCCCCCCTTAGGTCCCTTTTTATAGTTTTTCAAAAAGTCACTTAATTAGGGTTAATTAAGAGGTTTTTCATTTTTTTAGGACTCTTTCTAATAAATCCACTAAAGGCAACGATTTTTTGTGGTTTTCTAACCCTAAATGAACTCTAACTAAACCTTAATTAACACCTAATTAAACCCTAAAAAGTCCAAATGTGGTACCACCTAGTATGGACCCACATTTGGTTTTTAAAACCTGAATTTAAAACCTTTAAAAACCAATGGTTTAAAACTTAAATAAAATGGATTTTTAAAATTGATTTTGACTCCTCTAAACCTCTAACCTAACTAGGAAATTGACTAACCCTAGTCTAGCCCTGACTTACTCGAATATGGCGCCACCCCGAGTGGGCCCTACTTGAGTTTTTTTTTTTTTAAAAATGATTTTAAAACTTGAAATTGAGAAAGTTTTCAAAAGATTTTCAAAAGTAAACTTTGAAATTAAAATTTTTGAAATGGCATAGGGTCCTAACTGGGTCAGGACTCCTCTGGATATGGTACCAACTGAGTGGGCCCACATCGAGTTTTGCAAATTTTGAAATAAACACTGAAAATACCTTTGAAAAGGGGTTAAAATTAATAATTAAAATTCAAGATTTTTGAAAATAGGGTATCAAGCAAACTGGAACTCCGAGTTAGAATCCTGAACTCTTAGGATTCTGAGATTTTGGATTTTTAAAGCCAAATGAAGGAATTTTTGAAAAGATTTCATCTAAAATGGTGAAACAAGTCAGAAAATATTGTCAGGGTTAGACTCCTAACTCGATCAGGACTCTGAAATAGAGTCCTGTATTAACTGGACTCTACCAAATGACCTAATTTTTGAAAACAAACGGAGAAGATTTAAAATGGAAATTAAACAGACTTTAAAACAGACTCCTGACTGGACTAGGACTCCGGGACAGAGTCTTGATCGGATTAAAACTCTAGATTTTTTTGGTATTTTCTGAAAAACAAATAAAAGAACTTGTCAAAACAGTGAAAACAATAACGAATATTGGAATAAAACAGAGTTCTGATTCAACTGAGACTCTGAGGACAGAGTCCTGATTGAACTAGGACTCTCAGATTTTTGGATTTTCTGAGAAAACAAATGAGAGAATTTTGAAAAACAGTTAAAAACAGGATAAAATTGAAGTTTTGGTACAGAGTTCTGATCTGATTAGGACTCTAAGAAAGAGTTCTGATTCGATCAGAACTCTAAGCATTTTGGTTTTCTGGTAGGCAAATGATGAAATTTGGGCAAAGCTTTTGAAAACCAGTAAAAATGAAGTGAGAAAATCAATTTTGGATAGAGTCCTACTTCGATCAGGACTCTGGGGTAGAGTCCTGATTTGATCAGGACTCTGAGATAAAATCTCAGAATTTTGAAATTCTTTGATAAAAGTGTAATAGTTTTGGTAGATTGAAAGATTTCTAAAAGATTCTCTCAAAATTGAAATCAGGATCAGAGTCCTGATCCAACTAGGACTCTCTGAACAGAGTCCTGTTTTGACTAAAACTCTGAGTTTCTAACTCTTTTTGAAAGATTTTGAAAGATTTGATTGAAAATGGATAAAAATAGTTGTAAAAGATTAGAGTCCCAATCAAATTGAAACTCCGAAGAAGAGTCCTGATCCAACTGAACTCTTAAAGAAGAGTCCTGATCCAACTAGGACTCTGAAATTTTGAACAAAACAGAAGATTTTGAAAGGTTTTCTTCAAAAACAGGTAAAAAGGTAGTGAAAAATAGAGTTTTGATCCGACTAAGACTCTGGAAAAAGAGTCCTGATCCAATTAGGACTAAGATTTTTGAGATATTTGATAAGTGAAGGAATCCAGAAGCGACACCACCTAAATGGGCCTCATCTGAGAATTAAAATCAATTGAAATTGAGTTTGAAATGAATCCAGATCGTTTTCTAAGAAAATATTTCAAAATATAAGGTCATGGGGGTTGGCAAATGACATAATGTTGATTAAAAACCCAGGTTTTAAAATTGATTTTGAAAGAAAAGTTTTAAAAACCCAAATCTGGATTAAGTATTTTGAAAACAAGAGTGCTGGATCTCGAGAATGAGATGTAATGGCATGCAATGCTATCTAATGCGATGAAATGATATGCCGAATGCATGCAATGATATGCAATGACACATGAAATGGACAAACATTGGATGAGGGTGAAAATTTGGGGTGTTTACACTGGGACATTTCATTTAACGACCAGCGAAGTAGCTGAGACATTTCATTTAACGACCAGCGAAGTAGCTGGGACATTTCATTTAACGACCAACGAAGTAGCTGGAACTTTTCATTTAACGACCAGTGAAAACTGGGACCTTTCATTTACCGACCAGCGAAGGAGCTGGAACATTTCATTTAACGACCAGCAAAGTAGCTGGGACATTTCATTTAACGACCAGTGGAAACTGGGACATTTCATTTAACGACCAGCGAAGGAGCTGGAACCTTTCATTTAACGACGAGTGAAAACTGGGACATTTCATTTAACGATCAACGAAGGAGCTGAAACCTTTCATTTAATGACCAGTGAAAACTAAGACATTTCATTTAACGACCAACGAAGTAGCTGGGACATTTCATTTAATGACCAACGAAGTAGCTGGGACATTTCATTTAACGACCAGCGAAGTAGATGGGACATTTCATTTAACGACCAACGAAGTAGCTGGGATATTTCATTTAACGACCAGCGAAGTAGCTGGGACATTTCATTTAATGACCAACGAAGTAGCTGGGATATTTCATTTAACGACCAGCGAAGAAGCTGTGACATTTCATTTAACGACCAGCAAAGTAGCTGGGTCATTTCATTTAACGACCAGCGAAGTAGCTGGGACATTTCATTTAATGACCAACGAAGTAGTTGGGACATTTCATTTAACGACCACCGAAGTAGCTGGGACATTTCATTTAACGACCAACAAAGTAGCTGTGACTTTTTTTATTTTAATGACAAGAAAAGAGTGAGACCTCTGATTTAATGACCATTGAAAACTGGAACCTTTCATTTAACGACCAGCGACGGAGCTGGAACCTTTCATTTAACGACCAGTGAAAACTGGGACCTTTCATTCAACGACCAGCGAAGGAGCTGGAACCTTTCATTTAACGACCAGTAAAAACTAGGACCTTTCATTTAATGACCAGCGAAGGAGTTGGAACCTTTCATTTAACGACCAGTGAAAACTGGGACCTTTTATTTAACGACCAGCGAAGAAGTTGGAACCTTTCATTTAACGACCAACGAAGTAGCTGGAACCTTTTATTTAACGACCTTTGATTTAATGACTTGATCTAAGACTTGGGATTTTTTGTGAAACTACCAGTACGAGGACTGAGTTTTGAGAATGAACGTGATCTTTAGATTTAAAGATTTTGAGAGGTAACCTTGTGCGATGACTGGGTTTTTCCAAATGAACTTGGTCTTTAGATTTGAAAATTTTAGCAAAATAACTAGTGCGAGCACTAGGTTTTCCAACTGAGAGTCGGGAATGAGACCGACATTCTTATGATATTTAGAGATCAAAACAGGAATGATTGCGAGGGTTTCAGGATTATCCTATATCCTGAAGGGGAAATAGAATAGACATTTGATGAGAATTTAGGAAAAAATGATTCAGGTTTATCCCTTAACCTGAAGGGGAAAATAGAAGATTTTGTGAAGAGATAATCTGGGACTTAAATTTAGAAGGGATATGACAAGATTTAGAATTTATGCTCTATGATTTATGATTTAGATGGACCAGCACAATAAGCTGAACGCGGTCCAATTTTCAGGATTAACCCTATATCCTGAACGGGGAGAGGAAATGATAAAATTTGAGAAGATAGAAAGATATAGAACTTGACAGAAGATTGATAAAAATGGAGAAAATTTTGAGGAAAGTGATTTATTTTGTAAAAGAATTCTCACAAGTAGCATTGTTGCTCCTATGAGTGATTTCAGGATTATCCCTTATCCTGAGTGAAAAAATACCTCAAATGTCGAGGTTCAGGTTTATCCCTTAACCTGAAAGGGGAAAAAATAAAATTTATAAAAGTGAAGAAAATTGAATAAATTTATGAAAATTTTGTTTTTGAAAAGAATGCTCACAGATAGCCTTGTTGCTTCTGTGAGGGGTCTCAGGATTTATCCCTTATCCTGAATGGGAAAAGAATAGAATTTAAGGAAAATTAATGAAGAGAAATTGATATAAATTTAGAAAATAAAGATTAATGAAACTTGTATTTGCAAAGAATTCTCATAGGTAGCATTATTGCTCCTACGAGAGGTCTTAGGATTTTCCCTTATCCTGAATGGGAAAAGAATTTAATTTAGGGAAATTTAATGAAGAGAAATTGATATAAATTTAGAAAATCAATAAACATTGATAAAACTTGTATTTACAAATAGAATTCTCATAGGTAGCATTATCGTTCCCACGAGGGGTTTCAGGATTATCCCATATCCTCAATGAGAACTCCTCGGACAACGAGAGTCAGGTTTATCCCTTAACCTGAAAGGGAAAGATAGAAGGAAAAAGAAAATACCTCATAGGAAAGAGGCATCAGGTTTATCCCTTAACCTGAAAGGGTACAGGAAAGAATAGAAATTTTGGGGAAAATTTAAATAAAGAGAAATTGATAGACATTTACAAAATCGAGAAAAATTGAAAAATTGTATTTACAAAAGAATCCTCATAGGTAGCATTATTGCTCTCTCAAGATTATCCCTTATCGTGAATGGGAACAAAATAGAATTTAAGGAAATTTAATGAAGAGAAATTGATATAAATTTAGAAAATCAATAAAGATTGATAAAACTTGTATTTGCAAAAGATTTCTCATAGGTAGCATTATTGCTCCTACGAGAGGTCTCAGGTTTATCCCTTAACCTGAAAGGGTACACCTCGGACAACGAGGGTCAAGTTTATCCCTTAACCTGAAAGGGTACACCTCGGACAACGAGGGTCAGGTTTATCCCTTAACCTGAAAGGGTACACCTCGCACAACGAGGGTCAGGTTTATCCCTTAACCTGAAAGGGTACGCCTCGGACAACGAGGGTCAGGTTTGTCCCTTAACCTGAACGGGAATGCCTCGGACAACGAGGGTCAGGTTTATCCCTTAACCTGAGGGGGAAACACCTCGGACAACGAGGGTCAGGTTTATCCCTTAACCTGAAAGGGTACACCTTGGACAACGAGGGTCAGGTTTATCCCTTAACCTGAAGGGGTACACCTCGGCCAACGAGGGTCAGGTTTATCCCTTAACCTGAAAGGGTACACCTCAGACAACGAGTGTCAGGTTTATCCCTTAACCTAAAAGGGTACACCTCGGACAACGAGGGTCAAGTTTATCCCTTAACCTAAAAGGGTACACCTCGAACAACGAGGATAAGGTTTATCCCTTAACCTGAGGGGGATACACCTCGGACAACGAGGGTTAGGTTTATCCCTTAACCTGAAAGGGTACACCTCAGACAACGAGGGTCAGGTTTATCCCTTAACCTGAAGGGGTACACCTCGAACAATGAGGGTCAGGTTTATCCCTTAACCTGAAAGGGTATGTGAAAGAATAGAATTTTGGGGGAAATTGATAAGGAGAAATTTGATAGACATTTACAAAATCGAGAAAAATTAAAAAATTGCCTTTACAAAAGAATCCTCATAGGTAGCATTATTGCTCCTACGAGGGGTTTCAGGATTATCCCTTATCTTGAATGGGAACACCTCGAACAACGAGGGTCAGGTTTATCCCTTAACCTGAAAGGATACACCTCGGACAACGAGGGTTAGGTTTATCCCTTAACCTGAAAGGGTAAAGTTTTGATGAAATTTAGAAAAAATTGATAAAACTTGATAAAAATTGATGTAAACTTGATAAAAATATGAAATAAAATGAATGAAACTGATAAAGATAACAAGATTTAACTAAAAATTTATAAGTTTTGAGAAAACGATTTTGTCTGATCCTGCCTGCAAACAGATTTTTGAAATATGAATTTATATATCTATATATATATTAAAAAAATGCCTCAGTATAACTGGGAAGGAAGAATAATATTTGAAGAATGTTATTTGAGAAAAATAGGAGAACTTTTAAAAATGAGATATTTGAAATAAAGAATTTTGAAAGAAATTTTAACAAAAGAAGGAATTTAGGTCGACAAAATTATATCTCATTACCAGGGATTGATTCGCCACAGAATCTATGACAATTGTGTTGTCACTCCATGAGGGAGAGCAACCAACGAAGGAAAATGCTATTTTAAAAGGAATATCTCTTGACGGAAAGAGATTTTATTTATGAAAAGATAAACAAGAAAAATAGAATTTAGAAGATACATTGGAAAGATAGGAGGAAAATGAATTTGAGAATAAAATGGTAAAAGATTTAAAATTTGAAGAATTTGCAGGCAGGATCAAAAGGATTTGAAGAGATCAGAAGAAGAAAAAGGAAAATATACATGGGTTTTAAAAACAAAGAGGAAATTTTGAATAATATATACCCAGGGTTTTGAAAAATATAAGGAAAATATAAAATATCACACAATCACAGATGTACAAACAAGTATGCACAAACAACACTCCCTAAAGCTGACTCTAAATACAATATTTTAAAATGGCTGATAGGACCTTAATCCTAACTCTAAGATTTAGATCATCTGATTCCAATCAAGGTATGCTGATATACTCAAGCCGAAAGCTCAAAGTACGTGGCATAAAAATATCTCTCCGGTTCTAAGGTAATGGCTTCCCAACATCTTTGAGCACCTACCGATATACCTCGGACTATGGCCCTTAGGTACGTGGTAGGGGGGCGCGAACCCAAATAAGTGGCCCAGTTGTGAGGCTCTCTTCCGAACTATGGTTCAGTGAGACAGCCCAACAACGTGAAGACCGAGACAATATAGGTAGGGATGTTTTCAAAAATATGCTCAACATGTAATAAAACCAGAAGGCTCTAATGCAAGTCCTAAAGAGATAGAATTTAAATGAATAGAAGCATACACTTGCATACATTGTTTGCATTCAATCTCTAGAATTGAGGAGAGTTGTATTTCAGACCTAAGTCTAATGTGAGCATGGAATAATCTCCTCAATATGGTTCTACCAAACCATTCTTAGATCTTATATGCAATGATGTCAGCTTAGGACAGAGTCTAGGCTCCTAAGGTTTACATGGAAATGAAGCTGACATTTATAGAATAAAGACTTAGAAAATATCAAAGCAAAGCAAAGGCATAGATCCAACCAGACGAAGACCTCTCCCATCACGGTCGCCAAAACTGTGATCATCGCAAAAAATTTCCTCTCTTGCGGTTTCTCTCTCTTTCTTCTCTTTTCCTTTCTAACCTCTATTTTCCTCCTTTTTGAAGGGAGAAAATTAAAAGACAAAAAAAAAGAGAGAAGAGAAAAGAAAGAAAAGAAGAGAGAGATGAACTCTTTTGTGGGGTCTCACTTGACCTTGATTTGAAAATATTTAAGAAAATTACTCACCTCCATTTTGAAATATTGCGGAAAAATGGAGAGACGGGATTCGCTCGTCGGTACGAGGTTCGACCGTTCCTGGCGCCCTGTAATCGAACCAAGGATTGAATTTATGCCTTTTTGCTTTGCCTAAATATTATCTAAGAATTTATCCTAAGTCTAAATGCACAAAGAATCATGCTTGTGCAATGCAAGGATGTATGCTCTTTTAAGAAAATGTTTTAAAAAATTCCAAGCTTTCTGAGATTAGCTTGATGATGGAGTGAAGAAATGATTTCTGAATGGTTGAATCTAAGATAGATTAGGAAGGATGTTTTGAAGTTCTAAGTCTTTGAAATGATCAGGGTTGAGAAAATAAATCTTTGAATTGGATACGAAATTTGGAATGAAATTTGGATCTGAGGTCTGAGATTCAAGAGAGAGTTGAATTCTGGATCCTAAATTGAATTTGGATCTGAAGTCTGAGATCCAAGATGGAATTGGATTCTGGATCCTAAAATATATTTTGGATCTGAAGTCTGAGATCCAAGGTGGAATTGGATTCTGGATTTAGAATTGGATTTTTGGAGTTTAAAATTTAGAAGATGAATCAGAGATTTCAAACTTAAATCGAACTTTGAAATTGAATTTGAGATATTGAGTTGAATTTGAATTTGAATTTGAATTTGAATCTTGAACTTTGGAATTCCAAAATTGATTTGTGTTTTGAAATTTGATTAGATTTATCAATTGAACTTTGAATATACAAATGAATTTCAAAGTCAAATTGGGATTTTGAATTTAAAGTTTGAATTTGGAATCAGAAGATGAATCAGAGATTTCAAAGTTAAATTGAACTTTAAAATTGGATTTGAGATATTGATTTGATTTTGAATTTTTAATAATGAATTTGGAACCTCAAAGTTGATTTGAACTTTGAAGTTTGATTTATATTGGAATTTTTGAAGTTTTGAAAATGAATTTAAAATTTCTAAGTCAAATTTGACTTTGAATCCGAATTTTGAATCTTGAAAGTGAGATAGAATTGAATTTGAATTTATACAATAGAATTGATTGAAGAAGATACTCAAAATCACTTGGAGTTTTGAAAGGGAATTTTGAAAATATGATGCAATTCTATCCTATATGATGGATGAATTTAAATAATTTGAAATTGGATTTTGAAACATCATATTTCATTCTTTAAGTGAATCTAAAATAAGATTGAAGATATAATACATCCTGACTATGGTCATTGAATGCATTATATAATAATCTATATTTAATTTCAGGTGAAGAATAAAATATATTTTGTGCTTTTATAGAGTTTAAAATGAAATTAACTCTCAATATATCCTGACTATGGCCATTGATATATATTTTGAGTTAATTTTAAGTTAAACTTTTATAAAAGAAGAAAAATATTTAAAAATATGATGATTTTTGAAAAGGATCCAGTGTGGATCCAGTGTTATTCCATAAAAGATGAAAATCCTAAGTTTTGTTCACATCCTGACTATGGCCATTGATGTAAATCATCAACGATTTAATCACCTTTTATTAGAATGGTACACGTGTCATTTGTGTTTCCCATTTGTGAATTTTTGGAATATATATAAAAAAAATGAAATGAAATAGACAATTATGAGATCTAGATGCATATACACTCTAATCTAAAACTGGAAATGTAAGATTTTTATTAACATCTAGCTATTACAAGTCTTGAATGAAATTGAGATTCATATTCTTAAATCAAGAAGGAAAATAACAAAATTCATACAAAATACAAGTTAGTACAGGTTGAAAGATGCATATAGAAGGAAATCTACAAAATATACAATGCAAATGACAAGACATCATGATGTGTTATGCTAATGAATAGTGAATATCAAAATACACCTGAGATATCTAGACTGATGGTAAAAAATAAATACTGGGATGGGTGATTGATATCTTAAGCTCATTAGGTTGTAGCATCTAGATGGAAAACACAATACTTGCATTTGATAAGCAACTTATACCTATGAAAAGCCAATATTAATGGGAAAACAACAAAAAAAAAAGTAACATGAGACTTGCCCAAGGGTTTGACTTGATGGTGAAGCCCCTTTTCCAATCCGGATGCCAATTTTTTGTAATATATATATATATATATATATATATATAACTAATAGGTATTCCAATGGCTGAGCTCACACACTTGTCTGCATTATCAGATTTATCGAACCGATAATTAGAAACTTTTTATACTCTGTTTGTGGTAGTACAAGTCCTTAAGGATAATGCTCCCAATGCCTAGGTATGGAATGCTGCCTTAGTCTTATCAACTTCAAAGACTGCAGACCTTTTCAGCTGCATTTTCTGGGTCAGAGATTATCAAGGCACACCGAACTAAGTGACTTCCTGAACTTGTATTCCCTTCAATGTCCAGGTCCCATCTTAACAGCGGCTGTTGTGGTGAGGCTTTATATAGGAATTAGCTGGTCAACAAGGATATGCCGAGGCCTCATATGGACTAGGTACAGTAAACGTAAAACATAGTTTGTTGCTTCTACAGGAAATGTAGGAGGGACTGTAACAACTAATCAAAAGGTACCACAATTATATCGGATCTGAGTCTCTAAGACTACCCCAGCTGCCTTTGAGCTTACTTGTCCTAAATCCTATATCTCAATATGAGATACTTCCCTTGCAGACTTTGCCCCAGTTGGAGACGAACCTGGGTTGACTGATGTCCTGACTTTTGGTTATGGTGTCTGAGGTTGGAGATGTGGCTTGATGTATGATGATAGCTATGAAAGTGGTGCCAAATAACTGCAACAAGGTAGGATAAGGGATTTGACATGTGAAGGTGGACCTAAAATATGGATGGTAGCAGGGGATATATGTAGGTGGCTGCACAGGAACAAGGTTTAGAAGAAAATTATTGTACATGAGAAAGAAAGGCAAGAAAAGAATTATTAACATTATGGTCATAGGGGCCAATCGACTTTCCTATTACCCAGCCCATTCTGGATTTTACCCTGTTTAAAGGTTAACCATCCTATGATCAGCATACCAGCATCTTCACTTTCACGGTATACCTGCTACCTAAAATCTGAACAACTTATCTTTAGAAAGTAATACAACGATTACAATGCTCTTAACAACAACAACTAAAAAAAAAATGGAGTTTGAACATGGTGCAAATAGTATATGTAAAGCAATAAGGAAATCATGCGTCTGACAACGACAGGGAAGCGGGTATATCTGCTTAGATATAAATTCAGGACAGGGATATAGATTTAAGGCAAAGAGATACCGAACATGAATGTATATAATGTGTGGAAATTCCAGGATCCTCATATGCTTGTTGCCAGATGATGCAAGTCCTGAAAATATACAAGCATTATATTAGGAATGAAAAGAAAAAAAAAATTGTTGTGAAAGGTACCTCTACTTCAACCTAAAATTCATATTTTTTTAATTTTTTTTTCCTGAAGGTCTCTTGTTTGCAACTTTTATATCATCTGGGGGATTGCTTCTTCCATGTCCAATAAGATTGACTTGATCAAAATCATTGTTGGCCTTCAGAAGGTCATAGATGGTAAACTTATTTCCATCAGGACTTTGGAAACAGAAGGACTAGCTTTGCACCCAAGTTGTCATATGTTCTATGAAACCCAGATCAACCTTCCCAGTAAAAGAATTATTCCACAGGGTACACATCCACATTGGGGAGAAGAAATATGTAAAATGTTTTATGCTGATTGATGTCTTCTTTTAAATCGTTGTAATTTTGAAAAGATTTTTAAATGAAAAACATGTGAAAACCAGACATCAAATAATAAAAACCGGTTCTCACTAGTGGATGAGACCGGGTCGAACTCAGGGAACGGGAATATATCATATTCAAGTACACAAATCTAAACTAATCTTTATTGCCGAATTATTGAAATGTAAAATGTTCAAGAAAAGTAATAACAACTAACTATTACAACAAATGAATACCCTTCGCAGAGGGCGTAAAGTGCAATATTTACAAACCCAATTAAAATTCCTAATTCTAAAAATAAAAGCAAAACGAAGCTTTATTCTTCGTACTTCGTGTCACGTAATCGCTTCCGCTCCAGTCTTGTGCTATCCTGCACAATTCAAAGGACACGAGCAGTACCAGAGATCGAAATAGAAATTGTACTAAACAACTTATTTAAATGCTAAAAATATTATGACTAAGCAATTTTACGTACTAAATTTAAAATCAAAACTAACTAACAACTAATTCAATTAACTAACCAGACAATAAACTAACTATGAAAACAAAACAAGAAATCAATGAAGGAACAAGAATTCAAGAATAAAAAAAATAATAATATTAATTCCAAAAATTAAAGAAAACAGGAAATGACTGAATGAAGAAAAAAAAAATCAGAAAATGAAATTCAGAAAGTAAAAAAAAATCAGAATGTAAAAGAATACAGGACAAACAGGAAAATTAGTAAACGAACAACAGAAACAATTAGAAACAACAAGAAATGATTTAATTGAAAAAAAAACAGAATTAGAAATTCAGCTCATCAGAAAAAAAACAGGAATTGACTTAAGAAAAAAAAAAACTGAAAATCATAAAAAAACAACAAACATGATATGCACGAAATTAAGAATCAAGAAATGCTAATTCAATTAAAATGCTGTAACAAACAAATCAAACAAAACAAAAACTGAATACTAAAAAAAAAATTAGCAGAAACAGGAAATCAAAAGACAAATGACCGAACATCAAACGATACTGGGAGATTACGAGCTGATCAAAACAGGATTCTACTAAGAAATTACAAAAATTAAAGGATGATACATATCTGCTGGTTATTCTTCAATAAGAAACATGTATTTACACAGACATACGATCAATTATATTTTTTTTTTATTTTTCTGTAAACATACTAACACAAGAACGATTGAACCGATTTTTCTTTTGTTTTTATGTAACAAAACAGAATCGATTGAAAGAACTAACTAATGAAAGCAAGAGAAGAAGAAATTGATGAATGTGGAAGAAGATGAACATGAAGATGACTTAAGAACTGAAGAAGAAGAAGAAGAAGAAGAATCGGATGAAGAAGAAGAATTGTAAGAAGAAGAAGCTGAAGAAAATCAGAAGACGAAGAAGAAGAAGAAGAAGAAGAATCGGATGAAGAAGAAGAAGATCTGAAGATGAAAGAAAAAGAAGCTGCAGAAGAAGAAGAAGATGCAGAGGATGAAGAAGAAGAATTTGGAGAACTTACCGTGAACTGAAGGGTTAGAGGAGAATGGCCGGCCTCCTCCCGTACGCTGCCGCCGTTGATGGAAGTCTCTCCACCGGAAAACAGGGAAGAAGAGAGAAAGAGGGAGAAGGGGAAGAAAGGATCAGAAGAAGTGGAGAGGAAGGAGAAGAAGAGAGGGCTGTAGCTCAGGAAGGGGGAGACGACCGTTTTTTTGCGATTTTGGGGGTTTTAAAGAACTCAAACCGGTTGGAACCGGTTTCAAAAAAAAAAAATCAGTTTTAAAACAATGCAAACCGGTTCCAGCCGGTTTGCTTATTCATTTTTTTTAGTTTTTTAAAATTCAACAACCTTGTAAACCGGTTTATTAGAATTTTTTTTTTCAAAAAGTTACAAACAAAACTTTATTTCATTTATAAGGAAAATAAAAACTATTCTACTAATTTTTTTTTCTTTTCTAAAAAAAACAAACATTTCAAATGATTTTAAAAAACTATTTTCTCTATTTTTTTTATTTTTAGTTTTTAATTAAAAACTAACACTAGACTACTATGAATATAAAAAAAAACTAAAATATGTATAAAAAAATGTAAAATAAAACTATTTTCCATACATTTTCTATTTTTAAATCATTTTAGCACATTTACTCGAAAACTAGCATAAAATTGGGTTTTTGAAACATTATTTTATAAAATCATGCATATTTAAATGTTAATTAACCCTGATTTATATGCATGATCAAATACCCCCATGCTTATGTTTTGCTAGTCCTCGAGCAAACTAGAAAAATGACCGAAATCAAAACTATCAACTAACTCACTTTCGTAGGAATCACGGTTGCATTTAGCTTATGCAATAAGCCCTTTCAACCCCTGGGTTACCCCAGTGGACAAGTAAGGTCTCGTGAGGGTTTGCAGTGATGCTACCCACAAACATCTCTGTCATGTATGCATAATATTACACATCCTCATAAGCAGTAGGTAATTAAAGACTTTGTTTTCACAAATATTTCCTATTATTTCAAAATCGAAATATAATTAGAGTCTTTTATGCACCACCACAGAAAAAGAATTTCTTTCACTTTTCTAAATATCACAATTATTTATGTTTTATTCTTAGAAAATCCAATAAAAACAAGTTATCATTTACTTATTCTCACTCATATGTTTTCTGCACAGGTTTTCTCAATCACACTTCTAAGCATTGAACTTTTCTCTCTTTTTCAGCTCTTTTCTCTCTCTTTTTTTCTCTTTTCACGCTTTTTCTTTTTGCGCACTTATTTTTCTCATATAGCTTGTGTGTGGTCTGCTTTTATGCCTTGTGCAATGTCAATATCTTCTATACTTTTTCAATACATCCCAAAAGATATCAACTAAGACATAAAAGTGACTTCCTTCATTCACCTTTATAACATGAGAGTCAAATATTTCAACTTGTATCTGTTCTCAGTTACTTAGGATCACAAAGTTTTCCACTCTCCTTTTCGAAAATGGAATTAAAAGTTTCAACTTACATCTAAGTTCCATCTACTAAGGATTGTGAAATTATCCAAACAACCTAACGCATGCTTTTTCTCACTTTTTGAGCTCATTTTTATGCTTTTGTTCATTTGCTTAGTTTTTCAAAAATACAACTGTGCATATTCATATTTATGATTCAAAATAAACTTTAACATGTATCTATCATTATTTCCTCGAAATCCGCATAAACAACCATAATTTTTAGATCTATGTCAGAAAAATTTTTCGTGGGGCTTAAAAATCCTCTAAAAACATCAGATTTGAAATAACATTCATATAAGTTCAAACTCTTTCTTTAAAAGTCTACTTTTCACGAGAGATGTGTAAACAT
Organism: Nuphar pumila; assembly: GCF_984573655.1. Classification (NCBI taxonomy): domain Eukaryota; kingdom Viridiplantae; phylum Streptophyta; class Magnoliopsida; order Nymphaeales; family Nymphaeaceae; genus Nuphar; species Nuphar pumila. The sequence goes on along the minus strand of NC_143264.1, from coordinate 39,744,774 downwards.
GTGCAAGAACGTAAACAGAAATATCAAGGTGTGCAAACTACACCCTCCCCCATGCTTGAATGACACTGTCCCAGTGGCACTCCCCCATGCTTATATGAAACTAAGTGAATGCACATGTGAGGAAATAAATGAGGGAAAAGAGTAGAATAACCTGACATGAATTAAAAATATACGTCCTATGAATGTAATGAATGTAATGTATACATGACAAAACATAAAACTCATAGAATGAAACAAAAAGAACATGAAAAACTCATGAAAAGTAAAAACAAAATAAAATCTATAAATTCTAAGCAAATCTAATAATATACAAGATATGGGTTGCCTCCCATAAAGCGCTAAGTTTCACGTCTCCAGCCAGACGGATCCCTGAAAAATCCTTCATCGTCCATGAGATCAATGGACATGAAGTCAGATTCAATCGGGCTCTCTATGAAAAATAGTGTCATCAGTGACACTGCGCACTATGTTCCCGTCCTGTCTACCTCTAAATGGCTCGAAGTGCCCGATCCAACTCAACTCACCTATCTGATTTTTACGTAATTCTAGGTGATCCTCATCTAATGATTCTTTATCCTCCTCATGAGGTGGATTACCCAATAACCAAGCATATTCTGCTTCTACGAGGTCTTGAATGACATCAACCTCGAAAGAAGCCTCCTCAACAGCAGGCCCCATAGCAGCACGAAAAATGTTTAGCCGTATCTTCTTATTTCCGAATGACACATCCATCGCACCAGTGCGGCAATTGATGCACGCATTGGCGATAGCTAGGAAGGGGCGATCGAGAATAATAGGAGTCTGCTGCGGGCTATCAACTCCCTCCATATCTAATATCACGAAGTCGACAGGGAAATAACAATCCTCTACCTTGACTAAAACATCTTCAAGTATCCCTCTTGGGATCTTGATAGATCTATCTGCGAGCTGAAGAGTCATAGGTGTAGGTTTCATCTCTTTCAATCCAAATTGGTCATAAAAGAAACCCGACAAGATGTTAACACTTGCCCCAAGGTCGAGCAACGCACGCCCAACAGTGATGTTTCCTATGACGCAAGAGATGATAGGAGTCCCTGGGTCCTTGAGCTTAGGTGGGGTTTGATGTTGCAATACTGCGCTCACCTGCCCGGTTAAATAAATCTTTTTCTGCACATGGGACATCGACTTCCTTTTCTGCGTACAAAGTTCTTTGAGGAACTTTGCATATGCAGGGACCTGTTGAATAGCATCTAGTAAGGGGAGGTTTATTTGAACGTGCTTGAATATCTCAAGCATCTTTTGCATGTTCACTCCGGACTTACCTAATGCTCTCGGCCTTTCTAACGCCTTAGGAAAGGGAGCTTTGGGAATGTAGGATGGTGAAGGCTCAGATGGAAGAACCTTCTCGCTTTCCTGAGGTAAAATATTAGGGACAGACTGCTTCTTGCTTAACTTCTCTCTTTCTTCTGCAGCCTCCCTCGCTTGGTACTGCTTCCCACTCCTAAGGGTTACTACTTGAGCTTGCTCTTTATGTGCATCAGTCATATGCAAGCTACGCATGGGTTCCTTTCCCTTAGGGTTGACAATAGGCTGGCTAGGTAATGTCCCCTCACTTCGCCTGCTAAGTGCTTCGGCAAGCTGCCTCATTTGAGTCTCTAATTTTGCAATAGACTGGGTATGTGAGCTCAAAGCTTGCAAAATCTTATCCTCAAAAGATTGACTATGTAAAGGCTCATGAGACTGGGGTTGAGTATAAACAGGTTGGACTGGGGGATAACTGGATCTTTGAAATCCAGGCGCATAACCGCCTTGACTTGGTTGACTCTGGGAAGGGTTGGGTGGGTGGATCTGTGAGTTGCGCCATGAAAAATTGGGATGATTTCGCCAGCCCGGGTTATAAGTGTTGGAAAATGGATTAGGTACGGGCCTAGCGAAGTTTTGAGCCATCTGAGCTTGCTCTTGGACAAACTCAGGATATTGTGGCGCAACTGGGCACTCGAAGACATGGTGTGCAGGACTCGCACACAACGCGCACACCTGCATGGCAGGGGAGGGACCCAACAAAAACTGATCTAATTTCTGGGACAGTTGGTCTACCTTGTTGCTCAACTCAAGGTTCATCCCTAACTCGAAAATACCTGCCTTCTTAATGCTATCCTGTACAGGTGCAGCCCTATCGAACCGTGAGGATGTCGCATGGTGCATCGAATTCTCACTCAATGTCTCAAAAAGCGATCATGCTTCATCCTCACTTTTGAGCATAAATGTGCCCCCACACGCGGCATCCACCATTTGATGGTTCTTTTCAGTAAGACCGTCATAGAAATATTGCACCAGTTGCCAGCGAGGCACCTGGTGGTGGGGACACTTGCGGAGAAGATCTTTCAATCTCTCCCATGACTCATGAAACTGTTCTCCTTCAATTTGGGAAAAACTGGTTATCGCTTTACGAAACTGGTTCGTTTTACCAATTGGGAAATATTTCTTTAAAAATTCTCTTTGCATATGTTCCCAAGTAGTAATTCGAACAGTATCTAATGATTTTAACCAACTCTTCGCTTTGTCCTTCAGAGAGAAGAGGAACAGGGTCAACCTCATCGCATCATCTCCAAAGTTGTTGATTCGCACTGTCGAGCAAATCTCCAAAAATTCATCGAGATGACGATATGGGTCTTCATTACTAAGGCCATAAAACGAGGGTAACATTTGGATCACACTGGCCTTTATCTCAAAATGGTTTGCTCCTACATCAGGTCTTGTGATGCAGGAGGCGGGAGTGTAAGTGTTGGGCATGAAATACTCCCTCAGAGGACGAGTAATCTGCTGATTCTCAGCCATGGTTGCAGATCTCTGGGCTCTCCTAATAAGGGACTCGGGGTCCTCAATCGGCTCTACCAACTCAAGGATCAAGTGAGCGTCGCCCTTGCATACACCTCGTAATAGACCGGTGTAGCTCACGTCCTAACTTTGGGTTTTCTACCTAACTAACGCACTAAGCGGCCAAACCACAAAAACCACAAAGCGAGTAACTAAAAACGACAAAAACTAAACAATCACCACGCAAGTAAACATAACATAGATGATGCAAAGAAATATAAAATCTATGTGTACGGTACCAATCGTACACAGTCACCTCTAAGGGGGTCCTAGTAGGTGGGCTGTGCAGAAAAGTAAGCTCTTCTCTAAGATATGCACATACGTGGTTCTAAACCTAAATGCAACACAAACACTAGGCAATAAAGCGAATACTAATATTACGTCGTTCCCCGGCAACAGCGCCAAAAATTTGATGTCTTCTTTTAAATCGTTGTAATTTTGAAAAAAAATTTAAATGAAAAACATGTGAAAACCAGACATCAAATAATAAAAACCGGTTCTCACTAGTGGATGAGACCGGGTCGAACTCAGAGAACGGGAATATATCGTATTCAAGTACACAAATCTAAACTAATCTTTATTGCCGAATTATTGAAATGTAAAATGTTCAAGAAAAGTAATAACAACTAACTATTACAACAAATGAATACCCTTCGCAGAGGGCGTAAAGTGCAATATTTACAAACCCAATTAAAATTCCTAATTCTAAAAATAAAAGCAAAACGAAGCTTTATTCTTCGTACTTCGTGTCACGTAATCGCGTCCGCTCCAGTCTTGTGCTATCCTGCACAATTCAAAGGACACGAGCAGTACCAGAGATCGAAATAGAAATTGTACTAAACAACTTATTTAAATGCTAAAAATATTATGACTAAGCACTTTTACGTACTAAATTTAAAATCAAAACTAACTAACAACTAATTCAATTAACTAACCAGACAATAAACTAACTATGAAAACAAAACAAGAAATCAATGAAGGAACAAGAATTCAAGAATTAAAAAAAAAAAACAATATTAATTCCAAAAATTAAAGAAAACAGGAAATGACTGAATGAAGAAAAAAAAAATCAGAAAATGAAATTCAGAAAGGAAAAAAAATCAGAATGTAAAAGAATACAGGACAAACAGGAAAATTAGTAAACGAACAACAAAAACAATTAGAAACAACAAGAAATGATTTAATTGAAAAAAAAACAGAATTAGAAATTCAGCTCATCAGAAAAAAAACAGGAATTGACTTAAGAAAAAAAAAAAACTGAAAATCATAAAAAAAACAACAAACATGATATGCACGAAATTAAGAATCAAGAAATGCTAATTCAATTAAAATGCTGTAACAAACAAATCAAACAAAACAAAAATTGAATACTAAAAAAAAAATTAGCAGAAACAGGAAATCAAAAGACAAATGACCGAACATCAAACGATACTGGGAGATTACGAGCTGATCAAAACAGGATTCTACTAAGAAATTACAAAAATTAAAGGATGATACATATCTGCTGGTTATTCTTCAATAAGAAACATGTATTTACACAGACATACGATCAATTATATATATTTTTTTATTTTTCTGTAAACATACTAACACAAGAACGATTGAACCGATTTTTCTTTTGTTTTTATGTAACAAAACAGAATCGATTGAAAGAACTAACTAATGAAAGCAAGAGAAGAAGAAATTGATGAATGTGGAAGAAGATGAACATGAAGATGACTTAAGAACTGAAGAAGAAGAAGAAGAAGAAGAATCGGATGAAGAAGAAGAATTGTAAGAAGAAGAAGCTGAAGAAAATCAGAAGACGAAGAAGAAGAAGAAGAAGAAGAATCGGATGAAGAAGAAGAAGATCTGAAGATGAAAGAAAAAGAAGCTGCAGAAGAAGAAGAAGATGCAGAGGATGAAGAAGAAGAATTTGGAGAACTTACCGTGAACTGAAGGGTTAGAGGAGAATGGCCGGCCTCCTCCCATACGCTGCCGCCGTTGATGGAAGTCTCTCCACCGGAAAACAGGGAAGAAGAGAGAAAGAGGGAGAAGGGGAAGAAAGGATCAGGAGAAGTGGAGAGGAAGGAGAAGAAGAGAGGGCTGTAGCTCAGAAAGGGGGAGACGACCGGTTTTTTGCGATTTTGGGGGTTTTAAAGAACTCAAACCGGTTGGAACCGGTTTCAAAAAAAAAAATTCAGTTTTAAAACAATGCAAACCGGTTCCAGCCGGTTTGCTTATTCATTTTTTTTAGTTTTTTAAAATTCAACAACCTTGTAAACCGGTTTATTAGAATTTTTTTTTTCAAAAAGTTACAAACAAAACTTTATTTCATTTATAAGGAAAATAAAAACTATTCTACTAATTTTTTTTTCTTTTCTAAAAAAAACAAACATTTAAAATGATTTTAAAAAACTATTTTATCTATTTTTTTATTTTTAATTTTTAATTAAAAACTAACACTAGACTACTATGAATATAAAAAAAAACTAAAATATGTATAAAAAAATGTAAAATAAAACTATTTTCCATATATTTTCTATTTTTAAATCATTTTAGCACATTTACTCGAAAACTAGCATAAAATTGGGTTTTTGAAACATTATTTTATAAAATCATGCATATTTAAATGTTAATTAACCCTGATTTATATGCATGATCACTGATGCAGAGATATTAGTGAAGGTGGGTATACATATACGAATGGTGGAACTGTGATAGTATTCAGATCTGAGGTTTCCAGAAAAGGCAAGCTAAGCTCCAGACCATGAGACAAGATCTCCTTGTCATGTGAACAACACAGCTTTCAGTAGATTACTTTCACCGTTTTATCTGTAATCACAGTGTTATTCCATCTTTATGAACCCCAAAAGTTGAGACAATAAAACTTTTCGGTGGGACTATCTGCTAAACCGGATAACTGTGACATGACCCAAAGTTTTGGAATCAAATTTAAGCTATAATAGCAAAATCACATTGAGAGTTCTTGTAAGTTCTGAAGTGTACAAGGCTATGAGGGTGCAAGAACAGGAGATTCATGGAAAAGCACTGCTAAGGCTGAAGCCTGACTATAATGCAGAACAAAGATGTATCCCAACAAAGGAACAAATATGAAGGCAACATGGATTGACTGATGGACATAAAATCGTAAGAAAATATGCAGAATGACTGACGCATAACTCTAGTAGTGACTCAGGGGAATGGAAAATGACATGGGATCAATAGATGAGACATATGAACTAAAAAAAAAGGGGTAAGGAGAGACAATGAGACATTAAACCTAATATGCAGAACCTAAGTAAGACGCTTCAACAACAGACACAACATCTCCTTTCTGAAACCTAATATAACAATATATATATATATATATATATATATATATATATATATATATATATAAAACAATAAAACAAAGAAGCAGGATGATGTCGATCAATAGCAGACACAACATCATCTTCTCAGTGACAACCATACTCGTAATGACAACACCAGCCAATAAAATGTGGCCAAAGCGATGACCCCTGGAGCAAAATTTTGGTTAGGGGATAGGGATTTAACATACTAATTTAGCAGGAAAACACAAACTCCCCTCCTGATTGTTTCCTCATATATCTCCTTTCTGCAAATTTTCTTTCCTTGCACTAGTAATGGTCTATCCTCTATAGATCACGCTGACATTAACCGAGTGATATACAGATTTCTAGAAACAAATATAACTCACGCACGGGAATGTATATTTTAGCAGAATTCATCCTTTAGCCAAGATCTCGCTCGCCTCTATCACATCTTCAGAGGGGCATAGGATCGTTATGGAATGTGATTTCAACCCAGATCTGAAGCTATGCAAGCTTGCAGACCTATTGTTTAATAAAAAGAAAAAAAAGGAACGAAAAGAAAGAAAAAAAAAGGAATGAAACTACGATGAAAACAAGAAGTCTGATATCAAAAGAAGGGAACATCATACGAAGCGGAAATTTAGACTCAAAAGGGAAATCGATATACAGCCTTGAATTAGTGAGAAAATGAGATTGAAAATCAAACGAATCATATAAAGGTATTGAATCTAGCAATATAAACAAAACAAAAATAAATAAATTATGAAACAGGGAAAATATTGGAACCCATTCGTTCCTTTTAATATGGCATGTTTACATAGACCGATACTTTCTATATGCAAGATCGACGCTATGGGGATGCTCTAATGGGGGCAAGAAAGAAAAATCAGAAAATAGCAGACAGGAGCGGTAGAAGGTTCCTACCTGGGCGCCTTGTGCTGCCGGATGGATGCAGAAAGACTAACCACTTTGATTAATCTGGAGATTGAAGACGAAAGGTCCCTTCAGTCGACCGAGAAGAGAGAAGCTGGTTTGCTTCTCTTTTCTGCAGGGTTTTTTTTTTACTCCATCGAGGGGAGGAAGAAGATGATCATGAAGCCAGAAAGGTAGAGGGGTGAAGGCTGGATTGTAATGGATGGATGCTCGATATTAACGGGATGAAGTGGATCAGAGGATGCACAGTGGAGAGGTGAAGAATGGATGAGGGATTCTCCTGTGTACTCCCCTTTTAAAGAGGAAGAAGAGAGTTCGAGAGAGAGGAGTCGTTGGAGATGGAGGGCCATCCAGCAGGAGAGAAGGCGATGGCCGTTGCCATTTTCCTCAATTTCCAAAATTGGTTCTTCCTTCGGTTTTTCTAAAAAGTGGTTTTTGATTTTCAAAAAGGTGTTTTAAGAGAGGGTTTTTAACAAAACAATTTTAAAAAAGAGAGTAAACTGCATAATTTCTGAATTTTTTGGATCTTTGATTTTCTGATTTTTTTTTTGTTCTTTTCTTGAATTTCTATATTTTTTTTGTATTTTTTGAAGACAAAATTCTAAAAACTAAGGAATTTAAACTACTTTTACAAAATTTCAAAAATATTTACAAAAGAAGAGTTTTCCTGAAAAATCCGAGTTATTTTAGGGAAATTTCTTTAGAAAATGGGTTTGGATCCAGGTTTTGAGAAAATGTTTGAGTTTTAAAACCCGAATCGAGAAATACAACGTGATGGATCCAAACGGATGTCAGATGGACTGTCTGAGCTATTTAAAAACTATTTTTGGTATTTTCTGTATTTTTTTAATTTAAAAGTTGGACAACGAGACTCATATTTGGATCTGGACAATGGATCCAGATCCGAAATCAAGTCAGATATATAAAATGAATTTAATTTCAGTAAAACTTGAGAAATGAACTGGAATTTAGATTTAAAAGTGACTCAATTGCTCAAAAAATGAAATCAGGGGCAAAAAGGGAATATTTAAAAGATTTTGGAAAATTTGGGGTGTTCACAATTATGTAACCTGCTGTATCTTCCTGTTCAATGATAAAACACCATAATACTAACCCTCAACTAGGCATCCACTATCATTATAGTGACTATCACTGTTATAGAGCATGCTTACCATTTATATCAGCATGATGCACTTTATTGCACACTTGCTGCATCTTTACCATAGCATGTTCTGCATATAGTGAATCACATTCTCACGATTCTACTCTTCATTGCATCTCACTATTCCATGCTCACAGCAGTGTCAAGCATTGCTTGTGGTTTCCTATATTTCCAATTAATCCTAATTCTATCTATGCCCTACCAATTGCTATACACTACATTTTTCTGCAATTTGTGTACATGTCATCATGATTACCACAGCATATGCATAAATTTTTTGTCCTTTCTTTTTCATGCCAGTACATTCTCCATAATATTTCCAGTTGATAGTCAACATGGATATCATTCATATATCCACATAGGTATTTCATTTAAATACATATATATGGCCTCACTTAGTATGAATGGCATAATTAGGTACATATGCATGTTCGTTTAGGATATTATATACCTATATTCCATACTCACTTTCACTTGGCATACTATATATCCATCTTGTCTCTAACTTAACCCTTTAAAATTCCTTCCATATTTTGCTTCATATTAACTCTATAGTTTTGAAGGAAATGTATGAAAATGGTTATTTCTCTTTGTGGCTTAGAAAATTGTAATCTCAGTTTCCATTGTAATAGCTTGATTGTAATGAGAATTTACATTCCCTCTATTAGATTAGAATGTATAAGCATGCATATTTTCTAGAATTATGTGTTTCATATTATTTTGCTATTTTCTCTAAAAAATTCACGAATGAGAACATGAATGACACGTGCACCATTCTAATAAAAGGTGATTAAATTCTAAGTTGACGATTTGCATCAATGGCCATAGTCAAGGTGTGAACAAAACTTATGGTTTTCATCTTTTATGGAATAACACTGGATTCACACTAGATCTCTCCTTCAAAAATCATCATATTTTTAAATATCTTCTTCCTTTATCAGAGTTTAACTTAAAATTAACTCAAAATATATATCAATGGTCATAGTCAGGATATATTGAGAGTTAATCTCATTTTAAACTCTATAAAGGCACCAAAACATGTTTTATTCTTCACTTGAATTTAAATATGATTATTATATAATACATTCAATGACCATAGTCAGGACTGTATTATATCTTCAATCTTATTTCAATTCATTTAAAGAATGAAATATGATTTTCAAAAACCCAATTTCAAATTCTTTTAATTCATTCATTATTTAGGATAGAATTACATCATATTTTCAAAATTCTTTTCATATTATTTCAAAATCCAAGTGATTTTGAGATAATTCTTTAAATATCTTCTTCACTTCTCAAATCAATTCTTATTTATAAATTCAAATTCATTTTTCTATTTCTCAAATTCTATCTCATTCTTTTAATTCAAACTTAACTTTCAAAGTCCAATTTGACTTTGAAATTTCAAACTCATTTTTATATTCAAAATTTAATTAGCATTTCAGATCAAACTTCAAAGTTCAATTTAACTTTGAAATTTCCGATTCATCTCCTGATTTCAAAACTCAAGTTTTAAATCAAGTTTATTCTTTGTTTTCGAAAATCTCCAAAGTTCCAAAGATTGAGTCTTGATTCTCAATTGAAAATCAAAGTTTTGAGATTGATTCCGAATCTCAAAATTCGATTTTTCCTAAGCTTAAAGCCCACTTTTCAATTCAAATTTGGATTTCCAAAACCCAGATCCATCCTAAAAAGCCTCATTTGGATTTTCAAAATTCAACTCCATCTTGGATTCCAGACTTCGGATCCAATTCCATTTTGGATTCTAGATTCCGGATTCAACTCCATCTTGGATTTGAGACTTCGGATCCAATTCCATTTAGGATTCCAGATTCCGGATTCAACTCCATCTTGGATTCCAGACTTTGGATTCAATTCCATTTAGGATTCCATATTCCAGATTCAATTCCATCCTAAAATCCAGATCTAAAATCCAATTCTGTTTTCAAAATCCACCTAGGTTCAGGATCCATTCTAGCTTTAGACTTTAAATCTAGAATTCAATCCCATTTCAAAAATTCCATCCCAAATTTGAATTCTAGATTCAAAATCAAATTCAAAGTTCATTCTGACTTTGAAAATTCATTTTTTACTTCAAAATTTCTATCTCAGTTTCAAATCTCCCCTTTCCTTCATTTCTTCAAATTCAAGATTTATTTTCAAGTCTCTGATTATTCCAAGACTTGGGATTTCAAGTCTCTTCTTCGAGATCTATTTAAAAATCCAAGTTAGATGCAAAATCTAACTTTTTCAAACCAATTTCAAATCTTTGAATCATTTCTTCATTCCATTATCAAATTCATCTCAGAATCACTTGGAAAATCCCAAAATTTCTAAATTATTTTCTCAAAAGCATACATCTCTACATTTGCATTAACACAAGCATGATTCTTTATGCATTTAGACTTAGAATAAATTCTTAGATCATATTTTAGCAAAGCAAAAAGGCATAAATTCGATCTTTGGTTCGATTACCCCTGGTAAAGGCACAAGGAACGCTCGAACCTCGTACCGACAGGCAAAACCCGTCTCTCCATTTTTCTTGCAAATATTTCAAAAATGGAGGTGAGTAATTTTCAAAACTTTTTCAAAATCAAGGTCAAGTGAGACCTTTGCAAAAGGGTTCCTCTTTCTTCTTCTTTTTCTTTTCTCTCTTCTCTTCTCTCTTTTATTCCCCTTCAAAAAAGAGAATAGAGGTTAGAAAAGCTAAGAGAAAGAAAAGAGAGAACCAAGAGGAAAATTTTTGCAATGATCACAGAAGTTGGCAACCGTGATGGGACTCGTCTTCGTCCGATCGGATTTTTGCCTTTTGCTTTGCTTTGACATTATCTAAGTCTTTATTCTACAAATGTTAGCTTCATTTCTATGCAAAACCTTAGGATCCTAGACTCTGTCCTAGCTGACATAATGCATATACGATCTAAGTATGGTTTGGTAGGACCATATTGAGGAGATTTATGTATGCTCACTTAGACTTAGGTCTGAAATACAACTCTCCTCAATTCTAAGGATTGAATGCAAACAATGTATGCAAGTGTATGCTTCTCTTCATTTAAATTCTATCTCTTTTAGGAACTTGCATTAGAGACATCTGGTTTTATTGCATGTTAAACATGTTTTCGAAAACATCCCTACCTATATTGTCCCAGTCTTCACGTTGCTGGATTGTCTCACTGAACCATAGTTCGAGAGAGAGCCTCACAACTGAACTACTTATTTGGGTTAACACCCCCTACCACGTACCTAAGGGCCATAGTCCGAGGTATATCGGTAGGTGCTCAAGGATGTTGGGGAGCCATTACCTTAGGACCAGAGAAATATTTTATATGCCACGTACGTCGAGCCTCGACTTGGGTATATCGGCATACCTTGATTGGAATCAGATGATCTGAACCATAGAGTTAGGATTAAGGTCCTACAAGCCATTTTCAAATATTGCATTTAGAGTCAGCCTTTAGGGAGTGCTGTATGCGCATCCTTGTTTGTGCAGCTATGATTATGCGATGTTTTCTAGTATTCTCCTATATATATCAAACCTTTTCCAAACCTTGGGTATATTATTCAAAATTTTCTCTTATTTTTATAAACACAGTGTACATTTTTCCGCTATCTACATTTTTTTCTCTTTTGTATCAAATTTTCTTCAAAACCTTAGAAATCCCTTTTTTAAATTTCCTTGATCTTTCAAAATTTTCAAGATTTGTGTCTATTCTCTTTTCTTCAAAAGTCTATTCGTAAGTCCTGTATTCTATCTGATCTTCTTCATTCTTCTTTGCCCCAGTATTATTTTGATGGCATCCAATTCCCTTGATGTTGTCTTTCCCAGAGATCATGTCTTCTATCAGATAAGAGATGGATTCCCAGACCATCGGGTTATCCAGACTCATTCCTTCTTCCCTCGGTAGTATTATTCATGGTTCACCACCTTCTCGCGTATGTTCCCAAACCACTTGGATGACTGTGGATTGGAGATGGCATCAGCAGTGGGCAAGCAGACCATCAATGAAAGTCTGATTCAGGCTATGGCAGAGCGGTGGAATCCACGTACCTACACATTTTGGTTTTCATTGGGAGAGATGACTCTACTAGTGGACAAATTCAATGACATCATGGGATTGACAGAGCCAGCTAGTCAGCCGGATGATCCTGTCGAGCAACAGTTTTTAATCATCGTGAAAGGAGTAGATGTTCGAGAAGCTTTAGTCAGAGCAATAGGGAGCAGATCTTGGCCTCTCACCGAGACCAGTGGAAGTAAGTTTATTGACATGTTTGGACTCTATCGCAAGTATGGAGCTTACGAGGAAGTTGACACCTTGTCTCGAGCAGCGAAAAAACAGAATTCAGCATGCCATGGTTCTATGCACAGTAGGATTAACATTCTTTCAAGATGGTCAGAATTTTGTTGATGTCAGAACTATCCAGCTCTTTCAAAGGTGGAGAAACAAGCAGACTCATCATCTTTTAGTTTTCATGGCCGCCTTAGCCTTTCTCTACCAAGGCTTAGCTCGCTTTGATCTTGAAGAAACCATTTTGGTAGAAAGATGCACCTACGCTTTGCAGTCTTGGTTTCTGCGACACGTGCCATCAAAGGTTAGTTCCTTCAGGTTCAATAATAAGAAACCAAAGTCTATCATTCAGTGTCGAGCTTTAATCGAGGGTCTGCATCAGGAGGAGATCGTTTGGGATTACTTCAACTGGCAGGAATCAGTTCCTCGCTACACTTATGCCCGTGACAAACGTTACAGATTGTTGGGGCCCTTCTTCTGTGTCGACTATCGGCCAGAGAGGTGTCTCAGACAGTTCTCGCAGTGGCAGGTTGGTGTCAACACTCATTTTCTGGCAGGCAACATGCCAGAATTCGATCTGCAGTCGAATCAGTGGTCTGGGGCATACCATGCGGCCAAATACACCTGGGATTCCTTCATTTCTCTTTCTGTATTTCCTGGACCCAATGTATCTACTGAATATCAAGAATGATGGCAAACTATCTGTCCACCCTCTCTTTGTCTCTGAATCTATTATCAATAAAATTTACTTTTAGTTCTACTGAAAAGCATTTTGGGTCAAATATTGTTTTTAAGCATAAGATAGCTGCAATGCTTGTGGCGACCTTATCCCCGACAATGGGGACACTCTTTTAAATATCTTCCTCATTTATCTTCAATATCTTTTATCATGGTTGACGACCTCGCCTAGGTAACAAGGCACATTTTCCAGTTGTCATGAGATTGATGACGCAATTGTCACAAAATCTTATAATGACCCAATCCTTGGTAATAGGATAATCCTTTTAATTATCTACCACATCCCCCATTCTTTTCTCAAAATTTTGTTTTGAAAAGGTTTTTCCTCGCTCTAACCATTCCCTTATTCCAGAGAAAGCATTGGCATTGTCAGAATGGTTCAGACAATAACTGGAAAGGAAACAGTTCCTCAGCACAACGACAATGAGGTCGAAGGAATGGACTGTCCTAAATTAGTCAGAGGACAAGGTCAGAACAAGGGAGATGATATCGATCCCGCTATGTATGGTCTGTTTCAGAAGATGATGGCCAGGATGATGTCAGAACAAGTCGAGGCCAGTCTGAAAAGGGCAATTCCTAAGAGCAAACTGAAGAAGAAGGTTGTGAAAAAGCAGGTCAGGATCTTCAAAAAGAAAGTTCAGCCAGACAGTACTTCTGAAGATATAGAATCAGCGAAAGAAGAGTCAGAAGAGGATGAGTAGTTTGTCTTTAGCCAGAATCCTCCACGACAGTTTGTAAAGATCATTGAAGAGCCCGAATCTGTGAACAAGCCTAAGTACGGGACTCCCGCTGAGGACCTGATGCACGAGCAATTGAGGGAGATGACTCGAGCAATCAAAGATATTCAGGCCAAGAGCAGAGGCAAGTAAACCTACATTGGCGAAGATTTCTATGATGGCCTTGATGGGGACGATGATTTGGAGAATCTTCCTCAAAAAATCCTCAAATTTGATGGAACGGGCAATCCAAAAGCTCATTTGGCCACATTCTATGTGGAATGCGGCCGTTTCAGGAAAGATAACAGGGCTTTGTTCATTTGCTTCCCGCGCAGCTTGGAAGGAACAACAGCCAGATGGTATGCAGACCACATCAACCCTATCGAACTACGAGAGTTCGATAAAGTAGTGAACTTATTCATCGAGCGCTTCATGTTCAATGTTGAGGCCTTGCCCACTCTCAACCATTTGTATAATCTGAAGCAAAATGAGAGCGAGAGAGCAGGAGAATTCATCCACAGGTGGAGAAGTACCTATAACAAAATGAAGGTTCCCATCCCAGAGGAGCATGCCTTGCAAATCATCCTCAATATTTTTTCCCAACCTTTGAGGAATCTCATCTCCACGTCTCCTGCAAAATCATTCATCAAGTTGATTGAGAGAGCCGAATGACTCAAAACAGGACTAGACAATGACCTTTATGAAGGTTATCTGTTCGTCCGCGGTAACTCTGAGCAGAATAAGAAGGTACATTTTACCTATTCCACAAATATTTCAGGCAGTAGCAATGGTACCAGCAGCAAGAAAAACAAGAAGAACCGCAACAAGAACTCAGGAAGTTCTAAGGCTGAAAGAACGAATTCTGCAGCCCAGATGGGAAAGTTCGTCAAGCCCCAGCCTGTTCAGCCAGTACCACAGCCCGAAGAAAAACATCAGATGAAACCAAAACACGATGGCTGGAGTTATGATAGAGACTTCACAGCTCTAGAGCAATCCTGGGAAGATGTTCTGAAATATATGTTGTCAAAAGGTATGGTCAAACTCCCTAAGGTGGCTGATCCTCTAGTCGTTATGGGTAAATGGATGAAAAAATTCTGCAAATTCCACCAAACTGTAGGACATGACACAAAACATTGTTTTGTCCTCAAGAATATCATCAAGGATTGTATCGACAAAAATCTGTTGATCGAGGATGAGGATGAAGAGCAACCTGAGATCTTATCCAAATCTTTCCCGAAACATTCTGTTTTAGTTGTTTCAGAACAAGTATCTTTTCCTCAGAACAATATTCAACCATGTTCTAGCCAGGACATTCAGGATCAACATCAGGTCCTAGTGTTGCGTCAGGCACAGTCTTCCACCAAGAGGGTGAAGATCACTTCAATTCTCAGCAACAAGAAACCAGTCAGTGAGCCAGCAAAAGCAACAACAGAAGTTGCCAAGCAGATTCCGAGGATTCCAAGGCGCTTCATCAAGCCAACTTCAAAGAAGAATAAAGATGCTAAATTAGTTCAAAAGCCTATCACGGCTTTGTCGAACATCTCCATCCTGAATTTGACCCATGCTTCTTCTGAACATAAGCAGGTCCTAGATGATCTGCTAAGAAAGATCAAGGTCAAGCCGAGCATGACTCCGCAGGACATGGCTCAGATCGTCAACTAAGCCATGATGAATGCACCAATAACTTTTTTAGATGAGGATTTGCCAAAGCCTCATACTTTTCACAATAATGCTCTTTATATAGTAGCGCGGACAGGCATGATTGTCCCTCATGTGCTCATAGATGGAGGCAACAACCTCAATATTTGTCCGAAGATGACAGCTAAGGCCTTGGGCCTGAAGGAAGAAGAGTATGTGACAAATCCCATAACCATCTACGGCTTCGACAATCACGAGCAGACTGTCAAGGGAAAAATCTTCCTTGAAATCTTCATTAATTATTCAGTGTACACTGTGTTGTTCCACGTGGTAAATGTGTCGCCCACATACAATCGTCTGCTAGGGCGCACTTGCATCTACAATGCCAACGTTGTTCCCTCTACTCTTCACCAATGCATAAAGTGGTCAAAGGGAGGCATGATCACCATGGTTTTGGGAGAAGATCTGGAGGAAAGACTCCTGCAACCCATGATTCCTCGTCCTACTTTCACTGCTGACATCTCGAGCATCTGGGAAGTTAATGAAATTAATCTTAGTGATAGTCTGGATATGCTCAAGCTAAAAGAAGTCCAGTCAACAAAGAATGTCGCAGAAGTGGTTCAGTGGAAGGGACCTCACTTCTTCAAGCTCGGAGGGCACCTCAATTGCGCTTCTCTCAAGGATCATCCCCTGTTCTCTCAGTTTGAAAAAGCCAAGAAGGGATTCAATCTTCTGATGAAGCATGGCTACCAGCCCTTCAGAGAACTTGGTAAGAACGAGGATGACATCCTAGAGCCGATCATCCCTGCTCGACACATCACCGATGCAGGTTTGGGTTTTACTGGCCAGACGTCAGGCAGAAGAACTACCTTCATCAAAGGGGCAGAATGAAGACAATGCCTTTGTTTTCTGTTTTCTTTTTTCCTATTCTCTTGTCATCTTGTAGGGACAACTCAGTCCCAGTTTTTCCTTTCTTTTATCAAATCATCTGTAAATATCAAAGTTGTTGTTTCCAACTCCAATCTATCAATGAAATTTTGATATTTTCTCTTCACATCTTGGCATATATGATTCTTTGCTTACATTTTGTCTATGTCATCATTTTTTGTTTCTGTACAAAAGGCCATTTTTGAATTTCTTACTTTTTCTCAAAAATCTTCTTTGCGCTTTTCAGGATTGCCAAAATCATGGCTCCTAAATTTCTCAAAAGGCTCGTTATCAATCTCAATTTTTCTCAAAATAACTCCAAACCGGCCAGAATCTGCAAGGCAAAGGCAGTGGCAGGGGTCAGCAAGATGGCAGAACAAATTGGAGAGCTAGCAGAGTTTGACTCAGCGATTCAAGAGTTGCCAGAATTTGCCAGTATTGAGAAACAAGATGAACCATCGCCTTTGATTCAGGATCCGACAGAGGATGTCAATATTGGTTTAGAGGATGATCCGAAAATCCTCAAGTTTGGTTTCAACCTAAGCCCAGATGAGAATGAAAGACTCATCCATTTTCTCAAGCAACATCAAGAAGTCTTCGCTTGGACTTATGAGGATATGCCAGGCTTAGATCCCAAACTGGTCGAGCATCGTCTTGTACTGAAGACAGACTGCAAGCCAATAAAGCAGAAACTCAGGAAAATGGATCCTCGAGTCACATCGCAAGTTAAAGAAGGACTTGAGGAGTTATTAAAGGCAGGATTCATCCGAACTATTGATTATTCAGACTGGTTGGCGAACATCGTAGCAGTTCCCAAAAAGAATGTCAAAGTCCGAATCTGCATTGATTTCAGGGATCTCAATAAGGCCACCCCAAAGGATGATTATCCACTCTCCAACATCGATCTTTTGATCGACAACACAGCAGGCCATGCCATGTTTTCCTTTATGGACAGATACTCAGGCTACAACCAAATCAAACTGGCCGCTCGTGACCAATCAAAACTTCTTTTACCACGCCTTGGGGTACATTTTGCTATACAGTCATGTCATTTGGGCTCAAGAATGTTGGGGCAACCTATCAGAGAGCGATGACAGTTATTTTTCATGACCAGATGCATAAGAACATGGATGCCTATATGAATGACATTCTGGTCAAGTCCAAAGAAGAAGAGGATCATCTCGATGCTCTCAGCCAAGTCTTTGAGAGGCTCATTCTCTACAAGCTGAGACTCAACCAGCAAAAGTGTGTCTTCGGAGTAGAGTCACGTAAACTGCTTAGCTTTATGATCAGCAAGAAAGGAATAGAGGTGAATCTAGCTAAGGCAAAAGTGATTATTGATATGCCACCTCCTACCAATCTCAGAGAGATGAGGAGCATTCAAGGGCGCATTCAATCGATTTGGCGCTTCATCTCTAATCTGGTCATGAGATGTGAGCCCTTCAATCACTTGTTGAGAAAAGAAGTGAAATTCGAATGGGAAACAGAATGTTAGCTTTCTTTTGAGTGCATCAAGCAATATCTACTCAATCCACCCATTCTGAAGCCACCAGAACTGAGAAAGCCGCTTCTCTTGTACATTTCTGTCAATCAAAATGCTTGTGGCGGATTTCTTGCACAGTATGAAGAAGGCAACCGAATAGAACATGCCATCTACTATGTAAGCAAGACTTTCATCGACAATGAAAAGAGATATTCTCAGATGGAAAAGACGTGTCTAGCCTTAGTATGGATGTGTCAAAAACTGAGACATTATCTGTTGGCATCAGAAATCAAAATTTTGTCTAGGCTCAATCCTCTCAAGTACATCCTTGAGCAGCCTTTTCTTACTGGACGGATTGTAAAATGGCAAGTCCTCTTGATGCAATACGACTTGAAGTATGTGTCTCAGAAGTCGATCAAGGGTCAGTCTATCGCAGATCAGTTGGCAGATTTTTCGTTGACAGAAGAGATCAAGGCAGAAGATGATTTTTCTGACGATCACATCTGAAATGTTCAGCAATCTTCTATTACGACAATGAAGCCATACATGATACTTCAAGTACAAGGTTTTGATGATGAGCAAGTGGAATCAACTGCATTTCAGCTAAGGCTATGAAGAAATTGAAGAATTCAGTGAAGAATCTTTGAAGACTAGTGTGCAAATGTTTAATTCATTGAAAGTCTTAGATTCTTGTAAGAGCCTTACTTAGAGTGCATATTTAGGTTGCATTTCACCTTAAAAGTCTTTAAAAAAACTTTTCTAAAAAGAACCCTCATGAAAATCTTTTTAGAAAACTCTTTTCTTAAATTTTCATGTTTATTAGTCGACCAATAGACTTACCAGACGACTAATCCTTTCGCGCCATATTTTCTAAAAAGTCATTTTTGTCAAATTAGTCGACCGAAGGTTTTATCAGTCGACTGGACATAATGTCTGTTTTTTGGAAAATTAGCAGCAGTCGACTAATGGTTTTATCAGTCGACTGAACAGAACATGTGTTTTCTAAAAATTTAGCAGCAGTCGACTAATGCTTTTTATCAGTCGACCAAACAAAATGTTTGTTTTTCAGAAGATTTTAGCAGCAGTCGACTAAAAGGTTTTTCAGTCTACTGATGATATTATCAGTCGACTAACTTTTCTCAAGTCGACTAAGTTTCAAAAGTTCAGATTTTCAAACGGCTCGATTAACAGATCAGTCGACCGACGATAACTGTCAGTCTACTAATAACTAACTATTAGTCGACTAACTGATGTTTCAGTCGACTAATTTTGCCATTTTCCTGAAACTTCAAAAAAGCGTATCTTTTCATTTTTCAAACATTTTGATCGTTCGAAATGGACAGTTTTGATACCCTTTCATACTCTCAACGTATGTTAAACTTTATCTATAAATATGAGTGCATTTTACACTCATTACAACAAGAATTCAATCGATTTGAATCATTTACTTATTGCTTTTCACTCCTATTCATTCAAGTATTTGTTTTCTCACTCACGTGATATTTTCACTCAAATCACTTTGAGAGATAGTGAATTCGTGAGTAAGAGTATTTCAACAACCTCAAAAGCCAATTGCATCTCATTTGCATTCAAAAGAAAGGCTCATAGGTTGTATTGTAAGTTGTTACTTATTTTCTGTAAAAAGAAGGACTCCTTGGTGTAAAGGAGTTGTTTGCTTTCAGTAGGGTTGTTACTGAAAGTGGGACCAGTTATGGTCTGTGTGATCTTGTAGTTTACAAGGTTGATAGTGGAAATCTCAAACGGTTTTTGCTTGGGGACTGGATGTAGGTCGGGTTAGACCGAATCAGGATAAAATCTTGTGTTCTTTCTGTGTTTGCTTTGAGATTTGCAAAATCATTCAATATTCCGCAGACAATTTTTTAAAAGCACTATTCACCCCCCTCTAGTGCTTGTTGCCTCGATCCTAGTGCACTTTCATTTGGTATCAGAGCACAGGTTTGCTATTACTTTGATTTGACCATCATCTAGCATGGCAACTACAACATCCCAGCACAAAGAAGGAAGCTCCTCTGTTCGTCCTCCTCTCTTCGACGGAACAAACTATGGATACTGGAAAGTAAGAATGACAATATTCTTGCAATCATGGATCTCGATATCTGGAGAGTTGTTTCAGAAAAGTACCAAACTCCATCAACTGATTTCAGCCGATGGACCGATGATGAAAAGAAGACTGCTTCACTGAATGCAAAAGTCATGAATGCATTATATTGTGGCATTGACAAGGTAGAATTCAATCGCATCTCTCAATGCTCTACAGCAAATGAAATTTGGCATACTCTTCTAGTAACTCACGAAGGTACGTCAAAGGTAAAAGAATCTAAAATTGCTTCTTTAGTTCATAAATTTGAATTGTTTAAAATGAAGCAAAATGAATCTATATCGGACATGGTAACTAGAATGACCGATATAACTAACACTTTGAAATCCCTTGGAAAAGAATATTCACAAGTGGATTTAGTCAGAAAGATTCTAAGGTGTTTAACTCCTGAATGGGAGAGAAAAACCACTGCTATTGAAGAAGCAAATGATCTCAATACTCTCACTCTTGAAGACTTAGTTGGTAACCTAATGGCATATGAGGTCCAACTTCAAGACAGACAAGAAGAAGAGCCTAAGAAGAAATCTCTTGCTTTTAAGGCTACTTCTGACTCAGAAAATTTAGAAGAAGATGAAGATGAAGATATTGCCCTCATCACAAGGCAATTCAGAAGATTCATCAAAAAGGAAAGATTTCAAAGAAAGGCAAAGAAAGCAGATTCTTCCATTCCCAATGAAGTAAAGTGCTTTAACTGCAAAAAGGCAGGACATATCAAGAAAGATTGTCCTCTTCTCAAATTCAAGCCCAAGGACCAATTCAAGAAGAAAAAGGCATTTCAAGCATGTTGGGATGATAGTGACTCCTCTTCCGATGAAGAATCAAATGAAGAAGTCGCCAACATGTGTTTTGTAGCACAAGAAGATTCGGTAAGTCAATTTGACTATGATGAGTTATTTGAAGCATTTAATGATTTATATGCTAAATTTAAGAGTCTTAGTTCTAAAAATAAAGAGTTAAAAACTGAAAATTTAACTCTTGACTCTCAAAATAAAGTGTTACTTCAAGAAATAGAAGATCTCAAGAAGGAAAATTCTTGCCAAGCACTTGAGATAAAAGAAATTGGAGTTAGAACCAATCTCTTACAAAAAGAAATATCTAGTCTTAAAGAAAAGTCAAATGATCTTCTTTCTATAGTGACCAAATTCACAAATGGTCAAGAGAATCTAGAAAAACTTCTTGGTTCTCAAAGATGCTCGGTTAATAAAACCGGATTGGGATATATCTTCTTTGATACTCAAAATAGACCAAACTATGTGGTGAAAAATCAAAGACGTTATTCTCAACCTTTTGTTCATAGAACTAAACTTTCTAGTTCTAATAGAAATGCATCTAGATATGATTATTCTAGACATGTTTATTCTAAATCCTTTTATAGAAAGAATATTTATTATAAAAGGAAACCAAAATCCAAATGGATATGGGTTCCTAAGACTAACTCTCATGAACCCGAAAATAGAAAGGGGCCAAATGCTCTGTTTTCTGATTTTGTTGTAGGTACACAATATAAGGAGCAAATGGATATTGGACAGCGGCTGTTCCAAACATATGACTGGAAGGCCAGAGTTATTTTCCACCCTCCAAAATAAGGATGGAGGAACCGTCACCTTTGGTGACAATAACAAGGGAAAAGTGATGGGTATTGGTAATATTGGTAATCCAAAATTTCCCTTGATAGAAAATGTTCTTTTAGTAGATGGTTTAATGCATAATTTAATATCTATCAGTCAATTATGTGATAAAGGTTTTCATGTTTCTTTTGAAAATGATTTATGCTTAATTTCTGATTTTCAATCTAAAAAGATCATTTTTAAAGGTAAAAGAAGAAACAATGTATATGAACTATATCTAGATGAATTACCCTTTTTTAATGAAAAGTGTCTTATTGTTTCAAATGAAATTCAATGGTTATGGCACAAGAGACTTGGACATGTTAACTTTAAAATTATTTCAAAGTTATCCAAGAATGATCTTGTAAGAGGCCTACCTAGAATACCATATAAAAAGGATCACTTATGTGCTGCTTGTCAAAGGGGTAAACAAATCAAGAGTTCTTTTAAAGCAAAAGATATAGTTTCAACAAAACGTCCTCTTGAACTTTTACATTTAGATCTATTTGGACCATCTAGAATTCAAAGTTTGAATGGTAGCAAGTATGCTTTTGTTATAGTAGATGATTATTCTCGGTTTACATGGGTGATTTTTCTAAAAAGCAAAAATGATGCTTTTTTCAGAATTTTCTAAACTTTGTAGAAGAATTACAAATGAAAAATCTACATCTATTATTAAAATTCGTAGTGATCATGGTGGTGAATTTGAAAATGAATCTTTTCTAAAGTTTTGTGATTTACATGGTATATCTCACAACTTTGCTTTTCCTAGAGCGGCTCCACAAAATGGAGTTGTTGAAAGAAAGAATAGAACTTTGCAAGAATGTGCTAGAACCATGCTTCAAGATAAAAATTTACCAAAATACTTTTGGGTTGAAGCAATTAATACAGCATGTTATGTCTTAAATCGTGTTCTTATTCGACCAATTTTACATAAAACATGTTTTGAATTGTATTATGATCGTATACCAAAGATCTCATATTTCAACATTTTTGGTAGTAAATGTTTCTTGTTAAATACCAAAGATAATCTTGATAAGTTTGATTCAAAATCAGATGAATCAATATTTCTTGGATATTCTTCTAGAAGTAAAGCATATCGTATTTTAAATAAAAGAACATCTTGTATTGAAGAATATTTACATGTTGCATTTGATGAGAATTGTGAGCAGGTTATACCTCTAAGCGAAGGAGAAGAAGTAATACTTCAAGAAGAACCCTTGATAGAGAGTACTTCTCAACAAAATATTCCTCTTCAACCTGTTTGGAAAGAAGTTCCTAATCATCCACATGAACAAGTTATTGGTGAAATAAAGAGTGGTGTCCAAACTAGAAGGCAGTTAGAAAAAATATATTGCAAATGTTGCTTTCATATTTAAATTAGAACCAAAGAATATCAATGAGGCTTGTGTTGATGAATTTTGGCTTTTGGCCATGTCTGAAGAACTTAACCAATTTACTAGGAATGATGTTTGGGATCTAGTTGATAGACCAAAGGATCATCCGGTAATTGGAACAAGATGGGTCTTCCGAAATAAGCTGGATGAAAATGGTGAAGTCATTCGTAATAAAGCAAGGCTAGTGGCACAAGGCTATAATCAAGAAGAAGGCATAGATTTTGATGAAACCTATGCACCAGTGGCTCGATTAGAGTCAATTCGAATGATGCTTGCTTTTGCTAGTTACATGAACTTCAAGTTATATCAAATTGATGTTAAGAGTGCATTCTTAAATGGACACATCAATGAAGAAGTTTATGTAGAGCAACCTCCAGGCTTTGAAAATGAGAAATATCCAGAAAAAGTCTACAAATTGAAAAGAGCTTTGTATGGACTCAAACAAGCACCAAGAGCGTGGTATGAAAGACTACGAAATTTTCTAGAACAATCTGGTTTTTCCATTGGTCGGGTAGACTCCACTTTATTTATTAAAAATCTTAATTCAGATATTCTTATTGTACAAATTTATGTTGATGACATAATATTTGGTTCTACTAATGATTCTCTTTGTAAAGAATTTGCTAAAGCTATGCAGGAAGAGTTTGAAATGAGCTTGATGGGCGAATTAAACTACTTCCTTGGACTTCAAATAAAGCAAACTGAAGAAGGAATCTTCATCAATCAGGCTAAGTATACAAAAGAACTTCTCAAGAGATTTGGGATGGACTCATCGAAATCAAGAAGGAATCCTATGAGTACAACTACTTCTCTTGATAAAGATGAAAATGGTAAAAGTGTAGATACTAAACTCTACAGAGGTATGATCGGATCTCTATTATACTTAACTGCTGGTCGACCTGATATTATGTTTAGTGTTTGTATGTGTGCAAGATTTCAAGCTAATCCAAAGGAATCTCATTTAACTGCAGTAAAACAAATTCTTCGTTATTTGAAAGATACTTTAGATTTCGGTTTGTTTTACCCAAAATCATCTTCCTTTGATTTGGTTTCATATAGTGATGCAGATTTTACAGGAAGTAAATCTGATCGCAAGAGTACTAGTGGAACTTGTCATTTCTTAGGAAATTCCTTAGTCTCTTGGTTTAGTAAAAAGCAAAATTCAATATCACTCTCAACAACTGAAGCAGAATATATAGCGGCTAGTTTAGCATGTTCACAAGTACTTTGGATGAAACAGACCTTAAAAGATTTCGGTTTGAATTACTCCACAACAACTATTTATTGTGATAACACTAGTGCTATAAATCTTTCGAAAAATCCTATTCAGCACTCAAGAACTAAGCATATTGAAGTTAGACATCATTTTTTAAGAGATCATGTGTTAAAAGAAGATATTTCGTTAAATTTTATTTCCACTAAAGAACAACATGCCGATATCTTCACTAAACCTCTTAAAAATGAAGATTTTATGAGAATTAGGAGAGAACTAGGTATTTGCTTGTTTTTTGATTTATAAAAATGCTGATTTTTGAACAAAATCTCAAAATCACACTATATTAGTCGATCGATAAAATTCTAGTCGACTGGTGTTTTAAATTTTGGAATGTATCGCACCATATTAGTCGACCGATATATTTCTAGTCGACTGATGATATTTTTAGAATGAGTCGCACATTCTTAGTCGACCGATAAAGATTTAGTCGACTAAATTTTTTTAAAATTTTTAAATGAAGGGACCCGATACCCCTTGGATTTTTTTTTAAAACACCCGTTCTTTTTAAAATATGCATCGTTTCACTTTGTTTTCGTATCTTATCGTTTTTCTTAAAAATGAAATCCTTAAAAACGAAAACCTCTTTTGTTCTCTTTCCTCTCTCTCTTCCGAAAAACCCTAGAAGTGTTGTTCGATTCCATCTTCGCCGGGATTTTTTTTACCTTAACAAGGAGACGCCAGAGTCTTCTGGTCGTGATCTTGAAACGCCGGAATCCTCCTGCAGTAACTGATGCATCTTCAAAACACGCCGGAACCCTCTTGTGTGACAGTGCATTGTCGGAATCCCCTTGTGGCCGACTTCTCACTCGTCGTCAGCCATTGTATCCTCCTCTGGTTCTGTTTCACATCGCCGGACAACATTCTACTTCTGCCGGAAATCATTTGGAAGCCGTCATTGTTTTTGGTAACTCTATTTTTTTTAACCATGCCTTGTACGAAGTCTGCATCTGCAAAAGGTTTAGGTTCTCCTCCTCCTACACCTTCTTCAAGACATGGTTTTTCACTAAGATTACTTTGCAATCCTCTTCTCTATGATACTTTTGGATCAATTTCTGCACTACCTATTTTACCAGGCCGAAATGTTCTATTTCACTTGTTTTCTCTTTACAAAATAAGAGAATTATTTCCTAGTATTTCACATCTTTTTGATGCTTGTGCAGATACCCTTCACTATCCGTTTCTTATTCACTTGTTTTACACGAATTTACAAATGGATCATGAAACTGGAGTTTTGTCTTCTCTTGTTCGTGATGTTGAAATCGAGTTTGATTCGAAATTACTTGGAAAAATTCTTGAAATTCCACCTTCAGACACTCTTTTCAACACTATTGAATTGAATGATGAAAGAGTTTTTGAACAAATTCTTCTTCCAGGAGCACCTCACTGCCCTCCTTTCAAAAATACTAATCTTCAAACTCGTGCACGCATTGCTGGACGAATCCTTGCCCACAATGTTCTACCCAAAACTGGTTCTTTTGATTATTATTCCACAGATCTATCTACGGCTCTTTATGTTTTATTTGGAAATATTTTTGTCAACTGGGCCAATGTGTATTTTATAAATTTGTGGAAACAAAAACCATTTCTTCCTTATGGTTGTCTTTTAACCCGTATTTTTAGACATTTCAAAGTTCCTTTATCAAATGAAAAATACATTGAGCAAAAAGAGTTCTTTGATCAAACAATTTTTAAAAGAATAAAAATTAAATATCTGCCTCCTTTAAATGTTGATCAAACTGAACCATCTGATCCTAATGAACCATCAATTTCTGAACCTTCACCTTCTGCGACACCTTCATCTCATGCAAAAAGAAAGAAATTTTCGACAAGTCAAGACCATGATGAAGTTATGCAGAGATTGGAAGCTTTGGAGCTGCATCAACACACTTTTCGTGAAGATGTGACTCAACAACTTGCTTCAATTCAGAAGGATGTAACTGCCATTAAGGATTTGCTAAACTCTCTCTTCTGATCTTTATTGTCTAAACTTTCATACTCTATGGGTTGTAATATTTTAAACGTGTATCTCTATTTTGCTTATGCTATTTCTGCCCTTATTCTTTTTTATTATGACAAAGGGGGAGAAAAAGTTAAAAGATCTTGCATTAAATTGAATTTGTAGGAGATCTTGCATGAGAAATGCAAAATTAAGAGAAAAATAAAGCTTTGAATGAATGTATTTCTAAATGCATGAAGAAATGATGAATGAAAATGCAAACCAATCAATATGTGATATTGTTATCGTCGCGAAATTTTTCCCCCGTCTTCCCTTCCTTGCGGAAGAGAGAAAGAGAGAAATGATTTCGCGCTTCAAACTTTGACCGGATTTTGGAAATTGTTTTGAAATACTCGCCTCCGTTTTTGAAAATTGCGGGAAAATCCATGGGATGGGGCTCGACCTGTCGGTACGAGGTTCGACCGTTCCTGCCGCCTTTAACAGGGGTAATCGAACCAAGGACCAAAATCGTGCTTGACTTAGTTAAATTATCAAAGTTATGTTCTATCCTAAATGCACAGAGAATTCAGGCATGTGCTATGAGATTTTGGAAAATGCAGCTTGGGAAAACATGATGTATGCTTGGAAAATATTTGGAGTTGAAAAGATTCTCTCAGGAAAAAGCTGAAAGTCAATTTCTCAGGAGACTCAGATGGAAAAGATTTGAAATCTCAGGAAAGTTCATAAAGACTTGGGAAAATTATGAATGGTTGAAAATCCTGGGAAAATGGAAGTGATTCTTGAGAAAAGATGAACCTTTTGAAAAGGGAAACACTTCTTATGAAAACTTGGACTTTGAGAGTTTTCTTAGGAAAATGATGGAAGATTTATAGGAAAACTCATTGGAGAAGGAAATTCAAAACTTGGGGAATCGAAATCCTGGGAATTTTACCTTTTGAAATACTTGAAAATCGATTTTGGATCTTGGAGAAAGATTGGAAAACTCTTTTGAATCTCTTAAGAAAACATCATTTTCCAGGGAAAACTGTGAAAAAAAAACTTGTCTTTGGAAAACCGATTTAAAAAAAATCCTTAGAGTTTCTTGAGAAATCGATTTCTTGAGAATGAAGTTTTCTTGAGAAAATCTTGAGAAAATCAATGATTTCATGATGTAAATGTCATGAGTGAATGAATGCACTTTGAAAAGATTTTCTAAGGGATTTGTTGGAAAAATATGCATTAAGTCAAGATAAATCCTTCACATATCCTGACTGTGGCCATGAATATGTTCAGAATTTAGTTGATTTGATGCACATGATTTTGAAAACTTTGGAAATATGATGTGCATTTTAAGATAGCCTAAGAGTGTAGGCTCAATGTGACTAGTAGAAAGATGACGGATCTGGGTCTCGTCCATATTCCGACTAGGGCCGTAAATATGGATCCCACCGAGTCCATCAACTCCCTAAGAGTTGGTGCACGTGCCATTCGTGAACATCCATAGTGCTTTTGAAATAAAATGCATGAATCATATAATCAGGATATTGCATAAATTCAAACTATATGATATGCATCCTAGTCTAAGCAGGAAATTAAATCTCTTATTCCAAAATTTACATTATTACATCACTAAATAAAGGAAATAAAAGAAATTTGCAGACTTCAGCTCCTTCTTTGGAATGTCCCTGCCAAGCTTGAAATAAAGTTAGCTCAAATATGTGGGTTTTTCCAAGATTTTCCAATAATATTATGAAATTATTGGATTTAATTGGATATAAACCCTATTCTCATGCTTCCTTGATATTTTGAAATGATGAAAATGCAAGAAATTCAGTGGAAAACAGTTTGAAATTCGGAATTGGGGTCAAAATGACCAAAATACCCCTAAAATTAAAGTTACACCTTTAAAATCAGGGTTTTTTGAAGGAAAACTTAGTAAAATTGGGATTTCGAAATTCAAATTGAATTCAATGATGATGAAATGCAATATGACATGCTTCTAAACACATTAGGACTGTAAAATCAGCATTTGGTATTTTGCAATTTATCAAAAATAGCGATTTTCGCTTGTTTTTCACTTGGATCCGGGTCCTGCGGGACCCTGTTTTGGTATTATTGATGATCCGAACCTCAAATGGATTCCAAATTGCACCAAATTCGGTATGAAGCATCTAAACACTCTGATAAACAACCTAGAATGCTAAGAATCACGAAATGATATGATTTAAATGCTAAAATTCAAGGAAAGTCCTAAAATGGTGGATTTTGCCTATGGATCCGAACCAAATGCAATGTCTAATATGATAATGCAAGATTTACACCATGGAAACTTCTGATATTTTGCAGACTGCTAAAAGACCCGAAATGCAACATTTTTGGTTTTTACAGCCTCGGGATTTGAGCCATGGTGAGTTCAATAACAGGGATTTAGTTCTGACAGAGGTAAAAATCACCCTAGTCTGATGTAAAATGCCCAAAAAATATAAAACGGCCATGGAAATTTATGAAATTAATCAGAGTTATGCACGACACCTACATGAACAACTTTCATGTTTATGACTTTGGCATTTGATCAACGGAAACACAAATAAAAATATAACTATTTCTGCCTAAACTAACAGAATAGACAAATGTAGCAAAACAAGGGGCTGACAAAAAAAATCCGAAGCAGGGGTCAACACTGTTCTCAAAATTACAGGCTTTCAGATTCAAACAGAGGACATCTCGGACACCACTTTCACTTTTTACAGTTTCGGATTTGGAGCAACACACAAAGAGAAACCATAGCCCTAAGTCGATCCAAGATCTCAGAGGCCCAAATTAGGCTCTGACACGTGTACCGACATCTCGGATTTTTGTCAGACATTAAAAAAACTCAGAAAAATCTGATAAAATCATATTAACAACTAGACATTTGCCCGAGTGCAGGGCATTTTTCGGATCGAAAATCGGATCTCCCATGAGGGATATCTCGATTTTACAAGTCGGAAAATGATTTTCAAAACGTATCCCGGGTAAAAAAACCCGACTTGCCATTTTGAATGTTTACCGCAGTAAACAAATTCAAATGCCTCCGAATTTTTGGCAAAATTTCAGGGACACCTAAGGGCGCATTCCGTGATTTTTTTGGGATTTTTAATAAAACACAAATGCATGAAATGACGTGTGGACTGACTGACAAAAATAGAGACCTACTGAAAATAAGCAGAATTGAAATAAATGCTAAATTAATCCTAATTAATTCATGAAATATGCTAAATGAATGAAATAAAATGCAAATTAAACCTAGCTAACTATATGAATGTTAAAATCATCAAGGAAGCATAATGAAACATTTTTATATATGTCGTTTTATGAGAATAGCTCAATCCATCCCTCGGATGAGCTTTTTCTTCAAACGACTCCCGATTCGGATTATAGAATCACATCAAGGGGAAAAGAAGTGCACCTTGTTTCGTTACGCAGCGTAGGAGCTCTTGAAATGGGCAGCTATCACGAGCTTCCTTCGTCCTTCGCTCCAAGCTTCGGATGGTTCACCAAAATCGACCTATGCTTGAATCGAATTGGCCACTGCACGAACTTTACTCCACCTTCTCCAATGAGCCAAAGGGGGCGTGAATTCCAAAGTGCAAAAATCGGATTCTCAAGAAGGCTAGGTCGAATTTTCAAGTTCACAAGAGTTCTCAAAAGATGGTCTCTCTAGGCTGGGCATGGAGCCTTGTTTTTATAGATTTTTCTGAAAAATTTGAATTTCAAACAGGCTGGATCTGAGCCCTCCATGTGGCGCCATCTCAGGGGGTGTCATCTGAGGGGTTTGAAATTCGAATTTGTCTTCTGCAGGGAACCCTCAGGTGGCGCCACCTCATGTGGCTACTTTTATTAAAAATAAAATAAAAATAAAATTTTGAAGCCAAGTGGGACTCTGGATTGGTGCCACCTCAAAAGGTGTTCTGAGGTGTAAAGTTGAAAGCAGTAGGAGCATGCCATGTGGCGCCATCTCTGGAGGTGCTTGACATGTGTCAGAGGGATAGGAGTGGAGGAAGCAGATTGTGCCACCTCAGAAGAATTCAAATTCTACTTTTCTGCAGGAAAGGAGAGGCTGACATGTGGCATTTCCTCAGAGTGGCTCCTACGATGCCATGTGGCAAGAGGGAGGAAAAGG
Source organism: Nuphar pumila (assembly GCF_984573655.1). Classification (NCBI taxonomy): domain Eukaryota; kingdom Viridiplantae; phylum Streptophyta; class Magnoliopsida; order Nymphaeales; family Nymphaeaceae; genus Nuphar; species Nuphar pumila. The sequence goes on along the minus strand of NC_143264.1, from coordinate 39,714,221 downwards.
AGGGAAAGGGACACGTGGCACCATCTCAGACAAAATTGAAAAGGTGAAGTTCAGGATTTGCGCCACCTCAGTCTGGAGTTTGAATATTTGAATTCTAGCTTTCTCTAAAGGAGGCAGAAAGTGACATGTGTCACTTGCTTTTTCTGAAGAAAGCAGAGAATGACACGTGTCCCTTGCTTTTTCTGAGAAGAGCAAAGGGTGACATGTGTCACTTGCTTTTTCTGAGAAAAGCAGGGAGTGACATGTGTCTTCTACTTTTTCTAAAGGAAGCTGGAGATGACATGTGTCATCTACTTTTCTGAGAAAAATAGGAGGGAGACATGTGTCCTCTGCTTTTTCTGAAAGAGTTAGAAGGAGACATGTGTCACCTGCTTTTTCTGAAAGAAGCAGAAGATGACACGTGGCAGAGGGGAGAGAAGGAGGGCCAAGCCATGTGGCGCCATCTCAGACAAGATGAAAAAGGTAGGAGTTCAGGATCTGCGCCACCTATGAGGAGATTTGAATGTTTGAATTCTAGTTTTCTAAAGAAAGCAGGAAATGACACATGGCACTTGCCTTTTTCTGAGGAAATGAGGGCTTGCCACGTGTCCTCTGCAGGAGACACTCCAGATGGCGCCACCTCAGAGGAGACAAGCCTACCTTTTTTGTAGGAATTTAGGAGTGACACATGTCTCCTACTTTTCTGAGAAAAGTAGGAAGAGACATGTGTCAGACTACTTTTCTAGAAGGAAGGAGGGGTTGACACGTGTCCTTTGCAGGAGACACACTTTAAGTGGCGCCACCTCAGAGGAGACAAGCTCCACTTTTTTCTAGACAGGACAACCTATGACACTTGGCATCTTCTGGTAGTCTTTGAATGACACATGGCGCAGGATGGATAGGGTGACACATGGCAGAAAAATGGGATGACATGTGGCGGCTTCTGAAGGTAGCCCCACACTGACACTTGGCATGGAAATGGGGGGAGAGAGAAAGGACAAGTGGCACCAATCCAGGGGACAAGGCTCCTATATTTTTGGTTTTTTTCAAAATTCAAATTTTCAAAAGGGGAGCTTGTGTGACACCACCTCAGTGTGGGTCCCACATTGCTTCTTTATTGAAATAAGGATAAAACAACAACTTCTTTTTGGAATTTTCATAAAATCTGGACTAACGGGCAAAACAGGAATTTTGAAAAGAGTTTGCCCTTGTAGGGCGATTTTATAAAAGAAAGATATTTGAAATTGTCAAAAAGGGCAAAATCTGATGTGAAGTGACTGAAATTCATATTGAAAACTATCCAGATGGTTTTCCTGAGGAAATATTTTGAAATTCAGAGTCCTGGGGGTAAAATGGGAAAAATTGATAATTTTGAAGACCCAGGGTTTTGAAATCAATTTTGAAAAGAGTTGAAATTCTAATCTGGATTGAAAATTTTGAAATCAAGAGTTCTGGACCTCGAAATGACATGCTGTGCAGTGCAGTGATTTGAAATGCTCATGCAATGATATGCAATGTCATGTCTTATGAAATGCAATCTTGAATCAAGACTTGGAGATGCCTGTCTCCTGTCAGGAATAAAATTTTGAACATCTGAGCTAAAATAGGGAGACTTTTGAGAGTTTCAGATGAAATTTGGACTTTTGCAAGGTCCGGGCTCAGAAAATGACCATTTTGCCCTCCAGCGATTTCAGAGGCTGGATGTTGATGCTTGGTGGAAATGTTGGGGAGGTGAGTGAAAATTTGGGGTGTTTACAGATATATGTGCTTTAAATGTGCTAACTTTTAATGTTTTGCAGCATATTGATAGGGGGAGTAAAATCTCCATCTATGCATCTAAATGCTTCATCTTTGATTAAGTTTGTCATCATCAAAAAGGGGGAGATTGTTACGACAATGAAGCCATACATGATACTTCAAGTACAAGGTTTTGATGATGAGCAAGTGGAATCAACTGCATTTCAGCTAAGGCTATGAAGAAATTGAAGAATTCAGTGAAGAATCTTTGAAGACTAGTGTGCAAATGTTTAATTCATTGAAAGTCTTAGATTCTTGTAAGAGCCTTACTTAGAGTGCATATTTAGGTTGCATTTCACCTTAAAAGTCTTTAGAAAAACTTTTCTAAAAAGAACCCTCATGAAAATATTTTTAGAAAACTCTTTTCTTAAATTTTCATGTTTATTAGTCGACCAATAGACTTACCAGTCGACTAATCCTTTCATGCCATATTTTCTAAAAAGTCATTTTTGTCAAATTAGTCGACCGAAGGTTTTATCAGTCGACTGGACATAATGTCTATTTTTTGGAAAATTAGCAGCAGTCGACTAATGGTTTTATCAGTCGACTGAACAAAACATGTGTTTTCTAAAAATTTAGTAGCAGTCGACTAATGGTTTTATCAGTCGACTGAACAAAACATGTGTTTTCTAAAAATTTAGTAGCAGTCGACTAATGCTTTTTATCAGTCGACCGAACAAAATGTATTTTTCAGAAGATTTTAGCAGCAGTCGACTAAAAGGTTTTTCAGTCTACTGATGATATTATCAGTCGACTAACTTTTCTCAAGTCGACTAAGTTTCAAAAGTTCAGATTTTCAAACGGCTCGATTAACAGATCAGTCGACCGACGATAACTGTCAGTCTACTAATAACTAACTATTAGTCGACTAACTGATGTTTCAGTCGACTAATTTTGTCGTTTTCCTGAAACTTCAAAAAGGCGTATCTTTTCATTTTTCAAACATTTTGATCGTTCGAAATGGACAGTTTTGATACCCTTTTATACTCTCAATGTATGTTAAACTTTATCTATAAATATGAGTGCATTTTACACTCATTACAACAAGAATTCAATCGATTTGAATCATTTACTTATTGCTTTTCACTCCTATTCATTCAAGTATTTGTTTTCTCACTCACGTGATATTTTCACTTCAGTTTTTCACTCAAATCACTTTGAGAGATAGTGAATTCGTGAGTAAGAGTATTTCAACAACCTCAAAAGTCAATTGCATCTCATTTGCATTCAAAAGAAAGGCTCATAGGTTGTATTGTAAGTTGTTACTTATTTTCTGTAAAAAAAAGGACTCCTTGGTGTAAAGGAGTTGTTTGCTTTCAGTAGGGTTGTTACTGAAAGTGGGACCAGTTATGGTCTGTGTGATCTTGTAGTTTACAAGGTTGATAGTGAAAATCTCAAACGGGTTTTGCTTGGGGACTGGATGTAGGTCGGGTTAGACCGAACCAGGATAAAATCTTGTGTTTTTTGTGTGTTTGCTTTGAGATTTGCAAAATCATTCAATATTCCGCAGACAATTTTTTAAAAACACTATTCACCCCCCCTCTAGTGCTCATTGCCTTGATCCTAGTGCACTTTCATCTTCTGTTTGGACCCTATTCTTCGATGGAGCCAGGAATATGTTCGATATAGGGATTGGGATCTGTAAACACACCAAATTTTCATTCTCATCCAGTGTTTGTCCATTTCATATGTAATTGCATATCACGGCATACATTTTGCATATCATTTCATCGCATTGCATAGCACTGCATGTCATCCCATCTCATTTTCGAGATTCAGCACTCCTATTTTCAAAACATTCAATCCAGATTTGAGTTTTAAAACTTTTCTTTAAAAAACAATTTTAAAACCTGGGTTTTTATTCAACATTCTGTCATTTTCCAACCCCCGGGACCTTATATTTTGAAATACTTTCTTAGAAAACGATTTGGATTCATTTCAAACTCAATTTCAATTGATTTTAATTCTCAGATGAGACCCATTTAGGTGGTGTCGCTTCTGGATTCCTTCACTTATCAAAAATCTTAGAGTCCTAATTGGATCAGGACTCTTTTTCTAGAGTCCTAGTCGGATCAAAACTCTACTTTTCACTACCTTTTTATCTGTCTTTGAAGAAAACCTTTTAAAATCTTCTGTTTTGGCCAAAATCCCAGAGTCCTGGTTGGATCAGGACTCTTCTTCAAGAGTCCAGTCGGATCAGGACTCTTCTTCAGAGTTTTAATCGGATTAGAACTCTAATCTTTCACAACCATTTTCAATCAAATCTTTCAAAATCTTTCAAAATGAGTCAGAAACTCAGAGTTTTAGTCAAAACAGGACTCTGTTCAGAAAGTCCTAGTTGGATCAGGACTCCGATCCTGATTTCAAATTTTGAAAGAATCTTTCAAAAATCTTTTCATCTATAAAAATTGTTGCGCTTTTATCAAAGAATTTTAAAATTCTGAGGTTTTATCTCAGAGTCCTGATCAAATCAAGACTCTACCCCAGAGTCCTGATCGAAGTAGGATTCTATCCAAAATTGATTTTCTCACTTCATTTTCACTGGTTTTCAAAAGCTTCAATCAGGACTCTGTTCTCAGAGTCTCAGTTGAATCAGAACTCTGGTTTATTCCAATATTTGTTATTATTTTAACTGTTTTCACAAGTTCTTTTAACTGTTTTTTTAGAAAATACCAAAAAAAAATCTAGAGTTTTAATCCATTCAGGACTCTGTCCCGGAGTCCTAGTCCAGTCAGGAGTCTGTTTTGAAGTCTGTTTTTATTCCATTTTCATTTATTTCCATTTGTTTTAAAAAATGAGGTCATTTTGCAGAGTCCAGTTAGTTCAGGATTCTATTTCAGAGTTCTGATCGAGTTAGGAGTCTAACCCTGACTGTGTTTTTGTTTTTGACTCATTTCACCATTTTCTGATAAAATCTTTCAAAAACCTTTCATTTGGCTTTTTAAAATCTAAAATCTCAGAGTCTTGAGAGTTCAGGACTCTAACTCGGAGTTCTAGTTCGCTTGAGACCCTATTTTCAAAGATTCTGAATTTCAATTATTGATTTTAACCCCTTTTCAAAGTTATTTTTAGTGTTTATTTCAAATTTCTCAAAACCTGATGTGAGCCCACTCAATCGGCGCCACATCCAGAGGAGTTCTAACCCAATTGGAACTCTATGTCATTTCAAAACTTTTAATTTCAAGCTTATGAAAATCTTTTGAAAACTTTCTCAATTTCAAGTTTTAAAATCATTTTTTTTTTGAAAAACTCAAGTAGGGCCCACTCGGGGTGGCGCCATATTTGAGTAAGTCAGGGCTAGACTAGGGTTAGTCAGTGTCTTGGTTAGTGTTAGAGGTTTATAAGGGTCAAAAGTTATTTTAAAAACTCATTTTGAAGTTTGGATTTTAAAACTAGTGTTTTTAAAGGTTTTTAAAGAACTTTAAAAACCCAAATGTGGAAAATGCCAAGTGGCATCACATTTGGGGATTTTTTAGGATTAGCTAGGGGTTAATTAGGCATTATTTAGGATAATTTAGGCTAGGGGTATATAGGTCATTCCACCCCAAAATCGCCCCCCCTTTAGAAGTCCAAAAATTACAAAATTGCTAATTTTCAAAACCTAAAAAGTTTCTATAAATTGAGACCCATAGGGGGTCGATTTTTCCAGCCACCTTTAGAGCAAGTCTTGGAGCTTCTCTCTCCTCTCCAGCCCTTCCTCCATTGCTGCAACTCCAAGGTGAGAAATTTTATTAATTTCTTTAGTTTTATTTAATATTTTTCATGATTTAATGCTAGTTTAACCATTGGTACCATCTATTTCATGGATTCAACCATGATTCAACCTCAAGAACCATCAAGAACGGTCCAAGAAGATGATCTAACACTGTTTTTAGTGTTTTCCAGGGATTCTAATCCATTAGAATTGATTTTAGCACTATTCTTTTTATTATTAACCAATAAAACATGTGATTTACCCTTTTTATGGGTTAAATCCATGTCTTTAAAGGTAAAATCAAATTCCAGCCATTGATTCCTTGATTTTATTTTATTTATTTGTTTATTTATGTTTATTTTACGTTTTCCAGCATAAAAATAATTTTTATTTACTGTTTTATGGTTTGTTTTATTGTTTTTCATTAGTTAAGGCATGATTTCTTAAGTTTCTTAGATTTCTGTGTGTTTTTTATTTTAGAACAGAAAAAAGCATGCTGTTTCGGATTGAAATATTCGTTGTTTATTTCTGATTTTTTTATATGTAATGCATGCATATCTAAAGGAACTACTGTAAAAAAATCAGAGGTTTTGGACCTCGGGAACCCTGTCTGAAAAATCAGACATCAAATCGGGGTTTTAAAACTTTAAAATCGTTGTTAAAATCAAGAAGGTAACTTTCTGTTATGATATTTTTCTCATCTTATATCCGATTTTAGATATGTAAAATGCCATGGATTCATATTGATTATATCTAGTTACTGTGAAATTTTCAGAATTTTTTATTACTGTTTAGTATTTTTCCTCTGTCCGAAACTCTGATTTTCAATTTAAAACTCGTTAGGGTTTTCCAAAACCCTAATCAGACTTGTGTTGTTTATAAATCCCAAACCACAGATCCGATTCATGATCTGTAAAAAGTGAGTATTGTTATTTTTCTGTCAACTATTCACTGTTAAAATATCAGATATTTTGAATGAGTTATGCTATTTATCCCTGAATGTTTAATTGAAAGTATCAGTTAGGACCAAAGTTAAAATCAATATATTCAAGTCCGGATTGTCGGATGGGTATCTCCCTGGTTTTAAAGGATTTTTCAGATATGTAAAAAGGAAAAGTTCTGTTTTCTTGTCTATTTGGTCTCTGTAAAATTTCATAGATTTCCATGGAGGTTTGACCCCTAGTTCGGGTCTTTGACTGAGACTGGTTGGTGAACTAGGTCAAAAATAGCATATTTTTAGGGTTTGATGCTATTTTCGGATTCATTTAATGCCAAAAAATTATTTTTATAATTCCAATTTGATATTAGGGTTATAAAAAATGCAGGTACAAATTTTGAGGATTTTTAGAATCTGTTTGATGTTTGAATGGCTTGAATTGCAAAACAGGGCACCCGAAGAATTCCAAAACACTGCAAAAATCACAAAATTTGTGATATTCTTGGATTTTCCTGTATAAGCATATATTTTTAGGGTTTAATCATATTTATAATCATATTATAATACTTTAGGTTAAATTTTATGTTCATTTGATTTCATTTAGTGCATAAAACCTAAGTTTTACCAAAATATTTTCTAAAAACCCTGATTTCAAGGCCATAGTCTTGCTATCGGGGGCAATTTGGTCATTTGACCTAAATTTCGAAATCCCTAACCCTAATTTTCATATTTTTAATCATGTCATAGTATATTTAGTTTGATTTATTTTTATTTGAACTTCAAAACTTGCATTCTACCAAATATCTTTCTGAAAACCCTAATTTCAAGGCCATAGTCTTGTTATTAGGGGCATTTTGGTCATTTTGACCCCAATTTCGAAATTTCATATCTTATCTTCCTTATTTATTCAATTTTTTTTCATACTTTATCATTTTGATTTAATGGAATCATGGCAAAAAGGCTTATATCTAGCAAAATCCAGTAATTTCTAGATATTGCTGGATAAATCTAGAAAAGACAACATATCATCACTAACAAAGTTTTCTAGTTTTGCAGGTACATTGAAGACTTTATTTTTCATGTATTTAAATTTCAATAGTGATGTAAACTAAATTAAACTTTGGAATAAGAATTTACATTTCCTGCTTAGCTTAGGCAGCATTGCATATAGTTTATTTTTTTAAATAATGTTAATGTGTGATGGATGATGATTCATGCATATTCAAAACTCACCATGGTCTACACGAATGGCACATGCACTAGCTTTTATGAAGTTTATAAACTTGGTGGAATTCGTATTTATGGCCATAGTCAGAATATGAATGATACCCAGATTTATGATCTTCACATTAGCCACATTCAGCCTACACTCTTAGGCTAATTTCAAAATGCACTGCATTTCTCAAAAATACAAAGAGTTTTTCCCAATTCCTCAAAATCATATTCATTCATTTCGTGAATTTTCCAATTCCAATTTCAATTCAAATTCCAAGTCAAAGGAATCAAATTCTTCAAAATTTCCTAAGTCTTATTCAAAATCGATTTTCTCAAAATATGGATTTGCCAATGATATTTCAAGTATTTCCCAAGTTCCAAATTCAATTTTCTAAGTTAGATTTTCAATTTCAAAGTTTGAATTCAAAGAAATCGAGTTTTTCAAAGTTATTTCACATTTCTCAAAATCAATTTTCACAAAATCCTTATATTTCTTCAGAAATCGATTTTCACTTTCTCAAATACAGCATCTCAAAAATAATTCACAATTTTCAAAGAGTTTATTTTCCAAGAATCTTCCAAATATTTTCCAATCTTTGAAGCAAACATCATGTTTTCAAATGTGCATTTTTAGAAATTCATAGCACATGTCTGATTCTTTGTGCATTTAGAAATTAAAATATGGTTTAGACAAGTTGAATAGAGCAAAGCAGTAGATTGATCCTTGGTTCAATTACCCCTGGTAAAGGTGCCAGGAACGGTTGGACCTCGTACCGATAGGCGAGTCCCATTCTTCGGAATAATCCCGCATTTTAAAAACGGAGGTGAGTTATTTTCAAAATCTTTTTCAAAGGTCAGTTTGATTTGCAAAAGTAAAATTTTGCGATGATAACAGGTTTGGCGACCGAGATGGGACCTGTCTTCGCCTGATCAATCTAATGCTCTACTTAGTTCAAATTGTCAAAATCGATTTCCATGGAATGTCAGCTTTGCTTTATGATATCATGTGAACCTAGGAGCCTAGACTTGAACCCAGCTGACATGGAATGCATATAGACTAGGTATGGTTTGGTAGGACCATATTGAGGAGAATTATTCATGCTCACATAGACTTAGGTCTAATACAACACTCCTCAATTTAGGAATTGTATGAAAACAATGTTTGCTTCGTCAAATATTTCAAAATTCTATCTCTTTAGGACTTAGAGCCTTCTATTTTCTTGCATGTGCTCATATTGCAAAAATCACCCTACCTATATTGTCCCGATTTTCACGTTGCTGGGCTCTCTTCCAGAACCATAGTTCGGGACAGAGCCTCACAACTGGGCCACCTATTTGGGTGAAAACCCCCCTGCCACGTACCAAGGGCCATAGTCCAACGTATATCGGCAGGTGCTCAAGGATGTTGGAAAACTTGAACCTAGAACTGGAGAAATTGATTTTATGCCACATACATCGAGCCTTGGCTTGAGTATATAGGCATAACTGGATTGGATACAGTTGATCTGAACCTTAGAGTTAGGATTAAGGTCCTACAGCTATTTCAAAATTTGTGCATCTAGAGTCAGCTTTTAGGGAATGTTGTATGTGCATACTTGTTTATGCAGAATGTGATTGAATGTGTTATTTCCTTTTTATTTTCCATATTTTCCCAATTTTCTAAAATACTGGACGATTTTCTCAAAATTCCCCAATCTATGTCCATGTACTGTCCATGTTTTAAACCTTGGACGATTTTCCAAATTTCTCTTAATTTCCTTCAAAACTCCAGGTGATTTCCCATCTTTCCTGTCTTCTGGATCTCGAATTTCCTACTTTATTTTTATCCTACCTGCATTTTCCTCAAATTTCCTGTATTTTCCCAAGTCTTATTCCAATTTTCCATGATTTCCAGTCCGATGGCATCCAGTCAGCTTGATTCAGTCTTCCCTGAGGGTCACATCTCCTACGAGGTGCGACAAAGTCTTCCTGAACATCAAGTCCTCAGCACCAGATCCTTCTTTCCTCGGTGGTACTATTTATGGCTCAAGAATTTCTCTCGTATGTTTCCGGATCACTTGGACGATTGTGGGTTAGAACTGGCGTCCGCAGTGGAAAAGCAGACAGTCAACGGCAATTTGATCCATGCACTAGCAGAACGGTGGAATCCGAGCACTTCTACCTTTTGGTTCCCGTGGGGTGAGATGACAATACTGATAGATGAATTTTCAGAGATTATGGGATTGCCCGAGCCAACTGGTCAGCCTGGAGATCCATTGGAGAAACAGTTTTTGATCAATGTCAAGGGTCTGGATCCCCGAGACGCTTTAGCTCGCATGACAGGACGCAAGTCTTGGCCATTGATAGAGGAGGATGGAAATGAATATGTGGACCTGCTCGAAATCTACAAACAGTATGGAACATTTGCAGAGGTCAGCTCATTGTCCAGGACAGCTCGAGAGAGAATCCAGCATGCGATGGTTTTGTGCACTGTGGGACTCGCTCTCTTTCCAGACGGACGGAATTACATGGATATCAGGATAGTTCAACTTCTGCGAAGGTGGGGAAGTCGACAGACCAACCGCCTCTCCATAGCCATGGCCGTACTCGCTTTTCTATACCGAGGGTTGACCCATTTCACACTCGGAGAATCCATTTTAGTCGAAGGGTGCACCTATGCATTGCAATCTTGGTTCCTCCGGCATGTGCCAGCCCAAGCCAGTTCATTCAGATACAATGGTAAGTAGCTTCTGCCAGTTGCGCGATACCAATTCTTGATCGATAATCTTCAGGGGGAAGAGGTCGTATGGGACTACTTTGATCGTCAGGAATCACCTCCTAGATACACTTATGCATACGACAAGCGGTTCAGGTTACTTGGCCCATTCTTCTACGCATACTACCATCCAGAGCGGTGTGTCAGGCAGTTCTCTCAGAGACAGAAGCGTGTAGAGATTCGTCCACTATCGAGGGTCTTGCCAGAGTTCGATCTCACATCAGATCAGTGGTCCGGAGCATACCATTCTGCCAGACATGGCTGGGATTCTTTTGTTACTCTCACTATTTTTCCTGGTCCTCGAGTGTCCTCTGATTATCAGGAGTGGTGGAAAATTGTCTGTCCCCCTCCCCTTTGTCAAGTGTATTATTAAAATCATATTTTCAATAAAATTCCTTTAATCTTCATTTCATCTTGGTTTGACGACCTCGCCTAGGTAACAAGGCATATTTCCAGTTGTTTATTTTGCAAAGAATGGCAACGCAATTGTCGTAATCCCAGCGACGACTCAATCCCTAGTGATGGGATACTCTTTCAATTGTCTACCAAAATTCTCAACAAATATCTTCCTCCAACCGAATTTCCTTCAAAATCCTAATCATCAGTTCTGCCTTGCAGAGAGCGTTAGCAATCTCCAGAGAGCGTTAGCAATCTTCAGAGAGCGTTAGCAATCTCCAGAGAGTTGTCGTGACATTCAATGGTTCATACAAGGTCCGGAAAGAAAACCGCAGCAGTTGAAGGCGTTGCATACTCAGTCACTTCAGAAGAAGAAATGGACTCCCCCCGATCAGCCAAAAGTCAAGGACAGCAGGTGGAGGATGACGTGGATCCCCAGATGTACATCATGTTCAAGAAAATGATGACCAAGATGCTGGCAGAGCAAGCTGAAGCCAGTACTGAGCAGACTCAGACCAAGCAGAAGGATAGGGGTCACGCGGCCAGAAATGTGAAGATCAGTAAAAAGCAGAATCGTCATGAGGTAATGTCTGATGAGTCAGAATCAGCAGATGATACTGATAAAGAATATGAAAACAAGCAAGAATTCAGAAGGTCGACTCAGGGGCAGGGGTCGGCCTACAAATCCAAGAATCAGTCTGTTGACGACCCTACACAGTCACAATTCAAAGATGTGATGAAAATAGTTAAGGATCTTCAAACTCGTGACAAGGGCAAAAGAGTCTTTACAAGTGAAGACTTCTATGATAGACTGGATGGGGATGATGATCTTGATAATCTCCCCAAGAAATTTATCAAGTTTGATGGTTCGGGTGACCCAAAAGCACATCTCGCCCTATTCTTCGCAGAATGTTCCAGGTTCAAGAGGAACAATCATGCCTTATTTCTCTACTTTCCTCGCAGTTTGGAAGGTGTCGCAGCAAAGTGGTACTCAGAGCACATTAATCCGATAGAACTGAAAGAATTCGACAAAGTGGTCAATTTATTTATTGAGCACTTTCTATTCAATGCTGAAGCACTCCCGACTCTCAGTCATCTCTGCAGTCTGAGGCAGAAGGAAAACGAGAAGGCCACGGATTTCATTCATAGATGGAGATCCGCTTGCAATAAGATGTGTGAGCCAATAGCAGAAAGACACGCACTATCTTTGATCCTGAGCAACTTCTCGCAACCCCTAAGGGGACTAATTTCTACATCTCCATCAAAGAGTTTCATAGAACTGACAGAACGAGCCAAATGGCTCGAGTTGAGTATGGAGAACGGATCTTATGAGGGTTTTATGTTTACAAAGAATAACAGTCAACAAGAATCAAAGAAGAAAGCCCATTTTACCTACTCTGCCAATAACAGTAAGAATCAGAACAAAGGAAATGAAAAAAATCACAGTTATGCTTCAGGAGGGTCAAATCCCAACAAAAGTGATCAGAAAGGTAAGTCGATTATTCAATATGATAAGCAGCCACTGCAGACCCTCGAACAGAGATCAAGACCACAAGAAAAGCCGAAGCGGGAAGGATGAAGTTATAACCGCAAGTTTACTCCTCTAGACCAGTCCCTCGAGACAGTATTAGAATATATGCTCAGCAGTGATATGATTAAGCTTCCAAGGGTAGCTGACCCGCCAGTGGTTATGGGAAAAATGAAAGACAGATTCTGCAAGTTCCACCGAACTGTGGGACATGATACCAAGAACTGTTTCGTTCTCAAAAACATCATACAAGATTATATTGACAAAAATCTGTTGGTAGAAGGGGCTAAAGATGAGAAAATGGAGATTCTAAAACAGCCTTTCTTGCAGCACTCAACAACAATGATATCTGATCATCCCTTTCAGCCACAAGATCATATCCGACCATGCCCTAGCAGTGATATCAAGGTGCAGCATCAGGTATTAGTGTTGCATAAGGCCCAGTCCAGTTCTCAAAAGATGGACCTCGTTTCAGCATTCAGTAACCTGAAAGTTTCGAGAGAGCCCGCTAGAGTATCTCCAGAGGTAGCCAAAAGAATGCCGTGGATACCCAAGAGCCTTGTCAAACCTACTTCAGAAAAAGGGAGAACATCAGAAGAAAAGGTCGATATAGTGCAAAGACCAATCACTGCCCTCTCTAATATCCCTATCCTTGAGTTGGCACGTGCCTCTCCTAAGCATCAGCAAGCCCTGGACGATTTACTGCGAAAAATCAAGGTCAAGTCAGGCACCACACCTGAAGACATGGCTCAGATCGTTAATCAGGCCATGACCAATGCTCCCATAACCTTCTCAGATGAGGATCTGCCAAAATCTCACGCATTTCATAACAATGCTTTGTACATTGTGGTGCGAACCCGGGGAATGACTGTACCCCACGTGCTTGTAGATGGAGGCAGTAGCCCCAACATTTGTCCTGAAATGACTGCCAAGGCTCTGGGTATAAAAGAAGAAGAGTATACACCGGATCCGATCACTATTTATGGGTTCGATAATCATGGACAGACAGCAAAGGGAAAGATCTTCTTGGAAATATTTATCAACTACTCTGTTCATACAGTGCTTCTCCATGTCGTCAACGTGCCACCAACGTATAATATTCTACTGGGAAGAACATGGATTCATAATGCCAACGCCATACCATCCAATCTGCATCAGTGCATCAAATGGTCTAAAGGTGGCATGATAACTACTGTTTTGGGGGAAGATCCTGAAGAGAGGCTACCTCAGCCTATGATCCCTAGGCCAACTTATACTGCTGATATCCCCAGCATTATGGAAAGTGAAGAGGTTGTTCTCAGTGAAAGCCTTGAAATGCTAAAGTTAGAAGCAGCATCAGAGACAAATCACACAGCAGCGATGGTCCAATGGCAAGGACCACATTTCTTTAAGATCGGAGGTCGTCTCGATTACAGTACTTTCAAAGACCATCCTCTTTTCCCGCAGTTTGTTAGAACCAAGAAAGGGTTTGACCTGTTAATGAAGCATGGTTATCAGCCTTTCAGAGGATTGGGCAAGAACGGAGATGGCCGGCTAGAGCCAGTGATCCCTGATCATCATCCGCACAGGGCAGGACTAGGATTCATGGGCAAAAGATCTCACAAAAATACTGTCTTCATTAAAGGGATCCATTAAAAATTTTCTACCATCTGTCTTTTCTATTCCATTCATTTGATTTCTGCAGTTTGTAGGGACAATGTCCCATTTCAGCTCATTTTAAATGTCCTTATTTCATTCCAAGTCTTCAATAAAGTTATCAATTTTCTTGTCTATCTGGATGTCATCTTTCTCTTATTCCTTTGTAATTTGTCTTCAAAATTCATTATTCTTATCTTTTTTATTCTCATACAATTTATGTCATAGTGAATGAACTTTTTCTAAAAGCTATTCTTTTTCAAAAATTTCAGAATGTCTTCTCAACCGATAAAAAGATTAGTCATCAATCCTTCAATCCTATCGAAACCGACAAAGATACATCAGATCCGGGTAAGAGCAGAGGACAGTAAGGTCACAAAGCAGTCAGAAGAAATGACAGAATTTGATTCGTCGCTTCCAGAGTTGCCAGAGTTTGCAGCGATTCAGAAACAAGATGAACCATCGACCCTAGTCCAGGATCCGACTGAGGACATCAATATTGGTTCAGAAGATAGTCCAAAAATTCTCAAGATCGGCACCAGCCTAAGTACAAATGAGAAGGAAAGGCTCATTGACTTTCTCAAGCAGTACCAAGAAGTGTTCGCATGGACTTATGAAGATATGCCAGGTTTAGATCCTAAATTGGTGGAACATCGACTCGTTCTGAAGCCTGATGCGAAACCTGTTAAGCAGAAGTTAAGAAAAATGGATCCTCGAATCGAGCAACAGGTCAAGGAAGGACTTGAGGACTTGCTTAAAGCAGGATTCATTCGAGCAATAGATTATCCGGACTGGTTGGCAAATATTGTTGCAGTTCCCAAGAAAAATGGCAAAGTGCGAATTTGTATCAACTTTCGCGATCTCAATAAAGCTACGCCGAAGGATGACTATCCACTCCCAAATATTGATCTCCTAGTTGATAGCACGGCTGGGCTTGCCATGTTCTCCTTCATGGACGGATACTCCGGATATAATCAGATCAAGTTGGCCGCTCGTGATCAATCCAAAACATCATTCACTATGCCATGGGGCACTTTCTGTTATACAGTCATGCCGTTTGGGCTCAAGAATGCTGGGGCAACCTATCAGCGTGCAATGGCTGCCATTTTCCATGATCAGATGCACAAGACTATGGATGCATACGTTGATGACATCCTGGTCAAATCCAAAGAAGAAGAAGATCATATCGATGCTTTAAGTCAAGTCTTCAAGCGACTTATTCTTTACAAAATGAGACTCAATCCTCAAAAATGTGTCTTTGGGGTTGAATCAAGCAAATTGCTAGGCTTCTTGGTCAGTAAAAAGGGGATAGAAATGGATCCCGCTAAAGCAAAGGCCATCATTGACATGCCACCTCCAACTACTCTTAAGGAATTGCGTAGTCTTCAGGGACGTATGCAATCAATTCGGAGATTCATATCCAACCTTGCCATGAGATGTGAACCTTTCAATCATCTACTCAGAAAAGGAGTGAAATTTGAGTGGGGACCAGAGTGTCAGCAATCGTTTGAACGTATCAAGAAATATCTTCTTAATTCGCCCGTTCTGAAGCCACCAGAATTGGGAAAGCCTCTCTTGCTATATGTTTCAGTTAACCAAGCCGCTTGTGGTGGATTCCTGGCACAGTATGAGGAAGGCAGTTTGATTGAACATGCCATCTATTATGTAAGCAAGACCTTCATTGATTACGAGAAGAAATATTCTCAGATAGAAAAGACATGCCTAGCACTAGTATGGATGTGTCAGAAGTTGAGACATTACTTGTTAGCATCAGAAGTCAAGATTCTCTCAAAACTTAATCCTCTCAAGTATATTCTCGAACAACCATTTCTCAGTGGACGGATTGCTAAGTGGCAAGTCCTGTTAATGCAGTATGATCTGAGGTATGTTTCTCAGCAATCTATCAAAGGTCAAGCAATTGCAGACTAATTGGCAGATTTTCCTTTAGCAGAAGATGTTAAAATCGAGGATAATTTTCTCGATGAGCGGATCTGTAATGTTCAACAATCCCCAGTTTGGAATCTATTTTTCGATGGATCCAAGAACATGGCCGGCATAGGGGTCGGAATCTTGCTGATCACACCAGAGAAAGAGATGATCCCCTTTTCTCTAAAACTGGATTTTCAATGTACCCATAATATGGCTGAGTATGAAGCTTTAATACAAGGTATGAGAATTTTGCAAGACTTCAATGTTAAGAGGGTACACGCTTTCGGTGATTCATTGCTCGTAGTTAGCCAAGTCAAAGCTGAATGGCAGGTAAAAGATCAGAAGTTGCTCCCTTACCAAAAGATCGTTTTAGCCCTTATCAACAATTTCGAGGAATTTCAGCTTTTCCATATCAAAAGAGAGTTTAATCAAATAGCTGATGGTTTGGCCAGTTTGGGCTCCATTATGTCTTTCAGAAATGGAGAATCCTGTCGCTCTTTTGAAATCGATAGACTTGACCAACCTGCCTTCATTCCAGTAATGCAAGTCAACCAGGCGGAACAGAAAAAGAAGCCTTGGTATAAAGATATCAAAAACTTTATTGAAACTGGTGAGCTTCCACCAGAACTATCAAAGAAGGAGCAAAAAGCAATTCAGCATATGTCCGCCCGCTATTTTATCCTTGCCAATGTTCTTTATCGTCGTGGGTTCAGTTCTGAGTATTCCAGGTGCTTAGACAAAGAAGAAGCCAAAGAAATCGTGCGAGAAGCGCATGAAGGTATTTGCGGTGGTCATGTTGGCTACCAAACCCTTGTTAAACAAATCATTCGGGCAGGATATTATTGGAGAACCATGCAGCAAGACTGCTATCGTTTTGTGAAGAAGTGCGTTCAGTGTCAGATACACGCACCTTCCATTCATGCGCCAGTCACGTACTTGCAATCAGTCGTGTCTCCATGGCCATTTTCTATGTGGGCCTTCGACGTTGTAGAACCCATCTCTCCTTCAGCTTTTAATGGTCATAAATATTTCCTTGCCGCAACAGAGTATTTCACCAAATGGGTTGAAACCGTCACTCTGCGTACAGTGGAAGGTCGACATGTAGTTTCGTTCATTCATAAGAACATTCTTTGTCGTTTCGGTATACCGCACGACATCATGTCAGATAATGGTACTCATTTCAAGAATGAGAGAATGAAGATCTTTTGTTCAAAATTCAGAATTCATCATCATTTTTCAGCTCCTTATTATCCACAAGGAAATGGTCAGGCAGAAGCAACAAACAAGAGTTTGATTCGCATCTTGGAAAGAACCGTTGAGACGGGTCGTGATTGGCACGAGAAAATCCATGATGCACTTTGGGCATATCGAACTACCATTCGAACCCCAACCAATGCGACTCCTTTAGAACTTGTTTATGGGACTGAGGTGGTGTTACCCCTTCATGTTCAGAAGCCCGCCCTTAAGTTCGCATCTCTTTTAGAGTTACCACTCGATCAGTATCAGCAACAGAGATTGGTACAGTTAGATTTACTCGATGAGAAAAGACTCAAAGCAGCAGAGCACGCTCAGTCTTATCGTCAGAGGATAGCAAGGCAATATGCCAAGTCAGTCATCGAAAGAAGATTCCAAGTTAATGACTTGGTCCTTAGATCAACGACTCATCTCAAGCATCGTCCACGTGGCAAATGGTCACCAAACTGGGAAGGTCCCTACGTGGTGAAAGAAGCGTTGCCCCGTAATTCATATCGTCTGATTAATGCAGACGGGGTAGAACTATCCGACCCCATTAATGCTCGACATCTGAAGAAATTCTATACCTAGAAAATCTCTATTCTATCTTTTGTATTCTTCAAAAATTCCTTTCAATAAATGATCAATTATTCTTTTGTCAAAATATCTCTCTTCCCCAGAATATACTGGGGCATTCTTGTTAAAGTTGCCTTTTATCCAAAACAATCTGTGTGCAGGCAGGATCTAATAAATCTCTCATTTTGCACGCATGTGCACTCAGTTGCATCCATTTGCATTTGCATGAATTCATTCGCATTCATCTGCATCAATTTGCATTGAATTTCCCATTCAGGATAAGGGATAAATCCTGAGACCCCGGCAAGTCGTCCAAGTCATCATCAATTGATGACCCTTTAAAACCCAGTGCTCGTACTGGTAACCTTTTAAAACCCAGTGCTCGTACTGGTAATCTTTTAAAACCCAGTTGTGAACACCCCAAATTTTTCAAAATCTTTTAAATATTCCCTTCTTGCCCCTAAATTCATTTTTTTCATCAAATGTGTCATTTTTAAATATAAATTCCAATTCATTTCTCAAGTTTTACTGAAATCAAATTCATTTTATATGTTTAAATTGATTTCGGATCTGGATCCATTGTCCAGATCCAAAATCTAAATCTCCTTGTTCAAATTTAAAATTTAAATTATAGAAAATACCAAAAATAGTCTTTAATTAACTCGGACAGTCCATTCGACATCCGTTTGGATCCATCACATGTATTTCTCAATTCGAGCTTCAAAAACTCAAACATTTTCTCAAAACTTGGGTGCGAACCCATTTTCTGAAGAAATTTCCTCAAAATAGCCTTGAAAACCTTCTTTTTGTAAATATTTCTAAATGATAAAAAAAAAAATTAGTTTAAATCCTTGTTTTGCCGTACATTTTAGGATTTTGTATTTCCCAAAATACAAAAAAAAAATAATAATAATAAAATAAAATACTCGGAAAGGAACCAAAAAATCAAAAATAAATGAAGAAAATTGCAAAAAAAAGTTTTTAGAAACCCATTTTAGAGAAAACTTTTCAAAGAGGCATTTTTTTGGAAAATTTGATTCTCGATGATTAAAAAAGTCGAGTTAGGGTTTTTAAAACCCTAACTCTCGCTTCTCTCTCCCTCAGCCCCATCAGCCGCCTCTCTCTCTCGACCTCTCACCCTTGAACCTCCATGGCCGATGGCCCCTCTCCATAGCCTTCTGGAGGCACCCATGTGCCTCCAACCACTTCTCGAGGCCTCCAGCCACCCATCGCCAACAAACTTCTTCTCCAGCCTCTCATCCCTCAACCGAAACCCTCTCCTCCTCCTTAAAAGGGCATGCAGGACGCCCCATTCCGGACCGCCTCTCACCCTCGCACCCTTCTTCATGCATCACCTCACCATCACACTCTTCTCGCATCTTCTTCTCCCTCTTCTTTCTTCCCTGGACTCCCGTGATTTCTTATTCTGGTCAGCTGGAGGGAGCCGACCCCCTACAATGCCAAGGCTAAGGTAAGTGATATTTCCCTTCCTTTTCTTTTTTGGATTTTGTTTTCCTATTTCATCTTATTTTCTGATTTCTCCTTTTCTTTCCCTTTTAATCAAAGCACCCTCGTAGAAATGATCTGTTTACAACAAGATCAACCTACGTACGTGCAACACTGACGGAATCTCCGATTCCCACATCTGATTTCCTGTTTCTTTTCCTTTTTTTTTCTTTTCCCTTTCTTTTACACATTTTTTTTTCTTTCGTTCTAATAACGCTGGATCATGTTTTCGTTCACTTCAGTTGACGATGTCTCCTTATTGCCTTGAATTTCATATTGCTAGATCGTTCATTTTTTTTTTCTTTCTTCACTCAGCATTTTGTTTGCAATTCATCGTCATTCTATTTTAATTGAATTTTATCATCGAGTTGTATATTCCAACTTATATTGGATTTCATTTTGATTTCCCTCTTCTTTTTGTGTCTTTAATTTTCTGTTTGTATTCCTCGTTTTTTTTTTATTATCTTTTCTTCTTTTATTTGCCTGCTTATATTGTCGATTTCCCCTTTTTTTTTTCTTTCTTTCCTCATTATTACAGTCGACCCTTGTATCTTGATTATATTCTGTTTCTCTTTATGGATGCATCTGATCCATTTCATGTTTATACTTCATCATTGATCAGGTGAGGCTTACATTATCCTCGTCTCAATCCCTGTTCTAGGCTTCCCATAAAAAAAAAAAGAGAAAAAAGGGGGGGGGGGTTATGATCTGATAAAACCTTCCAATAAATGAATTTTGCTGTTCACTGTTTCAGTAATCTCTAGATTTATTTTGGTATTAGCATATATTGCAATGATGCTGAAGAAATTTTCATTCAAATTATTCCTGTTTAGCGCTATATTATTTAATATGATCTATGTGTTGTATAGCATGCCACCGACGCCAAAAGAAACGTTAGGGATTCTCACATCCCTATCCTGGCCCCTCTGCCTATTAACTTCGTTGTCTTGCTTGTCCATTTGGCTACCATCCCCATTACAGAAACTGGCATTAACTCAGCTAGGAGCTTTGGAGCTGCTGTCATCTTTAACAAATCCCATGTCTGGCCTGGCCATTGGTTTTTCTGGGTTGGCCCCTTCATTGGTGCTGCCTTTGCTGCCATCTACCATCAAATCGTGATCAAGCGAATCCCAACCAAGTCGTTGCCATAGATTTCATAACATTATTATTTCAACACTCTCTCTTTTTACTATGTGCCTTGTGTTTTCAGTAATCAGCACCCGACCTTTTGATTTATATCTCCATTTCAGAAGATCAGTAAAATCCGATCTTCCATAAGAGCATATTTTCTTTTGCTGTAAATCCTCTACTCTATTTGCACTAAAAGGTTGTCTGATATACATTGCTTTGATGTGATTAGCACTTAAATGATCATGAAACTCAGCATTTTCATGTGATTTACCTGTTTTCATTGTGTTCCTTTGTTTATTTATTTTTATTATTCTACAATTATTATCTTTATTCATTTGTAGGTCTAATTCTTTTATGCCATCATATATCTTCACGCCCAATTTCTGTGTAACTTTTGAATGAAGTGCCCAATTTACTAGAGCAGGCTAATGTGGGGAATTCACATGCTGTAGCTTTTCATTCTTTATTTATTTTTTTATTTGTTTTTTCTTGTAGATTAAACAAATTCCATGTTCTAATTTATTAGAATCTGTGGCCACGCTGGTAATGTTTCCTGATAGTTTTGAAAGATAACAAAATAACAATTGCAGAAATTGATTGATGTGGTGTGTCAGGAGATCTTAGATGAGCAAGGGTTCAGAAATGTTTATACCCTGATAATCAATCATCCGGGTTTATCAATTTCCTTAAAAAGTTTAAAAGGATTTTTCCTTGGGATAACTTTTGATTTTAGACTGAGGTTGCATATATCACCTGTCATAACAGTGGTTGTGCTAAAAAAAATGAGTATGATATTGAATTGAGTTACTGATCCATCTGATACGAAATCGAGCCACCACTGTCAAGGCAGAACAAATATTCAAGGTTATGGAAAGGGAGCCTCGATTGGTTCGATTGAAGGAAGGATTCGACGATCACCATCTGTCACTGCAGCTATTGTAGTTTGAGCATCTCTTGGTCGACTTACAGCCTCCTGGGTGGTGATTGGTTATAGCTCTGAACATGTATCAATTGCCTTTTGGAATCAGTATCTTTATGCTTCCAACCATCCTTGCATCTCCACCCACCATTTTTTTTACAGCACCATCAACCACCTCTGGTACATTCTTTACGCTTATATCACAACTTCCTTATCTAGTTACCAAATGCACACCTTCACACCACTATTGCCACCATGATATTACCATTCACATTCCACATTATCTTTCACAGGACTTATATTCATAAGAATCACATTTTCCTTTTATTAGAGTTGGTTCCAAACATAGATGATAACACATAATCAGAAGATATGGACCCTACGCTTGTTTTGTCGTTCTGCCTAGTGAAGTTTGTTGCCTTGGTAATGAGCAGGGTTTTATTGTTCGGAATGTCAAAATACTTGGCGATGGGGTGGACACTTAATCAGGAAAGGGGCTGCTGCTGCTGACAAAATCTTTTTCCAGGGCATTCATTGCATTTTACCATCTCAACCTAACACACTATACCCTTCATAGCAGCACTTCCACCTCCACATCACCCTTACCAGTCTGTCAGCGGCTGATTCATGACCAACCATTGATTAATCTCATATTCATATTTGAGACTAACACGTCTTTGGTTTTGCAAGAGTAGTCTCGCTGTCATACCCGGCATCCTCTTATCGATATACTGCTCCGTAGCTTGAGTAAATCTGATAGTCAGTGTTATCATCCTCCAGTAAGGTATGTTTTACAACCATATCTCCCCATTTGTGCTAAGGATTATGGTAACTGTTCATTATATTTTACATTTAAGCTTTGTATTTGAGTCATACTATGTTCTTTTAGCCAAATTTCATGTTGCTATTTCATTGAACTTTCATTATTATAGTTTTTTTTTTGTTGTTGAGGATCTTAGAAAATAAATGTCATTGACCAAGCTGGAATCTTCATCATTGATTTCCAGCAAAAGGTTATTCTTCAACCGAATAATATTGATCAACTAGGATTTTCATACATTGATATTCATTCGATATTAGGTTTTGTGATTCAGACCATTTTCATGTTAAATTCTAGGTTGTTGTCATAAGTGCTTGTTATGTAACTTTTCCATTGGAACATTTTCCCCACCTAATGCCTAGGACATAACTTCATTGTAAACTTGCCATGATTTTACAAATAAAATCCTATTGTAAATCACTGTATGTCTCCAACAATCGTGTGAAAGACCATTGGATTCATGTTGGAAGTTAGCAGGACTTGAATTGTGGTACCAAGATTCTATTAATAATGTGTGTGAGTCAGCCTCTGTTAATATAAGTATTCCTGTAACTTGGTGTCAACAATGTGTTAGCATTAGGCGAATCAGCATTGGTGCGTGAATTAATACACAACACCCCTTTATTATTCTTTAAACTCTCTATTACCCACCTATCATAGCCACTAGCACCTTCACAGCTTTTTCAGCATCTGTTTCCCTGTGTACCTACTCCTTCATTTCCAACAATATATCCACCTTCCCTGCAGCGGCCCAGTAGACTGTTGTAAACCACCTGTCATATCTATCTTCAGTTTCATATATTTCTGTAGCACAACCATATTAGTTGGATATTCATATTCGCATCTCCCTACTTTCAGCGCAATGCACTCACCTTCATATATACCCTGCATTCCTGCACATGTACACTGCTCAGCACATCATTGCATCACCTGTCTTGCTGCAATCACCACCCATTTACTTTCATTCCCTTTAGCATTCACTGTGACTTATTCACATCCCCATTTTCTTCTTTTTCTTTCATATTGTCATCTGTCATTTATAGCTATTGCTTCACAAGTTTACAACATGTGTTTGTTATGGCTTCTCACCTTGACATTCACAGCAGCAACAGACACTGTTATAGCTCCTGGTGTCCTATAGCAGTGTCCAGCGTTGATAATGGTCGTTCTTTCAGGGCATCCACAACAGTATTCAGCACTGTCATGATTCTCATATGTCCACAGCCATGTTGAATACTGATATGGCTTCCATTTTGGTGCCTACAGCAGTATTTTAAACCCTGCTGTGACTCTCGTATATATAACAGTGCCAAACATTAACCTAATACTCTTTACTCGCTGCATGGCATCCCACCACTCTTGGTCTTTTGCCTGCCTTCGTATTTAGCATATGTTAGATGTTCTCACCATACATATCATTTTGTATAGATTTCCTTACTAGCTGCATGGAACTTAGAAATTTCCTGTGCGTTTCTCCACTAGGCCATACATTATAAATTGGCATAAGAATAATGATTTACATGTGCATTTTCTAGCAGAGTAAGTATAGACTTATGTACTTATATCCTCCATTTCCTTTTGTGCTAACTCCATCTTTGCAGGAAAATATATGAAAATGTCGTACTTCTTCTTAGCTTAGAAATTGTAATCTCAGAATTGTCATAGTCGGATTATAATGAGAAAACTTACATTTCTAGCTTAGATTAGAATGTATGAGCATGTAAATCTTATAAATCATGTGTTTCATCTCATTGTTATCTTTTATTTCAAAATTTCATGAATGGAAACACGAATGACACGTGCACCATTTCGTAAGAGGTAAATTAATCCTAAGTTGATGATCCATATCAATGGCCATAGTCAGGGTGTGGACAAAACTTAGTGTTTTTATCTTTACGAAATAACACTGGATCCACACTGGATCCATTTTCAAAATTCATCATATTTCCTTAAATATTTTCTCCTTTTATTAAAATTTAACTTAAAATTGACTCAAAATATATACCAATGGCCATAGTCAGGGTATATTGAGGGCTAATTTCATTTTAAATTCTATAAAAGCACCAAATGTATTTCATTCTTCACCTGAATTTAAATATAGATTATTATATAATACATTCAATAACCATAGTCATGGATGTATTATATCTTCAATCTTATTTAAATTCATCTAAAGAATGGAATAGCTTTTCAAAATCCAATTTTAAAATTCTTTAAATTCATTCATCATTTAGGATAGAATTGCATCATATTTTTGAAATTCCCTTTTCAAAAAATCCAAGTAATGTAAATATCTTCCTGAATCTATCTTCAAATCCGATTCATTCTTTCATTTTTCAAAATTCTATTTCATTTTCAAAGTTCAATTTAACTTTGAGATTTCAAATTCATTTTATATTCCAATTCAAATCAGATTTCAAAGTTCAAATTGACTTTGAAATTTCAAATTCATTTTCAAAAGCTCTAATCAAACTCAAAGTTCAATTTAACTCTGAGATTCTTGATTCATTTTTTCTAAATTTCAAATTCAAACTTCAAATCCAAGATCCAAATTGATTTTGGGATTCATCTGTATATTCAAAATTCATTTTCCAAGTTCAAATTTAACTTGGAAGTTTTTGACTCACCTTCTGAATATAAACTCCAAATCCATTTTAGGATCCAATATTCAACACAGTATTCAACCCTCATATTGGATCTCAGACTTCAGATTCAATTTCCTTATAAGATCCAGAATCCAATTTCATATTTGGATCTTAGACTTCAGATCCAAATCCATCTTAGGATCCAGAGTTCACTTCTACATTGGATCTTAGGCTTCAGATCCAAATCCACCTAGGATCCAGAATCCAACTTCACATTGGATCTCAGAGTTTAGATCCAAATCCATCTTAGGATCCAGAACCCAATTCTACTTTTGGATCTCAGACTTCAGATCCACTCCATTTTAGGATCCAGAACCCAAGTCCATCTTGGATTCTAAATCTCAGATCCCATTCTATTTAGGATCCGGAATCCAATTCCAATTCTAGATTTTCATTCCATTTCCGGATCTAATCTGAATCTCTTAAATCCATTTTTATTCTTAAATACCATTTGATTTTCTTAGTCCTTTCCAATTTCAAACTTCAAAATCTAAATTCAATTCCATCTCAAAGTATTCATTCCCTTTCCTAAATTCAAGTTTAAAATTCAAAGTCCATTTCTGACTTTGAAACTTCATTTTTCTTTCATTTCAAAGCTTTAAATCATTCTTTCTCAAAATCAAGATTCATTCTTCTAAACTCTGATTTATTTCAAAAACTTAGAACTTCTCTGATCTATCCCAAGTTCTAAAGTTAGATTCAACCATTTATCATTTACCAAGTTCATCAAGTTCTAAATTAGATTCAATCATTTCTTCACTCTCTTATCAAATTCATTTCTAGAAAACTTGGAAATTTTCAAAACATCTTTCAAAAGGAGCATACATCCTTGCATTGCACAGGTATGATTCTTTGTGCATTTAGAGTTAGAATAAATTCTTAGATTATATTAAGGCAAAGCAAAAGGCATAGATTCGATCCTTGGTTCGATTACCCCTGGTAAAGGCGCCAGGAACGGTCGAACCTTGTACCGACGAGCGAATACCGTCTCTCCATTTTCCCGCAAATTTTCAAAACGGAGGCGAGTTATTTGTTAAATATTTTCAAATTAAGGTCAAGCGAAAACCCGCAAAAGAGTTCCTCTTCTCTC
Organism: Nuphar pumila; assembly: GCF_984573655.1. Lineage (NCBI taxonomy): Eukaryota > Viridiplantae > Streptophyta > Magnoliopsida > Nymphaeales > Nymphaeaceae > Nuphar > Nuphar pumila. The sequence continues at coordinate 39,688,436 of NC_143264.1, read as the reverse complement.
TTTCTTTCTTTCTTTTCTCTTCTCTCTTTCTTTTCTTTCTTTTATTCCACTCCCTTAAAAAAGGAGGAGAATAGAGGTTAGAAAAGGAAAAGAGAAGGAAGAGAGAGAAGCCAACGAGAGAGGAAAATTTTTGCGATGATCACAGTTTTGGCGACCGAGATGGGACATGTCTTCGTCCGGTTGGATCTATGCCTTTGCTTTGCTTTTATATAATCTAAGTCTTTATTCTTCATATGTCAGCTTCATTTTCCATGCAAACCATAGGAGCCTAGACTCTGTCCTAAAGCTGACATCATTGCATATAGGATCTAAGTATGGTTTGGTAGGACCATATTGAGGAGATTATTCCATGTTCACATTAGACTTAGGTTTTAAATACAACTCTCCTCAATTTTAGGAATTGAATGGAAAACAATGTATGCAAGTGTATGCTTCTTCTTTATTTAAATCTATCTTCTTTAGGACTTGCATTAGAGCCTTCTGATTTTATTGCATGTTGATCATATTTTGAAAACATCCCTACCTATATTGTCCTGGTCTTCACGTTGCTGGACTGTCTCACTGAACCATAGTTCGGGAGAGAGCCTCACAACTGGACCACTTATTTGGGCTCGCGCACCCCTACCACGTACCTAAGGGCCATAGTCCGAGGTATATCGGTAGGTGCTCAAGGATGTTGGGAAGCCATTACCTTAGAACCGAAGAGATATCTTATATGCCACGTACTTCGAGCTTCGGCTTGAGTATATCGGCGTACCTTGATGGAAATCAGATGATATAAACCTTAGAGTTAGGATTAAGGTCCTATCAACCATTTCAAATACTGCATATAGAGTCATCTTTAGGGAATGCTATTTGTGCATCCTTGCTTGTATGTCTGTGATTGAATGATATTATATATATATATATATATATATATATATATATATATATATATATATATATCTTCCTTATATTTTCCAAAAACCCTGGGTATATATTGTTCAAAATTTCCTCTTTTTAAAACCCGAGGTGTATTGCCTTTTCTTTCTGGTTTCTTCAAAATATTTTTTGATCCTGCCTGCTATTTTTCAATTTTTTTTTTAAATCCTTGTCATCTATTTTCAAAAATTTATTTTCCTCCATCATGAGAGAAATGATATTGCCTATGAGGATTTTCAAAATCATAAAATTTCTTCTAAAAAGTCTTCAAAAGATTCAAATATTTTGCTCTAAATCCCTTTTAAATAAACTAACATGTTGATTTTTCCTTTTCCAAATTAGGTTTTGAAAACCATTTGTCTTCTCATGTTTGTTTTCTTTTTCAAAACTTGTTTTTTTTTAAACCACTATTTTCGAAATCAAACCTCCTGATGATCTCTCATGATGATTCCCTTTTTAAAGGATCAGATCTCGCGCTGATCATTCTTCTTGTGGTGGATTTTCTTCCCCAAAATGATTTCTCACTTATCTTTTAAATAAACATTTTCCTTTCAAGATCCCATATGCAGGCAGGATCAGAAAAACTCCTTTTTTCTCAAATCTTGTAAATCTTCTGTTAATTTTGATATCTTTATCAGTTTCATTCATTTTATTCATATTTTATTCATATTTTATTCAAGTTTATATCAATCTTATCAAGTTTATCAATATTTCCTCAATTCCATTAAAATTTTATCAAATCTATACCCTTTCAGATTAAGGGATAAACCTGATGCCTCTTTTCAATGAGGTATTCTTTTTATATCTTCTTCTTTCAGGTTAAGGGATAAACCTGAACCTCGATATTCGAGGTATTCTTTCTCAGGATAAGGGATAATCCTGAGATTGCTCATAGGAGCAACAAATGCTACTTGTGAGAATTCTTTTACAAAGTAAATAAATTCCCTCAAAATTTTCTCCATTGTTTATCAATATTTCATCAAAATTTTATTTCCCTTCTATCTGTTTAAATTTTATTCTTATTCCCGTTCAGGACAAGGGGTTAATCCTGAAAATTGGACCGCATACAGCCAAATGTGCTGGTCCATCTAAACCCTAAATCCTAAATCATAAATCTTGTCATATCTCTTCTAAATTCAAGTTTCAAGTATATCCTCAAAAATTTCCCTATTCCCTTTCAGTTTAAGGGATAAACCTGAATCATTGTCTATTATATCCTAAATCCTCATGTCTATCAACCTCATTAAATGTTTATCAATCTCATCAAATGTCTTTTATCTATCAAGCCTTCGGGTTATAATTTCATCAGATGCATATCCTTTTCAAAGCCTTCGGGTTACGATTTTATCAATGTATATCCTTGTCAAGCCTTCAGGGTTACAATTTCATCAATGTATTTCAAGTCCAAAGCCTTCGGGTTACAATTTCATCAAATATCCATCATTTTCAAACCTTCGGGTCACATCTCTATCAATGTCAATCATTCTTCCAAAAATCCTACTTTTGAGCTGGTCGGTCAAACAAATCCTGCTTTCGAGCGGGTCGGTCAAACAAATCCTACTTTCGAGCTGGTCGGGCAATCAAAATCCTGCTTTCGAGCTGGTCGATCAAACAAATCCTGCTTTCGAGCTGGTACTTCCAAAAATCCTGCTTTCGAGCTGGTCGATCAAACAAATCCTGCTTTTGAGCTGGTACTTCCAAAAAATCCTGCTTTCGAGCTGGTCGGGCAATTAAAATCCTGCTTTCGAGCTGGTCGGTCAAACAAATCCTGCTTTCGAGCTGGTTGGGCAATTAAAATCCTGCTTTCGAGCTGGTCGGGCAATCAAAATCCTGCTTTCGAGCTGGTCGGTCAAACAAATCCTGCTTTCGAGCTGGTCGGGCAATCAAAATCCTGCTTTCGAGCTGGTCGATCAAACAAATCCTGCTTTCGAGCTAATACTTCCAAAAAATCCTGCTTTCGAGCTGGTCGGTCAAACAAAATCTTGCTTTTGAGCTGGTCGGTCAAACAAATCCTGCTTTCGAGCTGGTCGGGCAATTAAAATCCTGCTTTCGAGCTGGTCGGTCGATCAAAATACTGCTTTCGAGCTGGTCGGGCAATCAAAATCCTGCTTTCGAGCTGGTCGGTCAAACAAATCCTGCTTTCGAGCTGGTCGGGCAATCAAATCCTGCTTTCGAGCTGGTCGGCCAATCAAATCCTGCTTTCGAGCTGGTCGGGCAACCAAAATCCTGGTTTCGAGCTGGTACTTCCAAAAATCCTCCTTTCGAGCTGGTCGGTCAATCCAAATTCTGCTTTCGAGCTGGTCGGGCAATCAAATCCTGCTTTCGAGCTGGTCGGTCAAATCAAATCCTACTTTCGAGCTGGTACTTCCAAAAATCCTACTTTCGAGCTGGTCGGGCAACCAAAATCCTGCTTTCGAGCTGGTACTTCCAAAAATCCTGCTTTCGAGCTGGTCGAGCAATCAAATCCTGCTTTCGAGCTGGTCGGTCAAATCAAATCCTGCTTTCGAGCTGGTACTTCCAAAAATCCTACTTTCGAGCTGGTACTTCCAAAAATCCTGCTTTCGAGCTGGCCGGTCGATCAAAATCCTGCTTTCGAGTAGTCGGGCAACCAAAATCCTGCTTTCGAGCTAGTCGGGCAATCAAATCCTGCTTTCGAGCTGGTACTTCCAAAAATCCTGCTTTCGAGTTGGTCGGTCGATCAAAATCCTGCTTTCGAGCTAGTCGGGCAACCAAAATCCTGCTTTCGAGCTGGTCGGGCAACCAAAATCCTACTTTCGAGCTGGTCGGTCAAACAAAATCCTGCTTTCGAGCTGGTACTTCCATCAAAATCCTGCTTTCGAGCTGGTACTTCCAAAAAATCCTGCTTTCGAGCTGGTCGGTCAAAACAAAAATCTAAATATTCCTTCCCAAAGTTTCAACTCAAGGTTTCGTCAAAATCTATATTGAGTAAATATTTCACATAGAAGTCATGAAAAATTTGCCAATTTGCTAAAAGTATTTGTTGATTCTAATATTCTGACTACACCAAAAGAATCACCTCTGATTACCTCTAGTATTTCTTTCCAAAAGGGTGAAACCTTTTGTGGAAAAGAGGTAAAATTCAAATCTTTTCCCTGTTGATCAACCAAAAGGATGAAAGAAATATCCTCGGTATGATTAGTGAAATAAATATTCGATGACATTGAAAAGCCAAAGCGGATTGATATCGATCATAGCTATGATGCATGTTTAAAAACGATTTCCTGTCGATTAGACAGTGGAAATATCCTGAGCCAAAAAAGAATCCACTCAATCCATATCTCCTTATCTATTTTTGAGCTGCAATCAAATATCGGCAAAAGGGATCTCTCAATTGTCGTCAAGATGAAGGCGAGTTAAGCGAGTAGACCCCCGGGGCCAAAGAAGATTTGAAACATCTCCAAGATGACGGAGTTTGTGACGGATCCTTCCAGGGAAAGTTCGTATCACCGTCGAGATGAAGGCGGATATGATGGACCTACCGACAAACCCTAAATGATATTTGATTTCAGCTATCATCTAAAGACCTTTTGAGCCAATATCATATATAATACCTGAGAAAGAAAAGAAGGATCAGAGCATCTCCAAGATGAAGGAGTTTGTGACGTACCCTTCCCTGAAGAAGAGAGAAAAGTCAGGACATCTCAAAAATGAAGGATGATGTAAAGAACCCGAAAAAAACCCAATGACTCAAAAAGAGTGCAAAAGATCAACACTCAGATATCAAACTGCCTAAATTGCCAGAAGTCATCATTTCTTATGCAAAATATCTGTTATCAATATCTTTTCTTTACTTTCTTTTATTGAGAATATTTCTTCTCTTCTCATGTCAAGGAAATGGATAGCTTCCTTAAAGAAAATCATCAGCGCTAAAATTTTGAATTTAACTCTTAATACCGAGGAGTTAACCTCGTTGGAGGAAATACTCTGGGTAAAAGAGGAAATATCTTTGCACACATGTGCACATTTTCAAGCGTTGAAGTCAACTATAAATTTATCTTATTGGCAAAATTTTCTAGATATTCTAAGAATGATGTAAATATTCGATATCCATTTTGATGCAACCTAGCATTGTTTATATCTTCCAAAAGAGTTACCCCATTCAGTTAAAGTATCTCTCCTATCCCATTACGGTTTTGAGAAATTCTGTATGGTCGTTCCCACTCAGGTTAAGGGTCGAAACATTTACTCCCTGCGAGAGGTCATTAAATTCAAAAGCTGATTCAGTCTCAGCAATGAGACGCCCAAGTTCATCCCTTTTTCGAGCTTTAGGGAACCCCATTTCCTTTCTCCTTTCGCAAACCCCCTTCGGATTTGTTCGTCCAAACTCAAAATGTCCCATCATGGTCTCTTCACTCGAAGATTCCATATGGTCGTCCCCTTCAGGTTAAGGGTTAAGCCTGAACCTCATATCACGAGGTATCCTCCTTCTTCATGTTTTGGTTAAACCTGAATCTTGTTTCAACGAGTCTCCGTCGTTTCGACGAGGTGTTTCCTTCTAAGTCCCATCACGGTTCTTCCCATCGAGAAATCCATGATTTGTATATCCATCCGAAATAAAATCCTACTTGAGTTTCATCTCATGAGGCATTTTGTTCAAAAATGTCCCATCAAGGTCATCATATATTCCTTTCCCCATTCAATTCACCTTGATATATCTTCGTCCCATCCAGGTTAAGGGCTAAACCTGAGTCATTCCAAAGGTAGATCTTGTCTCACCCATGAGACTTGATCAAAATTCTTATCTTTCACCATTTCGGGATCTTCGCCCAAAGTCCCATCACGATTTCCTCATTTCTATCACTCAGTCATATCATTGTCGAGGATTTCGTCCCCCCAAGCCATTCAGGACAAGGCTTTAAAGCCTGAAAAGTCATAATTCTTCCACACCCAGTTCAGATCTGCTGATTGGGGCATTTTTTTAAAAATTTGGAGTGTTTTCTTTGCCACTAAGCTCGGCTTTCAACCGGCTTAGTAGCAAAGAGGGGCATCTGTGAACACCCCAAATTTTTCAAAATCTTTTAAATATTCCCTTCTTGCCCCTAAATTCATTTTTTTCATCAAATGTGTCATTTTTAAATATAAATTCCAATTCATTTCTCAAGTTTTACTGAAATCAAATTCATTTTATATGCTTAAATTGATTTCGGATCTGGATCCATTGTCCAGATCCAAAATCTAAATCTCCTTGTTCAAATTTTAAATTTAAATTATAGAAAATACCAAAAATAGTCTTTAAATAGCTCGGACAGTCCATTCGACATCCGTTTGGATCCATCACATGTATTTCTCAATTCGAGCTTCAAAAACTCAAACATTTTCTCAAAACTTGAGTCTGAACCCATTTTCTGAAGAAATTTCCTCAAAATAGCCTTGAAAACCTTCTTTTTGTAAATATTTCTCAAAAATACAAAAAAAAATTAGTTTAAATCCTTGTTTTGCCGTACATTTTAGGATTTTGTATTTCCCAAAATACAAAAAAAAAATAATAATAATAATAAAATAAAATACTCGGAAAGGAACAAAAAAATCAAAAATAAATGAAGAAAATTGCAAAAAAAAGTTTTAGAAACCCATTTTAGAGAAAACTTTTCAAAGAGGCATTTTTTGGAAAATCTGATTCTCGATGATTAAAAAAGTCGAGTTAGGGTTTTTAAAACCCTAACTCTCGCTTCTCTCTCCCTCAGCCCCATCAGCCGCCTCTCTCTCTCGACCTCTCACCCTTGAACCTCCATGGACGATGGCCCCTCTCCATAGCCTTCTGGAGGCACCCATGTGCCTCCAACCACTTCTCGAGGCCTCCAGCCATCCATCGCCAACAAACTTCTTCTCCAGCCTCTCATCCCCCAACCGAAACCCTCTCCTCCTCCTTAAAAGGGCATGCAGGATGCCCCATTCCGGACCGCCTCTCACCCTCGCACCCTTCTTCATGCATCACCTCACCATCACACTCTTCTCGCATCTTCTTCTCCCTCTTCTTTCTTCCCTGGACTCCCGTGATTTCTTATTCTGGTCAGCTGGAGGGAGCCGACCCCCTACAATGCCAAGGCTAAGGTAAGTGATATTTCCCTTCCTTTTCTTTTTTGGATTTTGTTTTCCTATTTCATCTTATTTTCTGATTTCTCCTTTTCTTTCCCTTTTAATCAAAGCACCCTCGTAGAAATGATCTGTTTACAACAAGATCAACCTACGTACATGCAACACTGACGGAATCTCTGATTCCCACATCTGATTTCCTGTTTCTTTTCCTTTTTTTTTCTTTTCCTTTTCTTTTACACATTTTTTTTTCTTTCGTTCTAATAACGCTGGATCATGTTTTCGTTCACTTCAATTGACGATGTCTCCTTATTGCCTTGAATTTCATATTGCTAGATCGTTCATTTTTTTTTTCTTTCTTCAATCAGCATTTTGTTTGCAATTCATCGTCATTCTATTTTAATTGAATTTTATCATCGAGTTGTATATTCCAACTTATATTGGATTTCATTTTGATTTCCCTCTTCTTTTTGTGTCTTTAATTTTCTGTTTGTATTCCTCGTTTTTTTTTATTATCTTTTCTTCTTTTATTTGCCTGCTTATATTGTCGATTTCCCCTTCTTTTTTTTTCTTTCCTCATTATTACAGTTGACCCTTGTATCTTGATTATATTCTGTTTCTCTTTATGGATGCATCTGATCCATTTCATGTTTATACTTCATCATTGATCAGGTGAGGCTTACATTATCCTCGTCTCAATCCCTGTTCTAGGCTTCCCATAAAAAAAAAAAGAGAAAAAAAGGGGGGGGGGGTTATGATCTGATAAAACCTTCCAATAAATCAATTTTGCTGTTCACTGTTTCAGTAATCTCTAGATTTATTTTGGTATTAGCATATATTGCAATGATGCTGAAGAAATTTTCATTCAAATTATTCCTGTTTACCGCTATATTATTTAATATGATCTATGTGTTGTATAGCATGCCACCGACGCCAAAAGAAAACTTAGGGATTCTCACATCCCTATCCTGGCCCCTCTGCCTATTAAGTTCGTTGTCTTCCTTGTCCATTTGGCTACCATCCCCATTACAGAAACTGGCATTAACTCAGCTAGGAGCTTTGGAGCTGCTATCATCTTTAACAAATCCCATGCCTGGCCTGGCCATTGGTTTTTCTGGGTTGGCCCCTTCATTGGTGCTGCCTTTGCTGCCATCTACCATCAAATCGTGATCAAGAGCATCCCAACCAAGTCGTTGCCATAGATTTCATAACATTATTATTTCAACACTCTCTCTTTTTACTATGTGCCTTGTGTTTTCAGTAATCAGCACCCGACCTTTTGATTTATATCTCCATTTCAGAAGATCAGTAAAATCCGATCTTCCATAAGAGCATATTTTCTTTTGCTGTAAATCCTCTACTCTATTTGCACTAAAAGGTTGTCTGATATACATTGCTTTGATGTGATTAGCACTTAAATGATCATGAAACTCAACATTTTCATGTGATTTACCTGTTTTCATTGTGTTCCTTTGTTTATTTATTTTTATTATTCTACAATTATTATCTTTATTCATTTGTAGGTCTAATTCTTTTATGCCATCATATATCTTCACGCCCAATTTCTGTGTAACTTTTGAATGAAGTGCCCAATTTACTAGAGCAGGCTAATGTGGGGAATTCACATGCTGTAGCTTTTCATTCTTTATTTATTTATTTTTATTTGTTTTTTCTTGTAGATTAAACAAATTCCATGTTCTAATTTATTAGAATCTGTGGCCACGCTGGTAATGTTTCCTGATAGTTTTGAAAGATAACAAAATAACAATTGCAGAAATTGATTGATGTGGTGTGTCAGGAGATCTTAGATGAGCAAGGGTTCAGAAATGTTTATACCCTGATAATTAATCATCCGGGTTTATCAATTTCCTTAAAAAGTTTAAAAGGATTTTGCCTTGGGATAACTTTTGATTTTAGACTGAGGTTGCATATATCACCTGTCATAACAGTGGTTGTGCTAAAAAAAAATGAGTATGATATTGAATTGAGTTACTGATCCATCTGATACGAAATCGAGCCACCACTGTCAAGGCAGAACAAATATTCAAGGTTATGGCAAGGGAGCCTCGATTGGTTTGATTGAAGGAAGGATTCGACGATCACCATCTGTCACTGCTGCTATTGTAGTTTGAGCATCTCTTGGTCGACTTACAGCCTCCTGGGTGGTGATTGGCTATAGCTTTGAACATGTATCAATTGCCTTTTGGAATCAGTATCTCTATGCTTCCAACCATCCTTGCATCTCCACCCACCATTTTTTTACAGCACCATCAACCACCTCTGGTACGTTCTTTACGCTTATATCACAACTTCCTTATCTAGTTACCAAATGCACACCTTCACACCACTATTGCCACCATGATATTACCATTCACATTCCACATTATCTTTCACAGGACTTATATTCATAAGAATCACATTTTTCTTTTATTAGAGTTGGTTCCAAACATAGATGATAACACATAATCAGAAGATATGGACCCTACGCTTGTTTTGTCGTTCTGCCTAGTGAAGTTTGTTGCCTTGGTAATGAGCAGGGTTTTATTGTTCGGAATGTCAAAATACTTGGCGATGGGGTGGACACTTAATCAGGAAAGGGGCTGCTGCTGCTGACAAAATCTTTTTCCAGGGCATTCATTGCATTTTACCATCTCAACCTAACACACTATACCCTTCATAGCAGCACTTCCACCTCCACATCACCCTTACCAGTCTGTCAGCGGCTGATTCATGACCAACCATTGATTAATCTCATATTCATATTTGAGACTAACACGTCTTTGGTTTTGCAGGAGTAGTCTCGTTGTCATACCCGACATCCTCTTATCGATATACTGCTCCGTAGCTTGAGTAAATCTGATAGTCAGTGTTATCATCCTCCAGTAAGGTATGTTTTACAACCATATCTCCACATTTGTGCTAAGGATTATGGTAACTGTTCATTATATTTTACATTTAAGCTTTGTATTTGAGTCATACTATGTTCTTTTAGCCAAATTTCATGTTGCTATTTCATTGAACTTTCATTATTATAGTTTTTTTTTTTTGTTGTTGAGGATCTTAGAAAATAAATGTCATTGACCAAGCTGGAATCTTCATCATTGATTTCCAGCAAAAGGTTATTCTTCAACCAAATAATATTGATCAACTAGGATTTTCATACATTGATATTCATTCGATATTAGGTTTTGTGATTCAGACCATTTTCATGTTAAATTCTAGGTTATTGTCATAAGTGCTTGTTATGTAACTTTTCCATTGGAACATTTTCCCCACCTAATGCCTAGGACATAACTTCATTGTAAACTTGCCATGATTTTACAAATAAAATCCTATTGTAAATCACTGTATGTCTCCAACAATCGTGTGAAAGACCATTGGATTCATGTTGGAAGTTAGCAGGACTTGAATTGTGGTACCAAGATTCTATTAATAATGTGTGTGAGTCAGTCTCTGTTAATATAAGTATTCCTGTAACTTGGTGTCAACAATGTGTTAGCATTAGGCGAATCAGCATTGGTGCGTGAATTAATACACAACACCCCTTTATTATTCTTTAAACTCTCTATTACCCACCTATCATAGCCACTAGCACCTTCACAGCTTTTTCAGCATCTGTTTCCCTGTGTACCTACTCCTTCATTTCCAACAATATATCCACCTTCCCTGCAGCGGCCCAGTAGACTGTTGTAAACCACCTGTCATATCTATCTTCAGTTTCATATATTTCTGTAGCACAACCATATTAGTTGGATATTCATATTCGCATCTCCCTACTTTCAGCGCAATGCACTCACCTTCATATATACCCTGCATTCCTGCACATGTACACTGCTCAGCACATCATTGCATCACCTGTCTTGCTGCAATCACCACCCATTTACTTTCATTCCCTTTAGCATTCACTGTGACTTATTCACATCCCCATTTTCTTCTTTTTCTTTCATATTGTCATCTGTCATTTATAGCTATTGCTTCACAAGTTTACAACATGTGTTTGTTATGGCTTCTCACCTTGACATTCACAGCAGCAACAAACACTGTTATAGCTCCTGGTGTCCTATAGCAGTGTCCAGCGTTGATAATGGTCGTTCTTTCAGGGCATCCACAACAGTATTCAGCACTGTCATGATTCTCATATGTCCACAACCATGTTGAATACTGACATGGCTTCCATTTTGGTGCCTACAGCAGTATTTTAAACCCTGCTGTGACTCTCGTATATATAACAGTGCCAAACATTAACCTAATATTCTTTACTCGCTGCATGGCATCCCACCACTCTTGGTCTTTTGCCTGCCTTCGTATTTAGCATATGTTAGATGTTCTCACCATACATATCATTTTGTATAGATTTCCTTACTAGCTCCATGGAACTTAGAAATTTCCTGTGCATTTCTCCACAAGGCCATACATTATAAATTGGCATAAGAATAATGATTTACATGTGCATTTTCTAGCAGAGTAAGTATAGACTAATGTACTTATATCCTCCATTTCCTTTGATGCTAACTCCATCTTTGCAGGAAAATATATGAAAATGTTGTACTTCTTCTTAGCTTAGAAATTGTAATCTCAGAATTGTCATAGTCGGATTATAATGAGAAAACTTACATTTCCAGCTTAGATTAGAATGTATGAGCATGTAAATCTTATAAATCATGTGTTTCATCTCATTGTTATCTTTTATTTCAAAATTTCATGAATGGAAACACGAATGGCACGTGCACCATTTCGTAAGAGGTAAATTAATCCTAAGTTGATGATCCATATCAATGGCCATAGTCAGGGTGTGGACAAAACTTAGTGTTTTTATCTTTACGAAATAACACTGGATCCATTTTCAAAATTCATCATATTTCCTTAAATATTTTCTCCTTTTATTAGAATTTAACTTAAAATTGACTCAAAATATATACCAATGGCCATAGTCAGGGTATATTGAGGGCTAATTTCATTTTAAATTCTATAAAAGCACCAAATGTATTTCATTCTTCACCTGAATTTAAATATAGATTATTATATAATACATTCAATGACCATAGTCAAGGATGTATTATATCTTCAATCTTATTTAAATTCATCTAAAGAATGGAATAGCTTTTCAAAATCCAATTTTAAAATTCTTTAAATTCATTCATCATTTAGGATAGAATTGCATCATATTTCTGAAATTCCCTTTTCAAAAACTCCAAGTAATGTAAATATCTTCCTGAATCTATCTTCAAATCCGATTCATTCTTTCATTTTTCAAAATTCTATTTCATTTTCAAAGTTCAATTTAACTTTGAGATTTCAAATTCATTTTATATTCCAATTCAAATCAGATTTCAAAGTTCAAATTGACTTTGAAATTTCAAATTCATTTTCAAAAGCTCTAATCAAACTCAAAGTTCAATTTAACTCTGAGATTCTTGATTCATTTTTTCTAAATTTCAAATTCAAACTTCAAATCCAAGATCAAAATTGATTTTGGGATTCATCTGTATATTCAAAATTCATTTTCCAAGTTCAAATTTAACTTGAAAGTTTTTGACTCACCTTCTGAATATAAACTCCAAATCCATTTTAGGATCCAATATTCAACACAGTATTCAACCCTCATATTGGATCTCAGACTTCAAATTCAATTTCCTTATAAGATCCAGAATCCAATTTCATATTTGGATCTTAGACTTCAGATCCAAATCCATCTTAGGATCCAGAGTCCACTTCTACATTGGATCTTAGGCTTCAGATACAAATCCACCTAGGATCCAGAATCCAACTTCACATTGGATCTCAGACTTTAGATCGAAATCCATCTTAGGATCCAGAACCCAATTCTACTTTTGGATCTCAGACTTCAGATCCACTCCATTTTAGGATCCAGAACCCAAGTCCATCTTGGATTCTAAATCTCAGATCCCATTCTATTTAGGAGCCGGAATCCAATTCCAATTCTAGATTTTCATTCCATTTCAGGATCTAATCTGAATCTCTTAAATCCATTTCTATTCTTAAATACCATTTGATTTTCTCAGTCCTTTCCAATTTCAAACTTCAAAATCTAAATTCAATTCCATCTCAAAGTATTCATTCCCTTTCCTAAATTCAAGTTTAAAATTCAAAGTCCATTTCTGACTTTGAAACTTCATTTTTCTTTCATTTCAAAGCTTTAAATCATTCTTTCTCAAAATCAAGATTCATTCTTCTAAACTTTGATTTATTTCAAAAACTTAGAACTTCTCTGATCTATCCCAAGTTCTAAAGTTAGATTCAACCATTTATCATTTACCAAGTTCATCAAGTTCTAAATTAGATTCAATCATTTCTTCACTCTCTTATCAAATTCATTTCAGAAAACTTGGAAATTTTCAAAACATCTTTCAAAAGGAGCATACATCCTTGCATTGCACAGGTATGATTCTTTGTGCATTTAAAGTTAGAATAAATTCTTAGATTATATTTAGGCAAAGCAAAAGGCATAGATTCGATCCTTGGTTCGATTACCCCTGGTAAAGGCGCCAGGAACGGTCGAACTCCGTACCGACGAGTGAATCCCGTCTCTCTATTTTCCCGCAAATTTTCAAAACGGAGGCGAGTTATTTGTTAAATATTTTCAAATTAAGGTCAAGTGAAAACCCGCAAAAGAGTTCCTCTTCTCTCTTTCTTTCTTTCTTTTCTCTTCTCTCTTTCTTTTCTTTCTTTTATTCCACTCCCTTCAAAAAGGAGAAGAATAGAGGTTAGAAAAGGAAAAGAGAAGGAAGAGAGAGAAACCAACGAGAGAGGAAAAATTTTGCGATGATCACAGTTTTGGCGACCGAGATGGGACATGTCTTCGTCCGGTTAGATCTATGCCTTTGCTTTGCTTTTATATAATCTAAGTCTTTATTCTTCATATGTCAGCTTCATTTTCCATGCAAACCATAGGAGCCTAGACTCTGTCCTAAAGCTGACATCATTGCATATAGGATCTAAGTATGGTTTGGTAGGGCCATATTGAGGAGATTATTCCATGTTCACATTAGACTTAGGTTTTAAATACAACTCTCCTCAATTTTAGGAATTGAATGGAAAACAATGTATGCAAGTGTATGCTTCTTCTTTATTTAAATCTATCTTTTTTAGGACTTGCATTAGAGCCTTCTGATTTTATTGAATGTTGATCATATTTTGAAAACATCCCTACCTATATTGCCCTGGTCTTCACGTTGCTGGGCTGTCTCACTGAACCATAGTTCGGGAGAGAGCCTCACAACTGGACCACTTATTTGGGCTCGCGCACCCCTACCACGTACCTAAGGGCCATAGTCCGAGGTATATCGGTAGGTGCTCAAGGATGTTGGGAAGCCATTACCTTAGAACCGAAGAGATATCTTATATGCCACGTACTTCGAGCTTCGGCTTGAGTATATCGGCGTACCTTGATGGAAATCAGATGATATAAACCTTAGAGTTAGGATTAAGGTCCTATCAGCCATTTCAAATACTGCATATAGAGTCATCTTTAGGGAATGCTATTTGTGCATCCTTGCTTGTATGTCTGTGATTGAATGATATTATATATATATATATATATATATATATATATATATATATATATATCTTCCTTATATTTTCCAAAAACCCTGGGTATATATTGTTCAAAATTTCCTCTTTTTAAAACCCCAGGTGTATTGCCTTTTCTTTCTGGTTTCTTCAAAATATTTTTTGATCCTGCCTGCTATTTTTCAAAAAAAAATTTAAATCCTTGTCATCTATTTTCAAAAATTTGTTTTCCTCCATCATGAGAGAAATGATATTCCCAATGAGGATTTTCAAAATCATAAAATTTCTTCTAAAAAGTCTTCAAAAGATTTAAATATTTTGATCTAAATCCCTTTTAAATAAACTAACATGTTGATTTTTCCTTTTCCAAATTAGGTTTTGAAAACCATTTGTCTTCTCATGTTTGTTTTCTTTTTCAAAACTTGTTTTTTTTTAAACCACTATTTTCGAAATCAAACCTCCTGATGATCTCTCATGATGATTCCCTTTTTAAAGGATCAGATCTCGCGCTGATCATTCTTCTTGTGGTGGATTTTCTTCCCCAAAATGATTTCTCACTTATCTTTTAAATAAACATTTTCCTTTCAAGATCCCATATGCAGGCAGGATCAGAAAAACTCCTTTTTTCTCAAATCTTGTAAATCTTCTGTTAATTTTGATATCTTTATCAGTTTCATTCATTTTATTCATATTTTATTCAAGTTTATATCAATCTTATCAAGTTTTTATCAAGTTTATCAATATTTCCTTAATTCCATTAAAATTTTATCAAATCTATACCCTTTCAGGTTAAGGGATAAACTTGATGCCTCTTTTCAATGAGGTATTCTTTTTATATCTTCCCCTTTCAGGTTAAGGGATAAACCTGAACCTCGATATTCGTGGTATTCTTTCTCAGGATAAGGGATAATCCTGAGATCGCTCATAGGAGCAACAAATGCTACTTGTGAGAATTCTTTTACAAAGTAAATAAATTCCCTCAAAATTTTCTCCATTGTTTATCAATATTTCATCAAAATTTTATTTCCCTTCTATATGTTTAAATTTTATTCTTATTCCCGTTCAGGACAAGGGGTTAATCCTGAAAATTGGACCTCATACAGCCAAATGTGCTGGTCCATCTAAACCCTAAATCCTAAATCATAAATCTTGTCATATCTCTTCTAAATTCAAGTTTCAAGTATATCCTCAAAAATTTCCCTATTCCCTTTCAGTTTAAGGGATAAACCTGAATCATTGTCTATTATATCCTAAATCCTCATGTCTATCAACCTCATTAAATGTTTATCAATCTCATCAAATGTCTTTTATCTATCAAGCCTTCAGGTTATAATTTCATCAGATGCATATCCTTTTCAAAGCCTTCGGGTTACGATTTCATCAATGTATATCCTTGTCAAGCCTTCAGGGTTATAATTTCATCAATGTATTTTAAGTCCAAAGCCTTCGGGTTATAATTTCATCAAATATCCATCATTTCCAAACCTTCGGGTCACATCTCTATCAATGTCAATCATTCTTCCAAAAATCCTGCTTTCGAGCTGGTCGGTCAAACAAATCCTGCTTTCGAGCGGGTCGGTCAAACAAATCCTGCTTTCGAGCTGGTCGGGCAATCAAAATCCTGCTTTTGAGCTGGTCGATCAAACAAATCCTGCTTTCGAGCTGGTACTTCCAAAAATCCTGCTTTCGAGCTGGTCGATCAAACAAATCCTGCTTTCGAGCTGGTACTTCCGAAAAATCCTGCTTTCGAGCTGGTCGAACAATTAAAATTCTGCTTTCGAGCTGGTCGGTCAAACAAATCCTGCTTTCGAGCTGGTCGGGCAATTAAAATCCTGCTTTCGAGCTGGTCGGGCAATCAAAATCCTACTTTCGAGCTGGTCGGTCAAACAAATCCTGCTTTCGAGTTGGTCGGGCAATCAAAATCCTGCTTTCGAGCTGGTCGATCAAACAAATCCTGCTTTCGAGCTGGTACTTCCAAAAAATCCTGCTTTCGAGCTGGTCGGTCAAACAAAATCCTGCTTTCGAGCTGGTCGGTCAAACAAATCCTGCTTTCGAGCTGGTCGGGCAATTAAAATCCTGCTTTCGAGCTGGTCGGTCGATCAAAATCCTGCTTTCAAGCTGGTCGGGCAATCAAAATCCTGCTTTCGAGCTGGTCGGTCAAACAAATCCTGCTTTCGAGCTGGTCGGGCAATCAAATCCTGCTTTCGAGCTGGTCGGCCAATCAAATCCTGCTTTCGAGCTGGTCGGGCAACCAAAATCCTGGTTTCGAGCTGGTACTTCCAAAAATCCTGCTTTCGAGCTAGTCGGTCAATCAAAATTCTGCTTTCGAGCTGGTCGGGCAATCAAATCCTGCTTTCGAGCTGGTCGGTCAAATCAAATTCTGCTTTCGAGCTGGTACTTCCAAAAATCCTGCTTTCGAGCTGGTCGGGCAACCAAAATCCTGCTTTCGAGCTGGTACTTCCAAAAATCCTGCTTTTGAGCTGGTCGGGCAATCAAATCCTACTTTCGAGCTGGTCGGTCAAATCAAATCCTGCTTTCGAGCTAGTACTTCCAAAAATCCTTCTTTCGAGCTGGTACTTCCAAAAATCCTGCTTTCGAGCTGGCCGGTCGATCAAAATCCTGCTTTCGAGTAGTCGGGCAACCAAAATCCTGCTTTCAAGCTGGTCGGGCAATCAAATCCTGCTTTCGAGCTGGTACTTCCAAAAATCCTGCTTTCGAGCTGGTCGGGCAACCAAAATCCTGCTTTCGAGCTGGTCGGTCAAACAAAATCCTGCTTTCGAGCTGGTACTTCCATCAAAATCCTGCTTTCGAGCTGGTACTTCCAAAATATCCTGCTTTCGAGCTGGTCGGTCAAAACAAAAATCTAAATATTCCTTCCCAAAGTTTCAACTCAAGGTTTCGTCAAAATCTATATTGAGTAAATATTTCACATAGAAGTCATGAAAAATTTGCCAATTTGCTAAAAGTATTTGTTGATTCTAATATTCTGACTACACCAAAAGAATCACCTCTGATTACCTCTAGTATTTCTTTCCAAAAGGGTGAAACCTTTTGTGGAAAAGAGGTAAAATTCAAATCTTTTCCCTGTTGATCAACCAAAAGGATGAAAGAAATATCCTCGGTATGATTAGTGAAATAAATATTCGATGACATTGAAAAGCCGAAGCGGATTGATATCGATCATAGCTATGATGCATGTTTAAAAAAGATTTCCTGGCGATTAGACAGTGGAAATATCCTGAGCCAAAAAAGAATCCACTCAATCCATATCTCCTTATCTATTTTTGAGCTGAAATCAAATATCGGCAAAAGGGATCTCTCAATTGTCGTCAAGATGAAGGCGAGTTAAGCGAGTAGACCCCCGGGGCCAAAGAAGATTTGAAACATCTCCAAGATGACGGAGTTTGTGACGGATCCTTCCAGGGAAAGTTCGTATCACCGTCGAGATGAAGGCGGATGTGATGGACCTACCGACAAACCCTAAATGATATTTGATTTCAGCTATCATCTAAAGACCTTTTGAGCCAATATCATATATAATACCTGAGAAAGAAAAGAAGGATCAGAGCATCTCCAAGATGAAGGAGTTTGTGACGTACCCTTCCCTGAAGAAGAGAGAAAAGTCAGGACATCTCAAAAATGAAGGATGATGTAAAGAACCCGAAAAAAACCCAATGACTCAAAAAGAGTGCAAAAGATCAACACTCAGATATCAAACTGCCTAAATTGTCAGAAGTCATCCTTTCTTATGCAAAATATCTGTTATCAATATCTTTTCTTTACTTGCTTTTATTGAGAATATTTCTTCTCTTCTCATGTCAAGGAAATGGATAGCTTCCTTGAAGAAAATCATCAGCGCTAAAATTTTGAATTTAACTCTTAAAACCGAGGAGTTAACCTCGTTGGAGGAAATACTCTGGGTAAAAGAGGAAATATCTTTGCACACATGTGCACATTTTCAAGCGTTGAAGTCAACTATAAATTTATCTTATATGCAAAATTTTCTAGATATTCTAAGAATGATGTAAATATTCGATATCCATTTTGATGCAACCTAGCATTGTTTATATCTTCCAAAAGAGTTACCCCATTCAGTTAAAGTATCTCTCCTATCCCATTACGGTTTTGAGAAATTCTGTATGGTCGTTCCCACTCAGGTTAAGGGTCGAAACATTTACTCCCTGTGAGAGGTCATTAAATTCAAAAGCTGATTCAGTCTCAGCAATGAGACGCCCAAGTTCATCCCTTTTTCGAGCTTTAGGGAACCCCATTTCCTTTCTCCTTTCGCAAACCCCCTTCGGATTTGTTCGTCCAAACTCAAAATGTCCCATCATGGTCTCTTCACTCGAAGATTCCATATGGTCGTCCCCTTCAGGTTAAGGGTTAAGCCTGAACCTCATATCACGAGGTATCCTCCTTCTTCATGTTTTGGTTAAACCTGAATCTTGTTTCAACGAGTCTCCGTCGTTTCGACGAGGTGTTTCCTTCTAAGTCCCATCACGGTTCTTCCCATCGAGAAATCCATGATTTGTATATCCATCCGAAATAAAATCCTACTTGAGTTTCATCTCATGAGGCATTTTGTTCAAAAATGTCCCATCAAGGTCATCATATATTCCTTTCCCCATTCAATTCACCTTGATATATCTTCGTCCCATCCAGGTTAAGGGCTAAACCTGAGTCATTCCAAAGGTAGATCTTGTCTCACCCATGAGACTTGATCAAAATTCTTATCTTTCACCATTTCGGGATCTTCGCCCAAAGTCCCATCACGATTTCCTCATCTCTATCACTCAGTCATATCATTGTCGAGGATTTCGTCCCCCCAAGCCATTCAGGACAAGGCTTTAAAGCCTGAAAAGTCATAATTCTTCCACACCCAGTTCAGATCTGCTGACTGGGGCATTTTTTTAAAAATTTGGAGTGTTTTCTTTGCCACTAAGCTCGGCTTTCAACCGGCTTAGTAGCAAAGAGGGGCATCTGTGAACACCCCAAATTTTTCAAAATCTTTTAAATATTCCCTTCTTGCCCCTAAATTCATTTTTTTCATCAAATGTGTCATTTTTAAATATAAATTCCAATTCATTTCTCAAGTTTTACTGAAATCAAATTCATTTTATATGCTTAAATTGATTTCGGATCTGGATCCATTGTCCAGATCCAAAATCTAAATCTCCTTGTTCAAATTTTAAATTTAAATTATAGAAAATACCAAAAATAGTCTTTAAATAGCTCGGACAGTCCATTCGACATCCGTTTGGATCCATCACATGTATTTCTCAATTCGAGCTTCAAAAACTCAAACATTTTCTCAAAACTTGAGTCTGAACCCATTTTCTGAAGAAATTTCCTCAAAATAGCCTTGAAAACCTTCTTTTTGTAAATATTTCTCAAAAATACAAAAAAAAATTAGTTTAAATCCTTGTTTTGCCGTACATTTTAGGATTTTGTATTTCCCAAAATACAAAAAAAAATAATAATAATAATAAAATAAAATACTCGAAAAGGAACAAAAAAATCAAAAATAAATGAAGAAAATTGCAAAAAAAAGTTTTAGAAACCCATTTTAGAGAAAACTTTTCAAAGAGGCATTTTTTGGAAAATCTGATTCTCGATGATTAAAAAAGTCGAGTTAGGGTTTTTAAAACCCTAACTCTCGCTTCTCTCTCCCTCAGCCCCATCAGCCGCCTCTCTCTCTCGACCTCTCACCCTTGAACCTCCATGGACGATGGCCCCTCTCCATAGCCTTCTGGAGGCACCCATGTGCCTCCAACCACTTCTCGAGGCCTCCAGCCATCCATCGCCAACAAACTTCTTCTCCAGCCTCTCATCCCCCAACCGAAACCCTCTCCTCCTCCTTAAAAGGGCATGCAGGATGCCCCATTCCGGACCGCCTCTCACCCTCGCACCCTTCTTCATGCATCACCTCACCATCACACTCTTCTCGCATCTTCTTCTCCCTCTTCTTTCTTCCCTGGACTCCCGTGATTTCTTATTCTGGTCAGCTGGAGGGAGCCGACCCCCTACAATGCCAAGGCTAAGGTAAGTGATATTTCCCTTCCTTTTCTTTTTTGGATTTTGTTTTCCTATTTCATCTTATTTTCTGATTTCTCCTTTTCTTTCCCTTTTAATCAAAGCACCCTTGTAGAAATGATCTGTTTACAACAAGATCAACCTACGTACGTGCAACACTGACGGAATCTCTGATTCCCACATCTGATTTCCTGTTTCTTTTCCTTTTTTTTTTCTTTTCCTTTTCTTTTACACATTTTTTTTTCTTTCGTTCTAATAACGCTGGATCATGTTTTCGTTAACTTCAATTGACGATGTCTCCTTATTGCCTTGAATTTCATATTGCTAGATCGTTCATTTTTTTTTTCTTTCTTCACTCAGCATTTTGTTTGCAATTCATCGTCATTCTATTTTAATTGAATTTTATCATCGAGTTGTATATTCCAACTTATATTGGATTTCATTTTGATTTCCCTCTTCTTTTTGTGTCTTTAATTTTCTGTTTGTATTCCTCGTTTTTTTTTTCTATCTTTTCTTCTTTTATTTGCCTGCTTATATTGTCGATTTCCCCTTTTTTTTTTTTCTTTCCTCATTATTACAGTCGACCCTTGTATCTTGATTATATTCTGTTTCTCTTTATGGATGCATCTGATCCATTTCATGTTTATACTTCATCATTGATCAGGTGAGGCTTACATTATCCTCGTCTCAATCCCTGTTCTAGGCTTCCCATAAAAAAAAAAAGAGAAAAAAAGGGGGGGGGGTTATGATCTGATAAAACCTTCCAATAAATCAATTTTGTTGTTCACTGTTTCAGTAATCTCTAGATTTATTTTGGTATTAGCATATATTGCAATGATGCTGAAGAAATTTTCATTCAAATTATTCCTGTTTACCGCTATATTATTTAATATGATCTATGTGTTGTATAGCATGCCACCGACGCCAAAAGAAAACTTAGGGATTCTCGCATCCCTATCCTGGCCCCTCTGCCTATTAAGTTCGTTGTCTTCCTTGTCCATTTGGCTACCATCCCCATTACAGAAACTGGCATTAACTCAGCTAGGAGCTTTGGAGCTGCTATCATCTTTAACAAATCCCATGCCTGGCCTGGCCATTGGTTTTTCTGGGTTGGCCCCTTCATTGGTGCTGCCTTTGCTGCCATCTACCATCAAATCGTGATCAAGAGCATCCCAACCAAGTCGTTGTCATAGATTTCATAACATTATTATTTCAACACTCTCTCTTTTTACTATGTGCCTTGTGTTTTCAGTAATCAGCACCCGACCTTTTGATTTATATCTCCATTTCAGAAGATCAGTAAAATCCGATCTTCCATAAGAGCATATTTTCTTTTGCTGTAAATCCTCTACTCTATTTGCACTAAAAGGTTGTCTGATATACATTGCTTTGATGTGATTAGCACTTAAATGATCATGAAACTCAGCATTTTCATGTGATTTACCTGTTTTCATTGTGTTCCTTTGTTTATTTATTTTTATTATTCTACAATTATTATCTTTATTCATTTGTAGGTCTAATTCTTTTATGCCATCATATATCTTCACGCCCAATTTCTGTGTAACTTTTGAATGAAGTGCCCAATTTACTAGAGCAGGCTAATGTGGGGAATTCACATGCTGTAGCTTTTCATTCTTTATTTATTTTTTTATTTGTTTTTTCTTGTAGATTAAACAAATTCCATGTTCTAATTTATTAGAATCTGTGGCCACGCTGGTAATGTTTCCTGATAGTTTTGAAAGATAACAAAATAACAATTGCAGAAATTGATTGATGTGGTGTGTCAGGAGATCTTAGATGAGCAAGGGTTCAGAAATGTTTATACCCTGATAATCAATCATCCGGGTTTATCAATTTCCTTAAAAAGTTTAAAAGGATTTTTCCTTGGGATAACTTTTGATTTTAGACTGAGGTTGCATATATCACCTGTCATAACAGTGGTTGTGCTAAAAAAAATGAGTATGATATTGAATTGAGTTACTGATCCATCTGATACGAAATCGAGCCACCACTGTCAAGGCAGAACAAATATTCAAGGTTATGGAAAGGGAGCCTCGATTGGTTCGATTGAAGGAAGGATTCGACGATCACCATCTGTCACTGCTGCTATTGTAGTTTGAGCATCTCTTGGTCGACTTACAGCCTCCTGGGTGGTGATTGGTTATAGCTCTGAACATGTATCAATTGCCTTTTGGAATCAGTATCTTTATACTTCCAACCATCCTCGCATCTCCACCCACCATTTTTTTTACAGCACCATCAACCACCTCTGGTACATTCTTTACGCTTATATCACAACTTCCTTATCTAGTTACCAAATGCACACCTTCACACCACTATTGCCACCATGATATTACCATTCACATTCCACATTATCTTTCACAGGACTTATATTCATAAGAATCACATTTTCCTTTTATTAGAGTTGGTTCCAAACATAGATGATAACACATAATCAGAAGATATGGACCCTACGCTTGTTTTGTCGTTCTGCCTAGTGAAGTTTGTTGCCTTGGTAATGAGCAGGGTTTTATTGTTCGGAATGTCAAAATACTTGGCGATGGGGTGGACACTTAATCAGGAAAGGGGCTGCTGCTGCTGACAAAATCTTTTTCCAGGGCATTCATTGCATTTTACCATCTCAACCTAACACACTATACCCTTCATAGCAGCACTTCCACCTCCACATCACCCTTACCAGTCTGTCAGCGGCTGATTCATGACCAACCATTGATTAATCTCATATTCATATTTGAGACTAACACGTCTTTGGTTTTGCAGGAGTAGTCTCGCTGTCATACCCGGCATCCTCTTATCGATATACTGCTCCGTAGCTTGAGTAAATCTGATAGTCAGTGTTATCCTCTAGTAAGGTATGTTTTACAACCATATCTCCACATTTGTGCTAAGGATTATGGTAATTGTTCATTATATTTTACATTTAAGCTTTGTATTTGAGTCATACTATGTTCTTTTAGCCAAATTTCATGTTGCTATTTCATTGAACTTTCATTATTATAGTTTTTTTTTTTTTGTTGTTCAGGATCCTAGAAAATAAATGTCATTGACCAAGCTGGAATCTTCATCATTGATTTCCAGCAAAAGGTTATTCTTCAACCGAATAATATTGATCAACTAGGATTTTCATACATTGATATTCATTCGATATTAGGTTTTGTGATTCAGACCATTTTCATGTTAAATTCTAGGTTGTTGTCATAAGTGCTTGTTATGTAACTTTTCCATTGGAACATTTTCCCCACCTAATGCCTAGGACATAACTTCATTGTAAACTTGCCATGATTTTACAAATAAAATCCTATTGTAAATCACTGTATGTCTCCAACAATCATGTGAAAGACCATTGGATTCATGTTGGAAGTTAGCAGGACTTGAATTGTGGTACCAAGATTCTATTAATAATGTGTGTGAGTCAGTCTCTGTTAATATAAGTATTCCTGTAACTTGGTGTCAACAATGTGTTAGCATTAGGCGAATCAGCATTGGTGCGTGAATTAATACACAATACCCCTTTATTATTCTTTAAACTCTCTATTACCCACCTATCATAGCCACTAGCACCTTCACAGCTTTTTCAGCATCTGTTTCCCTGTGTACCTACTCCTTCATTTCCAACAATATATCCACCTTCCCTGCAGCGGCCCAGTAGACTGTTGTAAACCACCTGTCATATCTATCTTCAGTTTCATATATTTCTGTAGCACAACCATATTAGTTGGATATTCATATTCGCATCTCCCTACTTTCAGCGCAATGCACTCACCTTCATATATACCCTGCATTCCTGCACATGTACACTGCTCAGCACATCATTGCATCACCTGTCTTGCTGCAATCACCACCCATTTACTTTCATTCCCTTTAGCATTCACTGTGACTTATTCACATCCCCATTTTCTTCTTTTTCTTTCATATTTTCATCTGTCATTTATAGCTATTGCTTCACAAGTTTACAACATGTGTTCGTTATGGCTTCTCACCTTGACATTCACAGCAGCAACATACACTGTTATAGCCCCTGGTTGCCTACACTGTTATAGCCCCAGGTTGCCTATAGCAGTGTCCAACGTT
Source organism: Nuphar pumila (assembly GCF_984573655.1). Taxonomy (NCBI): domain Eukaryota; kingdom Viridiplantae; phylum Streptophyta; class Magnoliopsida; order Nymphaeales; family Nymphaeaceae; genus Nuphar; species Nuphar pumila. The sequence goes on along the minus strand of NC_143264.1, from coordinate 39,663,806 downwards.
GATAATGGTTGTTCTTTCAGGGCATCCACAACAGTATTCAGCACTGTCATGATTCTCATATGTCCACAGCCATGTTGAATACTGATATGGCTTCCATTTTGGTGCCTACAGCAGTATTTTAAACCCTGTTGTGACTCTCGTATATATAACACTGCCAAACATTAACCTAATACTCTTTACTCGCTGCATGGCATCCCACCACTCTTGGTCTTTTGCCTGCCTTCGTATTTAGCATATGTTAGATGTTCTCACCATACATATCATTTTGTATAGATTTCCTTACTAGCTGCATGGAACTTAGAAATTTCCTGTGCGTTTCTCCACTAGGCCATACATTATAAATTGGCATAAGAATAATGATTTACATGTGCATTTTCTAGCAGAGTAAGTATAGACTTATGTACTTATATCCTCCATTTCCTTTTGTGCTAACTCCATCTTTGCAGGAAAATATATGAAAATGTCGTACTTCTTCTTAGCTTAGAAATTGTAATCTCAGAATTGTCATAGTCGGATTATAATGAGAAAACTTACATTTCCAGCTTAGATTAGAATGTATGAGCATGTAAATCTTATAAATCATGTGTTTCATCTCATTGTTATCTTTTATTTCAAAATTTCATGAATGGAAACACGAATGGCACGTGCACCATTTCGTAAGAGGTAAATTAATCCTAAGTTGATGATCCATATCAATGGCCATAGTCAGGGTGTGGACAAAACTTAGTGTTTTTATCTTTACGAAATAACACTGGATCTATTTTCAAAATTCATCATATTTCCTTAAATATTTTTTCCTTTTATTAGAATTTAACTTAAAATTGACTCAAAATATATACCAATGGCCATAGTCAGGGTATATTGAGGGCTAATTTCATTTTAAATTCTATAAAAGCACCAAATGTATTTCATTCTTCACCTGAATTTAAATATAGATTATTATATAATACATTCAATGACCATAGTCAAGGATGTATTATATCTTCAATCTTATTTAAATTCATCTAAAGAATGGAATAGATTTTCAAAATCCAATTTTAAAATTCTTTAAATTCATTCATCATTTAGGATAGAATTGCATCATATTTCTGAAATTCCCTTTTCAAAAACTCCAAGTAATGTAAATATCTTCCTGAATCTATCTTCAAATCCGATTCATTCTTTCATTTTTCAAAATTCTATTTCATTTTCAAAGTTCAATTTAACTTTGAGATTTCAAATTCATTTTATATTCCAATTCAAATCAGATTTCAAAGTTCAAATTGACTTTGAAATTTCAAATTCATTTTCAAAAGCTCTAATCAAACTCAAAGTTCAATTTAACTCTGAGATTTTTGATTCATTTTTTCTAAATTTCAAATTCAAACTTCAAATCCAAGATCCAAATTGATTTTGGGATTCATCTCTATATTCAAAATTCATTTTCCAAGTTCAAATTTAACTTGAAAGTTTTTGACTCACCTTCTGAATATAAACTCCAAATCCATTTTAGGATCCAATATTCAACACAGTATTCAACCCTCATATTGGATCTCAGACTTCAGATTCAATTTCCTTATAAGATCCAGAATCCAATTTCATATTTGGATCTTAGACTTCAAATCCAAATCCATCTTAGGATCCAGAGTCCACTTCTACATTGGATCTTAGGCTTCAGATACAAATCCACCTAGGATCCAGAATCCAACTTCACATTGGATCTCAGACTTTAGATCCAAATCCATCTTAGGATCCAGAACCCAATTCTACTTTTTGATCTCAGACTTCAGATCCACTCCATTTTAGGATCCAGAACCCAAGTCCATCTTGGATTCTAAATCTCAGATCCCATTCTATTTAGGATCCGGAATCCAATTCCAATTCTAGATTTTCATTCCATTTCCGGATCTAATCTGAATCTCTTAAATCCATTTCTATTCTTAAATACCATTTGATTTTCTCAGTCCTTTCTAATTTCAAACTTCAAAATCTAAATTCAATTCCATCTCAAAGTATTCATTCTCTTTCCTAAATTCAAGTTTAAAATTCAAAGTCCATTTCTGACTTTGAAACTTCATTTTTCTTTTATTTCAAAGCTTTAAATCATTCTTTCTCAAAATCAAGATTCATTCTTCTAAACTCTGATTTATTTCAAAAACTTAGAACTTCTCTGATCTATCCCAAGTTCTAAAGTTAGATTCAACCATTTATCATTTACCAAGTTCATCAAGTTCTAAATTAGATTCAATCATTTCTTCACTCTCTTATCAAATTCATTTCAGAAAACTTGGAAATTTTCAAAACATCTTTCAAAAGGAGCATACATCCTTGCATTGCACAGGTATGATTCTTTGTGCATTTAGAGTTAGAATAAATTCTTAGATTATATTTAGGCAAAGCAAAAGGCATAGATTCGATCCTTGGTTCGATTACCCCTGGTAAAGGCGCCAGGAACGGTCGAACCTCGTACCGACGAGCGAATCCCGTCTCTCTATTTTCCCGCAAATTTTCAAAACGGAGGCGAGTTATTTGTTAAATATTTTCAAATTAAGGTCAAGTGAAAACCCGCAAAAGAGTTCATCTTCTTTCTTTCTTTCTTTCTTTTCTCTTCTCTCTTTCTTTTCTTTCTTTTATTTCACTCCCTTCAAAAAGGAGGAGAGTAGAGGTTAGAAAAGGAAAAAAGAAGGAAGAGAGAGAAACCAACGAGAGAGGAAAAATTTTGCGATGATCACACCAGTGCTCGTACTGGTAATCTTTTAAAACCCAGTGCTCGTACTGGTAATCTTCAAAAAAAAAAAAACCTAGTGCTCGTACTGGTAACCTTTTAAAACCCAGTGTTCGTACTGGTAATCTTCCAAAATCCAGTGCTCGTACTGGTACTCTTCCAAAATCTGATACTCGTACTAGTTGAACTAGTCCCAAATGTCATCTTTATACTTATCAACTTTTCTTTCCTTTAAATGTCTTGAATTGGTCTAGAAGAGTGGAGTTCCGATTCGAATCTTCTTCCAAATCCAATTCAGAGTTGGTCTAGAAAATCCAAGTCCCGACTTGAATTTTCTTACAAATCCAATTCGTATAATTTTCTTTCCTCTAGATTCTTGAATTGGTCTAGAAGAGTCGACTTCCGATTCGAATCTTCTTCAAAATCCAATTCAGAATTGGTCTAGAAAATCCAAGTCCCGACTTGAATTTTCTTACAAATCCAATTCGTATAATTTTCTTTCCTCTAGATTCTAGAATTGGTCTAGAAGAGTCAAGTTCCGATTCAAATCTTCTTCCAAATCCAATTCAGAGTTGGTCTAGAAAATTCAAGCCCCGACTTGAATTTTCTTACAAATCCAATTCGTAAAATTTTCTTTCCTCTAGATTTCAAAATTGGTCTAGAAGAGTCGAGTTCCGATTCGAATCTTCTTCCAAATCCAATTCAGAATTGGTCTAGAAAATCTAAGTCCCGACTTGAATTTTCTTACAAATCCAATTCGTATAATTTTCTTTCCTCTAGATTCTAGAATTGGTCTAGAAGAGTCGAGTTCCGATTCGAATCTTCTTCCAAATCCAATTCAGAATTGGTCTAGAAAATCAGAGTTCCGACTCGAATTGTCTTTCAAAATCCAATTCATCTAGTCTTTCCTTAAAGATTTGAATTTCGATTCGAACCTTCAAACCGAACCCAGTCTTACACCGGTCCGGTTAAATCCAATTTTCAAAATTGGTCCTTTTATGAAATCCAATCTTGCCTTGGTTGCTTTACCAAATCTCGTATTGGTAATCTTTTAAAATCCAGTGCTCGTACTGGTAATCTTTTTAAATCTAGCGCTCGTACTGGTAAATCTTTTGAAATCCAATGCTTGTATTAGTGATCTTCCAAAATCCAGTGCTCGTATTGGTAATCCTTTAAAACCCAGTACTCGTACTGGTATTTTAATTCAGTCTTTATACTGGTCGCAACATGACTCTCACATTGAGGTTCAGACTCGATGTTAATCTTCAAACCTGCGAACCAAAAAACTGTATCAGACCCTTGGGTCGTTTCATTCTGTTAATCTGACATTCGGGTTGCCGATTTTGTCAGACCTCTAGTCATTCGTGTTATCAAGCAGTTCTTTGAGTTATCAAAAGCTATCAAAATCAATCGTCAAGTATTTCTCTTGCGAGGGACCCTTTTTCCATGGAGAGTTCGAGGGAGCTCGTTTCTTTTCGCATGTCTTTATTGTTCGTTCGTTGAACCCCTTTTTCTAGGGAGAGTTTGAAGGGACTCATGCTTCACGAACAGTTTGCAAAACAATCTTTATTGTCACACAAGGAACCCTTTTTCCAGGGAGAGTTTCGACGGAAGCTCGTCCTCCTTGTAACCCTAAATGTCTTTTGTTAGGCCACCCCCGTCGTCGAGGACCCTTTTTGCAGGGAGAGTGTGATGGACTCGTTCCTCTATGATATCCTTTCAATCTTTGTTAGCGACCCCCTTTCCATAAAAGAAGCCTAGAAATAGGGAGTTTTGACGAAAACTCTATTTCTCTTCGAAAGTTCGTTTTGCAAACACCTCTACTTCAGGGAAGAGAGGAGTATCTTTTGTTACCCGTTCAGGTAAGGGTCAAGCCTGAGTCTCTCCTTTGGGGAAAGAAGAGTAGAATCTAGCCACGGATGTGTCATTTAGATCAAAAGTGATTTCTTTCACCAAGGATTTCAGGAATATTTTGCCAATTTGTCATGAAAAATAATTGTTGATCTCAAAATCTTTACTGCATAAAATTGTACCTCAGAATACCTTTAGTATTACTTCCGAAAGGACAAAGCTTTTGTGAAAAAGATTCAAAATTCAAAATCTTTCTATTGGCCAACCAAAAGGATGAAGAATAAATCCGCGATATGGCCAGCAAAGAAAATTCAATGTTGTTGCAAAGCCAGAAGTGATTGATATTGATCGCAGTCAATGGCATATTTTTAAAGATCATTCTTTGAAAATAAGTAGTCGAAATATCCTGGGTGATACAGAAAAATCCACTTAATCTCCATGTCCCCTGAATCACCTAAGCTACAATTAAATATCTGGAAAAGGGATCTCTCAACTATCGTCAAGATGAAGGCGAATTAGACAAGTCGACCTTCGGGGCCAAAGAAGATTTGGATCATCTCCAAGATGACGGAGTTTGTGACGAATCCTTCTAGGGAAAGTTCAGATCACCGTCGAGATGAAGGCGAGTGTGATGAGCCTACCGATAAACCCTAAAAGATATTTAATTCCAGCTATCATCAAAAGACTTCCTACCAATGAGCCAATAATTGTCAAGATAATCCCTGAGAGAAAAGAAGGATCGGAACATCTCTGAGATGAAGGAGTTTGTGACGTACCGTTCCAAAAAAATAAAGAGAGAAAAAGCTAGGACATCTCCAAAATGAAGGATGATGTAATTCCCGAAAAATCCAAGAGAGCTCCAATTCTATTAAAAAGAGAGTGCAGAAAGATCATCATGAGAAAAGAATCCCAGGATATCAGACTGCCGAATCTATCAAGAATCTTCTTTAATTTTGTGAAATTCTTTTATCAATATCCTTTCGCTAATAGCTCTCGCAATATCAAGAATACATTCTTTTCCGTCCATATCAAGGAAATTGATAGCCTCCTTGAAGGAAAGTCAATTGCAAGTAATTTGAATTCGAATCTTGATTCTACGGAGTTAAGCCCAGTCGGAGGTAATACTTCAGGTAGAAAAGAGGGAATATTTTTTATATATATATGTGCTTATCATTCATGAATTAACTACAATTTTTTATCTTATTGGCAATCTTTTCAAGTTATCCTGACAAGAAGTGAGAACTTGATGTTTATTTTGATGTATCCAGGCGTTGTTGTTATCCCTTTTAGGATCGGATGATGGGAGTTGTCCAAGATCCTTCCCTTCTTGTTTTGATCTGAGCTCCTGGGCTCTTAGATTAGCACACTTCCCTGTGCTCCCCGCTGTCCCACCATAGGCAGTTCCCGTTCAGGTTAAGGGTTAAACCTGAATTTTTTGCAAAAAGGTCATTTGTCTTAAAAGCCATTCAGTCTCAGCGATGAGACGTCCAAGATCAATCCCTTTTCAAGCTTTAGGGAACCCCCTTTCTTCCTTTTGCAAACCCCTCTCGGATTTATTGTGCAAAATTCGAATGTCCCATCATGGTTTCTTCATTCGAGGACTCCGTATATCGTCCCCCTTCAGGTTAAGGGTCAAGTCTGAGCCTCGTTTTTCCACGAGGTATCGTCCCCTTTTAGGTTAAGGGTTAAGCCTGAGCCTCGTTTTTCCACGAGGTATTGTCCCCTTTCAGGTTAAGGGTTAAGCCCGAGCCTCGTTTTTCCATGAGGTATCGTCCCCTTTCAGGTCAAGGGGTTAAACCTGAGCCTCATTCTGATGAGGTATTTCATTTGTCATCCCATCCAGGTTAAGGGCTAAGCCTGAGCCTCATTTCGATGAGGTGAATCTTCTTCTTTATTCTTTATGCTATATCTACTACCATCATTTGAACTAATTCTTTCATACCCAGTCAAATCTATCTAACTGGGGCATTTTTATAGTCTGAATTTGGTGTGTTTTTCTTTGCCACTAAGCTCGGCTTACAACCGGCTTAGTAGCAAAGAGGGGCATCTGTAAACACCCCAAATTTTCACTCTCATCCAGTGTTTGTCCATTTCATATGTAATTGCATATCACGGCATACATTTTGCATATCATTTCATCGCATTGCATAGCACTGCATGAAATCCCATCTCATTTTCGAGATTCAGCACTCCTGTTTTCAAAACATTCAATCCAGATTTGAGTTTTAAAACTTTTCTTTCAAAAACAATTTTAAAACCTGGGTTTTTATTCAACATTCTGTCATTTTCCAACCCCCGGGACCTTATATTTTGAAATACTTTCTTAGAAAACGATCTGGATTCATTTCAAACTCAATTTCAATTGATTTTAATTCTCAGATGAGACCCATTTAGGTGGTGTCGCTTCTGGATTCCTTCACTTATCAAAAATCTCAAAAATCTTAGAGTCCTAATTGGATCAGGACTCTTTTTTCAGAGTCCTAGTCGGATCAAAACTCTACTTTTCACTACCTTTTTATCTGTCTTTGAAGAAAACCTTTTAAAATCTTCTGTTTTGGCCAAAATCCCAGAGTCCTGGTTGAATCAGGACTCTTCTTCAAGAGTCCAGTCAGATCAGGACTCTTCTTCAGAGTTTTAATCAGATTAGAACTCTAATCTTTCACAACCATTTTCAATCAAATCTTTCAAAATCTTTCAAAATGAGTCAGAAACTCAGAGTTTTAGTCAAAACAGGACTCTGTTCAGAAAGTCCTAGTTGGATCAGGACTCCGATCCTGATTTCAAATTTTGAAAGAATCTTTCAAAAATCTTTTCATCTATAAAAATTGTTGTGCTTTTATCAAAGAATTTCAAAATTCTGAGGTTTTATCTCAGAGTTCTGATCAAATCAAGACTCTACTCCAGAGTCCTGATCGAAGTAGGATTCTATACAAAATTGATTTTCTCACTTCATTTTCACTGGTTTTCAAAAGCTTTGCTTAAATTCCCTCACTTACTTATCAGAAAATCCAACAATATAAGAGTCCTAGTTCAATCAGGACTCTGTTCTCAGAGTCTCAGTTGAATCAGAACTCTGGTTTATTCCAATATTTGTTATTATTTTAATTGTTTTCACAAGTTCTTTTAACTATTTTTTTAGAAAATACCAAAAAAAAATCTAGAGTTTTAATCCGATCAGGACTCTGTCCCGGAGTCCTAGTCCAGTTAGGAGTCTGTTTTGAAGTCTGTTTTTATTCCATTTTCATTTATTTCCATTTGTTTTCAAAAATTAGGTCATTTTGCAGAGTCCAGTTAGTTCAGGATTCTATTTCAAAGTTCTGATCGAGTTAGGAGTCTAACCCTGACTGTGCTTTTTTTTTGACTCATTTCACCATTTTCTGATAAAATCTTTCAAAAACCTTTCATTTGGCTTTTTAAAATCTAAAATCTCAGAGTCCTGAGAGTTCAGGACTCTAACTCGGAGTTCCAGTTCGCTTGAGACCCTATTTTCAAAGATTCTGAATTTCAATTATTGATTTTAACCCCTTTTCAAAGTTATTTTTAGTGTTTATTTCAAATTTCTCAAAACCTGATGTGGGCCCACTCAGTCGGCGCCACATCCAGAGGAGTTCTAACCCAGTTGGAACTCTATGTCATTTCAAAACTTTTAATTTCAAGCTTACTTTTGAAAATCTTTTGAAAACTTTCTCAATTTCAAGTTTTAAAATCATTTTTTTTTTGAAAAACTCAAGTAGGGCCCACTCGGGGTGGCGCCATATTTGAGTAAGTCAGGGCTAGACTAGGGTTAGTCAGTGTCTTGGTTAGTGTTAGAGGTTTAGAAGGGTCAAAAGTTATTTTAAAAACTCATTTTGAAGTTTGGATTTTAAAACTAGTGTTTTTAAAGGTTTTTAAAGAACTTTAAAAACCCAAATGTGGAAAATGCCAAGTGGCATCACATTTGGGGATTTTTTAGGATTAGCTAGGGGTTAATTAGGCATTATTTAGGATAATTTAGGCTAGGGGTATATAGGTCATTCCACCCCAAAATCGCCCCCCTTTAGAAGTCCAAAAATTTCAAAATTGCTAATTTTCAAAACCTAAAAAGTTTCTATAAATTGAGACCCATAGGGGGTCGATTTTTCCAGCCACCTTTAGAGCAAGTCTTGGAGCTTCTCTCTCCTCTCCAGCCCTTCCTCCATTGCTGCAACTCCAAGGTGAGAAATTTTATTAATTTCTTTAGTTTTATTTAATATTTTTCATGATTTAATGCTAGTACCATCTATTTCATGGATTCAACCTCAAGAACCATCAAGAACGGTCCAAGAAGATGATCTAACACTGTTTTTAGTGTTTTCCAGGGATTCTAATCCATTAGAATTGATTTTAGCACTATTCTTTTTATTATTAACCAATAAAACATATGATTTACCCTTTTTATGGGTTAAATCCATGTCTTTAAAGGTAAAATCAAATTCCAGCCATTGATTCCTTGATTTTATTTTATTTATTTGTTTATTTATGTTTATTTTACGTTTTCCAGCATAAAAATAATTTTTATTTACTGTTTTATGGTTTGTATTATTGTTTTTCATTAGTTAAGGCATGATTTCTTAAGTTTCTTAGATTTCGGTGTGTTTTTTATTTTAGAACAGCAAAAACATGCTGTTTTGGATTGAAATATTCGTTTTTTATTTCTGATTTTTTTATATGTAATGCATGCATATCTAAAGGAACTACTGTAAAAAAATAAGAGGTTTTGGAGCTCGGTAACCCTGTCAGAAAAATCAGACATCAAATCGGGGTTTTAAAACTTTAAAATCGTTGTTAAAATCAAGAAGGTAACTTGCTGTTATGATATTTTTCTCATCTTATATCCGATTTTAGATCTGTAAAGTGCCATGGATTCATATTGATTATATCTAGTTACTGTGAAATTGTCAGAATTTTTTATTACTGTTTAGTATTTTTCCTCTGTCAGAAACTCTGATTTTCAATTTAAAACTCGTTAGGGTTTTCCAAAACCCTAATCAGACTTCTGTTGTTTATAAATCCCAAACCACAGATTCGATTCATGATCTGTAAAAGGTGAGTATTATTATTTTTCTGTCAACTGTTCACTGTTAAAATATCAGATATTTTGAATGAGTTATGCTATTTATCCCTGAATTTTTAATTGAAAGTATCAGTTAGGACCAAAGTTAAAATCAATATATTCAAGTCCGGATTGTCGGATGGGTATCTCCCTGGTTTTAAAGGATTTTTCAGATCTGTAAAGAGAAAAAGTTTTGTTTTCCTGTCTATTTGGTCTCTGTAAAATTTCATAGATTTCCATGGAGGTTTGACCCCTGTTTCGGGTCTTGGACTGAGACTGGTTGGTGAAATAGGTCAAAAATAGCATATTTTTAGGGTTTGATGCTATTTTCGGATTCATTTAATGCCAAAAAATTATTTTTATAATTCCAATTTGATATTAGGGATATAAAAAATGCAGGTACCAATTTTGAGGATTTTTAGAATCTGTTTGATGTTTGAATGGCTTGAATTGCAAAACAGGGCACCCGAAGAATTCCAAAACACTGCAAAAATCACAAAATTTGTGATATTCTTGGATTTTCGTGTATAAGCATATATTTTTAGGGTTTAATCATATTTATAATCATATTAGAATACTTTAGGTTAAATTTTATGTTCATTTGATTTCATTTAGTGCATAAAACCTAAGTTTTACCAAAATATTTTCTAAAAACCCTGATTTCAAGGCCATAGTCTTGCTATCGGGGGCAATTTGGTCATTTGATCTAAATTTCGAAATCCCTATCCCTAATTTTCATATTTTTAATCATGTCATAGTATATTTAGTTTGATTTATTTTCATTTGAACTTCAAAACTTGCATTCTACCAAATATCTTTCTGAAAACCCTAATTTCAAGGCCATAGTCTTGTTATTAGGGGCATTTTGGTCATTTTGACCCTAATTTTGAAATTTCATATCTTATCTTCCTTATTTATTCAATTTTATTTCATACTTTATCATTTTGATTTAATGAAATCATGGCAAAAAGGCTTATATCTAGCAAAATCCAGTAATTTCTAGATATTGCTGGATAAATCTAGAAAAGCCAACATATCATCACTAACAAAGTTTTCTAGTTTTGCAGGTACATTGAAGACTTTATTTTTCATGTATTTAAATTTCAATAGTGATGTAAACTAAATTAAACTTTGGAATAAGAATTTACATTTCCTGCTTAGCTTAGGCAGCATTGCATATAGTTTATTTTTTTAAATAATGTTAATGTGTGATGGATGATGATTCATGCATATTCAAAACTCACCATGGTCTACACGAATGGCACATGCACTAGCTTTTATGAAGTTTATAAACTTGGTGGAATTCGTATTTATGGCCATAGTCAGAATATGAATGATACCCAGATTTATGATCTTCACATTAGCCACATTCAGCCTACACTCTTAGGCTAATTTCAAAATGCACTGCATTTCTCAAAAATACAAAGAGTTTTTTCCAATTCCTCAAAATCATATTCATTCATTTCGTGAATTTTCCAATTCCAATTTCAATTCAAATTCCAAGTCAAAGGAATCAAATTCTTCAAAATTTCCTAAGTCTTATTCAAAATCGATTTTCTCAAAATATGGATTTGCCAATGATATTTCAAGTATTTGCCAAGTTCCAAATTCGATTTTCTAAGTTAGATTTTCAATTTCAAAGTTTGAATTCAAAGAAATCGAGTTTTTCAAAGTTATTTCACATTTCTCAAAATCGATTTTCACAAAATCCTTATATTTCTTCAGAAATCGATTTTCACTTTCTCAAATACAACATCTCAAAAATAATTCACAATTTTCAAAGATTTTATTTTCCAAGAATCTTCCAAATATTTTCCAATCTTTGAAGCAAACATCATGTTTTCAAATGTGCATTTTTAGAAATTCATAGCACATGCCTGATTCTTTGTGCATTTAGAAATTAGAATATGGTTTAGACAAGTTGAATAGAGCAAAGCAGTAGATTGATCCTTGGTTCAATTACCCCTGGTAAAGGCGCCAGGAACGGTTGGACCTCGTACCGACAGGCGAGTCCCATTCTTCGGAATAATCCCGCATTTTAAAAACGGAGGCGAGTTATTTTTAAAAAAATTTTCAAAGGTCAGTTTGATTTGCAAAAGTAAAATTTTGCGATGATAACAGGTTTGGCGACCGAGATGGGACCTGTCTTCGCCTGATCAATCTAATGCTCTACTTAGTTCAAATTGTCAAAATCGATTTTCATGGAATGTCAGCTTTGCTTTATGATATCATGTGAACCTAGGAGCCTAGACTTGAACCCAACTGACATGGAATGCATATAGACTAGGTATGGTTTGGTAGGACCATATTGAGGAGAATTATTCATGCTCACATAGACTTAGGTCTAATACAACACTCCTCAATTTAGCAATTGTATGAAAACAATGTTTGCTTCTTCAAATATTTCAAAATTCTATCTCTTTAGGACTTAGAGCCTTCTGTTTTCTTGCATGTGCTCATATTTCAAAAATCACCCTACCTATATTGTCCCGATCTTCACGTTGCTGGGCTCTCTTCCAGAACCATAGTTCGGGACAGAGCCTCACAACTGGGCCACCTATTTGCGTGAAAACCCCCCTGCCACGTACCAAGGGCCATAGTCCAACGTATATCGGCAGGTGCTCAAGGATGTTGGAAAACTTGAACCTAGAACTGGAGAAATTGATTTTATGCCACATACATCGAGCCTTGGCTTGAGTATATAGGCATAATTGGATTGGATACAGTTGATCTGAACCTTAGAGTTAGGATTAAGGTCCTACAGCTATTTCAAAATTTGTGCATCTAGAGTCAGCTTTTAAGGAATGTTGTATATGCATACTTGTTTATGCAGAATGTGATTGAATGTGTTATTTCCTTTTTATTTTCCATATTTTCCCGATTTTCTAAAATACTGGACGATTTTCTCAAAATTCCCCAATCTATGTCCATGTACTGTCCATGTTTTAAACCTTGGACGATTTTCCAAATACTTCATTTTCCATTTATTTCTTCATATTTCATCAAACCCTGGACGATTTTCCAAATTTCCCTTAATTTCCTTCAAAACTCCAGGTGATTTCCCATCTTTCCTGTCTTCTGGATCTCGAATTTTCTACTTTATTTTTATCCTGCCTGCATTTTCCTCAAATTTTCTGTATTTTCCCAAGTCTTATTCCAATTTTCCATGATTTCCAGTCCGATGGCATCCAGTCAGCTTGATTCAGTCTTCCCTGAGGGTCACATCTCCTACGAGGTGCGACAAAGTCTTCCTGAACATCAAGTCCTCAGCACCGGATCCTTCTTTCCCCGGTGGTACTATTTATGGCTCAAGAATTTCTCTCGTATGTTTCCGGACCACTTGAACGATTGTGGGTTAGAACTGGCGTCCGCAGTGGGAAAGCAGACAGTCAACGGCAATTCGATCCATGCACTAGCAGAACGGTGGAATCCGAGCACTTCTACCTTCTGGTTCCCGTGGGGCGAGATGACAATACTGATAGATGAATTTTCAGAGATTATGGGATTGCTCGAGCCAGCCGGTCAGCCTGGAGATCCATTGGAGAAACAGTTTTTGATCAATGTCAAGGGTTTGGATCCCCGAGACGCTTTAGCTCGCATGATAGGACGTAAGTCTTGGCCATTGATAGAGGAGGATGGAAATGAATATGTGGACCTACTCGAAATCTACAAACAGTATGGAACATTTGCAGAGGTCAGCTCATTGTCCAGGATAGCTCGAGAGAGAATCCAGCATGCGATGGTTTTGTGCACTGTGGGACTCGCTCTCTTTCCAGACGGACGGAATTACATGGATATCAGGATAGTTCAACTTCTGCGAAGGTGGGAAAGTCGACAGACCAGCCGCCTCTCCATAGCCATGGCCGCACTCGCTTTTCTATACCGAGGGTTGACCCATTTCACACTCGGAGAATCCATTTTAGTCGAAGGGTGCACCTATGCATTGCAATCTTGGTTCCTCCGGCATGTGCCATCCCGAGCCAGTTCATTCAGATACAATGGTAAAAAGCTTCTGCCAGTTGCGCGATACCGATTCTTGATCGATAATCTTCAGGAGGAAGAGGTCGTATGGGACTACTTTGATCGTCAGGAATCACCTCCTAGATACACTTATGCATACGACAAGCGGTTTAGGTTACTTGGCCCATTCTTCTGCGCATACTACCATCCAAAGCGGTGTGTCAGGCGGTTCTCTCAGAGACAGAAGCGTGTAGAGATTCGTTCACTATCGGGGGTCTTTCCAGAGTTCGATCTCACATCAGATCAGTGGTCCGGAGTATACCATTCTGCCAGACATGGCTGGGATTCTTTTGTTACTCTCACTATTTTTCCTGGTCCTCGAGTGTCCTCTAATTATCAGGAGTGGTGGAAAATTGTCTATCCCCCTCCCCTTTGTCAAGTGTATTATTAAAATCATATTTTCAATAAAATTCCTTTAATCTTCATTTCATCTTGGTTTGACGACCTCGCCTAGGTAACAATGCATATTTTCAGTTGTTTATTTTGCAAAGAATGGCAACGCAATTGTCGTAATCCCAGCGACGACTCAATCCCTAGTGATGGGATACTCTTTCAATTGTCTACCAAAATTCTCAACAAATATCTTCCTCCAACCGAATTTCCTTCAAAATCCTAATCATCAGTTCTGCCTTGCAGAGAGAGTTAGCAATCTCCAGAGAGCGTTAACAATCTTTAGAGAGCGTTAGCAATCTCCAGAGAGTTGTCGTGACATTCAATGGTTCATACAAGGTCCGGAAAGAAAACCGCAGCAGTTGAAGGCGTTGCGTACTCAGTCACTTCAGAAGAAGAAATGGACTCCCCCCGATCAGCCAAAAGTCAAGGACAGCAGGTGGAGGATGACGTGGATCCCCAGATGTACATCATGTTTAAGAAAATGATGACCAAGATGCTGGCAGAGCAAGCTGAAGCCAGTACTGAGCAGACTCAGACCAAGCAGAAGAATAGGGGTCACGCGGCCAGAAATGTGAAGATCAGTAAAAAGCAGAATCGTCATGAGGTAATGTCTGATGAGTCAGAATCAGCAGATGATACTGATAAAGAATATGAAAACAAGCAAGAATTCAGAAGGTCGACTCAGGGGCAGGGGTCGGCCTACAAATCCAAGAATCAGTCTGTTGACGACCCTACACAGTCACAACTCAAAGATGTGATGAAAATAGTTAAGGATCTTCAAACTCGTGACAAGGGCAAAAGAGTCTTTACAAGTGAAGACTTCTATGATGGACTGGATAGGGAAGATGATCTTGATAATCTCCCCAAGAAATTTATCAAGTTTGATGGTTCGGGTGACCCAAAAGCACATCTCGCCCTATTTCTCTGCTTTCCTCGGTGTTTGGAAGGTGTCGCAGCAAAGTGGTACTCAGAGCACATTAATCCGATAGAACTGAAAGAATTCGACAAAGTGGTCAATTTATTTATTGAGCGCTTTCTATTCAATGCTGAAGCACTCCCGACTCTCAGTCATCTCTGTAGTCTGAGGCAGAAGGAAAACGAGAAGGCCAGGGATTTCATTCATAGATGGAGATCCGCTTGCAATAAGATGTGTGAGCCAATAGCAGAAAGACACGCACTATCTTTGATCCTGAGCAACTTCTCGCAACCCCTAAGGGGACTAATTTCTACATCTCCATCAAAGAGTTTCATAGAACTGACAGAACGAGCCGAATGACTCGAGTTGAGTATGGGGAACGGATCTTATGAGGGTTTTATGTTTACAAAGAATAACAGTCAACAAGAATCAAAGAAGAAAGCCCATTTTACCTACTGTGCCAATAACAGTAAGAATCAGAACAAAGGAAATGAAAAAAATCACAGTTATGCTTCAAGAGGGTCAAATCCCAACAAAAGTGATCAGAAAGGCAAGTCGATTATTCAATATGATAAGCAGCCACAGCAGACCCTCGAACAGAGATCAAGACCACAAGAAAAGCCGAAGCGGGAAGGATGGAGTTATAACTGCAAGTTTACTCTTCTAGACCAGTCCCTCGAGACGGTATTAGAATATATGCTCGGCAGTGATATGATTAAGCTTCCAAGGGTAGCTGACCCGCCAGTGGTTATGGGAAAAATGAAAGACAGATTCTGCAAGTTCCACTGAACTGTGGGACATGATACCGAGAACTGTTTCGTTCTCAAAAACATCATACAGGATTATATTGACAAAAATCTGTTGGTAGAAGGGGCTGAAGATGAGAAAATGGAGATTCTAAAACAGCCTTTCTTGCAGCACTCAACAACAATGATATCTGATCATCCCTTTCAGCCACAAGATCATATCCGACCATGCCCTAGCAGTGATATCAAGGTGCAGCATCAGGTATTAGTGTTGCATAAGGCCCAGTCCAGTTCTCAAAAGATGGACCTTGTTTCAGCATTCAGTAAGCTGAAAGTTTCGAGAGAGCCCGCTAGAGTATCTCCAGAGGTAGCCAAAAGAATGCTGTGGATACCCAAGAGCCTTGTCAAACCTACTTCAGAAAAGGGAGAACATCAGAAGAAAAGGTCGATATAGTGCAAAGACCAATCACTGCCCTCTCTAATATCCCTATCCTTGAGTTGGCACGTGCCTCTCCTAAGCATCAGCAAGCCCTGGATGATTTACTGCGAAAAATCAAGGTCAAGCCAGGCACCACACCTGAAGACATGGCTCAGATCGTTAATCAGGCCATGATCAATGCTCCCATAACCTTCTCAGATGAGGATCTGCCAAAACCTCACGCATTTCATAACAATGCTTTGTACATTGTGGTGCGAACCCGGGGAATGACTGTACCCCACGTGCTTGTAGATGGAGGCAGTAGCCTCAACATTTGTCCTGAAATGACTGCCAAGGCTCTGGGTATAAAAGAAGAAGAGTATACACCAGATCCGATCACTATTTATGGGTTCGATAATCATGGACAGACAGCAAAGGGAAAGATCTTCTTGGAAATATTTATCAACTACTCTGTTCATACAGTGCTTCTCCATGTCGTCAACGTGCCACCAACGTATAATATTCTACTCGGAAGAACATGGATTCATAATGCCAACGCCATACCATCCAATCTGCATCAGTGCATCAAATGGTCTAAAGGTGGCATGATAACTACTGTTTTGGGGGAAGATCCTGAAGAGAGGCTACCTCAGCCTATGATCCCTAGGCCAACTTATACTGCTGATATCCCCAGCATTAGGGAAAGTGAAGAGGTTGTTCTCAGTGAAAGCCTTGAAATGCTAAAGTTAGAAGCAGCATCAGAGACAAATCACACAGCAGCGATGGTCCAATGGCAAGGACCACATTTCTTTAAGATCGGAGGTCGTCTCGATTGCAGTACTTTCAAAGACCATCCTATTTTCCCGCAGTTTGTTAGAACCAAGAAAGGGTTTGACCTGTTACTGAAGCATGGTTATCAGCCTTTCAGAGGATTGGGCAAGAACAGAGATGGCCGGCTAGAGCCAGTGATCCCTGATCATCATCCGCGCAGGGCAGGACTAGGATTCATGGGCAAAAGATCTCACAAAAATACTGTCTTCATTAAAGGGATCCATTAAAAATTTTCTACCATCTGTCTTTTCTATTCCATTCATTTGATTTCTGCAGTTTGTAGGGACAATGTCCCATTTCAGCTCATTTTAAATGTCCTTATTTCATTCCAAGTCTTCAATAAAGTTATCAATTTTCTCGTCTATCTGGATGTCATCTTTCTCTTATTCCTCTGTAATTTGTCTTCAAAATTCATTATTCTTATCTTTTTTATTCTCATACAATTTATGTCATAGTGAATGAACTTTTTCTAAAAGCTATTCTTTTTCAAAAATTTCAGAATGTCTTCTCAACCGATAAAAAGATTAGTCATCAATCCTTCAATCCTATCGAAACCGGCAAAGATACATCAGGTCCGGGTAAGAGCAGAGGACAGTAAGGTCACAAAGCAGTCAGAAGAAATGACAGAATTTGATTCGTCGCTTCCAGAGTTGCCAGAGTTTGCAGCGATTCAGAAACAAGATGAACCATCGACCCTAGTCCAGGATCCGACTGAGGACATCAATATTGGTTCAGAAGATAGTCCGAAAATTCTCAAGATCGGCACCAGCCTAAGTACAAATGAAAAGGAAAGGCTCATTGACTTTCTCAAGCAGTACCAAGAAGTGTTCGCATGGACTTATGAAGATATGCCAGGTTTAGATCCTAAATTGGTGGAACATCGACTCGTTCTGAAGCCTGATGCGAAACCTGTTAAGCAGAAGTTAAGAAAAATGGATCCTCGAATCGAGCAACAGGTCAAGGAAGGACTTGAGGACTTGCTTAAAGCAGGATTCATTCGAGCAATAGATTATCCGGACTGGTTGGCAAATATTGTTGCAGTTCCCAAGAAAAATGGCAAAGTGCGAATTTGTATCGACTTTCGCGATCTCAATAAAGCTACGCCGAAGGATGACTATCCACTCCCAAATATTGATCTTCTAGTTGATAGCACGGTTGGGCATGCCATGTTCTCCTTCATAGACGGATACTCCGGATATAATCAGATCAAGTTGGTCGCTCGTGATCAATCCAAAACATCCTTCACTACGCCATGGGGCACTTTCTGTTATACAGTCATGCCGTTTGGGCTCAAGAATGCTGGGGCAACCTATCAGCGTGCAATGGCTGCCATTTTCCATGATCAGATGCACAAGACTATGGATGCATACGTTGATGACATCCTGGTCAAATCCAAAGAAGAAGAAGATCATATCGATGCTTTAAGTCAAGTCTTCAAGCGACTCATTCTTTACAAAATGAGACTCAATCCTCAGAAATGTGTCTTCGGGGTTGAATCAAGCAAATTGCTAGGCTTCTTGGTCAGCAAAAAGGGGATAGAAATAGATCCCGCTAAAGCAAAGGCCATCATTGACATGCCACCTCCAACTACTCTTAAGGAATTGCGTAGTCTTCAGGGACGTATGCAATCAATTCGGAGATTCATATCCAACCTTGCCATGAGATGTGAACCTTTCAATCATCTACTCAGAAAAGGAGTGAAATTTGAGTGGGGACCAGAGTGTCAGCAATCGTTTGAACGTATCAAGAAATATCTTCTTAATCCGCCCGTTCTGAAGCCACCAGAATTGGGAAAGCCTCTCTTGCTATATGTTTCAGTTAACCAAGCCGCTTGTGGTGGATTCCTGGCACAGTATGAGGAAGGAGTTTGATTGAACATGCCATCTATTATGTAAGCAAGACCTTCATTGATTACGAGAAGAAATATTCTCAGATAGAAAAGACATGCCTAGCACTAGTATGGATGTGTCAGAAGTTGAGACATTACTTGTTAGCATCAGAAGTCAAGATTCTCTCAAAACTTAATCCTCTCAAGTATATTCTCGAACAACCATTTCTCAGTCGACGGATTGCTAAGTGGCAAGTCCTGTTAATGCAGTATGATCTGGGGTATGTTTCTCAGCAATCTATCAAAGGTCAAGCAATTGCAGACCAATTGGCAGATTTTCCTTTAGCAGAAGATGTTAAAATCGAGGATAGTTTTCTCGATGAGCGGATCTGTAATGTTCAACAATCCCCAGTTTGGAATCTATTTTTCGATGGATCCAAGAACATGGCCGGCATAGGGGTCGGAATCTTGCTGATCACACCAGAGAAAGAGATGATCCCCTTTTCTCTGAAACCGGATTTTCAATGTACCCATAATATGGCTGAGTATGAAGCTTTAATACAAGGTATGAGAATTTTGCAAGACTTCAATGTTAAGAGGGTACACGCTTTCGGTGATTCATTGCTCGTAGTTAGCCAAGTCAAAGTTGAATGGCAGGTAAAAGATCAGAAGTTGCTCCCTTACCAAAAGATCATTTTAGTCCTTATCAACAATTTCGAGGAATTTCAGCTTTTCCATATCAAAAGAGAGTTTAATCAAATAGCTGATGGTTTGGCCAGTTTGGGCTCCATTATGTCTTTCAGAAATGGAGAATCCTGTCGCTCTTTTGAAATCGGTAGACTTGACCAACCTACCTTCATTCCAGTAATGCAAGTCAACCAGGCGGAACAGAAAAAGAAGCCTTGGTATCAAGATATCAAAAACTTTATTGAAACTGGTGAGCTTCCACCAGAACTATCAAAGAAGGAGCAAAAAGCAATTCAGCATATGTCCGCCCGCTATTTTATCCTTGCCAATGTTCTTTATCGTCGTGGGTTCAGTTCTGAGTATTCCAGGTGCTTAGACAAAGAAGAAGCCAAAGAAATCGTGCGAGAAGCGCATGAAGGTATTTGCGGTGGTCATGTCGGCTACCAAACCCTTATTAAACAAATCATTCGGGCAGGATATTATTGGAGAACCATGCAGCAAGACTGCTATCATTTTGTGAAGAAGTGCGTTCGGTGTCAGATACACGCACCTTCCATTCATGCGCCAGCCACGTACTTGCAATCAGTCGTGTCTCCATGGCCATTTTCTATGTGGGCCTTCGACGTTGTAAGACCCATCTCTCCTTCAGCTTCTAATGGTCATAAATATTTCCTTGCCGCAACAGAGTATTTCACCAAATGGGTTGAAACCGTCACTCTGCGTACAGTGGAAGGTTGACATGTAGTTTCGTTCATTCATAAGAACATTCTTTGTCGTTTCGGTATACCGCACGACATCGTGTCAGATAATGGTACTCATTTCAAGAATGAGAGAATGAAGATCTTTTGTTCAAAATTCAGAATTCATCATCATTTTTCAGCTCCTTATTATCCACAAGGAAATGGTCAGGCAGAAGCAACAAACAAGAGTTTGATTCGCATCTTGGAAAGAACTGTTGAGACGGGTCGTGATTGGCACGAGAAAATCCATGATGCACTTTGGGCATATCGAACTACCATTCGAACCCCAACCAATGCGACTCCTTCAGAACTTGTTTATGGGACTGAGGTGGTGTTACCCCTTCATGTTCAGAAACCCGCCCTTAAGTTCGCATCTCTTTTAGAGTTACCACTCGATCAGTATCAGCAACAGAGATTGGTACAGTTAGATTTACTCGATGAGAAAAGACTCAAAGCAGCAGAGCACGCTCAGTCTTATCGTCAGAAGATAGCAAGGCAATATGCCAAGTCAGTCATCGAAAGGAGATTCCAAGTTAATGACTTGGTCCTTAGATCAACGACTCATCTCAAGCATCGTCCATGTGGCAAATAGTCACCAAACTGGAAAGTCCCTACGTGGTGAAAGAAGCGTTGCCCCGTAATTCATATCGTCTGATTAATGCAGATGGGGTAGAACTATCCGACCCCATTAATGCTCGACATCTGAAGAAATTCTATACCTAGAAAATCTCTATTCTATCTTTTGTATTCTTCAAAAATTCCTTTCAATAAATGATCAATTATTCTTTTGTCAAAATATCTCTCTTCCCCAGAATATACTGGGGCATTCTTGTTAAAGTTGCCTTTTATCCAAAACAATCTGTGTGCAGGCAGGATCTAATAAATCTCTCATTTTGCACACATGTGCACTCAGTTGCATCCATTTGCATTTGCATTTGCATGAATTCATTCGCATTCATCTGCATCAATTTGCATTGAATTTCCCATTCAGGATAAGGGATAAATCCTGAGACCCCGGCAAGTCGTCCAAGTCATCATCAATTGATGACCCTTTCAAACCAGTGCTCGTACTGGTAACCTTTTAAAACCCAGTGCTCGTACTGGTAATCTTTTAAAACCCAGTGCTCGTACTGGTAATCTTTTAAAACCCAGTGCTCATACTGGTAATCTTTAAAAAAAAAAAAAAACCTAGTGCTCGTACTGGTAACCTTTTAAAACCCAGTGTTCGTACTGATAATCTTCCAAAATCCAGTGCTCGTACTGGTACTCTTCCAAAATCTGATGCTCGTACTAGTTGAACTAGTCCCAAATGTCA
The DNA here is from genome assembly GCF_984573655.1 of Nuphar pumila. Classification (NCBI taxonomy): domain Eukaryota; kingdom Viridiplantae; phylum Streptophyta; class Magnoliopsida; order Nymphaeales; family Nymphaeaceae; genus Nuphar; species Nuphar pumila. The sequence goes on along the minus strand of NC_143264.1, from coordinate 39,642,286 downwards.
TCTTTATACTTATCAACTTTTCTTTCCTTTAAATGTCTTGAATTGGTCGAGAAGAGTCGAGTTCCGATTCGAATCTTCTTCAAAATCCAATTCAGAGTTGGTCTAGAAAATCCAAGTCCCAACTTGAATTTTCTTACAAATCCAATTTGTATAATTTTCTTTCCTCTAGATTCTTGAATTGGTCTAGAAGAGTCGAGTTCCGATTCGAATCTTCTTCCAAATCCAATTCAGAATTGGTCTAGAAAATCCAAGTCCCGACTTGAATTTTCTTACAAATCCAATTCGTATAATTTTCTTTCCTCTAGATTCTAGAATTGGTCTAGAAGAGTCGAGTTCCGATTCGAATCTTCTTCCAAATCCAATTCAGAGTTGGTCTAGAAAATCCAAGTCCCGACTTGAATTTTCTTACAAATCCAATTCGTATAATTTTCTTTCCTCTAGATTTCAGAATTGGTCTAGAAGAGTCGAGTTCCGATTCGAATCTTCTTCCAAATCCAATTCAGAATTGGTCTAGAAAATCCAAGTCCCGACTTGAATTTTCTTACAAATCCAATTCGTATAATTTTCTTTCCTCTAGATTCTAGAATTGGTCTAGAAGAGTCGAGTTCCGATTCGAATCTTCTTCCAAATTCAATTCAGAATTGGTCTAGAAAATCAGAGTTTCGACTCGAATTGTCTTTCAAAATCCAATTCATCTAGTCTTTCCTTGAAGATTTGAATTTCGATTCGAACCTTCAAACCGAACCCAGTCTTACACCGGTCCAGTTAAATCCAATTTTCAAAATTGGTCCTTTTATGAAATCCAATCTTGCCTTGGTTGCTTTACCAAATCTCGTATTGGTAATCTTTTAAAATCCAGTGCTCGTACTGGTAATCTTTTTAAATCCAGCGCTCGTACTGGTAAATCTTTTGAAATCCAATGCTTGTATTAGTGATCTTCCAAAATCCAGTGCTCGTATTGGTAATCCTTTAAAACTCAGTACTCGTACTGGTATTTTAATTCAGTCTTCATACTGGTCGCAACATGACTCTCACATTGAGGTTCAGACTCGATGTTAATCTTCAAACCTGCGAACCAAAAATCTGTATCAGACCTTTGGGTCGTTCAATTCTGTTAATCTGACATTCGGGTTGCCGATTTTGTCAGACCTCTAGTCATTCGTGTTATCAAGCAGTTCTTTGAGTTATCAAAAGCTATCAAAATCAATCGTCAAGTATTTCTCTTGCGAGGGACCCTTTTTCCATGGAGAGTTCGAGGGAGCTCGTTTCTTTTCGCATGTCTTTATTGTTCGTTCGTTGAACCCCTTTTTCTAGGGAGAGTTTGAAGGGACTCATGCTTCACGAACAGTTTGCAAAACAATCTTTATTGTCACACAAGGAACCCTTTTTCCAGGGAGAGTTTCGACGGAAGCTCGTCCTCCTTGTAACCCTAAATGTCTTTTGTTAGGCCACCCCCGTCGTCGAGGACCCTTTTTGCAGGGAGAGTGTGATGGACTCGTTCCTCTATGATATCCTTTCAATCTTTGTTAGCGACCCCCTTTCCATAAAAGAAGCCTAGAAATAGGGAGTTTTGACGAAAACTCTATTTCTCTTCGAAAGTTCGTTTTGCAAACACCTCCTCTTCAGGGAAGAGAGGAGTATCTTTTGTTACCCGTTCAGGTAAGGGTCAAGCCTGAGTCTCTCCTTTGGGGAAAGGAGAGGAGAATCTAGCCACGGATGTGTCATTTAGATCTCAAGTGATTTCTTTCACCAAGGATTTCAGGAATATTTTGCCAATTTGTCATGAAAAATAGTTGTTGATCTCAAAATCTTTACTGCATAAAATTGTACCTCAGAATACCTTTAGTATTACTTCCGAAAGGACAAAGCTTTTGTGAAAAAAGATTCAAAATTCAAAATCTTTCTATTGGCCAACCAAAAGGATGAAGAATAAATCCGCGATATGGCCAGCAAAGAAAATTCAATGTTGTTGCAAAGCCAGAAGTGATTGATATTGATCGCAGTCAATGGCATATTTTTAAAGATCATTCTTTGAAAATAAGTAGTCGAAATATCCTAAATGATACAGAAAAATCCACTCAATCTCCATGTCCCCTCAATCACCTAAGCTGCAATTAAATATCTGGAAAAGGGATCTCTCAACTGTCGTCAAGATGAAGGCGAATTAGACGAGTCGACCCCCGGGGCCAAAGAAGATTTGGATCATCTCCAAGATGACGAAGTTTGTGACGGATCCTTCCAGGGAAAGTTCAGATCACCGTCGAGATAAAGGCGAGTGTGATGAGCCTACCGACAAACCCTAAAAGATATTTAATTCCAGCTATCATCAAAAGACTTCCTACCAATGAGCCAATAATTGTCAAGATAATCCCTGAGAGAAAAGAAGGATCGGAACATCTCTAAGATGAAGGAGTTTGTGACGTACCCTTCCAAAAAAATAAAGAGAGAAAAAGCTAGGACATCTCCAAAATGAAGGATGATGTAATTCCCGAAAAATCCAAGAGAGCTCCAATTCTGTTAAAAAGAGAGTGCAGAAAGATCATCATGAGAAAAAAATCCCAGGATATCAGACTGCCGAATCTATCAAGAATCTTCTTTAATTTTGTGAAATTCTTTTATCAATATCTTTTCGCTAATAGCTCTCGCAATATCAAGAATACATTCTTTTCCGTCCATATCAAGGAAATTGATAGCCTCCTTGAAGAAAAGTCAATTGCAAGTAATTTGAATTCGAATCTTGATTCTACGGAGTTAAGCCCAGTCTGAGGTAATACTTCAGGTAGAAAAGAGGGAATATTTTTCATATATATATGTGCTTATCATTCTTGAATTAACTACAATTTTTTATCTTATTGGCAATCTTTTCAAGTTATCCTGACATGAAGTGAGAACTTGATGTTTATTTTGATGTATCCAGGCGTTGTTGTTATCCCTTTTAGGATCGGATGATGGGAGTTGTCCAAGATCCATCCCTTCTTGTTTTGATCTGAGCGCCTGGGCTCTTAGATTAGCACACTTCCCTGTGCTCCCCGCTGTCCCACCATAGGCAGTTCCCGTTCAGGTTAAGGGTTAAACCTGAATTTTTTGCAAAAAGGTCATCTGTCTTAAAAGCCCTTTTCAAGCTTTAGGGAACCCCCTTTCTTCCTTTTGCAAACCCCTCTCGGATTTATTGTGCAAAATTCGAATGTCCCATCATGGTTTCTTCATTCGAGGACTCCGTATATCGTCCCCCTTCAGGTTAAGGGTCAAGCATGAGCCTCGTTTTTCCACGAGGTATCGTCCCCTTTTAGGTTAAGGGTTAAGCCTGAGCCTCGTTTTTCCACGAGGTATTGTCCCCTTTCAGGTTAAGGGTTAAGCCCGAGCCTCGTTTTTCCACGAGGTATCGTCCCCTTTCAGGTCAAGGGGTTAAACCTGAGCCTCATTCTGATGAGGTATTTCATTTGTCATCCCATCCAGGTTAAGGGCTAAGCCTGAGCCTCATTTCGATGAGGTGAATCTTCTTCTTTATTCTTTATGCTATATCTACTACCATCATTTGAACTAATTCTTTCATACCCAGTCAAATCTATCTAACTGGGGCATTTTTATAGTCTGAATTTGGTGTGTTTTTCTTTGCCACTAAGCTCGGCTTACAACCGGCTTAGTAGCAAAGAGGGGCATCTGTAAACACCCCAAATTTTCACTCTCATCCAGTGTTTGTCCATTTCATATGTAATTGCATATCACGGCATACATTTTGCATATCATTTCATCGCATTGCATAGCACTGCATGTCATCCCATCTCATTTTCGAGATTCAGCACTCCTGTTTTCAAAACATTCAATCCAGATTTGAGTTTTAAAACTTTTCTTTCAAAAATAATTTTAAAACCTGGGTTTTTATTTAACATTCTGTCATTTTCCAACCCCCGGGACCTTATATTTTGAAATACTTTCTTAGAAAACGATCTGGATTCATTTCAAACTCAATTTCATTTGATTTTAATTCTCAGATGAGACCCATTTAGGTGGTGTCGCTTTTGGATTCCTTCACTTATCAAAAATCTCAAAAATCTTAGAGTCCTAATTGGATCAGGACTCTTTTTTTCAGAGTCCTAATCGGATCAAAACTCTACTTTTCACTACCTTTTTATCTGTCTTTGAAGAAAACCTTTTAAAATCTTCTGTTTTGGCCAAAATCCCAGAGTCCTGGTTGGATCAGGACTCTTCTTCAAGAGTCCAGTCGGATCAGGACTCTTCTTCAGAGTTTTAATCGAATTAGAACTCTAATCTTTCACAACCATTTTCAATCAAATCTTTCAAAATCTTTCAAAATGAGTCAGAAACTCAGAGTTTTAGTCAAAACAGGACTTTGTTCAGAAAGTCCTAGTTAGATCAGGACTCTGATCCTGATTTCAAATTTTGAAAGAATCTTTCAAAAATCTTTTCATCTATAAAAATTGTTGCACTTTTATCAAAGAATTTTAAAATTCTGAGGTTTTATCTCAAAGTCCTGATCAAATCAAGACTCTACCCCAGAGTCCTGATCGAAGTAGGATTCTATCCAAAATTGATTTTCTCACTTCATTTTCATTGGTTTTCAAAAGCTTTGCTTAAATTCCCTCACTTACTTATCAGAAAATCCAACAATATAAGAGTCCTAGTTCAATCAGGACTCTGTTCTCAGAGTCTCAGTTGAATCAGAACTTTGGTTTATTCCAATATTTGTTATTATTTTAACTGTTTTCACAAGTTCTTTTAACTGTTTTTTTAGAAAATACCAAAAAAAAAATCTAGAGTTTTAATCCGATCAGGACTTTGTCCCGGAGTCCTAGTCCAGTCAGGAGTCTGTTTTGAAGTCTGTTTTTATTCCATTTTCATTTATTTCCATTTGTTTTCAAAAATTAGGTCATTTTGCAGAGTCCAGTTAGTTCAGGATTCTATTTCAGAGTTCTGATCGAGTTAGGAGTCTAACCCTGACTGTGTTTTTTTTTTTACTCATTTCACCATTTTCTGATAAAATCTTTCAAAAACCTTTCATTTGGCTTTTTAAAATCTAAAATCTCAGAGTCCTGAGAGTTCAGGACTCTAACTCGGAGTTCCAGTTCGCTTGAGACCCTATTTTCAAAGATTCTGAATTTCAATTATTGATTTTAACCCCTTTTCAAAGTTATTTTTAGTGTTTATTTCAAATTTCTCAAAACCTGATGTGGGCCCACTCAGTCGGCGCCACATCCAGAGGAGTTCTAACCCAGTTGGAACTCTATGTCATTTCAAAACTTTTAATTTCAAGCTTACTTTTGAAAATCTTTTGAAAACTTTCTCAATTTCAAGTTTTAAAATCATTTTTTTTTTAAAAACTCAAGTAGGGCCCACTCGGGGTGGCACCATATTTGAGTAAGTCAGGGCTAGACTAGGGTTAGTCAGTGTCTTGGTTAGTGTTAGAGGTTTAGAAGGGTCAAAAGTTATTTTAAAAACTCATTTTGAAGTTTGGATTTTAAAACTAGTATTTTTAAAGGTTTTTAAAGAACTTTAAAAACCCAAATGTGGAAAATGCCAAGTGGCATCACATTTGGGGATTTTTTAGGATTAGCTAGGGGTTAATTAGGCATTATTTAGGATAATTTAGGCTAGGGGTATATAGGTCATTCCACCTCAAAATCGCCCCCCCTTTAGAAGTCCAAAAATTTCAAAATTGCTAATTTTCAAAACGTAAAAAGTTTCTATAAATTGAGACCCATAGGGGGTCGATTTTTCCAGCCACCTTTAGAGCAAGTCTTGGAGCTTCTCTCTCCTCTCCAGCCCTTCCTCTATTGCTGCAACTCCAAGGTGAGAAATTTTATTAATTTCTTTAGTTTTATTTAATATTTTTCATGATTTAATGCTAGTACCATCTATTTCATGGATTCAACCTCAAGAACCATCAAGAAAGGTCCAAGAAGATGATCTAACACTGTTTTTAGTGTTTTCCAGGGATTCTAATCCATTAGAATTGATTTTAGCACTATTCTTTTTATTATTAACCAATAAAACATGTGATTTACCCTTTTTATGGGTTAAATCCATGTCTTTAAAGGTAAAATCAAATTCCAGCCATTGATTCCTTGATTTTATTTTATTTATTTGTTTATTTATATTTATTTTACGTTTTCCAGCATAAAAATAATTTTTATTTACTGTTTTATGGTTTGTTTTATTGTTTTTCATTAGTTAAGGCATGATTTCTTAAGTTTCTTAGATTTCTGTGTGTTTTTTATTTTAGAACAGCAAAAAGCATGTTGTTTCGGATTGAAATATTCGTTGTTTATTTCTGATTTTTTTATATGTAATGCATGCATATCTAAAGGAACTACTGTAAAAAAATAAGAGGTTTTGGACCTCGGGAACCCTGTCAGAAAAATCAGACATCAAATCGGGGTTTTAAAACTTTAAAATCATTGTTAAAATCAAGAAGGTAACTTGATATTATGATATTTTTCTCATCTTATATCCGATTTTAGATATGTAAAGTGCCATGGATTCAAATTGATTATATCTAGTTACTGTGAAATTTTCAGAATTTTTGATTACTGTTTAGTATTTTTCCTCTGTCAGAAACTCTGATTTTCAATTTAAAACTCTATAGGGTTTTCCAAAACCCTAATCAGACTTGTGTTGTTTATAAATCCCAAACCACAGATCCGATTCATGATCTGTAAAAAGTGAGTATTGTTATTTTTCTGTCAACTGTTTACTGTTAAAATATCAGATATTTTGAATGAGTTATGCTATTTATCCCTGAATGTTTAATTTAAAGTATCAGTTACGACCAAAGTTAAAATCAATATATTGAAGTCCGGATTGTCGGATGGGTATCTCCCTGGTTTTAAAGGCTTTTTCAGATCTGTAAAAAGGAAAAGTTTTGTTTTTCTGTTTATTTGGTCTCTGTAAAATTTCATAGATTTCCATGGAGGTTTCACCCCTGGTTCGGGTCTTGGACTGAGACTGGTTGGTGAACTAGGTCAAAAATAGCATATTTTTATGGTTTGATGCTATTTTCGGATTCATTTAATGCCAAAAAATTATTTTTATAATTCCAATTTGATATTAGGGTTATAAAAAATGCAGGTACCAATTTTGAGGATTTTTAGAATCTGTTTGATGTTTGAATGGCTTGAATTGCAAAACAGGGCACCCGAAGAATTCCAAAACATTGCAAAAATCACAAAATTTGTGATATTCTTGGATTTTCGTGTATAAGCATATATTTTTAGGGTTTAATCATATTCATAATCATATTATAATACTTTAGGTTAAATTTTATGTTCATTTGATTTCATTTAGTGCATAAAACCTAAGTTTTACCAAAATATTTTCTAAAAACCCTGATTTCAAGGCCATAGTCTTGCTATCGGGGGCAATTTGGTCATTTGACCTAAATTTCGAAATCCCTAACCCTAATTTTCATATTTTTAATCATGTCATAGTATATTTAGTTTGATTTATTTTCATTTGAACTTCAAAACTTGCATTCTACCAAATATCTTTCTGAAAACCCTAATTTCAAGGCCATAGTCTTGTTATTAGGGGCATTTTGGTCATTTTGACCCTAATTTCGAAATTTCATATCTTATCTTCCTTATTTATTCAATTTTATTTCATACTTTATCATTTTGATTTAATGGAATCATGGCAAAAAGGCTTATATCTAGCAAAATCCAGTAATTTCTAGATATTGCTGGATAAATCTAGAAAAGCCAACATATCATCACTAACAAAGTTTTCTAGTTTTGCAGGTACATTGAAGACTTTATTTTTCATGTATTTAAATTTCAATAGTGATGTAAACTAAATTAAACTTTGGAATAAGAATTTACATTTCCTGCTTAGCTTAGGGAGCATTGCATATAGTTTATTTTTTTAAATAATGTTAATGTGTGATGGATGATGATTCATGCATATTCAAAACTCACCATGGTCTACACGAATGGCACATGCACTAGCTTTTATGAAGTTTATAAACTTGGTGGAATTCGTATTTATGGCCATAGTCAGAATATGAATGATACCCAGATTTATGATCTTCACATTAGCCACATTCAGCCTACACTCTTAGGCTAATTTCAAAATGCACTGCATTTCTCAAAAATACAAAGAGTTTTTTCCAATTCCTCAAAATCATATTCATTCATTTCGTGAATTTTCCAATTCCAATTTCAATTCAAATTCCAAGTCAAAGGAATCAAATTCTTCAAAATTTCCTAAGTCTTATTCAAAATCGATTTTCTCAAAATATGGATTTGCCAATGATATTTCAAGTATTTGCCAAGTTCCAAATTCGATTTTCTAAGTTAGATTTTCAATTTCAAAGTTTGAATTCAAAGAAATCGAGTTTTTCAAAGTTATTTCACATTTCTCAAAATCGATTTTCACAAAATCCTTATATTTCTTCAGAAATCGATTTTCACTTTCTCAAATACAACATCTCAAAAATAATTCACAATTTTCAAAGAGTTTATTTTCTAAGAATCTTCCAAATATTTTCCAATCTTTGAAGCAAACATCATGTTTTCAAATATGCATTTTTAGAAATTCATAGCACATGCCTGATTCTTTGTGCATTTAGAAATTAGAATATGGTTTAGACAAGTTGAATAGAGCAAAGCAGTAGATTGATCCTTGGTTCAATTACCCCTGGTAAAGGCGCCAGGAACGGTTTGACCTCGTACCGACAAGCGAGTCCCATTCTTCGGAATAATCCCGCATTTTAAAAACGGAGGCGAGTTATTTTCAAATTCTTTTTCAAAGGTCAGTTTGATTTGCAAAAGTAAAATTTTGCGATGATAACAGTATCTTATTGATCACTCCCAAAAATGAGATGATCCCTTATTCCCTCAAGCTCAGCTTTCAATGTACTCACAATATGGACGAGTATGAAGCTCTAATATAAGGCCTCAAGATCCTGCAGGACTTAACATCAAGAGAGTACATGCCTTCGGTGATTCCTTGCTTGTTGTTAGTCAAGTTAATGCAGAATGGCAGGTGAAGGACTCAAAATTAATCCCCTATCAGAAAATTGCCTTAGCTCTCATAGGCAACTTTGAAAAATTTTAGCTCAATCATGTCAAGAGAGAATACAACCATATAGCTGATGGTTTGGCCTGTCTGGGTTCCATTTTGTCTTTCAAAGACAGTGAATCCTGTCGTTCCTTCGAGATTGGCAGACTTGATCAACCTGCCTTCGTTTCAACTGAACAAGTAAACCAAACCACTTAAAAAGGGAAGCCTTGGTATCAAGACATCAAAGGCTTTATTGAAACCGGTAAATTTCCATCAGAGATGTCAAGAAAGGAGCAACGTGCGATCCAGCATATGTCAGCTCACTATTTCATCCTTGCTAATACTCTCTACCGTCGTGGTTTCAGTTCTGAGTACACTAGATGCTTAGATAAGGATGAAGCCATGGAAGTTGTTCAAGAGGCACACGAGGGAATCTATGGTGGTCACGTCGGCTACCAAACGATCGTCAAGCAGATCATTCAAGCAGGATATTACTGAAAAACCATGCAACATGATTGCCATCGATTTGTGAGGAAGTGTGTCAAATGCCAAATGCATGCACCTTCTATCCATGCGTCAGCCGCATACTTGCAGTCTGTGGTTTCCCCTTGGCCTTTCTCAATGTGGGCCTTCGACGTGGTGGGCTCGATTACTCCTTCGACTTCTAATGGCCACAAATACTTTCTCGCAGCTACAGAATACTTTACCAAATAGATCGAGGTTATAACTCTGCGAACAATAGAAGGTCGGCATGCGGTTTCTTTTATTCATAAGAATCTTCTTTGCCGTTTTGGCGTACCACATGATATTGTGTCAGATAATGGCAACCACTTTAAGAATAGCGGATGAAGACTTTCTGTTCGAAGTTTAGGATTCATCACCATTTTTCGGCTCCTTACTATCCTCAAGGGAATGGCCAGGCAGAGGCCACCAACAAGATCTTGATCCGCATTCTGGAAAGAACTGTAGATACAGGTCGTGATTGGCACGAAAAGATGTATGATGCGCTTTGGGCATACCGAACCACCATTTGGACTCCCACCAATGCTACTCCTTCAAAACTTGTTTATGGGACCGAGGTAGTATTACCTCTCCACGTTCAGAAGCCCGCATTCAAGTTTGCATCGCTCATAGAACTCCTGCTTGATCAGTATCAGCAACAGAGGTTGGTACAACTCGATTTACTAGATGAAAAGAGACTCAAGGCAGCAGAGCATGCTCAAGCTTACCGTCAAAGGATAGCTCGACACTATGCCAAGTCAGTTATTGAGAGAAGGTTTTGAGTTAATGATCTGGCGCTCAGATCGACAACTCATCTCAAGCATCGACCACGGGGCAAGTGGTCACCCAATTGGGAAGGCCCTTATGTGGTTAAGGAAGCATTACCTTGCAATTTGTATCGTCTGATCAACGCAGATGGGGTAGAACTGCCAGATCCTATCAATGCTTTGTACTTGAAGAAATTTTATACTTAAAATGTTCATTCTAGCCTTTTGTATTCTTCAAAGAGCCTCTTTCAATAAAATAATGATCTTCTATCAATTCTCACATTCTTCTCCATAATATTGGGGTATTTTTATTTTATATATACATCTGTCTTCCCTTCATCATATGCAGACAAGATCAGACAAAACTCTTTTCCCTAAAAACCTCATCAATTTTCGATTAATCTCGTTATCTTTATTAATTTTCATCCATTTTTATTCATTTTTCAATTTCATCAATTTACTATCAATTTTATCGATTTTTATCAAGTTTTATCAAAATTTTCATCAATTTTATTAAAATTTTGTCAATCTTTATTACCATACCCTTTCAGGTTAAGGGATAAACCTGATGCCTATTTCCAATGAGCTTTTCTTTTCCTTTTTTTTATCTCTGCTCAGGTTAAGGGATAAACCTGACCCTCGTTCTTCTAGGTGTTCCCATTCAGGATAAGGGATAATTCTGAGACCCATCATAGGAGCAACAATGTTACATGTGAGAATTCTTTTCCAGAACAAATTTTCATAAATTTCTTCAATTTTTCTCCATTTTTATAAATTTTATTCTTTTCCTCTTTTCAGGTTAAGGGACAAACTTGAACCTCGTTCCCCGAGGTATTCCCTTTCCAGGTTAAGGGATAAACTTGAACCTCGTCCCGCGAGGTCCTTCTTCCTTCAGGATAATGGATAATCCTGAAGTCTTTCATCATCAATTTCTCATCAAACTTCTACCAATTTTTACCAATCTTCTGTCGATTTTATCAATTTTATTGATTCTTTATCAAGTTCTTTATCAATTTTATCAATTTTGTCAATTTTTATTGTTCTTCTTCTTCAGGATAAGGGTTAATCCTGAAACCATCATAAATAAATTCAAATCTTAGGCCATCTTGGGCCAAGAATCTTGAATAAATCTTTCATCTTCTTCGTGATCGTCAGAATCTATTCATACCTTTTGTCAATCCCTCCAGAATCCGACTTTTGGGTTAGAATTATTTCCTTCCCATCTGAGTCCCGACTCAGGTTTTTGTTTTTCATTTTTATTTTTTATTTACTTTAAAAATCTGGGTTCCGACTCAGGTCTCATCTTTTCCATTTCCAGAGTTTCGAGTTCCGACTCGGGCTTCCTTTTGGATCCGATGCTCGCATTAGACCAATTGTTATCTCAAAAATTCATGTTTTCAAACTCAATTTTCTCTTTTATTTTGAAGATCCGGGTTTCGACTCGGGTTTTCCCCTTTTTATATATTCCATTTTTGGAGTTTGGAGTTCCGACTCGGGCTTCCTTTTGGATCCGATGCTCGCATTGGACAAATTGTTACCTCGAAAATTCGAGTTTTCAAACTCGATTTTCTCTTTTCTCTTTTATTTCAAAGATCCGGGTTCTGACTCGGGTTTTCCACTTTTTTTTATATTTCATTTTCGGAGTTTTGAGTTCTGACTCAGGCTTCCTTTTGGATCCGATGCTCTCATTGGACCAATTGTTACGTCAAAAAATCGAGTTTTCAAACTCGATTTTCTCTCTTATCTTTTATTTTTAAGATTCGGGTTCCAACTCGGGTTTTTCCTCTCTATAAAATTCCATTTCCAAAGTTTCGAAATCTGACTCGGGCTTCCTTTTGGATCCGATGCTCGCATTGGACCAATTGTTACGTCGAAAATTTGAGTTTTCAAACTTGATTTTCTCTTTTATCTTTTATTTTTAAGATCCGGGTTTCGACTCAGGTTTTTCCTTTTTATAAAATTCCATTTTCGGAGTTTCGAGTTTCGAGTTCCGACTCGGGCTTCCTTTTGAATCCGATGCTCGCATTGGACCAATTGTTACGTCAAAAATTTGAGTTTTTAAACTCGATTTTCTCTTTTATCTTTTATTTTTAAGATCCGGGTTCCGACTCGGGCTTTTCTTCTTTATAAAATTCCATTTTTGGAGTTTTGAGTTTCGACTCGGGCTTCCTTTTGGATCCGATGCTCGCATTAGACCAATTGTTATGTCGAAAATTCAAGTTTTTAAACTCGATTTTCTCTTTTATTTTAAAGATCCGGGTTCCAACTCGGGTTTTTCCCTTCATCTTCCATTTCTGAGGTTTCGAGTTCCGACTCGAACTTCCTTTTGGATCCAACGCTCGTATTGGACCAATCGTTTCTTCAGAAGTCGAGTTCTAAACTCGAGTTTTCCTTCTTTTATTTTGAAATTTCAGCTTCCGACTCAGATTTTTTCTTTGATCCGATGCTCGTATTGGACCAAATTTTTCCTTTGAAAAATCGAGTTCTGGACTCGGGTTTTTCATTCCCTCTCAAGTTAAGAGATAAATCTGAACCTCGTTCTTTGAGGTATTTTTTTTCTCCTTTAGGATAAGGGATAATCCTGAAACACCGACAATCATTCCTTCATTGATTTCTAAATATCTTAGGACTGTCGGTCTCTTTTTCAAAAACCCAGTGCTCGTACTGGTGCATTTTCAAAACCCAATGCTCGTACTAGTGCATTTTCAAAATCCAGTGTTCATACTGGTGTGTTTTTCAAAATCCAGTGCACATACTGGTGCATTTTCGAAAACCCAGTGCTCGTACTGGTGCATTTTTAAAATTCCAGTGCTCATACTGATGTGTTTTTTAAAATTCAGTGCTCATACTGGTGCATTTTTAAAAACCCAATGCTCGTACTGGTGTGTTTTTCAAAATCCAGTGCTCGTACTGGTGCATTTTTGAAAACCCAGTGCTTGTACTAGTGCATTTTCAAAAACCCAATGCTCGTACTAGTGTGTTTTTCAAAATCTAGTGCTCATACTGGTGCATTTTTTAAAACCCAGTGCTCGTACTAGTGCGTTTTCAAAAACCCAGTGCTCGTACTGGTGTGTTTTTCAAAATCCAGTGCTCATACTGGTGCATTTTCAAAAACCCAGTGCTTGTGCTAGTGCATTTTCAAAATTCCAGTGCTCGTACTAGTATATTTTTAAAATCCAATGCTCGTACTGGTGCATTTTCAAAATCCAGTGCTCATACTGGTATATTTTCAAAAACCCAGTACTCATACTGGTGCATTTTCAAAATCCAGTGCTCGTGCTGGTACATCTAGCGCTCATGCTAGTGTCTGGCTAACTGATCAGTTAGCCCTCCAGGTTCAGTCTTTGTACTAACCGCTCATCAATAAATCAAGCTCTAAATCTCAAATCCAACCTTCGATTTACCATTTTGTCAAAAATCAATCTTTTTCTCTTGTGAAGGACCCTCTTCCAGGGAGAGTTCGAGGGAGCTCGTTCCTTTCACATGCAACCATCTTTTCGTTAGCAAGAACCCTTTTCCAAGGAGAGTTTGAAGGGACTCATTTCTTCGCGAACTGTTTGCAAAACAACAACCCAATTTTTACACAAAGGAACCCTTTTCTAGGGAGAGCTTCGACGGAAGCCCGTTTCCTTTTGTGGCCCCCAATTTTCTCATTTTTGGCCAACCCCTTCACAGAGGACCCTCTTCTAGGGAGAGTGTGATGGACTTGTTCCTCTGTGATACTTTTTCAACCTTATTTTCGGTCGCCTTTCCATAAGAGAAGTCTAGAGATAAGGAGTTTTGACGAAAACTTAATTTCTCTTCTAAAGTTCTGTTTTGCAAACACCTTCTCTTCAGGGAAGAGAGGAGTATTTCCTACTTCCCATTCAGGTAAGGGCCAAGCCTGAGTCTCTCTTTTTGGGGAAAAAGAGAGAAGATTTTTGTCGTAGATATGTCGATTCGATGTCAAGCAATTATTTTCATTAAAGATTTCTAGAATATTTTGCCAATTTGCTATCAGAAACCATTATTGATCTCAAAATTTTATCGCACAAAGAATTACCTCAAACTACCTTCAGTATTGTTTTCAAAGGGACAAGACTTTAGCAAAGAAAGAACTAAATTCAAGCTTTTTTTGTTGGTCAACCAAGAGGATGACGAAAAATCTTTGATATGACCAGCAAAGGAGAATACAATGATGTTGAAAAGCCATAAGTGAATTGATATTGATCATAGCTATGGCATATTCTTAAAGATCGTTCTTTGGGCAGTAAGGCAGTAAAAATATCCTGGGCACTAAAAGAATTTACCCAATCCATATCTCCTCAGCAAAGGAGAATACAATGATGTTGAAAATCCATAAGTGAATTGATATTGATCATAGCTATGGCATATTCTTAAAGATCGTTCTTTGGGCAGTAAGGCAGTAAAAATATCCTGGGCACTAAAAGAATTTACCCAATCCATATCTCCTCAATCATTTGAGCTTTAATCAAATATCTGCAAATAGGATCCCTCAATTGTCATCAAGATGAAGACGAATATGCAAGCTAGACCCCTGAGGCCAAAGAAGATTTGGATCATCTCTGAGATGAAGGAGTTTGTGACAGATCCTTCCAAGGAAAGTTCAGATCACTGTCAAGATGAAGGCGATTGTGATGAACCTCCTAACAAACCCGAAAAGATATTTGATTTATGCTATCATCTAGAGATTTTTGACCAAGAAACAATATCATCAGTATAATTCCTAAGAAAGAAAGAAGGATTGGAGCATCTCTAAGATGAAGGAGTTTGTGACATACCCTTCCCAAAAAGGAAAGGAAAAGTCAGGACATCTCCAAAATGAAGGATGATGTAATAAGCTTTTCCCAAAAACCCAAGAAAGCTCCATGACTCAAAGAGAGTGCAAAAAGATCATCATGGGAAAAGCCCCAGGATATCAAACTGCCAGAAATCATCTTTATCTATGTGAAATTCTTCTATCAATATATTTCCATTCAATTGCTTTTATGAAGCTAATAATTTTTCCTCTCTTTTCATATCAAGGAAATTGATATCTTCCTTGAAAAAACTCAACAACAATAAATTTGAATTTGATTCTTGATTCTACAGAGTTAGCCCAATTTGAGTTAATACTCTAGGTAGAAAGAGGTGATATTTTCATACATATGAGCACAGTTCAATCATTCTGAATTAACTACAATTTTTGGCATCTTATTGGCAATATTTTCTAGTTATCCTAACATGAAGCAAGAACTTGATATTCATTTTGACATATCCTGGCGTCGTTCCTCATTTAGGACTGAAAAGTCCTTCCCTTCTGTTTGATCTGAGCTTCTCGGATCTCACACTTCCCTGTGTTCCCCACTGTCCCGCCATAGACAGTTCCTGCTCAGGATAAGGGTTAAACTTGAACTTTCTGAAAGAGGTCTTCTGTTTTTAAAAGATGATTTAGTCTCAGTAATGAGGCGCCCAAGAATATCCCTTTTCCAAGCTTTAGGGAACCCAATTTTCCTCCTTTTGTAAACCCCTCTTGGATTTGTTGTGCAAAATCTAGAGGTCTCATCACAGTTTCCTCGCCCCTCAAAGATTCGGTATCCATTCAGGCTAAGGATTAAACCTGTCACCTCATTCCTCGAGGTATCACCCGCTCAAGTTAAGAATCAAACTTGAACTTTCTGCAAAAGGTCGTCTGTTTTTAAAAGCTGATTTAGTCTCAACAATGAGGCGCCCAAGAACATCCCTTTTTCAGGCTTTAGGGAACCCCATTTTTTTCCTTTCACAAACCCTTTTCGGATTTGTTCATCCAAATTCCGAAGGTCCCATCATGGTTTCTTCACTCGAGGATTCTGTTTGGTCTCCCCTTTCAGGTTAAGGGTTAAGCCTGAACCTCGCTCCATGAGGTATCATCCTTTCAGGTTTGGGTTAAACCTGAGCCTCGTTTTGACGAGGTTCCTCGTTTCAATGAGGTAGCTCTCTCAGTCCCATCATGGTTCTTCCTATCGAGGAATCCATGAGCTTCATACCCATCCAAAAAGGATCATACTTGAGCTTAATCTCACAAGGCATTTTTCTCAAAAATGTCGCATCAAGATCTTCATGTATTCCTTTCCCATTCAGGTAAGGGTAGAACCTGAAATTCATCTTGATATATGTTCGTCCCATCCAGATTAAGGGCTAAACCTGAGTCATTCCAAAAAGCTGATCTCGTCTCACCCATGAAACCAGATCAAAATTCTTATTTTTCACCATTCTGGGATCCTCGCCCAAAATCCCATCACGATTTCCTCATTTCTGTTATTCAGTCATATCATTTTCGAGGATTTTGTCTCCCCAAAACCATTCAGGATAATGTTTTAAGCCTTAGAAATCATGTCTTTCCAAATAAATTCTTCCACACCTAGTTCAGATCTGCTGACTGGGGCATTTTTCAAAATTTGGAGTGTTTTCTTTGCCATTAAGATCGGCCTTCAACCGGCTTAGTAGCAAAGAGAGGCATCTGTGAACACCCAAAAATTTTCAAAATTTTGTAAATATTCCATTTTTTGCCCTTAACCCCCATTTTCTGAGTAAACTAAGTCATTTTCACCTAAAATTCTAGTTTATTTCTCAGATTTACTGGAATCAAGTCCATTTTCTATATCTGACTTGATTTTTGGATTTGGACCTTCTGTCAAAATCCAAATATGAGCCTCGTTATCCAATTTTCAAAAATTAAATTCGCAAAAATACCAAAAATAATTTTCGAAAGGCTCAGATAGTTGATCCAATGTCCATTTGGATTCAATGCTCTGTATTTCTCGATTCGAGGATTCAAAACTCGAATATTTCCTAAAAATCCGGATCTAAACCCACTTTCTGAAGAAATTGAACCTGAATTCTCAAAAAACCCCTCTTTTGTAAATATTTCTCAAAAATACAAAAAAATAGTTTGAAATCTCTTATTTTTCCCATAGTTTAGAATTTTATTTCAAAATACAAAAAAAATGTAGAAACTGTTAGAAAAAGAAACAAAAAAATGGAAAAGAAAACCCCCAAAATAAAGTAGTTTAGAAAATCCTTTGTGAAAGTATTTCTTACTAAAATCCTTTTTTTGAAAAGCAGTTGTGTGATCATCACAAAATTTTCCCTCTCGTTCTTCTTTTCCTTTCCCTTCGCCTTTCTAACCTCTATTCCCTTTTTAAAGGGGGATAAAAGCTAGAAAAGAAGAGAGAATGAGAAAAGGAGAAAAGAGAGAGAAACTCTTTTGCAAGGTCTCATCTGACCAAAATTTTGAAAAGATGTTTTAAAATTACTCGCCTCTGTTTTGAAAATCTGTGAGAAAAAATGAAGAGATGGGATTCGCTCGTCGGTACGAGGTTCGACTGTTTGGCGCCTTTACCAGGGGTAATCGAACCAAGGATCGAATTTTATGCCTTTTGCTTTGCTAAAATATCATCTAAGAATTTATCCTGAGTCTAAATGCACAAAGAATCATGCTTGTGCGAATGCAAAGATGTATGCTTTCTTTGAAAAATGATTTGAAAATTTCCAAGTTTTCTGAGATGAACTTGATAATGGAGTGAAGAGATGATTCAAAGATTTGAATTTGATTTTAGATTTTGAATCCAACTCAGGATTTGAAATGGATCGGGAAGAAGAGACTTGATATTCCAAGTTTTTGAATGATCAGGATTTGGAGAGAGAAGGAATTTAGAATTAGCATTTTTGAAAAAAATAAGAATGATTTTTCAAAGTCATAATGGACTTTGAATTGGGATCAATTTTCAAAAATCAAAACAGAAATTGAATTGGCTTTAGACTTTAAGAAATAGATTTGAAATTAGTTTTAAAAATTGGAAATGAAATTAGATTTGAAAATCTAGAATAAAGTTTTGATCTAATATCCAAGATGGAACTGGATCTGAGATCCGAGATAGGGTTGGATCCGGATTCTGGAATTCTAAGTGGAATTGGATCCGAAGTCTAAGATCCAAGATAAAGTTGAATTCTGGATTTTAAATGGAATTGGATCCGAAGTCTAAGATCCAGGATAAAGTTGAATTTTGGATCCTAAATGGAATTGGATTTGAAGTCTAAGATCCAAGATGAAGTTGAGTTCTGAAGTCTGGATTCCTAAATGGAATTGGATCTGAAGTCTGAGATCCAAGATGAAGTTGAACTCGGGAATCCTAAATGGAATTGAATCTAAAATCTGGGATCCAATATGGAATTAGATCTGGAATCTGGATCCAAAGTGGAATTTGGGTTCTAACTTTGGATTTAGAAAGTCCAAATGGGACTTTTGAAGATGAATCTGGGTTTTGGAAAAAAAACCCAGATTGAATTTAAAACTTAGGAAAAATCGAATTTTGAGATTCAGAATCAATCTCAAAACTTTGATTTTGAATTGAGAATCAAGATTCAATCTTGGGATAGAGCTTTGAAGATAAAGAATAATTTTGAATTTGAAATCAGAAGATGAATCAGAAATTTCAAAGTTAAATTTGAACTTTGAAATTGATTTTGAGATATTGATTTGAATTTGAATTTGAATTTGAATTTGAATGAAAATAAATTTGGAATTCCAAAGTTGATTTGAACTTTGAAATTTGATTTGCATTGGAATTTAAAGTTTGAATACAAAATGAATTTGAAATTTCAAGGTCAAATTGGACCTGGAAATCGAATTTTGAGTTTTGAAAATGAGATAGAATTGAATTTGAATTTATAAATAAGGATTGATTTGAGAAACGAAGAAGATATTCAAAATCACTTGGGTTTTGGAAAAAGAATTTTGAAAATATGATGCAATTCTACCCTAAATGATGAATGAATTTAAGGAATTTGAAATTGAATTTTGAAAAGCATATTTCATTCGTTAAGTGAATTTAAATAAGATTGAAGATATAATACATCCCTAGCTATGGTCATTGAATGTATTATATAATAATCATATTTGAATTCAGATGAAGAATAAAACATATTTTGGTGCTTTTATAGAGTTTAAAATGAAATTAACTCTCAATATATCCTGACTATGGCCATTGATATATAATTCGAGTTAATTTTAAGTTAAAGTCAGATAAAAGAAGAAAATATTTAAAAATATGATGATTTTTAGAAAGAGGTCCAGTGCGGATCCAATGTTATTCCATAAAAGATGAAAATCCTAAGTTTTGTTCACATCCTGACTATGGCGATTGATGCAAATCATCAACTTAGGATTTAATCACCTCTTATTAGAATGGTGCATGTGCCATTCGTGTTTCCATTTGTGAATTTTCAAAAATAAAGGAAAATAATGAAACAAATGTTGTTTACATGCTCATCCATTCTAATCTAAGACTGGAAATGTAGAATTTTCATTATATCTCGCTATTACAACATTTAGTGTAATTGAAATTACAAATTTTCTAATCTCAAAAGGAAGATAACATTTTCTTATATATTCCCTGCAAAAATCCCAACTAGTAGAAGATATAAAATGAACAAGTATAACATCAAGAGCCTATAGGCGTATATATGAAGGATGTATGTAGATGCAAAACATATATTCATGTTTCTAAAAAAAAATATCTATTTACTAGATGGAAATTGCATATAATACATATGCCAAAG
Organism: Nuphar pumila; assembly: GCF_984573655.1. Taxonomy (NCBI): domain Eukaryota; kingdom Viridiplantae; phylum Streptophyta; class Magnoliopsida; order Nymphaeales; family Nymphaeaceae; genus Nuphar; species Nuphar pumila. The sequence continues at coordinate 39,622,421 of NC_143264.1, read as the reverse complement.
GCCTATTCAGGTATTTGTATATCCAATGCAAAATGTGAGCACATGATTTACAGTAATGATGATAACGAAGAAGTATGAAGTAACAGGAAAATTTACAAGTATGCAATAGATGAGATACATCTATACACGATGATGTTAAAGAAGTATATTGTATATTTGATGTGGAACTAGGTGCGACAATGATGCAGTAGAGAGAGGGTTTTGTGCACAGTGTAAAGTGTATGCATGCAAATATACACAGTGAATAAATGTTGGATGTCAATATACCTAAGCACATGATATGCTTGTGAGTATCTCTAATAACATGCTGTGTGCTGCAATTCAATGGTGTTAATGTTTTACAGTCTATCCAACAAAACTAGTTTTGGTATTGACAGGCGCAATCATCAAAGTGAAGATGGTTTTCTTTAATTGCCTATTTGTCACAGTCTACAACAAGCAGAGAATAACTGTTTCCCACAGATATCACTTCAAAATTATTTGGAGACTTTGCATCTCCACTTTAGCCTATCAACATGGTCACCTTTGCTACAGCTCTTTGAATCACTGATCTTTCTTATGGCCATAGTTACACTATCAGCGAAATATCTCCCTTATCATCCATTATAAATGACTTTGGGTGTTTCAAACTTGCCTCTCTCACCTTTACAGACTTGCATGAGAATAACCTCTTTGGATGCAATCATCTCAGCCATTGCCAGGACCTATGGTGTTGTCATAGACTGGCTGAAGACACAGGTAATTTAGAGAAAAACTGTCAACATTGGTGACAACTTCAGAGTATCACACTCCAGCAGGATTCTCATGAATTGGATCCACATCGCAGAATTCTTGATTTGATTTTAACACAACCACTGTTTGAAAAATGGGTTTCTACATCGAAGCACGCAAGTCCAGATTTGCAGGATGACTGAGATTAAATCAAAACAAATGCTAAAATACACATCAACTGTGGATTGAAAAAAAAAAAAAAAATATATATATATATATATATATATATATATATATATATATATATATATATATATATATATATATATATATATATATATATATATATATATATATATATATATATATAAGAGAACACCCTGTTAGACAAATCAAATATTTATTTAGAAATTAAGCAGGGAAAATAAATGAAACAAGTTACAAAAAATTAACATGGAGAGGAAATTACGAAAATTGTAAGCAATTTTGCAAAGAAAAAAGAAAGAAATAGAAATGCAGGGAAGTTACGCTAGATGCTGCGATGAATGTAATGTGCCTAGCAAACCATGATAAATTCTAAGTAAAGTTTTACAATAATTTCAAAACAAAAATTAAGTCAAGAAATTAATAACAAAAAAATGGATGCTGGAAAGGAAGTTTTCAAACCTGCTGCAGGCTGATACTATTCGTGGGTTATTGATAACCTGCAGCGAACAGACATTCACCCAATCAGAAATCAATTTGCAATGGTATTAGCAAGATGGGCTCCAACGGTGTTAATAGGTGGGTTTTTGGTAATGTAAAGGTGTGTTGTGGATTATGACCGAGGACCAAATGAAATGGCTCTTTAGGCTCTGAAGCTTGATTATCATTATGACTGATGAGGACAATCATTGATTTTGACAATTTCATTCATCCATTGTTGAGCAGAATTGATGTCTTCCCAGCTCAGAGGTTGTTGATCTATCATTGACCCATTGGCAACTGAACCAATTTCCCACAGATCGACCCAAGGCAGCATGAGGTTCCATAAGATTATCAGGGAAGTACGTCAGTAACTCTAAAGCCTCTGTTATGTATTATATCTGATCTTTGGAGGCTGTTCTAGTAAGATGAAGAAAAAAGAGAAAAAAAAATGTTGACAGCAAAGGGAGTCGTAGGACTGATATGTTGGTGTTAGAGAAAATAAGGTGGAAGTGATACTAAAAGAAACAGATGAATAGTACTATTTACAGTAGCTAAAATGTGTGTACAGTGATACCCAAGACACAATATAATGACATATAGTGGGATAGTGATAAAAAAATGGAAGTCAATATATATCAACAGCAATTTAAGAGATGCTCAAAACATTGGATACGGGCATTCAATTTCACCATCATTCGCTGCTTCATACTGACATGGCGGGACATAGAATGGTTATAATCATTTACTTAGACATCTTTATGGAATAGGAACATTACTTAAGCATTTTCATGGAACAAAAACATTTACTTAAGCCTTTTCATGGAATTTCAACAACAACATTTATTTAAGCATTTCCATGGAATTTCAACAACACATCTACTTAAGCATTTCCATGGAATTTCAACAGAACATCTACTAAAACATCTTCAACAAAAAATCCATTTTAAGCATCTCTATGGAATTTCAACAGAAAATCTACTTAAGTATCTTCATGGAACCGAAACATTACTTATCCATTTTCATGGAATCCAAAAAGAAAATACTGCTCTAAACAACTTAGCGGAGGGGGGAAAAGATGCTCGAGGTGGTACTGAGATAGATGCAAGGGAATCTACTACTCATAGATGAGCTTTGTATTGAATCTGCAGAGCTGAAATCGTGAGTGACTCAAATTCAATAAATAGATGAAATAAAACATGGCCGAAATGAACAATACATAATAAGTAAAATGATTGATGATGCAGATGTATATAGTAAGGTTACAGAGATTCATAAAGAAGGCAAGCCGTGATGATGCTGAACAGTAGTACAACATGCATCGTTGATGCTTGCTGCTGGAAATTGAAAAGGGACAAAACACATAACAACAATCTTGGTGAAAATAACAACATTACCAATAAAATGTGAGAGTGAATGAGGGATTACAACAGAGTAAAACCGATCTGATGCTGGATCAGATAGGGTATCACTCGAAGAGGCCATATTTGATCTTGATACGATCGATGTTAAAACAACAATATGATAAAGGGAATGCGATGAACAAAAGATTTTACAATGTAGCAGAAAAGTTGAGCAAAGATATCAAAGAAGATATGATCCAAGCGTTAAAATTGGGGATAAATTATACAATGTAGCCTCAAAATGTAGTGAGCATTGACACTGAGGCAATGTTGTTATTGCAGTGGGCATCAATGAGTCTCCGATAGGCAGATCGGCGATACCAGTCTGCTTTTAGTGAACAGTGAAAATGAAGAAAAGAAGAAAACACAGTGGGAAAAATAAAGAAGGTAACAATACAGAAGAACAGGGAAGAAGATACGATGCTCACCTCTGATTCCCGTTGCTGGGGTTGAAGGGTCTTTGATCAATCAAAAGGAGGGGAATCACTGGGGGAACGAGAATGGCGATCGATGGAGGCTTGCTGGATGGTGATTGCTAGATACCTGGTGTTGATCCTTCAGAAAGGGAGGCAATCGGAAGATAAAGACTGGATGTAGGGGCGCGATTAGGGTTTTGCTTCTCGGATGTCTGAGGGCGTCTGGTGGTGGAGATCGTTCTTTGGCCAACGAGAGATGCTCCCTCTCCTTCCCCTTCCGTGCCTTTTTAGCGAGAGAGATGAAGGATCGGGAAGGGGCTTCTGTTGGAGATGAAGGGTGGATGAAAGGGGTGGCCGTTGGTGATGGAGGGTTTGGAGGATGGCCATGGGGAAGCTTCTGGAAGGCGGATCTGCGAGAGGGAGAAGGAGAGAATGCGATGGAGAGCAAAGAGGGAGACATTCCGAAAAGCCTTAAAAAAAATTCGTTAAAGCCCTGTGAACACCCCAAATTTTTCAAAATGTTGTAAATATCCCCTTTCTGCCCTTTGTCCCCATTTTCTGGGTAATTTAGTCAGTTTTAAATCTAAATCCCCTTTTGTTTCTCAAAATTTGGTTGAAATTAAATTCATTTTCCATATCTGACTCAATTTCGGATCCGGATCCATTATCAAAATCCAAATACTGAGCTTCATTATCCAATTTTAAATTAAATTCTCAAAATTACCAAAATAATCTTTTGAAAAGCTCAGACACTTCGTCCGGTATCCGTTTGGATCCATCGAGTTGTATTTCTCGATTCGAGGTTTAAAACTCGAACATTTCCTCAAAACCTGGGTCCAAACCCCTTTTTCTGAAGAAATTTTCCCCAAGATGGCCCGAAATTCTTGAGAAAACATTTTTAAATATTTCTTAGAAAAATACAAAATTTTAGTGTTTAAACTTTAAATCTTAGTTTTTCTATTACAAAAATACAAAAAAATGAAAAAATACAAAAAAATTAGTTTTAATCCTTGTTTTCTTACAAACTTTAGGATTTTATTACAAAAATACAAAAAAATGAAAAAATACAAAAAAAATAGTTTTAATCCTTGTTTTCTTACAAACTTTAGGATTTTATTCTAAAAATACAAAAAAATGGAAAAATCATGCAAAAAATCAAAGAAATTAGGAAAAACTACGTGGTTTTTGAAAAACTTTTTCCGAAAAACTCACCTTTAACCACCCTTTTTAGGAAAACTTGAAAAGAAGGCCCCTTTTTTGGAAAAACCGATTTTTCGATGTTTAAAGATCGAGTTAGGGTTTTGAAAACCCTAACTCGCTTTCCCCCCTCACTTTCGCCTCTCTCCCTCCATGGCTGACCACCCCCATGTGCATCCCTCTTCTTCAGCCACCTTCGATCACCATGGCCTGGGGCCTCCTCCGTTCATCTTCAAACGGTCTCGCAGGCCTTCTGCCTTTCCATGCCAGCCCCATGTGCGATGTCAAGCTCCTCCCCTCTCACGGAACGGCTTCCCCATCCTCAACCCTCGATCAACAACAAACTGCCCTTCGATCGTCGATCGCCCCCATCAGCCTCAGCCCTCCTTCACCTTCAACTTCCCCCCACCTTCACGAAGCTTCCCCCAACAGCCCCATGTGCGACCTCCATCCAAAACCCTCCATCTCGCTCGATTACTTCCACCGTTGATCCTCAACCAACCTTCACCCTCTCGAGCCTTCCATTCTTCCTTTAAAGAGAGGCCTCCAGGCTCCCTGGAAGCATCGAGTTTTCTTTCATGGTCGCCCCATTCTCTTTTTTTAAGCTTTGAAATCACGCAACAAAACTTCAGCCTTCGGATGGTCTTGGCCTTTTCCCTTCAAACATCCAGCCTCTCATCCATCTAGTTTTACACCACCGATCAATTTCTTCCTCTAATATCGGTTTCACTCTGAGCGAGGAAGGACCTTTCTTCTGAAGCATCCGTCCATTCTCATCATCGGACTGGGCCTCTGGAGGATCAATCACCTGCAGAATAAAGAGGAGGCTCTCCCCATCCTACAAAAACCCTTGCAGAACAAGGTGAGGATATCTCTAGCCCTCGTTTCTAATTTCTTTGGGATTTGCTTTCGTTTCTATCCCACCAAAGCACTGCCGTGGATGTCAATTTCGTATATAACGAACATTGATCCATGTATATTGTGCGATAACAAACAGAATTCCCTCATTCCGACATTCCTTCTGTATTTCCCCCTTTTTATTTTGATCGATATACCCTGAATTTTGTTAGATTTTTTTTTTTTTTTGTTAATCCTGTGTTTACTTCTGAATTCTACTTTCGATGGCCGATTTATGTTTAAGGTTAATTCCTCTGCTTACAATCTGAATTTGATTTCTTAGTGTTTTCTTGTAAATTCCATCGTCTTTCATAAATCATTTTTAGTTCCTCTCAGTTTTTCGCACATTCTGTCTTATGCTTCTTGCATCTCGGAAATATCCTCCTCTTTCCCCATTATCTACCGTGTATTGGTCAGGAATTCGGTGGTTAGGTCGGGGTTGATCAGAAGGGAGGAAGGGTCGAATGTCAAAATTTTGTAAAATTCTAATACCCATTATGAAATAGATTCTATTATTTCAACTCTTTTTACCAAGGATCGCTCCTTTGGTTTGTCATAAGATTGGATTTATTCAAAGCTGGATATCACTGTGTATTCTATTTCCTGTTTTGGGTTTAAACTGTCAGCCATGGATGTCTCACTCACTCTGTTATCGCCTTTTCTTGCATGCTAAAAAAAAAAAATATTTTTCTTTTTCTTCGTCTGCTTATATCATTTTGTCTTTCATTATAATTGGATCTCAGTGAGGGAAAGAATTTACGAAGTGGCTTGATTGGCGTTTCAGTGTGATCTGAGACATTTGAACTAATTCAGTGAGTCATCTTTTAAAGGTAGAATACCTTAGTAATCAAGTTAGCGTGGCTGTAGGTTCCCCTTGGTTGAACATTCATTTGCTATATTTGCTTTCTGATGAAACTTTGGAGGATACTTGAAGAGCAGTCGATCACTAACCGACCACCTGTTGTCCCCTGGAGGATGCAAATTTGGATTAAGTGAAAGTCTGAGTTCAAAAAAAAAAAAAAATCTGGAGTAACTCTTCAGATCAAATTTAGGTTTATGAAATACTTGCCAGACATCAGAAAATGTGCTGACCGAATTGTTAGGAAAAGTTTTCTGAGTTCTATGATGTGTATGAATTTACTATTTTCTCTCTTTCTGAAGATTTGAGAGTTTTTGTTTCAATGACTTCGGTTCATCCCTGCTAGATGGTTGTCGATTATTGGAATCATGAGAAGTTATTGAATGCTGCCATGAAATTCCTACAATTACTGAAGTTCATTGATATCGAAGTCAAATTACACTGTCAATCTTTCTTTTTACATATCACTGGTTCATAAATGGGTCCCTGGATTCACTGCAAAGTTAGTGTCGTCGATTTTGAAGCTAGCATCTCCTTTTTGAAGTTGATCTCATGGATTCGTTTGAAGAATCGCCACCCATTTCTCGGTAAGTTGGTCGATAGCAGTGAGGCCATTCTCTTTAGGATCTACATGGTGGCTGCTTTGTTGTCTCTGTTATCAGACTTTACCTTGGTTTGTTCCCTCTAACGTTAATTTTGAAGATTAACAGTTTCTACAGCATGAGGTTTGTTTGGTCTATCTATATCTTTGGCTTTTGGAGAAATAGTATATGTGCTCTGCATCTCTGTAATATCTGTTAACAGGTAATCTAAGGTGTCATGGTATTCACCTGCCGTGTTACTCATGCATCTTGGACTTTGGCGTAATCCAAAGACTCCCCATGTGAAGGGAAGTCCTAAAATTTGATTCTGTGTCTCTAAAAAAAAAAAAAAGAAAAAAAAGAAAACTTTACCTTTCAAAAAATTGTTTTGTGTCGCACCCCAATCGACCTCAATTGTTGTTGCTTCATGCTTTGTCTAAATCATTGTTTTTTTTTTTACAGGAAGTTCCCCGGTGTTTCAGATTGGGAGAAGTTTTTTTTTGGGGGGGGGGGGCAGTTGTATGGAATTCCTGTCAGTTGTACAGTGAATCAAGGCATCGTCTACTGAGGTTTGAAGTAATCCATTGAATTTTATCTGTCGGAATTTGTGATAATTCATATCTGTCAAAATATATTTGATCTTGCATAATGAATGAACATTTGAATATGTATGTCAAAGTATTATATTCGGATTTTAGTTACCATTCATTTTAAGTAAATATCATTCTTACTGATAGACACTTTATTAGAATCAGAGTTGATGCTTAAATCATTGAATTCAGCTCGGATAATAGATATTAGACCTGGAATGAAAGTCATCCTTTGAATCTTTGAATAAAATGCAGTCGATAGACTTGTTGAGTATTGAATTACTTAGCGTATACTGCCTGATAAGTCAGGATGGTTTGTATCAGCAGGTTAATGATTAAATTTAAAATCACAAAGGAATTAGCAGTAGGGGTGTCGGTCCTCATTGAAATAATCTGGGTTTGATAATCATGTTAATACATGTTGATGGTTACTCTAATACCAGTTAGCATTTGTTATTTTCAACAAATTGCATCAGTGATAGGGTCTTTGTCGATAATCAGGAACGGTCGGTTAATGTAAATATTAGAAATTAAACACCTAAACATTAGGATATGATACACCTTAACTGTATAATTGGTGCTATGTCTGCTACTTTCATACTCAGTTAAGTTTTCCCTGACTGATATTTCAGTCTGCTACGTGTATCATCGTCCTAAAGGATCTAATGACATCCCACTAGAGCCAGACAGATCTTTAGGTCGAAAACTCCTCAGCAGAATTCATTCATTTACAGTAAAAGCTCCCCAAACATCAATGGACATTAATGGAGAAACCTGTTAGAAAAACCCTCGTTTGATAGAATCAGTATTCATGGCGTTCCCAATCCACGTCCGGTCCTTAGCTGCAAGTAATACTAAGCCTACACATACCACAGCAGCTACACTCACAGGGCTGTTACCCTGTTATATGTGCGCCGCCCCCAGCATCACCACCCTACATGTTATATTCCCTGTATATACACCATAATAGCTGCTGTCAGCCCATTTAGTAGTATTCAGCAGTCTCCTAGTTGGATCTTTTGCATCTCCATGAAATCATATCTTGTATTCATAATAGTCCATAATTGCACCATTTGTATATAACATGATTTCTCTTTGCCCATGAATCTTTCAGCTAATTTGGATTTTGCAAGGAATGTGTGGAGGATGTTATTACTTGGATTTGAAAATGCAATTTTATATGTTGTAATAAGGTAGGACTTAATGAGAATTTACATCTTCTTGTTTTAGATAGAATGAATGAGCACCATAACCATCATGAATTGTTTGTTTTCATTTATTTTACTTTCATTTCTTAAATCTCACAATGATGAAACACAAATGGCACGTGCACCATTTCGTAAGAGGTAAATTAATCCTAAGTTGATGATCCATATCAATGGCCATAGTCAGGGTATGGACAAAACTTAGGATTTCTATCTTTTACGAAATAACACTAGATCCATTTTCAAAATTCATCATATTTCCTTAAATATTTTCTCCTTTTATTAGAATTTAACTTAAAATTGACTCAAAATATATACCAATGGCCATAGTCAGGGTATATTGAGAGTTAATTTCATTTTAAAGTCTATAAAAGCACCAAATGTATTTTATTCTTCTCTTGAATTTAAATATAAACTATTATATAATACATTCAATGACCATAGTCAAGGATGTATTATATTTTCAATCTTATTTTAATTCATCTAAAGAATGAAATAGCTTTTTCAAAATTCTTCAAATTCATTCATCATTTAGGATAGAACTGCATCATATTTTCAAAATTTCTTTTTCAAAAACTCCAAGTAATGTAAATACCTTCCTCAATCTATCTTCAATCCTTCTCAAATCCAATTCATTCTTTCAATTTCCAAAATTCTATTTCATTTTCAAACCTCAAAGTTCAATCTAACTTTGAGATTTCAAACTCATTTTATATTCAAATCAGATTTCAAAGTTCAATTTAACTTTGAAATTCCAAATTCATTTATATTCAAAAATTCCAAATCAAATCCAAAGTTCAAATTAACTTTGAGATTCCTTCCATCTTCATTTCAAATTCCAAATTCAAAAATTCAAGACTTTGAAATTCGTTTGTATATTCGAATTCTAAATTTCAAGTTCAATTTTAAAAGTTCTTGATTCATCTTCTGGATTTAAATCCAATCCCTCTTTAGGATCCATACCCCAAATTTCACTTTGGATCTTAGACTTCAGATCCAATTCCTCTTTAGGAATCAAAACTCCAAATTCCACATTTGGATCTTAGACTTCAGATCCAATTTTCTTATAGGATCCAGCACCAATTTCACTTTAGGATCTTAGACTTTAGATCCAAATCCATTCTAGGATCCAGAACCTAACTCTACATTGGATCTTAGACCTCAGATCCAAATCCATTTTTAGGATCCAGAACCCAATTTTATCTCGGATCTCAGATCTTAGATCTTAAATCCATCTTTAGATCCAACTCCATTCCCAATTCTAGATTTCAAATCCAATTCCATTTTCAGATCTCATATGAACTCCCTAAATCAATTTCTATTCTTAAATGCCATTTGAGTTCCTCAATCTATTCCAAATTTCAAACTTCAGAAATCCAAATTCAATTCCCTCTCAAGTGTTCATTTCCTTTTCTAAATTCAAGATTCAAATTCAAAGTCCATTTTGACTTTGAAACTTCATTTCAAAAGCTTCAAGTCTTTCTTTCTCATTTATTCTTCCAATCCTGATTTACTTCAAAAACTTAGAACTCCTCTGATCTATCTCAAGTTCTAAGTTAGATTAAATCATTTTCTTCACTCCTTTACCAAGTTCATCTCCGAATACTTGGAAATTTCCAAATCAATTTTCAAAAGGAGCATACATTTTTGCATTGCACAAGCATGATTCTTTGTGCATTTAGAGTTAGAATCAATTTTTAGATTATATTTAGGCAAAACAAAAAGGCATGGATTCGATCCTTGGTTCGATTACCCCTGGTAAAGGCGCCAGGAACGGTCGAACCTCGTACCGACGAGCGAATCCCGTCTCTCCATTTTTCCCGCAAATTTTCAAAACGGAGGCGAGTTATTTTCTAAATATTTTTTAAATCAAGGTCAAGTGAAAACCCGCAAAAGAGTTCCTCTTCTCTTCTTCTTTCTTTTCTTTTCTCTTCTCTTTCTCTTTTCTTTCTTTTATTCTTCTCCCTTCAAAAAAAGGAGGAAAATAGAGGTTGGAAAAGGAAAAGAGAAGGAAGAGAGAGAAACAGAGAATAGGAAAAATTTTGCGATGATCACAGTTTATTCAGCGATCATCGCAAAATTTTTCCTATTCTTTGTTTCTCTCTCTTCCTTCTCTTTTCCTTTTCCAACCTCTATTTTCCTCCTTTTTTTGAAGGGAGAAGAATAAAAGAAAGAAAAGAGAAAGAGAAGAGAAAAGAAAAGAAAGAAGAAGAGAAGAGGAACTCTTTTGCGGGTTTTCACTTGACCTTGATTTAAAAAATATTTAGAAAATAACTCGCCTCTGTTTTGAAAATTTGCGGGAAAAATGGAGAGACGGGATTCGCTCGTCGGTACGAGGTTCGACCATTCCTGGCGCCTTTACCAGGGGTAATCGAACCAAGGATCGAATCCATGCCTTTTTGCTTTGCCTAAATATAATCTAAAAATTGATTCTAACTCTAAATGCACAAAGAATCATGCTTGTGCAATGCAAAAATGTATGCTCCTTTTGAAAATTGATTTGGAAATTTCCAAGTATTTGGAGATGAACTTGGTAAAGGAGTGAAGAAAATGATTTAATCTAACTTAGAACTTGAGATAGATCAGAGGAGTTCTAAGTTTTTGAAGCAAATCAGGATTGGAAGAATAAATGAGAAAGAAAGACTTGAAGCTTTTGAAATGAAGTTTCAAAGTCAAAATGGACTTTAAATTTGAATCTTGAATTTAGAAAAGGAAAGGAACACTTGAGAGGGAATTGAATTTGGATTTCTGAAGTTTGAAATTTGGAATAGATTGAGGAACTCAAATGGTATTTAAGAATAGAAATTGATTTAGGGAGTTCAGATGAGATCTGAAAATGGAATTGGATTTGAAATCTAGAATTGGGAATGGAGTTGGATCTAAAGATGGATTTAAGATCTAAGATCTGAGATCCGAGATAAAATTGGGTTCTGGATCCTAAAAATGGATTTGGATCTGAGGTCTAAGATCCAATGTAGAGTTAGGTTCTGGATCCTAGAATGGATTTGGATCTAAAGTCTAAGATCCTAAAGTGAAATTGGTGCTGGATCCTATAAGAAAATTGGATCTGAAGTCTAAGATCCAAAAGTGGAATTTGGAGTTTTGATTCCTAAAGAGGAATTGGATCTGAAGTCTAAGATCCAAAGTGAAATTTGGGGTCTGGATCCTAAAGAGGGATTGGATTTAAATCCAGAAGATGAATCAAGAACTTTTAAAATTGAACTTGAAATTTAGAATTCGAATATACAAACGAATTTCAAAGTCTTGAATTTTTGAATTTGGAATTTGAAATGAAGATGGAAGGAATCTCAAAGTTAATTTGAACTTTGGATTTGATTTGGAATTTTTGAATATAAATGAATTTGGAATTTCAAAGTTAAATTGAACTTTGAAATCTGATTTGAATATAAAATGAGTTTGAAATCTCAAAGTTAGATTGAACTTTGAGGTTTGAAAATGAAATAGAATTTTGGAAATTGAAAGAATGAATTGGATTTGAGAAGGATTGAAGATAGATTGAGGAAGGTATTTACATTACTTGGAGTTTTTGAAAAAGAAATTTTGAAAATATGATGCAGTTCTATCCTAAATGATGAATGAATTTGAAGAATTTTGAAATCGGATCTTGAAAAAGCTATTTCATTCTTTAGATGAATTAAAATAAGATTGAAGATATAATACATCCTTGACTATGGTCATTGAATGTATTATATAATAATCTATATTTAAATTCAAGAGAAGAATAAAATACATTTGGTGCTTTTATAGACTTTAAAATGAAATTAACTCTCAATATACCCTGACTATGGCCATTGGTATATATTTTGAGTCAATTTTAAGTTAAATTCTAATAAAAGGAGAAAATATTTAAGGAAATATGATGAATTTTGAAAATGGATCCAGTGTGGATCCAGTGTTATTTCGTAAAAGATAGAAATCCTAAGTTTTGTTCATACCCTGACTATGGCCATTGATATGGATCATCAACTTAGGATTAATTTACCTCTTACGAAATGGTGCACGTGCCATTCGTGTTTCATCATTGTGAGATTTAAGAAATGAAAGTAAAATAAATGAAAACAAATAATTCATGATGGTTATGGTGCTCATTCATTCTATCTAAAACAAGAAGATGTAAATTCTCATTAAGTCCTACCTTATTACAACATATAAAATTGCATTTTCAAATCCAAGTAATAACATCCTCCACACATTCCTTGCAAAATCCAAATTAGCTGAAAGATTCATGGGCAAAGATAAATCATGTTATATACAAATGGTGCAATTATGGACTATTATGAATACAAGAATGATTTCATGGAGATGCAAAAGATCCAACTAGGAGACTGCTGAATACTACTAAATGGGCTGACAGCAGCTATTATGGTGTATATACAGGGAATATAACATGTAGGGTGGTGATGCTGGGGGCGGCGCACATATAACAGGGTAACAGCCCTGTGAGTGTAGCTGCTGTGGTATGTGTAGGCTTAGTATTACTTGCAGCTAAGGACCGGACGTGGATTGGGAACGCCATGAATACTGATTCTATCAAACGAGGGTTTTTCTAACAGGTTTCTCCATTAATGTCCATTGATGTTTGGGGAGCTTTTACTGTAAATGAATGAATTCTGCTGAGGAGTTTTCGACCTAAAGATCTGTCTGGCTCTAGTGGGATGTCATTAGATCCTTTAGGACGATGATACACGTAGCAGACTGAAATATCAGTCAGGGAAAACTTAACTGAGTATGAAAGTAGCAGACATAGCACCAATTATACAGTTAAGGTGTATCATATCCTAATGTTTAGGTGTTTAATTGCTAATATTTACATTAACCGACCGTTCCTGATTATCGACAAAGACCCTATCACTGATGCAATTTGTTGAAAATAACAAATGCTAACTGGTATTAGAGTAACCATCAACATGTATTAACATGATTATCAAACCCAGATTATTTCAATGAGGACCGACACCCCTACTGCTAATTCCTTTGTGATTTTAAATTTAATCATTAACCTGCTGATACAAACCATCCTGATTTATCAGGCAGTATACGCTAAGTAATTCAATACTCAACAAGTCTATCGACTGCATTTTATTCAAAGATTCAAAGGATGACTTTCATTCCAGGTCTAATATCTATTATCCGAGCTGAATTCAATGATTTAAGCATCAACTCTGATTCTAATAAAGTGTCTATCAGTAAGAATGATATTTACTTAAAATGAATGGTAACTAAAATCCGAATATAATACTTTGACATACATATTCAAATGTTCATTCATTATGCAAGATCAAATATATTTTGACAGATATGAATTATCACAAATTCCGACAGATAAAATTCAATGGATTACTTCAAACCTCAGTAGACGATGCCTTGATTCACTGTACAGCTGACAGGAATTCCATACAACTGCCCCCCCCAAAAAAAAAACTTCTCCCAATCTGAAACACCGGGGAACTTCCTGTAAAAAAAAAAAAAAACAATGATTTAGACAAAGCATGAAGCAACAGCAATTGAGGTCGATTGGGGTGCGACACAAAACAATTTTTTGAAAGGTAAAGTTTTCTTTTTCTTCTTTTTTTTTTTTTAGAGACACAGAATCAAATTTTAGGACTTCCCTTCACATGGGGAGTCTTTGGATTACGCCAAAGTCCAAGATGCATGAGTAACACGGCAGGTGAATACCATGACACCTTAGATTACCTGTTAACAGATATTACAGAGATGCAGAGCACATATACTATTTCTCCAAAAGCCAAAGATATAGATAGACCAAACAAACCTCATGCTGTAGAAACTGTTAATCTTCAAAATTAACGTTAGAGGGAACAAACCAAGGTAAAGTCTGATAACAGAGACAACAAAGCAGCCACCATGTAGATCCTAAAGAGAATGGTCCCACTGCGATCGACCAACTTACCGAGAAATGGGTGGCGATTCTTCAAACGAATCCATGAGATCAACTTCAAAAAGGAGATGCTAGCTTCAAAATTGACGGCACTAACTTTGCAGTGAATTCAGGGACCCGTTTATGAACCAGTGATATGTAAAAAGAAAGATTGACAGTGTAATTTGACTTCGATATCAATGAACTTCAGTAATTGTAGGAATTTCATGGCAGCATTCAATAACTTCTCATGATTCCAATAATCGACAACCATCTAGCAGGGATGAACCGAAGTCATTGAAACAAAAACTCTCAAATCTTCAGAAAGAGAGAAAATAGTAAATTCATACACATCATAGAACTCAGAAAACTTTTCCTAACAATTCAGTCAGCACATTTTCTGATGTCTGGCAAGTATTTCATAAACCTAAATTTGATCTGAAGAGTTACTCCAGATTTTTTTTTTCTTTTTTTTTTTTTTTGAACTCAGACTTTCACTTAATCCAAATTTGCATCCTCCAGGGGACAACAGGTGGTCGGTTAGTGATCGACTGCTCTTCAAGTATCCTCCAAAGTTTCATCAGAAAGCAAATATAGCAAATGAATGTTCAACCAAGGGGAACCTACAGCCACGCTAACTTGATTACTAAGGTATTCTACCTTCAAAAGATGACTCACTGAATTAGTTCAAATGTCTCAGATCACACTGAAACGCCAATCAAGCCACTTCGTAAATTCTTTCCCTCACTGAGATCCAATTATAATGAAAGACAAAATGATATAAGCAGACGAAGAAAAAGAAAAATATTTTTTTTTTTTAGCATGCAAGAAAAGGCGATAACAGAGTGAGTGAGACATCCATGGCTGACAGTTTAAACCCAAAACAGGAAATAGAATACACAGTGATATCCAGCTTTGAATAAATCCAATCTTATGACAAACCAAAGGAGCGATCCTTGGTAAAAAGAGTTGAAATAATAGAATCTATTTCATAATGGGTATTAGAATTTTACAAAATTTTGACATTCGACCCTTCCTCCCTTCTGATCAACCCCGACCTAACCACCGAATTCCTGACCAATACACGGTAGATAGGGTGATGGTGCGTAATGGGGAAAGAGGAGGATATTTCCGAGATGCAAGAAGCATAAGACAGAATGTGCGAAAAACTGAGGGGAACTAAAAATGATTTATGAAAGACGATGGAATTTACAAGAAAACACTAAGAAATCAAATTCAGATTGTAAACAGAGGAATTAACCTTAAACATAAATCGGCCATCGAAAGTAGAATTCAGAAGTAAACACAGGATTAACAAAAAAAAAAAAATCTAACAAAATTCAGGGTATATCGATCAAAATAAAAAGGGGGAAATACAGAAGGAATGTCGGAATGAGGGAATTCTGTTTGTTATCGCACAATATACATGGATCAATGTTCGTTATATACGAAACTGACATCCACGGCAGTGCTTTGGTGGGATAGAAACGAAAGCAAATCCCAAAGAAATTAGAAACGAGGGCTAGAGATATCCTCACCTTGTTCTGCAGGGGTTTTTGTAGGATGGGGAGAGCCTCCTCTTTATTCTGCAGGTGATTGATCCTCCAGAGGCCCAGTCCGATGATGAGAATGGACGGATGCTTCAGAAGAAAGGTCCTTCCTCGCTCAGAGTGAAACCGATATTAGAGGAAGAAATTGATCGGTGGTGTAAAACTAGATGGATGAGAGGCTGGATGTTTGAAGGGAAAAGGCCAAGACCATCCGAAGGCTGAAGTTCTGTTGCGTGATTTCAAAGCTTAAAAAAAGAGAATGGGGCGACCATGAAAGAAAACTCGATGCCTCCAGGGAGCCTGGAGGCCTCTCTTTAAAGGAAGAATGGAAGGCTCGAGAGGGTGAAGGTTGGTTGAGGATCAACGGTGGAAGTAATCGAGCGAGATGGAGGGTTTTGGATGGAGGTCGCACATGGGGCTGTTGGGGGAAGCTTCGTGAAGGTGGGGGGAAGTTGAAGGTGAAGGAGGGCTGAGGCTGATGGGGGCGATCGACGATCGAAGGGCAGTTTGTTGTTGATCGAGGGTTGAGGATGGGGAAGCCGTTCCGTGAGAGGGGAGGAGCTTGACATCGCACATGGGGCTGGCATGGAAAGGCAGAAGGCCTGCGAGACCGTTTGAAGATGAACGGAGGAGGCCCCAGGCCATGGTGATCGAAGGTGGCTGAAGAAGAGGGATGCACATGGGGGTGGTCAGCCATGGAGGGAGAGAGGCGAAAGTGAGGGGGGGAAGCGAGTTAGGGTTTTCAAAACCCTAACTCGATCTTTAAACATCGAAAAATCGGTTTTTCCAAAAAAGGGGCCTTCTTTTCAAGTTTTCCTAAAAAGGGTGGTTAAAGGTGAGTTTTTCGGAAAAAGTTTTTCAAAAACCACGTAGTTTTTCCTAATTTCTTTGATTTTTTGCATGATTTTTCCATTTTTTTGTATTTTTAGAATAAAATCCTAAAGTTTGTAAGAAAACAAGGATTAAAACTATTTTTTTTGTATTTTTTCATTTTTTTGTATTTTTGTAATAAAATCCTAAAGTTTGTAAGAAAACAAGGATTAAAACTATTTTTTTTGTATTTTTTCATTTTTTTGTATTTTTGTAATAGAAAAACTAAGATTTAAAGTTTAAACACTAAAATTTTGTATTTTTCTAAGAAATATTTAAAAATGTTTTCTCAAGAATTTCGGGCCATCTTGGGGAAAATTTCTTCAGAAAAAGGGGTTTGGACCCAGGTTTTGAGGAAATGTTCGAGTTTTAAACCTCGAATCGAGAAATACAACTCGATGGATCCAAACGGATACCGGACGAAGTGTCTGAGTTTTTCAAAAGATTATTTTGGTAATTTTGAGAATTTAATTTAAAATTGGATAATGAAGCTCAGTATTTGGATTTTGATAATGGATCCGAATCCGAAATTGAGTCAGATATGGAAAATGAATTTAATTTCAACCAAATTTTGAGAAACAAAAGGGGATTTAGATTTAAAACTGACTCAATTACCCAGAAAATAGGGACAAAGGGCAGAAAGGGGATATTTACAACATTTTGAAAAAATTAGGGTGTTCACAAGCCCTTTTCAGAAGGGCGGTCCTTTTCAAAAGTATTTTAAAAAAATGGTTTTAGTTTGAAAGATGTTTTTAAAATGGTCTTCAAAAACTATTTTTTTCTTTTCTTTGTATTTTTGTATATATATATATATATATTTGTATTTTATAATTTTTTTGTATTTTTTGAAAATAAAACTCTAAAACTATAGGATTTCTAAACTATTTTCGCAAAAATTTGGAAATATTTACAAAAGAAGGGTTTTCTGAGAATTCGGGTTTGATTTCTTCAGAAAATGGGTTTAGATCCAAGTTTTGAGAAAAATATTCGAGTTTTAAACCTCGAATCAAGGAATATAATGTGATAGATCCAAACGGATACCGGACGAACTGTCTAAGCCTTTCAAAAAGTTATTTTGGTAATTTTGAGAATTTGGTTTAAAAATTGGATGACAAAGCTCAGATTTGGATTTTGATATTGGATCCAGATCCGAAAACGAGTCAGATATATAAAATGAATTTAATTTCAGTAAAACCTGAGAAATAAACCGAAGTTTAAAATTAAAAACTGACTCAATTACTCAGAAAATGGGGTCAGGAGAAAAAGGGAAATATTTACAACATTTTAAAAAAATTTGGGGTGTTGACAGATGCCCCTCTTTGCGACTAAGCCGGTTGAAAGCCGAGCTTAGTGGCAAAGAAAACACTCTAAATTTTGAAAAATGCCCCAGTTAGCAAACCTGAACTGGGTGTGGAAGAATTATTTTGAAAACATGGCTTCTCAGGCTTAAAACCTTATCCTGAATGGTTCTGGGGGACGGAATCCTCGACAATGATATGACTGAATGATAGAAATGAGGAAATCGTGATGGGACTTTGGGTAAAAGTCCCGAAATAGTGAAAGATAAGAATTTTGATCAAGTCTCATGAGTGAGACGAGATCAGCCTTTTGGGATGATTCGGGTTTAGACCTTAACCTGGATGGGACGAAGATATATCAAGATGAATTGAATGAGGAAAGGAATACAAGTGGACCTCGATGGGACATTTTTGAGAGAAATGCGTCGTGAGATGAACTCAAGTATGATCCTTTCCTGGATGGATATATATAGAGCATGGATTCCTTTGTGGGGAACAACCATGATGAGACTGGGAGGATTACCTCGTCAAAATGAGGTTCAGGTTTAACCCAAACCTGAATGAAAGATACCTCATGGAACGAGGTTCAGGCTTAACCCTTATCCTGGAAGGGACGACCATACAGAGTCCTCGAATGAAGAAACTGTGATAGGACAGGAAGGAATATATCATCAGAACGAGATTTAAGTTTAATCCTTGACCTGAGTGGGGGATGACACGGAATCCTCGGTTGAAGAAATCATGATGGGACTAGAAAGGATATCTAGTCGAAATGAGATTCAAGTTTAACCCTAACCTTAACAGAAGATACCCCGCGGAGCGAGGTTCAGGCTTTACCCTTATCCTAAAAAGGACGACCATAGGGAATTCTTGAATGAAGAGTCCATGATGGGACCTTCGGAGTTTGGATGAACAAATCCGAAAGGGGTCTGCGAGAAGAGAAAAATAAGGGATTCCCTAAAGCTTGGAAAATGGATGATCTTGGGCGCCTCATTGCTGAGACTAAATCAACTTTCTAAAAACAGACGACCTCTCGCAAAAGGTTTGGGTGATACCTCGAGGAGCGAGGTAACAGGTTTAATCCTTAGCCTGAATGGATACAGAATCCTCGAGGAGCGAGGAAACTGTGATGGGACCTCTAGACTTTGCACAACAAGTCCAAGAGGGGTTTGCAAAAGGATAAAAATGAGGTTCCCTAAAGCTTGAAAGGAGTTGATCTTGGGTGCCTCATTGCTGAGACTGAAAATAGCTTTTGACAATAACAGACCTTTTGCAGAAAGTTCAGGTTTATCCCTTATCATGAGCGGGAACTGTCTATGGCGGGATAGTGGGGAACACAGGGAAGCATGCGAATCTGAGAGTGCTCAGATCAGACGAAAGGAAAAGAACTTTTCAGTCCTAATGAGGGATGACGTCAGGATACGTAAAAAATGAACATCAAATTCATACTTCATGTTGGGATAACGAGAAAATATTGCCAATAAGATGCCAAAATTGTAGTTGATTCAGAATGATTGAATTGTGCTTATGTGTGAAAATATCACCTCTTTCTACCTAGAGTATTAACTTCAATTGGGCTAACTCTGTAGAATCAAGAGTCAAATTCAAAATTCATTGTTGTTGAGTTTCTTCAAGGAAGATATCAATTTCTTTGATATGAAAAGAGAGGAAATATTCTTAGTTTCGTAAAGGCAATTGAGTGAAAAAGACATTAATAAAAGAATTTCGCATAGATAAAGATGATTCCTGACAGTTTCGGGCAATTTGATATTCTGGGGTTTTTCCCATGATGATCTTTTTGCACTCTTTTGAACCATGGAACCTTTTTTTGGGTTTTTTTACATCATCCTTCATTTTGGAGATGTCCTGACTTTTCTCTCTTTTTTTGAGGAAGGGTACGTCACAAACTCCTTCATCTTGGAGATGCTCTGATCCTTCTTTTTCTCTCTCAGGAATTATGCTGATGATATTGTTTCTTGGGTTGAAATCTCCGAATGATAGCAGAAATCAAATATCTTTTAGGGTTTGTCGGGAGGTTCATCGCAGTTGCCTTCATCTTGGCGGTGATCTGAACGTTCCCTAGAACGATCCATCACAAACTCTTTCATCTCGGAGATGATCCAAATCTTCTTTGGCCCCGGGGGTCTAGCTCGCATATTCGTCTTCATCTCGACGACAATTGAGAGATCCCTTTTGCGGATATTTAATTACAGCTCAAACAATTGAGGAGATATGGATTGGGTAGGTTCTTTTTACTGCCTAGGATATTTCTACTGTCTTACTGCCAACAGAATGATCCTTAAGAATGTGCCGTAGCTATGATCAATATCAGTTCGCTTATGGCTTTTCAACATCATTGAATTTTTCCTTTGCCGGTCATATCGAAGATTTTTTCTTCATCCTCTTGGTTGACCAACAGAAAAAGCTTGAATTCAGATCTTATTTCACAAAAGTCTTACTCTTTTGGAAATAATACTAAAGGTAGTTGGAGGAAATTCTTTATGCGGTGAAAGCTTTGAGATCAACAATGGTTTTTGATAGCAAATTGGCAAAGTATTCTAGAAATCCTTGATGGAAGAAATTGCTTGATATCGAATCGACACGTCCGTGACACAATTCTCCTCTCTTTTTCCCCAAAAAGAGAGACTCAGACTTAGCCCTTACCTGAATGGGAAGTTGGAAATACTCCTCTCTTCTCTGAAGAGGAGGTGTTTGCAAACCGAAACTTTCGAAGAGAAATCAGGTTTTCGTCAAAACTCCCTATCTCTAGGCTTCTCTTATGGAAAGGCGGCCGAAAAATGAAGTTGAGAAAGTATCACAGAGGAACGAGTCCATCACACTCTCCCTAAAAGAGGGTCCTCTGTGAAGGGGTTGGCCAAAGATGAGAAAAATGGGGCCACAAAAAGAAACGAGCTTCCGTCGAAGCTCTCCTTGGAAAAAGGCTTCTTTTGTGTAAAGTTGGTTGTTGTTTTGCAAACTATTCGCGAAGAAAATGAGTCCCTTCAAACTCTCCCTGAAAGAGGGTTCTTGCGAACGAAAGATGGTCACATGCGATAGGAACGAGATCCCTCGAACTCTCCCTGAAGAGGGTCCTTCGCAAGAGAAAAAGATTGATTTTTGACAAAATAATAACCAGAAGGTTGAAATAGAGAATTTAAAGCTTGAATTGTGATGAATGGTCCGTACTAAGACTGAACCTGGAGGGCTAACTGATTAGTCAGCCAAACACTAGCACGAGCGCCAGATGTACCAGTACGAGCACTGGATTTGAAGATGTACCAGTACGAGCACTGGGTTTTGAAAACACACCAGTACGAGCACTGGATTTCGAAAATGCCCCAGTACGAGCGCTGGGTTTCGAAAATGCACACCAGTACGAGCACTTGATTTTCGAAAGTGCACACCAGTACGAGCACTGCTTTTCGAAAATGCACACCAGTACGAGCACTAGGTTTTTGAAATTGCACACCAGTACGAGCACTGGGTTTTCGAAGATGCATACCAGTACGAGCACTGGTTTTTCTAAGGTGCATACCAGTACGCGCACTGGATTTTGAAAATGCATACCAGTACAAGCACTGGGTTTTGGAAATGCATACTAGTACGAGCACTGGATTTTGAAAATGCATAACAGTACGGGCACTGGATTTTGAAAAAGCACCAGTACGAGCACTGGATTCTGAGGAAGAGACCGACATTCCTAAGATATTTGGAAATTGAAGCGAGAATGATTGTCGGTGTTTCAGGATTATCCCTTATCCTGAAGGGAAAGTTCAGGTTTGTCCCTTAACCTGAAAGGGAAATATAAGAAAAACTTTGGTCCAATGCGAGCATTGGATCAAAAGGGAAAAATCTGAGACAAAACTCGAAATCGCGAAAATGGAAAAGGGGAAAATCCGAGTCGGAACCCAGTTTTTCAAAATAAAAGAATCAATGAGAAAATCGAGTTTGAGAACTCGAACTCTCGATGTAACAATTGGTCGAATGCGAATATTGGAACAAAAAAGAAGCCCAAGTTGGAACTCGCAAATCCGGAAACAAGAATATATAAAAAAAGGAGAAAACCTGAGTCGGAACCCAGTTTTTCAAAATAAAAGAATGAATGAGAAAATCGAGTTTGAGAACTCGAATTCTCGATGTAACAATTAGTCCAATGCGAATATTGGAACCAAAAGGAAGCCCGAGTCGGAATTCGCAACTCCGGAAACAAGAATATATAAAAAAAGGAGAAAACCAGAGTCAGAACCCGGTTTTTCAAAATAAAAGAATGAATGAGAAAATCGAGTTTGAGAACTCAAATTCTTGACATAACAATTGGTCCAATGCGAGCATCAGATCCAAAAGGAAGTCCGAGTCGGAACTCGCAACTCTAGAAATGAAAATGTATATGTAAAAAGGAGAAAACTCGAGTCGGAACCCGGTTTTTCAAAATAAAAGGATGAATGAGAATCGAGTTTGAGAACTCGAATTCTCGACGTAACAATTAGTCCAATGCGAACATCGGAATCAAAAGGAAGTCTGAGTCGAAACTCGCAACTCCAGAAATAAAAATATATATAAAAGGAAAAACCTGAGTCAGAACCCGGTTTTTCAAAATAAAAGAATGAATAAGGAAATCGAGTTTGAGAACTCGAATCCTCGATGTAACAATTGGTCCAATGCGAACATCGGATCCAAAAGGAAGCCCGAGTCGGAACTCGCAACTCCGGAAATAAGAATATATATATAAAAAAAGGAGAAAACCCGAGTCGAAATTCGGTTTTTCAGAATAAAAGAATGAATGAGAATCGAGTTCGAGAACTGGAATTCTCAACGTAACAATTGGTCCAATGCAAACATCGGATCCAAAAGGAAGCCCAAGTCGGAACTCAAAACTCTGGAAATGAAAATACATATATAAAAAAGGAGAAAACCCGAGTCGGAACCTAGTTTTTCAAAAATAAAAGAATGAATGAGAATCGAGTTTGAGAACTCGAATTCTCGACGTAACAATTGGTCCAATGCGAACATCGGATCCAAAAGGAAGCCCGAGTCGGAACTCGAAACTCCAGAAATGAAAATATATATGAGACCCGAGTCAGAACCTGGACCTTTTTAAAAGAAGAATAAAAAGAAAGCAAAAACCTGAGTCGAAACTCAGATGGGAAGGAAACGATTCCAACCCGGGAGTCGGATTCTGGAAGGATTGACAAAAAGCATGAATAGATTCCGACGATTATAAAGATGAGAAACTTATTCAAGATCCTCGACCCAAGATGACCTAAGATCTGAATTTTATTTATGATGACTTCAGGATTATCCCTTATCTTGAAGGGGGTCGAAAAGAATTGATAAAGAATACAAAAAAAAAATCGATAAGGAAATTTTAATAAAGAATCAATAACATTTTGATAAAATTTGAAAATTGGTAGAAATTTGAGAGAGAAATTGATGAGGAAAGACTTCAGGATTACTCCTTATCCTGAAGGAAGAAGGACCTCGCGGGACGAGGTTCAGGTTTATCCCTTAACTTGAAAGGGATGAGAAGACTAGAATTTTGAGGAAAATTAATAAGGAAAAATTGATAAAAATTTACAAAATAAAGAAAGATTGATGAAAATTGTTTTTGCGGAAGAATCTTCATAGGCATCAATATCGCTTTTATGAGGGGTCTTAGGATTAACCCTTATCCTGAATGGGAACACCTCGAAGAACGAGGGTCAAGTTTTTCCCTTAACCTGAGCGAGCAAAAGGGGAAAAGAAAATACCTCATGGGAAAGAGGCAACAGGTTTATCCCTTAACCTAAAAGGGTATGTAAGAATAAAGTTGATAAAATTTAATAGAATTGATGAAAAATTGATAAAACTTGACAAAAATTAATAAAAATAATAAATTGACAAAAATTTGATTAAGTTGGAAAATGAAATGAATGCAACTAATAAAGATAACAAGATTAACTGAAAATTTGATAAGATTTTTAGAAGAAGAGTTTGTCTGATCCTGCCTGCACGTGGGACCTTTAAAGTGAGAGGAAGAAAAAAATGTTTTATTTGAAAGACAAGTGAGAAATCATTTTGGGAAGAAAAATCGATCGCAAGAAGAATGATTAGCACCAGAACTGATCTTTGAAAGGGGAATCCATCACGAGGGTTGATTAAAGAGAGATCATCATGAGGGTTAATTTTGAAGACGATGGTTTGAAAGCAAAAATCGAAAAAATAAGATCAACTCAAGGGTTGATTTTTGAAGACAAACGATTCAAAACCAATCTTGAAAAAATAAGACCAACATAAGGGTTGATTCTTGAATATAACGGTTTGAAACCAATAAGATCAACGCAAGGGTTGATTTTTTGAAGACAGTGGTTCAAATCCAATTTTGGAAGATAAGATCAATACAAGGGTTGATTTTTGAATATAATGGTTTGAAAATCATCTTTAGAAAATAAGATCAACACCAGGGTTGATTCTTGAATAAAATGGTTTGAAACCAATAAGATCAACGCAAGGGTTGATTTTTTGAAGACAGTGGTTCAAATCCAATTTTGGAAGATAAGATCAATACAAGGGTCGATTTTCGAATATAATGGTTTGAAAACCATCTTTAAAAAATAAGATCAACACCAAGGTTGATTCTTGAATAAAATGGTTTGAAACCAATAAGATAAACACAAGGGTTGATTTTTTTTTTGAAGACAATGATTCAAAACCAATTTAAGGAGAGAAGATCACTGCAATGGTCGATTTTGAAGAGGATTGAACCAAAAAATATTGAACCTGTAGTGATCATAATGAAGATTTTGCAGAAATTTTCAAAATTTCATGATTTTGAAAAACCCTCATAGGTAATATCATTTCTCTCATGAATGATGTCAGGATTGTCCCTCCTTCTGAGAAGAATAGAATTTTAATGGGGCTTGATAGAAGCCAATGACAAAAGATGAAAATATAATTTTTCAAAAACAAATGCCCCAGTGTGGCAAAAGAGAGAAATATTTGATATCAAAAGATATGAAGAAAATTGACACTTGCATTGATAAGCAAAGCTAATAACAAGAGACTGCATATTTACAAACACTTGACCAAAAGGTCACAAAAGGACCGGGGTTGACTTGCCTCTACAAGGTGACTGAAAAAAAAAGGAAAGCAGGAAAATTTTGGCATCATCGATTCTCCGAGTGATCCGGGAAAGTCTTGGTCAGAGCCGCGGGTTGCTCCTCTCCTTCCTCTGGTACCAAGATTTCTTTGTCGATGTAATCCTGTACTATGTTTTTGAGGACGAAGCAGCGCTCTGTCTCATGTCCTCTTGCTCGATGGAATTTGCAGAAACACTCTTTCCATTTACCCATGGTGATAGAAGGATCGACGATTCTTGGGAGTTCGATCATATTTTTTGCAAGCAGGTATCTGAGAACTTCCTCAATTGGCTGACCTAAAGGGGTAAACTTGCGATCATAACCCCAACCATCATGCTTTATTTTCTTTGGCTTGCTTGACTTTTGTTGGGTATTGACCCCTTTCTGGGAGCTGGACTGACCCTGCTCAGTTAAGACCACCGGATGTTCTTTTTCTTCATCTTCAACAAAGAGATTTTTATTAATGCAATCTTAGACAATATTTTTGAGGACAAAACAATGATCAGTGTCATGCCCCACTGCCCGATGGAACTTGCAGAACTGGTCCTTGAATCTTCCCATGATCGTGGGAGGACTTGTGGCTTTTGGGAGCCTGACTAATCCCTTGGTCAACATATACTCAAGAACTTTGTTGAGTGGCTTGTCTAAAGGAGTGAACTCTCGATCTCTGCTCCAGTCTTTGTGCTTTGGCTTTTTTTGATTCTTGACCTTTTGCTGAGGACTGAATTGAAGCGATCTGTCCTGGGCTTTGCTGAACTTTCCCTTCTGACCTTTAGATTCCTCCAAATTACTGCTTTGATTGCCCTGGGTGCCTTCGTTGCTGCCCCTGCTGGCCTTAGAACTTCCTGCACTGCTATTGCTTTGTTTGCTCATTGGGAAAGTGACAGGTGCTTCTTCAGCGGTGGGAGCTTTTCTGAAACTGTCTTCAGCTTGCTCAGATAATATCTCAACCATCATCTTTTTGAACAACCGATATATGGCGGGATCAATCTCTTTCTTGTTGTCCTGAACCCCCTTTCTGGTAGACTTTTGAGAATCCATTTCTTACTTTCTGCTCGTGACTGAGGTGCTAGAGTGGTGCGGTCTCTGACCTTGTCTGAACCACCTTCACAATGCTAAATGCTCTCTGTAGGATAGAATGGGTCCTTTTTAGAAAGATTTCAGAAGAAATTTTGATAAAAGAAGAAATCAAATTGACAAGAGGTACCCCCACCACTAGGGATTGAGTCTGCATGAAAGGCACGACAATCGTATCATTTTCTCGTGAGAAGAAATAAACAATTTAGGATATGATCAAAAGGACATCTCTTGATGAAAGAGATTTGTAAAAGGCGAGGAATAGATTTAGAAGATACATAGAAGAAAGTTTTGAAAATAGATGGTAAATTTTGAAAATTTTGAAAAATTGTAGGCAGGATCGAAAAAGAATTAAAGAAATCAGAAAAAGAGAAAAAAAATACACCTGGGTTTTAAAAACAAAGAGAAAATTTTGAATAATATACCCAGGGTTTGGAAAAAGGCTTGATATATGGAAGAATACAAGGAAACATCGCATAATCAAAGTTGCACAAACAAGGATGCGCATACAACACTCCCTAAAGGCTGACTCTAAATGCAATACTTTGAAATGACTTGTAGGACCTTAATCCTAACTCTATGGTTTAGATCATTTGATTCCAATCAAGGTATGTCGATATACTCAAGCCGAAGCTCGAAGTATGTGGCATAGAAATATTTCTCTGGTTCTAAGGTAAAGGCTTCCTAACATCCTTGAGTGCCTACCGATATACCTCGGACTATGGCCCTTAGGTACGTGGTAGGGGGCGCGAACCCAAATTGGTGGTTCAGTTGTGAGGCTCTTTCCCAAACTATGGTCTAGTGAGACAGCCCAACAACGTGAAGACCGAGACAATATAGGTAGGGATGTTTTCAAAAACAAGTTCAACATGTAAGAAATCAGATGGCTCTAATGCAAAGCCCTAAGGAGATAGAATTTAAATGAAATAGAAGCATACACTTGCATACATTGTTCCATTCAATCCCTAGAATTGAGGAGAGTTGTATTTCAGACCTATGTCTAATGTGTACATGGAATAATCTCCTCAATATGGTCCTACCAAACCATACTTAGATCCTATATTCAATGATGTCAGCTTTCGACAAAGTCTAGGCTCCTAAGGTTTGCATGGAAATGAAGCTGACATTTATAAAATAAAGACTTAGATAATATAAAAGCAACGCAAAAGGCAAAAATTCGACTGGACGGAGACGAGTCCCATCACAATCGCCAACTTCTGTGATCATCGCAAAATTTTTCCTCTCGTTCTTCTTTTCCTTTCCCTTCGCCTTTCTAACCTCTATTCCCTTTTTTAAGGGGGATAAAAGCTAGAAAAGAAGAGAGAATGAGAAAAGGAGAGAAGAGAGAGAAACTCTTTTGCAAGGTCTCATTTGACCAAAATTTTAAAAAGATGTTTTAAAATTACTCTCCTCCGTTTTGAAAATCTGCGGGAAAAAATGGAGAGACGGGATTCGCTCGTCGGTACGAGGTTCGACCGTTCCTGACGCCTTTACCAGGGGTAATTGAACCAAGGATCGAATTTTATGCCTTTTGCTTTGCTAAAATATCATCTAAGAATTTATCCTGAGTCTAAATACACAAAGAATCATGCTTGTGCGAATGCAAAGATGTATGCTTTCTTTAAAAAATGATTTGAAAATTTCCAAGTTTTCTGAGATGAACTTGATAATGGAGTGAAGAGATGATTCAAAGATTTGAATTTGATTTTAGATTTTGAATCCAACTCAGGATTTGAAATGGATCGGGAAGAAGAGACTTGAATTTCCAAGTTTTTGAATGATCAGGATTTGGAGAGAGAAGGAATTTAGAATTGGCATTTTTGAAAAAAATAAGAATGATTTTTCAAAGTCATAATGGACTTTGAATTGGGATCAATTTTCAAGAATCAAAACAGGAATTGAATTGGCTTTAGACTTTGAGAAATAGATTTGAAATTGGTTTTAAAAATTGGAAATGAAATTAGATTCGAAAATCTAGAATGAAGTTTTGATCTAATATCCAAGATGGAACCGGATCTGAGATCCGAGATAGGGTTGGATCCGGATTCTGGAATTCTAAGTGGAATTGGATCCGAAGTCTAAGATCCAAGATAAAGCTGAATTATGGTTTTTAAATGGAATTGGATCCGAAGTCTAAGATCCAGGATAAAGTTGAATTCTGGATCCTAAATGGAATTGGATCTAAAGTCTAAGATCCAAGATGAAGTTGAGTTCTGAAATCTAGATTCCTAAATGGAATTGGATCTGAAGTCTGAGATCCAAGATGAAGTTGAACTCGGGAATCCTAAATGAAATTGGATCCGAAGTCTGGGATCCAATATGGAATTAGATCCGGAATCTGGATCAAAAGTGGAATTTGGGTTCTAACTTTGGATTTAGAAAGTCCAAATGGGACTTTTGAAGATGAATCTGGGTTTTGAAAAAAAAAAACCAGATTGAATTTAAAACTTAGGAAAAATCAAATTTTAAGATTCAGAATCAATCTCAAAACTTTGATTTTGAATTGAGAATCAAGATTCAATCTTGGGACAGAGCTTTGAAGATAAAGAATAATTTTGAATTTGAAATTAGAAGATGAATCAGAAATTTCAAAGTTAAATTTGAACTTTGAAATTGATTTTGAGATATTGATTTGAATTTGAATTTGAATTTGAATGAATTTGGAATTCCAAAGTTGATTTGAACTTTGAAATTTGATTTGTATTGGAATTTGAAGTTTGAATACAAAATGAATTTGAAATTTCAAGGTCAAATTGGACCTTGAAATCGAATTTTGAGTTTTGAAAATGAGATAGAATTGAATTTGAATTTATAAATAAGGATTGATTTGAGAAATGAAGAAGATATTCAAAATCACTTGGGTTTTTGAAAAAGAATTTTGAAAATATGATGCAATTCTATCCTAAATGATGAATGAATTTAAGGAATTTGAAATTGAATTTTGAAAAACATATTTCATTCTTTAAGTGAATTTAAATAAGATTGAAGATATAATCCATCCCTGACTATGGTCATTGAATGTATTATATAATAGTCATATTTGAATTCAGATGAAGAATAAAACACATTTCGGTGCTTTTATAGAGTTTAAAATGAAACTAACTCTCAATATATCCTGACTATGGCCATTGATATATAATTCGAGTTAATTTTAAGTTAAACTCAGATAAAAGAAGAAAATATTTAAAAATATGATGATTTTTAGAAAGAGGTCCAGTGCGGATCCAATGTTATTCCATAAAAGATGAAAATCCTAAGTTTTGTTCACATCCTGACGATGGCGATTGATGCAAATCATCAACTTAGGATTTAATCACCTCCTATTAGAATGGTGCATGTGCCATTCGTGTTCCCATTTGTGAATTTTCAAAAATAAAGGAAAATAATGAAACAAATGTTGTTTACATGCTCATCCATTCTAATCTAAGACTGAAAATGTAGAATTTTCATTATATCTCGCTATTACAACATTTAGTGTAATTGAAATTACAAATTTTCTAATCTCAAAAGGAAGATAACATTTTCTTATATATTCCCTGCAAAAATCCCAAATAGTAGAAGATATAAAATGAACAAGTATAACATCAAGAGCCTATAGGCGTATATATGAAGGATTTATGTAGATGCAGAACATATATTCATGTTTCTAAAAAAAAAAATCTATTTACTAGATGGAAATTGCATATAATGCATATGCCAAAGGCCTATTCAGGTATTTGTATATCCAATGCAAAATGTGAGCATATGATTTGTAGTAATGATGATAACGGAGAAGTATGAAGTAACATGGAAATTTACAAGTATGCAATAGATGAGATACATCTATACACAATGATGTTAAAGAAGTATATTGTATATTTGATGTGGAACTAGGTGCGACAATGACACAACAGAGAGAGGGTTTTGTGCACAGTGTAAAGTGTATGCATGCAAATATACACAGTGAATAAATGTTGGATGTCAATATACCTAAGCACATGATATGCTTGTGAGTATCTCTAATAACATGTTGTGTGCTGCAATTCAATGGTGTTACTGTTTTACAGTCTATCCAACAAAACTAGTTTTGGTAATGACAGGCACAATCATCAAAGTGAAGATGGTTTTCTTTAATTGCCTATTTGTCACAGTCTACAACAAGCAGAGAATAATTGTTTCCCACAGATATCACTTCAAAATTATTTGGAGACTTTGCATCTCCACTTTAGCCTATCAACATGGTCACCTTTGCTACAGCTCTTTGAATCATTGATCTTTCTTATGGCCATGGTTACACTATCAACAAAATATCTCCCTTATCATCCATTATAAATGACTTTGG
This sequence comes from Nuphar pumila, assembly GCF_984573655.1. Classification (NCBI taxonomy): domain Eukaryota; kingdom Viridiplantae; phylum Streptophyta; class Magnoliopsida; order Nymphaeales; family Nymphaeaceae; genus Nuphar; species Nuphar pumila. Next base: position 39,591,748 of record NC_143264.1, on the reverse strand, counting down.
GTGTTTCAAACTTGCCTCTCTCGCATTTATAGACTTGCATCAGAATAACCTCTTTGGATGCAATCATCTCAGCCATTGCCAGGACCGATGGTGTGGTCATAGACTGGCTGAAGACACAGGTAATTTAGAGAAAAGCTGTCAACATTGGTGACAATTTCAGAGTATCACACTCCAGCAGGATTCTCATGAATTGGATCCACATCGCAGAATTCTTGATTTGATTTTAACACAACCACTGTTTGAAAAATGGGTTTCTACATCGAAGCATTCAACCACTTGCTTCTTGTGAATTGATTGTACCCAACAGATGTCATAGAATAAAACTAATTTCATCAACATAGCATTGATCTATACAGGTGATTAAAATTTGCAAGATGGTCTACACAAGTTATAAGAACGCAAGTCCAGATTTGCAGGATGACTGAGATTAACTCAAAACAAATGCTAAAATACACATCAACTGTGGATTGAAAATATATATATATATATGTGTGTGTGTGTGTGTGTGTGTGTGTAAATATATAAGAGAACACCCTGTTAGACAAATCAAATATTTATCTAGAAATTAAGCAGGGAAAATAAATGAAACAAGTTACAAAAAATTAACATGGAGAGGAAATTATGAAAATTGTAAATGATTTCGCAAAGAAAAAAAAAAAGAAATAGAAATGCAGGGAACTTACGCTAGATGCTGCGATGAATGTAATGTGCCCAGCAAATCATGATAAATTCTAAGTAAAGTTTTACAACAATTTCAAAACAGAAATTAAGTCAAGAAATTAATAACAAAAAAATGGATGCTGGAAAGGAAGTTTTCAAACCTGCTGCATGCAGATACTATTCGTGGGTTACTGATAACCTGCAGCGAACAGACATTCACCCAATCAGAAATCAATTTGCAATGGTATTAGCAAGATGGCCTCCAATGGTGCTAACAGGTGGGTTTTTGGTAATGTAAAGGTGTGTTGTGGATTATGACCGAGGACCAAATGGACTGGCTCTTTAGGCTCTGAAGCTTGATTATCATTATGACTGATAAGGACAATCATTGCTTTTGAAAATTTCATTCATCCATTGTTGAGTAGAATTGATGTCTTCCCAGCTCAGAGGTTGTTGTTCTATCATTGACCCATTGGCAACTGAACCAATTTCCCACAGATCAACCCAAGGCAGCATGAGGTTCCATAAGATTATCAGGGAAGTACGTCAGTAACTCTAAAGCCTCTGTTATGTATTATATCTGATCTTTGGAGGCTGTTCTAGTAAGATGAAGAAAAAAGAGAAAAAAAACGTTGACAGCAAAGGGAGTCGTGGGACTGATATGTTGGTGTTAGAGAAAATAAGGTGGAAGTGATACTAAAAGAAACAGATGAATAGTACTATTTACAGTAGCTAAAATGTGTGTACAGTGATACCCAAGACACAATATAATGACATATAGTGGGATAGTGATAAAAAAAAATGGAAGTCAATATATATCAACAGCAATTTAAGAGATGCTCAAAACATTGGACACGTGCATTAAATTTCACCATCATTCACTGCTTCATACTGACATGGCATGACATAGCCTGGTTAGAATCGTTTACTTAGACATCTTTATGGAATATGAACATTACTTAAGCATTTTCATAGAACAGAAACATTTACTTAAGCCTTTTCAAGGAATTTCAACAGCAACATTTATTTAAGCATTTCTATGGAATTTCAACAGCACATCTACTTAAGCATTTCCATTGAATTTCAACAGAACATCTACTTAAACATCTTCAACAGAAAATCCATTTTAAGCATATCTATGGAATTTCAACAGAACATCTACTTAAGTATCTTCATGGAACTGAAACATTACTTAAGCATTTTCATGGAATCCAAAAAGAAAATACTGCTCTAAACAACTTAGCGGAGGGGGCAAAAGATGCTTGGTGTGGTACTAAGATAGATGCAAGGGAATCTACTACTCATAGATGAACTTTGTATTGAATCTGCAGAGCTGAAATCGTGAGTGACTCAAATTCAATAAATAGATGAAATAAAACATGGCCGAAATGAACAATACATAATAAGTAAAATGACTGATGATGCAGATGTATATAGTAAGGTTACAGAGATTCATAAAGAAGGCAAGTCGTGATGATGTTGAACAGTAGTACAACATGCACCGTTGATGCTTGCTGTTGGAAATTGAAAAGGGACAAAACACATAACAGCAATCTTGGTGAAAATAACAGCATTACCAATAAAATGTGAGAGTGAATGAGGGATTACAGCAGAGTAAAACCGATCTGATGCCAGATCAGATAGGGTATCACTCGAAGAGGCCATCTTTGATCTTGATACAATCGATGTTAAAACAACAATATGATAAAGGGAATGCGATGAACAAAAGATTTTACAATGTAGCAGAAAAGTTAAGCAAAGATATCAAAGAAGATATGATCCAAGCGTTAAAATCGGGGATAAATTATAGAATGTAGCCTCAAAATGCAGTGAGCATTGACACAGAGGCAATGTTGTTATTGCAGTGGGCATCAACGGGACTGCGATAGGCAGGTCGGCGATACCAGTCTTCTTTTAGTGAATAGTGAAAATAAAGAAAAGAAGAAAACGCAGTGGGGAAAATAAAGAAGGTAATAATACAGAAGAACAGGGAAGAAGATATGATGCTCACCTCTGATTCTCGTTGCTGGGGTTGAAGGGTCTTTGATCAATAAAAAGAAGGGAAATCACTGGGGGAATGAGAATGGCGATCGATGGAGGCTTGCTGGACGGTGATTGCTAGATACCTGGTGTTGATCCTTCAGAACGGGAGGAAATCGGAAGATAAAGACTGGATGTAGGGGCGCGATTGGGGTTTTGCTTCTCGGATGTCTGAGGGCGTCTGGTGGTGGAGATCGTTGTTTGGCCAACGAGAGATGCCCCCTCTCCTCCTTCTGTGCCTTTTTAACGAGAGAGAGGAAGGATCAGGAAGGGGCTTCTGTTGGAGATGAAGGGTGGATGAAAGGGGTGGCCGTTGGTGATGGAGGGTTTGGAGGATGGCCATGGGGAAGCTTCTAGAGGGCGGATCTGCGAGAGGGAGAAGGAGAGAATGCGATGGAGAGCAAAGAGGGAGAGAGTCCGAAAAGCCCTAAAAAAAATTCGTTAAAGCCCTTTTCAGAAGGGCGGTCCTTTTCAAAAGTATTTTAAAAAAATGGTTTTAGTTTGAAAGATGTTTTCAAAAAGGCGGTCTTCAAAAACTATTTTTTTCTTTTCTTTGTATTTTTGTATATATATATATATATATTTGTATTTTCTATTTTTTTTTGTATTTTTTGAAAATAAAACTCTAAAACTATGGGATTTCTAAACTATTTTTGCAAAAATTTGGAAATATTTACAAAAGAAGGGTTTTCTGAGAATTCGGGTTTGATTTCTTCAGAAAATGGGTTTAGATCCAAATTTTGAGAAAAATATTTGATTTTTAAACCTCGAATCGAGGAATATAACGCGATGGATCCAAACGGATACCGGACGAACTGTTTGAGCCTTTCAAAAAGTTATTTTGGTAATTTTGAGAATTTGGTTTAAAAATTGGATGACAAAGCTCAGATTTGGATTTTGATATTGGATCCAGATCCGAAATCGAGTCAGATATATAAAATGAATTTAATTTCAGTAAAACCTGAGAAATAAACTGAAGTTTAAAATTAAAAACTGACTCAATTACTCAGAAAATGGGGTCAGGGGCTAAAGGGGAATATTTACAACATTTTAAAAAAATTTGGGGTGTTCACAAGTTGGAGAGGACCATCGTTTTGAAAACATTTTAAAAAATAAGGACCCCTGATGAAGGTGCCCAACGGTTTTCTTTTGGAGAAGCCCTCGCAGAGGACCAAAGGGCAGAAGACCCTTCGATTGGCTGCCCCTCTCTCACCCGTCGATCACCAACAACCATTGTCCCTTTCTTGATCCTTCCTCCATCTTCTATATAAGCAACCGTAGCGAGGGAGAGGGGCATCTAGGACATCGAGACCCATCCATTCACAGACTTCTCCTGTTCTTTCCTCAATTCCCTTCTTCCCTTCTCGCGCTCTTCACCATCAGTGGGAGGAGGCTCACCTTGGCAGTAAGGCTCCATCGCCTGAAGGAGATTGATCCCATAGCAACCAGAGGTAAGTGATTTATCTCCTCCCCTTTTCTCTCGTATCGATTATCTCTTTTGAGGCTTTACCGCATTTTTTTTTTAGCTTCCTTTTTCGCTTTTATTTTTTATTTTCTGTAGAAACTTTATCTTATCGTTTCAATTTTGCTTTTTCTCACTTTTGTTTCATCAAGAAGCATCAATGGTAGGGTCGATCTGCATATAGCAGAATCGACCCACCTATTGCTATAGTGATGGAATCTCTGATTCCAACATTCTTTCCTTCTTCCCTCTAGCCAATGATTTCTGTGTTTCTCTAATTTTTGCATTTGATCTTCTGTTTTTAATTTTTATTTTTCTTTAGTCATTTCTTTTCTGTTTTTATTTTATTTCAATTTCTAGTTGCGTTCTATTTTAGCTTGTTTCGATTTCTGTTTCACTTCCTATTTTTCTTTCTATTTGCTTTGATGCTCGTTTTGATTCTTGTTTGATTTCTGCTTTCGATTAGTTTTAATTCTTGTTTCCTTCCTATTTTTTTTGTTTTGATTACCGTTTCTGTTTTGTTTTGATTCCTGCTATTATTTCGAGTTTTGATTATTGTTCTCTCTTCCTTTTCTTTTTTTCTTTTTCTTTCTTTTCCTATTTTGAGGCCTATTTTATTCCTGCTTTCAAATTGTCTTATTATTTTCAGTTTCTGGTTCATCTTGAATTTTGATTCCTGTTTTCTGGTGTTTCAAAGCATATTGATTCTTGTCGTTCGATTGAGTGATCATTTGATTGTTGATCAATTGAGTCCCAATAGTCAAATACTCTGAGTTTCAACAATCAACTGGGTATGATGCAATTAACTGTTTTCTATTGTTTTGCTCCAGTTGACTTTTACTTTTTTTTACACTGAATGTTAATTGTGATCTTTAGTATTTGTTTTGCTACGATTTTTAGTGTTTCTTTTGTTGCAATTTCCACTGCTTGTTACTTATGGATGTTCACTGCATTCTTCACCAGCATACAATACCTATTGCACATTACATTTTCTTTTCACTTGATGCATTTTACCTAAGTTTTGTGATTATAATTATATTTTGGTACTCATCATCTATCTGTCACTTCACCATCATCGTCCCATCCGCCCTGTATTATTTTCATTACTGAATTTTATTGTCCGTAATTCTTCTTTTTACTTCTTCACATTAATTTGTTTCATCGATTGATTTTTCTTTGTTACCTTGTTTTATTATAACTTTTCCATGGGGTGTGATTCTCTATGTTTGTTTTCTCATCCATTTTGATTATTCATCATAAGAATATTCAAAATCGATTTGACTCTGTTTGTGTTTCACTAGGTGTTGATTGTGTTCTTATAAACACAATCCCATCACCTCTTACGCTTTCGTTCCTGCTAATTCTAGCATTTGTTACGGCCAACATCCAATAACGAGAACATACAGGATAATAAAATTTCGTCGGATATTACCTTGATGAATGCCTCTGATGAGGATGTATCGATTTCTGGTATCTCCAATGAATTCATTACTCTTGCGTTCATTTTATTTTTAACAGACAACTCTGTGTATGCTATTACCTGCAAATTTTGTAACTTAAGCCTACTGAACCATGTGGAAATTCCAGATCTGCTCAGCGTCAGGTCGTTAATGGCTTCCAGGAATAATGTTATTGTATGGCTACAATTCATCACGCTCTGGTTTCATCAGATGAAGCCACGCTATGGATTTTCACCATCTGGTTATCTGAAGAAATGTGTTAATTCATGTTTTGTTATCATTAGATGGGTATTTATCCATGCATAGTAATAATCTCTTGTTACCAGCTTTTCACCCACCTTTTTTTTTTATATGTGCTTATGCTCTCATTCCCCCATAGGATGCATGTTAGCAGTTGGTTGTTGTCATATGCCTGTATATACCTTAGATGCTTCTCAATGCATATGTCATTGCGCATAGCATATCCTTTGATATATGTCATTGTCGGTAGTATGTACATATTTAGACACAACCTCCTCATATCCCCCTCCATTTCATCATTAGCATTTCATTATCCTTTTCATTTCAATACCTTGATTCAGCACCATCTAGATATTTTGATTCGTCATTGTATAGGGGTCTTTGCACATCATCAGCATACCCATTCATTTCTGTTGCAACCAATTAGCAGTTTACCATCTTCTTTACCAACACATTTTTTTTCTTGCAAAAGACTATTCATCAGCATGTATATATATTTGTTGCACATTAGCACTGCCTCCATCCCATGTTTTATTACATGAACACCAGCACCACACTGATCTCAGCATATCTGTCCGACCATTTCTATGTAAATCACTTCAATCTCTTGCCTTGTATATCAGGTTCAATTTGGACATACTCTCTGTAAATACCTATTAGTTGCCTCCCGTGTGATTGATTTTGCTTGAAATGAAATACCTGCAAGTGCCTATGCCAAATGTTTCTTGCCAACTTCTTGAACTGTGTCTTTCCCCTCTCGGTTGATGTGATGGTTATACATGTTATTCACACCTTCACGCTACATGGTGAGATATTATATTCCTCGGATCAGAACAGGAGTTTGAAGTTGAGGTTAGGGAAGACATAAAAAGGCTCCCTGTGATCATTGCAAAATTTTTCCTCTTGTATCTTTCTCTCTCTTCCTTCTCTTTTCCTTTTCTAACCTCTATTTTTCTCCTTTTTGAGGGGAGAAAAATAAAAGACAGAAAAAGAAGAGAGAAGAGAAAAGAAAAGAAGAGAGAAGAAGAACTCTTTTGCGGGGTCTTACTTGACCTTGATTTGAAACTATTTAGAAAAATTACTTGCCTCCGTTTTGAAATATTTGCAGGAAAATTGAGAGACGGGGCTCGCTCGTCGGTACGAGGTTCGACCATTCCTGGCGCCTTTACCAGGGGTAATCAAAACAAAGATCGAATTTATGCCTTTTTGCTTTGCCTAAATATTATCTAAGAATTTATTCTAAGTCTGAATTCACAAAAAATCATGCATGTGCAATGCAAGTATGTATGCTCTTTTGAAGAATGTTTTGAAAATTTCTAAGTTTTCTGAGATGAACTTGATAATGGAGTGAAGAAATGATTTCTGAATGGTTGAATCTAACTTAAAACTTGAAATGGATTAGGAAGGATATTTTGAAGTTCTAAGTCTTTGAAATGATCAAAGTTGGGAAAATAAATCTTTGAATTTGAAAAGAATGATTAGAAGATGAGTGAAAAAGGAAATGAAGCTTCAAAGTCAGAAATGGACTTTGAATTTGAACTTGGATTTAGGAGAGGAAATGAATATTTTGAAGTGTAATTGAATTCCTATTTCGAAATTTGAAATCAGGATGGGATTTGAGAAATCCAAATAGAATTGAGAAATTGAATTGGTTTTTGGAATTTTGAGAATCAAGATAACCTTGGATTTTGAAATCTGGAATGAAATGGAATTGGATTTGAAAGTTGGAATTGAGAATAGAATTTGATTTGAAATCTGAAATTCAAGATGGAATTTGAATCCAAAGTCTGGATCCTAAATAGAGTTGAAATCCAAGATGAAATTGAATTCTGGATTTAGAATCCTAAATGGGAATTGAATCTAAAATATGAGATCCAATGATGAAGTTGAATTCTGGGTTTTAAATGGAATTGGATCCAAGATCTGAAATCCAAGATGAAATTTGGATCTGAAGTCTGAGATCCAAGATGGAATTGGAACCGAAATTTGGAATGGAATTTGGATTTAAAATTTGATATCCAAAGATGAAACTGGATCTGAGATCCGAGTTAGGGTTGAATCCGGGTTCTGGAATTCTAAATGGAATTGGATCCAAAGTCTAAGATCCAAGATAAAGTTGGATTCTGAATCATAAATGGAATTGGATCTGAGATGAAGTTGGATCTGAGATTTGAGATCCGAGATAGGGTCGGATCTGGGTTCTGAAATTCTAAGTGGGATTGGACCCGAAGTCTGAGATCCAAGATTGGATTGGATCCGGAATCTGGAACCTAAATTGGATTTGGATCTGGAGCCTGAGATCCAAGGTTGGATTGGATCCAAAATCTGGAACCTAAATTGGATTTTGGATCAGAAGTTTGAGATCCAAAATGAAATTGGATTCTGGATCCTAAAATGGATTTTGGATCTGAAGTCTGAGATCCAAGATGAAGTTGAATTCTGGATCCTAAAATGGATTTCGGATCTGAAGTTTGAGATCCAAGATTGGATCGGATCTGGAATCTAGAACCTAGAATGGAATTTGGATCTGAAGTCTGAGATCCAAAAAGTGGAGGTGGATTCTGGATCCTAAAGATGGAATTGGATCCAAGATCTGGAATCCAAGATGAGATTGGATTCTAACTTTGGATTTGGATTTTAGAAGTCCAAATGGGACTTTTGAAGATGGATCTGGGTTTTGAAAACCTAGATTGAATTTAAAATTTAGGAAGATTCAAGTTTTTGAGATTCAGAATCAATCTCAAACTTTGATTTTGAATTTGAAGATAAGAAAATAAACTTGATTTTGAATCAGAAGATGACTCAGAAACTTCAAAGTTAAATTGAACTTTGAAATTGAATTTTGAATTGAATTGAAAATTTGAATTTTGAATACAAAAATGATTTTGAAATTTCAAAGTCAATTTGGACTTTTGAAATCGAATTTGAATCTTGAAAATGAGATAGAATTGAATTTGAATCTATAAATAAGATTTGATCTGAGAAATGAAGAAAAAGAATCACTTGGAATTTTGAAAAGGGAATTTTGAAAATATGATGCAATTCTATCCTAAATGATGAATGAATTTAAAGAATTTTGAAATTGGATTTTTGAAAATCATATTTTATTCATTAAATGAATGCAAATAAGATTGATGATATAATACACTCCTGACTATGGTCATTGAATGTATTATATAATAATCATATCTAAATTCAAATGAAGAATAAAATACATTTTGGTGCTTTTATAGAGTTTAAAATGAAATTAATTCTCAATATATCCTGATAAAAGAGGAAAATATTTAAAGAAAATATGATGAATTTTGAAAAGGATCCAGTGTGGATCCAGTGTTATTTTATAAAAGATAAAAATCCTAAGTTTTTTTACATCCTGACTATGGCCATTGATGTAAATCATCAACTTAGGATTAATTACCTCTTACGAAATGGTGCACGTGCCATTCGTATTCCCATTTGTGAAACTTTGAAATGAAGGAAAATGATGCAATAAATGATATTTATATGCTCATTCATTCTAATCTAGAACAGTAAATGTAAATTCTCATTAAGATCTAACTTATTACAACACTTAAAATTGAAAATACAAATCCCAAGTAATGACATTTTCCACATATTTCCTGTAAAACACTTGATTAGAGAAATTGCACATATCTCATTGATTTCAGAGAGGTAAGTAATGAGACATTCATATACCTACTTTGTGCTTAATACCCAATGAAACTGCATTGATGATCCAAAGAAGGGTAACTATTAATGTGTTCATATATGTATGTATATATGTATATATATATATATATGTATATACATGTTATATATATATATATATATACACATCTCTACCGCCAATGGTGGCAGATGTAATAACATGTATACCAAAGTTCTCAGTAAAACTTACCAAGGACAATGGTTCCCATGGATGTGGAACAATACACCTAATATCTTCTTGCAAAACAGAACCCAGTTTTTTTCTTTTTTAGTTTTACCACAAACAGCAAACTGAAGAATGCATTCATGGGTGGTGATGAATAGTGGCACAGCCATTGGCAATATTCGATGCCTCAAAAATTTTCCTTCAAAAAGACACAACATATAACACCAAGGGCAAAAGAATTTCCAAACAAGGAAAACTAAATGAACATTTTCACTTTTCCCCAATATACATGTGTATCATACAGAAATGGGGAATGTGTGATGAAGAGATGTAGTCACGGTGAAAGTGATGAGGTGGGTAATATGCAATGAAGGTGAAACTGCAAATAAAGTGAACACAGGTAATGTTACAAGATGCTCGTGAATGTGCTCATGCAGTAAGAGAAGGAGGGAAAGATAATAAAAATACACGGGAGAGCACAAATTGCTCCCAGACCTATTTGTTAGACATCATGTGGTGGATGAACAAAAACAATACACAAAAGGACATTTAAGCACGAATCTGAATAAAGTTCACAACTAGCTTCTGTAAATCTATGTACTGAGCTGTGCATGAAAATAATGTAAAGACATCTACTGATAAAAGTGAATTCTTCCTTTCAGCCAGTGGATCAAAGTCTCCTGACGCCTGTCATCATAGAGCTGCCACCAAAAGATACGGTGGTAGCACTACCATTAACCTAAATGTTGTCATATGAGGGTCAACTAGAAATATGTTATATGGCTTAATCATTTTCAAAGTCCAATGCTGGAAAAACAGACTTATCACCTATGAGATAATATCAGGATTCAACCACCATTCTTTACTCAGTTGACATCGGTTAGATACCCTACCATCAGATAGATCAAGGCTCGGATATGACTTGATTGCAGGTCTGAACAGAAAAAAAAAATTGACTCCTGTTGCCCACCAAACCATTGGTTCAGATTTTGCATTTTTTTTGTCATGTAATACAACAGGGTATTTGCACCGGTCTCAGATTTTTTTTGGCAAACCTGTCTCCTTGTTCCTAAGTTCTGGCCCACGGCTGCGACTTGTTCTAACAGAAATGACCCCTTTATTGTTTCTTTTTTTTTTCTTTTTTTTTTAACAGTGTAAAGATGTATACAAGAGAGAAATGACACACAGGTTTTTGGAATAACATAACTTTGATGATGATCAGATATTTTAAAGAAATATACACGAAAAATCGCAAATTGAAGAGATGACAAAAATCTTAATTGGATTAATGCTCACACAGAAGGATACAAACAGACGAAATGACAACCGATATCAGTCTTTTCAATGCCCCTCAAACTATGGATCCGTCATAAAGCCACAGTGTTGTTATCATCAGAAATAATCAACATACAAAGAACCTGGAGTTGTTATATAAGGGAGCTATTATACAATATGTGAATACCAAATGGCAATATTATGGGATTTGAAAACAGTTAAGTGGAGTTACTTTTCATAAGTATCGGTTAGGACTGGCGTAACCTATGCCAGACAACCACCACTTGCCAGACAACTTAGCCAATCACTTCCAGCAGTGGATCGATTCACAGTGAATCGGTTTCTGCAAACTGCTCTGTACTGAACAAAATGATAAATAGTGGAATAGATGGCTAAGTGTTGCCATGCCATATTGGCGCAAACAACCTATTGTTATCCTTGATGGGATCCATGATGGACAGAGATAGCGAACCATGGATGAGGTTTGAAGTTAGCAGAGGATCAACGAAGGTCAAGACCACAGTATAGCCACATATTCTCTTGCGTATTTTGTTGATATATGTTATTCCAAAAATGAATGTCTGAATTCAGGTAAACACGATAGGACCACCAACACACTAAATAAATCAATAAAGGCAAATACTAGGAAAGCTTATGATACAAATGCATGAGAAAGAGAAAAAAAAGAACGGATAACTTAGATCGAGAGAGAATACAGAGAATAAACACACATTGCAAGCATTTAAATCCAAGATGTTAATATAACCATCCCTGCCAAAGCTTCCGATCTTTAAGAATATATGCCGATTAAAATATCAGAAATGGCATGAGGAATTGGTTCAGGCAAATGGCCTTAAGGACAAATGCACAAATGGCAAAAGTGACCTAAAATTGAAATGCTGAATGGAAGGAAGAACACAAAAAAAAATGATATGTTCAGATATCGAAAACATGATGCAGCATAGTAAGTGCTTCTTCTTTTTTTTTTTTAAAAAAGAAAAATAATGGAAGTGTTATTCTGGAGCGAATGGATTGCCGAATGAACCAGAAAGCTCCAGACCATCCCTTATAGACACACGATCTCAGAGAATGCTTGTCGCCCAGGCGACTTCAGTCATCCTCAGATCGTAAATTGCTGAGGCAATAACAACACAGCAGAAAACGATAATAGAATGCAAACAGGAAATGACGAAAAGAGGTTGAAAGGGGAACTAAAGGAAAAAAAAAAGTTGACCGTGGAGCAGCATAAACAAGATCTTACTCATGCATAGAGTGAGGAAATCCTATGAAATAAATCATGAGAATGAATGTCGGGATTTAGAAGACCCCGTTGCTATTGCATGAGACGGGTCAAAATTGCTATGAACAATCTGACACCACCCATGGTGCATAAATATGGACTAAAACAGAAGCGCAAACGGAGAATCCGGGGAAAAACGCAGAAGAAAGGGGATGGATTTACTTGATTCCGCAGAGATTCTAGATGAGGGAGTCGAGTCCTTCTCTCTCACTGTGGAAGCCTCTTGCCACTGGAAAGGAAATGAGAGTTCTTCGCAACTCCGCGGATGAGAGATCGGTCTTCATTCTCTTGAAGGCGATGCACCAGAAGGGGAAAAGGGATTTAGAAGTATTGGAGAAAATGGGAGATCAGGAGTGAGAAGAAGAGACTGCGAAAAATCGGAGAGGTCAGGAGCAAATGATCGATAATGATAGGTGAGCTCCGATGGATGGTCTTGCAAAGGGGGAATTTGTGGATGAAGTGGCAATGGAATCGGTGGAAACAGATGATCCTACGTGCTTCTCTTAAAGGGGGAGAAGAAAGGTTCGAGAGGGAAAAAATGGTTGAAGATTGAGGGCGGAGGGCGAAGAGGGCTGTTGAAGATTGACGGTGGTGAACGAGAGAGGGAATGCGTGGGAGGGAACCGCTGCATTTTCCCTATATTTTCAAAAAGAGAATCCCCTTTAAAAAAAAACTTTTTTATAAGATGGTTTTTTAAATGAGGTTTTTAGAAAAACTAACTTTAAAAGCTTAAAACCATTCATTTTTCGCATAGTTTTCCGATTTTTTTGGTTTTTTGTGTTGTTTTTCCATATTTTTTGTATTTTTAGAATAAAATCCTAAGATTTATGAGAAAATAAAGAAGACTATTTTTTTGTATTTTTGCAAAATATTTACAAAAGAAAGTTTTTCTGAGAATTCAAGGCTATTTTGGGGAAATTTCTTCAGGAAATGAGTTTATATCCGGATTTTGAGGAAATATTCGAGGTTCAAAACCTCAAATTGAGAAATACAGAGTTGTGGACACAACCAGATGGACTGTCTGAGCCTTTCAGAATTTATTTTCGGTATTTTGAAATTTTAATTTAAAAATTTGGATAACAAGGCTCAGATTTGGGTTTTGACATCGGGTCCGAATCCGAAATTGAGTTGGATATATCCACATGGAATTTAATTCAGAAAATTTGAAGAATAATTGAAATTTAGTTTTGAAATTGCTTTGATTTTCTCAGAAAAAGGGGCCAAGGGCAAAAAGGGAATATTTACAAAATTTTGAAAAATTTGGGGTGTTCACAGATGCCCCTCTTTTCTACTAAGCCGGTTGAAAGCCGAGCTTAGTGGCAAAGAAACACTCCAAATTTTGAAAAATGACCCAATCAGCAAATCTGAATTGGGTGTGGAAGATTTATTTTGAAAGCATGGCTTTTCAGGCTTAAGACCTTATCCTGAATGGTCCTGGGGGGGGACGAAATCCTCGACAATGATACAACTGAATGATAGAAATGAGGAAATCGTGATGGGACTTTGGGTGAAAATCCCGAAATGATGAAAGATGAGAATTTTGATCAAGTCTCATGGGTGAGACAAGATCAACCTTTTGAATGGCTGAGGTTTAGCCCTTAACCTGGATGGGACGAGGATATATCAAGATGATTTGAATGGGAAAAGGAATAGAAGTGGACCTCGATGGGACATTTTGAGAGAAATGCCTCGTGAGATGAGATGAAGTATGATCCTTTCTTGGATGGATATAAAGAGCATGGATTCCTTTGTGGGGAAAAACCATGATGGGACTGGGAGGATTACCTCATCGAAACGAGGCTCAGGTTTAACCCAAACCTGAACGGAAGATACCTCATGGAGCGAGGTTCAGGCTTAACCCTTAACCTGAAAGAGACGACCATACAGAATCCTCGAACAAGGAAGCCGTGTTGGGACAACAAAATGCATCGCCAAAGTGAGATTCAGGTTTAACCCTTGACCTGAGTGGGGGAATCACACAAATTCCTCAAATGAAGAAACCGTGGTGGGACTAGAAAGGATATCTAGTTGAAGTGAGACTCAAGTTTAACCTTAACCTGACTAGAAAGATACCTCGCGGAACGAGGTTCAGGCTTAACCTTTAACCTGAAGGGGGAGACCATACAGAATTCTCGAACGAGGAAACCATGATGGGAACTTCAGAGTTTGGACAAACAAATCCAAAAGGCGTTTGCGAGAAGAGAAAAACAAGGGGTTCCCTAAAGCTTGGAAAGGGGATGATCTGAGGCATCTCATTGCTGAGACTAAATCAGCTTTCTAAAAACAGACGATCTCTCGCAGAAGGTTTGGGTGATACCTCGAGGAGTGAAGTAACATGTTTAATCCTTAGCCTGAATGGATACAGAATCCTCGAGGAGCGAGGAAACTATGATGGGACCTCTAGACTTTGCACAACAAGTCCAAGAGGGGTTTGCAAAAGGATGAAAATGGGGGTTCCTAAAGCTTGAAAGGGGTTGTTCTTGGGCGCCTCATTGCTGAGACTGAAAATAGCTTTTGACAATAATAGACCTTTTGCAGAAAGTTCAGGTTTAACCCTTATCCTGAGCGGGAAATGGCGGGACAGTGGGGAACGCAGGGAAGGGTGTGAATCTAAGAGCGCTCAGATCAGACGGAAGGAAAGGACTTTTCAGTCCTAAGGAGGGATGACGTCAGGATACGTCAAAACGAACATCAAGTTCTTGCTTCATTTTGGGATCATGAGAAAATATTGCCAATAAGATATCAAAATTGTAGTTGATTCAGGAATGATTGAGTTGTGCATATACGTGTGAAAATATCACCTCTTTCTACCTAGAGTATTAGCTTCAATTGGGCTAACTCCGTGGAATCAAGAATCCAATTCTAAATTTGTTGTTATTGAGCTTTTTCAAGGAAGATATCAATTTTCTTGATATGAAAAGAGAGGAAACATTCTTAGCTTCATAAAAGCAATTGAGTGAAAAGACATTGATAAAAGAATTTCACATAGATAAAGATGATTCCTGGCAGTTTCGGGCAGTTTGATATCCTGGGTATTTTCCCATGATGATCTTTTTTTTGCACTCTTTTGAGTCATGGAGCTTTCTTGGGCTTTCACATCATCCTTCATTTTGGAGATGTCCTGACTTTTCTCTCTTTTTCGGGGAAGAGTGCGTCACAAACTCCTTCATCTTGGAGATGCTCCGATCCTTCTTTTTCTTTCTCAGGAATTAGGCTTGATGACATTGGTTCATGGGTTGAAATCTCTAGGTGATAGCAGAAATCAAATATCTTTTAGGGTTTGTCGGGAGGTTCATCGCAGTCGCCTTCATCTTGACGGTGCTCAAAACGTTCCCTGGAAGGATCCTTCACAAACTCCTTCATCTCGGAGATGATCCAAATCTTCTTTGGCCCCGGGGGTCTGACTCGCATATTCGTCTTCATCTTGACAACAATTGAGAGATCCCTTTTGCGAATATTTGATTTGCAGCTTAAATGACTGAGGAGATATGAATGTGTTCATTCATAGTGTTGATTCACAGTTAGCATTAATGGTTTTACAGATTATTTGATTTTCATATAGTTTAGGTTGTTGATTTTTAGTACAGGTTAGTCAAACAATATTTTAATCATTTTCAGTTCCATTTTTTTTCTGTTTTTTTTCTCAGTTGGTTATGTCCTTCAGTATAGCTGTGTTTTACAAAGTTTTTATTCAGTCGGCAGTCTCTCATTTCAATCATTTCAGCATATAGCGTTTCAGTCATTTAGTGCATCTTAATTTTTTTATCTAGTTCAGCGTTTTTTATTCTCTCTGTTTTTTTTACTTTTAGTCGGTTCTTCAGTCAGCATTTTTTTTATATATAGTTAGGATTATCCGTTTTGTGTTATTTAGTTTCAGCATTGTGTAATAGTTAGGTTCAACATTTGTGTTAGTTTTTTTTATTCAATAATGTTTTTGTCATAGTTTTTTATTCAGCACTTGTTTATTACATACGTTAGATAATTTCCTTAGCTGTTTATTAATTATTTCATTCCATAGGCTGTGTATTCATTAGTTGTTTATACTATTTGTTATTTTATTTCATTAGCAACTAGGTATATTAGCTTAGTTAATAGTTATCTTCATTAGTCAATCAATATCGTTCTTTTTGTTTTTGTTTACATGGCAGTTAGATTACATATGTAGTTAAGTATTAGATTCTTTTTAGCTTATTATTTACTGTGTAAGGCATTCAGTCGTGAGTTCCTATTTACATTGATTTTTATTAGTTGAGTAGAACAATGTGTTTAATCTTGCCTAACTTTTAATTAATGTGTGTTTAAGGTTAGCCATTTAATATTTACTATATTAGTTAGAGTGAAGTAGATTAGCAAATCAGTTGATGTTGGTTCATGTAATGATTTGATTCATGTTGAGTGTTCGTTAGTTATATTAGATTTAATAAGTTAAATTCATGATTTTTTAGGTAGTAGATATTAGTTAATTTGTTTTAGTAATTTTTGATGATTTTCATTTCATTCCATGTATTTCATGTGTTTTAAATTCAGTAGTTCATAATTATTTTGGTTTAGTTAGATCATTTTACATTAGTTTCATAACTTGTTTCATAATTACTTAGTTTGTTATGCTATTTTGTCCTTTAGTGAGTTTGTTACTTGTCTAGTTAGTTTAGATCTTTGCTTTGTTGAATTTTAAGTTTAGATTTAGTCTAGTTTGTCTCGTTCCTGCTGCGTGTTTTGTTTTTGTATCTTACAGGGAGTGTCAGAATGTACGGTGAAGCTCTTTTTGTGCCCTAAAAGCACTCTCTGAGGTCTTCTCAAGCCCTTAAAACTATCCTCAAAGAGCCCTTAGAGGGCAAAAGAAAACATGCATTACCTGTTTCATTGAGGAAACAAAAAGAGGGAAGGACAAAGGGAAACAAATCAATTCAAAGGGAACAAGGACGCAAGCACTGAAGACACTTTTGCTTTTCTTTTTAGATTAGGGTTTTATTTCATTTTATTAATTGGGTCTGTAATAAAACCATTTATTTATTTTGTTTAAGCCCTCTACGTAGGGTCGTACTCCCTTAGTTAATTATTTAATTAATTCTTTTTATTTTGGCAATAAAGAGTAGTTTAGATTGTGTGTTTGAATACGAAGTATTTCCCGTTCCCTGAGATCAACCCGGACTCCACTCGTGCGAGCCGTTTTTTTTTTTTTTGGTGTATGGCTTTCACTGGATTTTCATTAAAAATATTGTTTTAAAAAGGGTTGTCATAAAACTCACACCAGGATCCCAAAGCTCTTTCAAAATTGATGCATTTAGAGTCAGCTTCTTAGGGAATGTTGTATATGCATAATTGTTTGTAATTGAATGTATGATATTCATTTTCATCTTATTTTTCCACATTTTCCCCAATTTTCCAAAAAATATTGGACAATTTTCCAAAATACCTCATTTTCCATCTTTTGTGGAATATCTCAATTTTCTCAAAAAACCTGGACGATTTTTCTAAATTATCCACTTTTTCTTCAAAACTCCAGGTGATTTTCCATTCTTTCGTTCCTTTGGACTTCGAATTTCCAGCTTTTTATTTTATCCTGCCTGCAATTTTCAAAATTCTTGTACTTTTCCAAAAGTCTAATTTCAATCTTCCTATCTTTTAGTCCAATGACATTCAGTCAGCTTGATTCTGTTTTTCCTGAGAGTCACATCCCATACGAGGTGCGGCAAAGTCTTCCCGAGCATCGAGCTCTCAGCATCGGACCCTTCTTTCCCCGGTGGTACTATACTTGGTTCAAGAACTTCTCTCGTATGTTTTTGGACCATTTGAGCGATTGTGGGTTGGAACTGGCATCTGCAATGGGAAAGTTGACAGTCAACGGCAATTTGATCCATGCACTGGCAGAGCGGTGGAATCCGCGCACTTGCATATTCTGGTTCCCATGGGGCGAGATGACCCTGTTGATGGACAAATTTTCAGAGATCATGGGATTGCCCGAGCCAGCCGATCAGCCTGGAGATCCATTAGAGCAGCAATTTCTGATCAATGTCAAGGGTCTGGACCCAAAAAATGTTGTAGCTCGCATGATAGGACATAAGTCTTGGCCACTGATTAAAGAAAATGAGAATGAATATGTGAGCTTGATCGAGATCTACCGACAGTATGAGGTATTCGCAGAAGTCAACTTGTTATCTAGAACAGCTCGAGAGATAATTTAGCATGTGATGGTTTTGTGCACTGTGGGACTCACTTTCTTTCCAAACGGACAAAATTATGTGGATGTTAGAATAGTACAGCTTCTGAGAAGATGGGGAAGTCGACAGACCAGTTGTTTCTCAATAGCCATGGCCGCGCTTGCTTTTCTATACAGAGGATTGACTCGTTTCACGCTTGGAGAGTCCATCTTAGTCGAGGGATGTACTTATGCACTTCAGTCTTGGTTTTTTCAGCATGTGCCGACCAGAGCTAGTTCGTTTAGATATAACGGCAAGGAGCTCCTTCCAGTTTCACGGTACCGGTTCCTAATTGATCATCTGCAGGAAGAAGAAGTGGTGTGGGACTATTTTGATCGAGAGTTATCACCTCACAGATACACTTATGCATATGGGAAGAGATTCAAGCTACTTGGTTCGTTCTTCTACACTTACTATCATCCAGAACGGTGTGTTCGACAGTTTTCTCAAAGGCAGTAGCGCATAGAGACACGATTGCTATCAGGAGTCGTGCCAGAGTTCGACCTTACATCAGTACAGTGGTCCGGAACATACCATTCTGCCAGATATGGCTGGAACTCTTTTGTTACTCTTCCACTTTTTCCCGGTTCTCGTGTCTCTGCTGATTATAAAGAGTGGTGGCAAATTGTCTGTCCGCCCCCTCTTTCCCAAGTTTATTATTGATGCAATCATGTTTTCCTTTTAATAAATAAAAAACTTACAAATTCTTCAATTCTTGGTTTTACGACCTCGCCTAGGTAACAAGGCTTAATTTTCAGTTGTTTATTTTCTTTACAAAGGAATGACAATGCAATTGTCGTAATCCCAACGACGACTCAATCCCTAGTAATGGGATATTCTTTTAAATTGTCTACCAAAACTCTTAGCCAATATTTTCTTCCAATCAAAATCTCTTTCAAAAGCCTAATCCTCAACTTTGCCCTGTAGAGAGCGTTCGTGATATTTAAATGGTTCATACGAGGTTAGGAAAGAAAACTACATCAGTAGAGGGCATCACATATTCAATGGCCTCAGAAGAAGAGATGGACTCACCCCGATCAGCCAAAAGTCAGGAAAAGCAAGCAGATGATGACATCGATCCTCAAATGTATGCCATGTTTAAAAAGATGATGAGCAAGATGCTGACAGAGCAAGCAGAAGCTAGTACAGAGCAGACCCAGGTCAAGCGAAAGGCAAAAGGCCATGTAGTCAAGAAGGTTTTGAAGCATACTCAGAATACTGATGCGACGGATGAAGAAGAATCAATAGAAAGCACATATGAAGATTTTAAAACTCAGCAGATACTCCGCAAATCTACTCAGGGGCAGGGGTCAGCCCATAAATTCAAAGAGCAGTCCGTCAATGACTCTGACCAGCCGCAATTCAGAGAGGTGGTCAGAATGGTTCGAGATCTGCAGGCCTGCGACAAGGGCAAGAAAGTCTTCACCAGCGAAGACTTCTATGATGGTTTAGACGGGGATGATAATATCGAGAATCTCCCCAGAAAATTTATCAAATTTGATGATTCTGGCGACCCCAAGGCACATCTGGCTATATTCTTCGCTGAATGTGCCAAATTTAAGCGAGATAATCAGGCTCTTTTCCTTTGTTTCTCTCGCAGTCTAGAGGGAACCACAGCTAAGTGGTATTCAGAACATGTAAATCCGATTGAGCTGAAAGAATTTGACAAAGTAGTGAATATGTTCATTGAAAGATTCTTGTTCAATACCGAGGTGCTACCAACCCTCAATCATCTCTACAATCTGAAGCAAAAAGAGGATGAAAAGGTTAGAGACTTCATTCACAAATGGAGATCCACTTGCAATCAAATAAAGGATCTGATATCAGAAGGGCATACATTGTCGGTCATTCTGAATAATTTCTCCCAACCTTTGAGAGGCCTAATCTTTACTTCCCTAGCGCGATCTTTCATTGAATTAATAAAACGAGCTGAATGACTCGAAATGGGGATAGAAAATGGTGTATATGAGAACCTCACGCTCTCGAAAAATAGCGCAGATGCCAAAGGAAAGGTACGAGCCACTTGTGCAACCAACACCACAGGCCAAGGTAATAGCAGCGGTGTGAAAAGCAAAAGGGGGAATGCCCTCAAGCATGATGACAAGTCTTCTGGCTCCCCGCAGAAACCAAGCACTCGAGAGAAGATAAAGCGTGACAGTTGAGGTTATGACTGTAAATTCACTTCTTTAGATCATCCACTTGAGGAAGTTCTCGAATACCTGCTCAAAAAAGATTTGATCAAACTTCCAAGGGTTGTCGATCCTCCAGCTGCCCTAGAGAAATGGAAAGATCATTTCTGCAAGTTCCACCGAGCAATGGGGCATGATACTGAGCGTTGCTTCATCCTCAAGAACATTATTCAAGACTGCATCGACAAAAAGCTCCTTGTGGTAGATGAAAAGGATACTAGTCAATCGTCTTGATCGAGCTTTTCCTTAATCACTCAAAAAAAAAAAAGCTGACAATACCAGCATCTTCCCATTTTCCATCAAGCTTTTACTATTTTGAAGGGATGATGTAAATCCTGTTTATTTTTCATTAATTTGTCACCTTTTCTTCAGTACATCAATAAAACTATTAATTTTCTTTATGAGCTTGATGCCACCTTTTATCCTCCTTCTCTGTAAAATGTTCTTTCATGAGCAATGACCCTCTTTAGAGTCCCTCCTGAATCGATCAAAAGTCAGTTACTTTGTTACTTTCAAAGAGCATTCTTCGAACATCAATTTTCTTTCTTTTATCCAAAGTGTGCTTCCCCCTATTATACTGGGGCATTATTTTGAAAATTGTCTTCAAAACATTCTGTATGCAGGCAGGATCACACAAATCTCTCATTTTGCACACATATGCACCCATTTACATAATTTGCATTCATTTGCATTTGCATGCATTCATTCGCATCAATTTGCATTTGCATCAAGTTTCCTCTTCAGGTTAAGGGATAAACCTGAACTACCCATTCAGGATAAGGGATAAATTCTGAGACCTCGACAAAGTCGTCCAAAAGTCATCGCAAAGAGGAAGATTGAAAATCTCCCATCGTGACCAACAAACACTTTTCAAAACATTAATTTTTTTTAAAATTTGACCTACGAGTCAAGTCCTTTATCAAAACCATTTTTGCCAATCTTGTCAAAATCAACCTTCGGGTTAAGCCTTTTCCAAACCCAGCTTAGCACCTGGTCCTTCCAAACCCAGCTTAGCACTGGTCCTTCCAAACCCAGTTTAACACCTGGTCCTTCTAAACCCAGTCTAGCACCTGGTCCTTCCAAACCCGATTTAGCATCGGTCCTTCCCAAAGTCCAATCTTCGAATTGGCCCTTCTAAACCCAGTCTAGCCACTGGTCCTTCCAAACCCGATTTAGCATCGGTCCTTCCCAAAGTCCAATCTTCGGATTGGTCCTTCTGAATCCAGTTGAGCACCTGGTCCTTCTAAACCCAGTTTAACACCTAGTCCTTCTAAACCCAGTCTAGCACCTAGTCCTTCCAAACCCGATTTAGCATCGGTTCTTCCCAAAGTCCAATCTTCGAATTGGTCCTTCTGAATCCAGTTGAGCACCTGGTCCTTCTAAACCCAGTTTAACACCTGGTCCTTCTAAACCCAGTCTAGCACCTGGTCCTTCCAAACCCGATTTAGCATCGGTCCTTTCCAAAGTCCAATCTTCGAATTGGTCCTTCTAAACCCAGTTTAGCACCGGATCCTTCTAAACCCAGTTTAGCACCTGGTCCTTCCAAACCCAGTTTAACACCTGGTCCTTCTAAACCCAATTTATCACCTGTTTCTTCCAAACCCAGTTTAACACCTGGTCCTTCGAAACCCAGTCTAGCACTTGGTCTTTCCAAACCCGATTTAGCATCAGTCCTTCCGAAAAACCAATCTTCGAATTGGTCCTTCCAAAACCTGATTTGGCATCAGTCCTTCCCAAAAACCAATCTTCGAATTGGTTATTCCAAATCCGGTTTAGCACTGGTCCTTCCCAAAAACCAATCTTTGAATTGGTCCTTCCAAAACCCGATTTAGCATCGGTCCTTCCCAAAAACCAATCTTCGAATTGGTCCTTCCAAAACCCAATTTAGCATCGGTCTTTCCCAAAAACCAATCTTTGAATTGGTCATTCCAAACCCGGTTTAGCATTGGTCCTTCCCAAAAACCAATCTTCGAATTGGTCCTTCCAAACCCGGTTTAGCACTGGTCCTTCCCAAAAACCAATCTTCGAATTGGTCCTTCCAAATCTGGTTTAGCACTGGTCCTTCTCAAATCCAATCCTCAAATTGGTCGTTTTACAAAATCTAACCTCGCATTGGTTATTTTACCAGTTCCTGTATGCGTATTGGTCATTCTTTCAAATTCAATCTTTATATTAGTTCCAATTCTCAATTTCGACCTCCGGGTCACCCAATTTCTGACTTCCAGTTTTGACCTTCAGGTCAACCAATTTCCAATTTCCAATTTCCAATTTCCAATTTTCAATTTCTAATTTCCAATTTCCAATTTCCAATTTCCAATTTCCAATTTCCAATTTTTAAATTAAAAATTCCCATTTCCAAATTTCCAATCTCCAATTTCCAAATTCCAATTTCGACCTTTTGGTCACTCAATACCAATTTCAGTCATTTTCTCTTGCGAGAGACCCTTTTTACAGGGAGAGTTCGAGGGCGCTCGTTCTTTTTGCATGCTAGCCTTTGTTCACCTCCTTTTCAGGGAAGAGAGGAGTAATTTCTATTTTCCATTTCTGAATCTTCTTCTTTGAAGAAAGGAGAAGAAAATTTTTGTCATGGATGCGTTGAGTCATGCTTCAAATGCTCGTTTTCACAAAGGATTTCAAGAACATTTTGTCAATTTGCCATCAAATACTTGTTTATTTCAAAATCTTTATTGCACAAAAGAATTACCTTAGAATACCTTCAGTATTACTTCCGAAAGGACAAAGCTTTCACGAAAAAGGATTCAAAATTCAAAATCTTTCTCTTGGCCAACCAAAAGGATGAAGAATAGATCCTCGATATGGCCAGCAAAGGAAATTCAATATTGTCGCAAAGTTATAAGTGATCGATATTGATCGCAGTCAATGGCACATTTTTAAAGATCATTCTTGAAAAATAAGGCAGTCGAAATATCCTGGGTGATACAGAAAAGTCCACTCAATTTCCATATCTCCTCCATCACTTAAGCTGCAATTAAATATCTGCAAAAGGGATCTCTCAATTGTCGTCAAGATAAAGACGAATTATGCGAGTTAGACCCCCGGGGCCAAAGAAGATTTGGATCATCTCCAAGATGAAGGAGTTTGTGACGGATCCTTCCAGGGAAAGTTCAGTTCACCGTCAAGATGAAGGCAACTGCGATGAGCCTCCCGACAAACCCTAAAAGATATTTAATTTCTGCTATCATCAAGAGATTTCCAACCAAAAAGCCAATAACCATCAATATAATCCCTGAGAGAAAAGGAAGATCGAAACATCTCTGAGATGAAAGAGTTTGTGAAGTACCCTTCCAAAAAAAAAAAGAGAGAGAGAGAAAAGTCAGGACATCTCCAAAATGAAGGATGATGTAATAAAATCCCCCAAAACCCAAGAAAGCTCTAATTCTGCCAAAAAGAAAAAAAGTACAGAAAGATCATCATGAGAAAAGAATCCCAGGATATCAAACTGCCAAACCTATCAAGAATCCTCTTTAATTTTGTGAAATTCTATTATCAATATTCTTTCACCAATTGCTTTCACAATATCAAGAATACTCTCTTTTTTGTTCATATCAAGGAAATTGATAGCTTCCTTGAAAGAAAGTCAATCGCAAGCAATTTGAATTCGAATCTTGATTCTACGGAGTTAAGCCCAGTCTAAGGTAATACTTCAGGTAGAAAAGAGGGAATATTTTCAAAACAATGTGCATCACTTTCAATCATTTTAAATCAACGATAATTTTCAACATTTTGATAATATTTTCTAGCTATTCTGACGTGAAGCGAGAGCTTGAGGTTCATCTTTGGTGCATCCTGACATCATTTGTTATCCCTTTTAGGACTTGATAACGGGAGTTTTCAAGATTCCTTCCCTTCTGTTGGTATAATCTGAGCGCCTGGGTTCTCAGATTCGCACACTTCCCTGTGTTTCCACTGTCCCACCATAGACAGTCAAATTTCGGCTTAAGGTTAAGCCACCAATCATTTTCTAGCAAAAGGTCATCAATTTCAAAAGTTATTTAGTCTCAGCAATGAGGCGCCCAAAATCAAACCCTTTTTCAAGCTTTAGGGACCCCAATTTCATCCTTTTGCAAAAACCCCTATCGGATTCATTGTGCGGAAGTCCGAAGGTTCCATCATGGGTTCTTCTTTCGAGAATCTCATTATTTTCATTTCTCGGTCAGGTTAATGGTTAAACCTGAGTCTCATTTTGATGAGGTATTTCATTTTTCGGTCAGATTAAGGGTTAAATCTGAGCCTCATTTTGATGAGGTATTTCATTCCCGGTCAGGTTAAGGGTTAAACCTGAGCCTCATTCTGATGAGGTATTTCATTTCCCGGTAAGGTTAAGGGTCAAACCTGAGCTTTATTTCTACATGAGGTATTTCCCGTCGCATCCAGGTTAAGGGCAAAACCTGAATCTCACTTCTTTTGAAACGAATTTTTCTTCTTCATTCTCCATTTCATATCTACCATTTTCATCAGAGCTAATTTTCATAACCAGTCAAATCCTTCTAACTGGGGAATTTTTATAGCCCAAATTTGGTGTGTTTTTCTTTGCCACTAAGCTCGTCTTAAAGCCGGCTGAGTAGCAAAGAGGGGTATCTGTAAACACCCCAAATTTTGCACACTCATTTCAGACAACCCTCCTTGTGCAGTGCCAACCCTGTTAGGTTAGTGTAGGAGTCAAACCCCAAGTCAGTTTCAGAAAACTACCATTTTACCCACTTTTATTAGAAAAATTACCATTTTACCCCTAGGTCATCTCGGACCCCAGTCAGTCGGAGTCAACCAAACTCATTGGTCAGTTCAGAATAGTTAAAATATCAGTCATTTCAAGCTCATCTGAGCTCATAGTGAGAAGGCAATTTTCATTTCTAACCATTCCTACCAAAATGGGATCATTTCTTCAGAAATGAGCTCATTTCTCACTCAAATCCAAGCTAATTGTCTCTGAGTCAGTCATTCACAATCAGTCATATTCTCTTGAGTCTATCCTGAGCTCACCAGGAGTTCAAGTGCTCCAGTTTTAGTTTAAAACCATTTCCAAATGTCTAGGAGCCTATTTTAGCCCGTTTCAGCTCTTTCAGATGAAATTGAGCTGAATTCAGTTAGTTAAGCTAGTGTTCGAGCTTTGATTTTAGTTCATGTCAGTATAACTGATCTTTGTTCTAGCTCAAACCCAGCTCAAATTCGTAACTCACTTCACTCTAGTGACCATTTTGTACCATTTCTCTAAAAATGACAGTTTTTCTTGAAAATTTAGTGGGAAAGGTTAGTTGAGTCAGTGTCTGGTTAGTTCACTTGAGTTATAAAACTCTAAAACTCAGCTCAATCCAGCTCATTTCAGTTCAATTTAGCTCAGACCCTAATTTCCAGTGTCACTATAGCTCGGTAGGGTCTGAAAACCATTTCTTCAACCATTTTGCAAATTTTATCAATTTTAATGCTTTTTAAACTGGTACAGCTGCCAATCAGGGTCTAACATCCAAAATTCTTCATTCAGGGTCTGCATTTCACATAGAATTTCATGTCATTTCTCATTATTTCATATCATTTCTCAGCATTTCATAACATTTCATTTTATTTTCGAAGTCCAAAACTTCAGTTTTATAAATTTCAATCCAGATCGAGTTTTAAAAGTTTTCAAAAATCAATTTCAAACCCTGGGTTTTTAAAATTAACATTTTCACCCCCAGAAGTCTAAATTTGGAAATATTTTTTCGAAAAAAACAATTTGGATTTCTTTCAAAATCAAATTTTCAAATTATACACTAGATTTTCTTCGCAACGGGGTATTGAACTTCAGAATTCGAGCTCGTTTCAAAAACTGCTAAAAATAGCTCGTTTCATCTAGAAATTTTCTGAAAAGACTATTTTACCCCTCTAATCGTCAAAATGGATTTCAAAAGTGGAATTGGGACCCACTCTAAGATGGCTCATCCATTTGTATTTATATATATATATATATAAAAGAAGAAAAGTTTATTTTATTTTACATTTTTTTATTATTATTTATTATTTAGTTTTGTTTAGGTGGGACCCAGAAGGGGGTCGACCCCCCTAGCCGCTCTCTTTTTCTCCATTTCCTTTCTTTCTTCTTCTCCTTTTCTTTTTCTTCTTTCTTTTCTTTCCTTCCTTCTTTCTTCTTTTCCTTCTTTCTTTTTTTTCTTCCTTTCTTCTTCTTCTTTCTTTTCTATTTTTCTTTATTTTTCTTCTTTTCTTCTCCCGCCCACTCGCGTAGAGCTCTCTTTTCTTCTTCTTCTTTCCCTCTTCTTTCTTTCCCTTTTCTTTCCTTTTCCCTTTTTCCTTCTCTTTCCTTTCTTCCCTTCCTCTTTCTTTCCTTCTTCCCTTCCCTTCCTTCCTTTCCCTATTTTCTCCAGCCATTCACGTAAAACCTGGTCTTTCCCTATCTTTCCTCTCTAATTAAACCTAAAAACTTAGGAAAAGAGAGGATCTTCCCTAAGTTAAAAACAAAAAAAAAACAACATACGGTGGTGGTCCTCTCCCCCCCTCTCTCTCTCTCTCCCTCTCTCCCTCTCTCCTGATCCCCTTTTGGCTCCAGCCATCCTGAAGCCTAGCAACAGCAAGCCCCTCCTATTGGTGCCTCTCCTTCAATCTCTACTTGGTCTACCTCCTTCATCAAGCTGCAGCACAACCGATCTCCACAACACTCCAGCAGGTGGCTTTCCTCCAGTCAGCATCCTTTCCAACCTCCGTTCAATACCATCAGCCACCTTCACCAAAAAGCTTCAGACTTGTCGCCATCTTCAAGTGCTCCTTTTCAGCCTCTCATCACCTCCAACCGGTTCACAAGCCACAACATCTCCAACCCTGCTGCAACTTCACCATAGCAGTGAAGACCTCCTTGCAACCAGCTACCACCTTGCTTCAATCTCCAGCCTGCAGCCCTCCATTATTCCAAAACGCTACAACCTACCTTCAACATTTCCACAACTGCAACCTATTTCAGCAAGGTTCCAAGGTAAGATCCATTCTTATTTTATTAAGTTTTCATCAAATTTTTGCTAATATTGGGTGATTGAAAGGGAATATTCAAAGGCTACATTCTTGAGGATGACGTGCAGCCATGTTCAAAAATGGATCCATGATGATGTAGTGTTTTATTTCGTGGTTTTGAAGGATAGGGAACAAGAAAACCAACAACCTCTATGTGTGGGCTATGAGAATGATGAGATCCATCCATTTGATGGATTAGATCTCTCATTTTGAGAGCTACATCAATTGAAAATCACATCTCCTTGATATTTTTTTGTTTTTATTATTATTTTAAGATTGATTTCACATTTTCAAGCATGGCATCTAGTTTCATAGTTCTGTTTTATATTCATTTTATGTGCTTAGCCTTAGCTTGATTAGGAGATTGTTATTATTTCATAGGTTTTGATTGTATGCACAATCCAGTCAATATTTCATGCAGAAATTATATTTTATAAATTCTAAATTTTTTATTATAGTTATGTTATCTTGTCTGAGACATCATGCCAAAAACTTGAATCTATTTGGGTTTCAGAACCCTATCAAACAAATCAAACCCTAAATCGGGTTTTCTGTTCTCCAGAAACTCCAAATTCAGTTTTAGCAGACAAAAACCTATGAGATCCCCTAGATGTGAGATCCGAATCTTCTCCTAAAAATTTCAATAGATTCACTATGGAATCTACTAATTATCTGGAAATTTTGGGATTTTTCCAAGCAGATTTGACCTCTGTGAAAATTTGATTTTCCCAGACCCTTGGGAAAACCTTGATTTTTCTTTTTCAGGGTATAGACAGATCCTAATGTGCTAAGTCCGCTCAACCCGTAGCTCGTTTGCAAAAACTTTCAACACAAAAGTTGTTCCTAACCCATTTGCCTATCATTTCCCAAAATTTGGGAATTTTTGGGATTGTTCAAGTATTTTTTTCGGATTTATGGTTTCTGTCTGACAGATTCCAATATCCAGATTTGTCAGAGATCTAGGTCTCTGATAACCGTGTGCCCATTTCCAAACCGTAACCCAAATTCCAATACTATAAAAAGATCAAATTTTACTCTATTTGTCAAAAATAGTTTTCCAAAATTTCAGCAATTTTCCCATCCATCTGTTATTTTTCCTACATATTCTTTAGAAACCTGTCTGTTTGCTCCAAATCCTAGAGTCGTCGGATTCCGATCCGACTTGCCGGAGTTGTCCAGCTCCGACCATCTGTCAAAACTAAAATCTGTAAAAGGAAAACATCTTTGTCTAACTGTCTTCTGTCACCCCATAAAATTAGGGAAATTTTTATGGAATTTTGATATCCTAAATCTAATTTAGATTCAACATTTTAGGCAAAATTCTGTTTTTTTAGGATTTTTAGCTATTTTTCATATTAACAAAATACAAAAAAAAAAGATTTTAGAGCTCCATTCTGTTATTATGGTTAGTATAAGTGTCCATGCCAAATTTGGCCCAATTCCAAGTTCATTTGCTTTGTATGTTAGTTTATTTTTAAATTTAGAAGCGAAAATCAGGCGAAAATTGAGTTAAATTTGATGATTTGTGATATTTTTGTCATTTTAGGGTTTTTATCATGTACATAATCATATATAATCATATTAGGGTTAATTTCAATCTCATTTGCATTTCAATTATTTATTTTTGCAAAATTTATTTCAGAAACCCCTGGTTTCAAGGCCATAGTCTTGTTATCAGGGGCATTTTGGTCATTTTGACCTAAATTTCGAAATTCCAAACTTCAATTTTCTAAATTTTCATGCATATCATCATATTTTATCATATTGTGTTTTATTTATTTCATTTGATTTTCAAAATTCCAAAATTTACAAAAATTCTTTCAGAAAACCCTGATTTCAAGGTTATCAGGGGCATTTTGGTTATTTTGACCCCAATTTCGAATTTCCAACCTTATTTTTGAACTTTATTCATTATTTATCATGTTTAAATCAAATGGGGTATGAATTTGGGTTTATATCTGAATAATATCTGATAATTTCTAATATTTTTGGATAAATTCAGAAAAAACTACATTTCTTTGCTAACATTGTTTTCTAGTTTTGCATGAACATTCAAGAGGAAGACTTATCCATTTTATTTATTTATTTTATTAAATTCAATGTAAAAATTCAATGTAATATTTGGAATAAGAGTTACTTTTCAGCTTAGAATAGGATTGCATTACATATAGTTTAAATTTCTACAATTTCCAATATCTGTTGTATGATGCATATGCACATTTTTTTTCAAAATCACTATGGTTGACATAAATGGCACGTGCACAAGCTCTTATGGAGTTTATAAACTTGGTGGAATTTGTATTTTAGGCCATAGTCAGAATACGAATGAAACCTAGATTTATGATCTTCATATTAGCCACATTCAACCTACACTCTTAGGCTAACTTAATAAATGCACTGCATTTCTCAAAACTTCAAAAGGATTTCCCAATTCCTCAATGAAATTCCCTTTCAAATTCATTCATTCATTCAATTTGCATCATTTTCAAAATCATTTCCCAATTCCATTTCAGAAAAATCAGTTTTCTAAAAAATTTCTAAGTCTTTCTCAGGATTTGATTTTCTCAGAATCCTAAGTTTTCATATGAGACTTCAAAGTATTTCCCAAGTTCAAATCAAGATTTTCCAATGTTTTAAAATTCTCAAATTTCAAAATTCTAAGTTTTCAGAAATCGATTTTCTCAAAGATCTAATTTTCCTGAGATTCCATTTTCCATTTCAAGTCATTTTCCAATGAACTTCCTGATTTTCTCAGAATTCTCAAATCTATTTCCTCAAAAAAGCAATCTAAATCTCAAAATCGATTTTCCCAAAGTTCAAGTTTTCCTGAGAATTCATTTTCCAATGCAAGCTTCTGATTTCCAATGAAATGCAATGATTTTCCCAAGAATTCCATTTTCAAGTACTTTTCCAGTCATTTTCCAAATGCATTTCAATTTTCCAAAGCAAGCATCATATTTTTTCAAAACTTGCATATTTTCAAAATTCCATAGCACATGCATGATTCTTTGCGCATTCTAGGAAAATAGAGCATAATTTAGATAATTTAACTTAGTCAAAGCGCATATTTGATCCTTGGTTCAATTACCCCTGGTAAAGGCGCTAGGAACGGTTGAACCTCGTACCGACAGACAGATCCCATTCCACGGAATTTTCCCGCAAATTTTCAAAACGGAGGCAAGTAATTTTCAAAACTTTGGTCGAGTTTGACTCGCAGGATCGTTTCTTTCTCGCAAGAGAGGGGGAAAATTTTACGATGCTAACACCAATCTAATTCAGTATTAGATTGGGTTTACCCTGTAGCAATCCTTCTTCACCTGTAAGTATACCCCATTTACTGTTTTGTGGTGTCCCTTATGGAGCATGCATCCGACAATCCAGAAGTGAATCCCATTCCTCTGATTCATTGCTCGATTTTATAAAAATCAACTGAATCTACTGGATAAAGTTTAGTTCCACGAAAAAAAAATTTAAGTGAAATTGCTGATAGAGATTTGACTTGGAACTGTGAGAAGATTTTGCTAATGGAGCAAACTTCTGTTGGTGACAAATTGCATTTCTAGAGAAGTGAATGTTTGGGTGGTCTGTATCTTCAGAATATAGACCTTGTAAATTCATTCCATGGGTAAGTATTGTTGCACGTCTGGATTCGTGTGATAAAGAGAAGCTGGAAGATAGTCAGGGTACTGAAGGAGGAATTAATGACGTCTTTTCTTGGCCAACTTCAGTGGCCACCAAGCTCTCTCCAAAGAACAAGGAGTTTTGGATGGTTATGCATTTTGTGTCTTGCCTCTACCAATGAGGATAGGATTGTCTATACAAGCAAATGGTTACTTTGGACTTTCATCAAATCACCAAAACATATGGTTTGGAACTAACACGGATAGGGGTGGAAAACTTTGTTAAGAGTGGAATACATTTTTTACTGGAAGATGTTGTTACCTTGACTTTTGATGAACTGCTGCTCGGTGTTAGGAAGTTTTTGGGTCCTATAAAATCATACTATTTGTTATGGTCAGATGGTTCATTTGATGGACCATGGAAGATTTTGGTGCAACAGATTTATAGAGGCATCGGCAATTTTCCAGTCATGTACTCAGTTTTTGAAGGTGGGAAATGGATTTCCCACTCTGAAGTTCTATCTATGACAAGGAATTCGCCAAGAGTGAAGCGCTTTTGGGGGGGCTCTCACACTCCTGGGGATGCAGTCGTTCGTTTGCCAAATTCCCTGGTTGATGGGCTATTCAAATACGTTGCTGGGATTCATCAGTCATTAGCTTGTTCCAGCAATGTATGGCAATTTATTTGTCAAAGTACCTGCAGACTCATCACCACCCCCATGTCCATCATAATACACTGGTTGTTCCAACTTTAGGGACGACCTGCTGAAAGTAAAGGTCAAACTCTGATTCGCTTCCCTGGAATAAGCTGGATATCTAGATATGATTCGTCGAATGAAAGCATTGATTAAGGAAGCGGGAAAGTAGTCTTACACATTTGTTGCGGGAAGACTCAACCCTGCAAAACTTGCAAATTTTCCAGAGTGTGATGTGTTTATTCATGTTGCTTGCCCTCAAACTGCACTTTTGGATAGCAAAGAGTTTTTTTTTTTGCTCCAGTAATCACCCCCTTTGAAGCCATGCTGGCTTTCAGCAGGTATGTTTTCTTAAATGCTTTTTCTTATTGATGATTTCCCGTGTTGACAGAGCAACATTGATTAAGGAAGCGGGAAAGAAGTCTTACACATTTGTTGTGGGAAGTCCCGACCCTGCAAAACTTGCAAATTTTCCAGAGTGTGATGTGTTTATTCATGTTGCTTTCCCTCAAACTGCACTTTTGGATTGCAAAGAGTTTTTTTTTGCTCCAGTAATCACCCCCTTTTTGAAGCTATACTAGCTTTCAGCAGGTATGTTTGATTAAATGCTTTTCTTATTGATGATTTCCCGGGTTGACAGAGCAACATGAATCTTGCTTTCATTTGTATATTAGTCAGCATTCTTTGATTTCTGATGAGCGCTATTCTATTTTTTTTTATGTTTCTTGAACAGATTTGCTTTGTTTAAAAATAGATTTCAGTGGATCCTGAGGTCTATATAGCACCTTACTTTCATTCTGACAGTCTATAGCTGGCGACATTTTCATGCTCATTTTGAAGTTTCATCTTGTATTTTATGTTCATACCTTTTCTTTTCAGCAACAATACCTTCACTATGGTACTCATTTGTGCAGACTATTTAATAGCCTTTTAGCTATTGTCTGTTGAGCATGTGCCCTGAGATGCAGACATGAAACCCAGGACAAAGTTTTGCATGTTATAGAAGCAAGATATCTGCTTTCTAAAGTAATATTTGAAATTGTCATAGCTTTCTTATTGAAAAGAACCTTTAAAGTATTGTTGGTTGACAGATTTGTCTTCTGCCATTTGAATGAAGCTGAAGATGCCACTTGCGTATCATGCATCTTCTTTTCTTTCTCATATATATAGGATATATATCATATACATGTTCTAACAAGCCTTTCTCATACATGTATTATAATAGGCACTCCCTCATTAATGCAACGTATCATATACACATTCTATCACACATCACTATTTTGCATACCCCTACCCCACTTGACATCCACAAAACCTTCTTAACACCCTTCATAGCATATTCAACACAGCTGCTATGCCTTCACTCCCTTCACCCACCTGCATATCCCCTAACACTCTCTAACAATTACCACCCCATTTACTTGTTCCATTCATTTTATATTGATGTTCATTTGACATTGGTCCAACATTCTAGCATTATCAAATACCTTTATTGATGTGTTTGTAATGAACAACAAACCATTGCCACAACCTCCACCATCCAATACATCTTACCTCTAACACTCTCCTGTGTGCCATATAGTTGTACATCCATCATTGTTGTTTATATATAGCACATTGGCTCAGTGCCATCACATGTTTTAGCATTTTTTTAATTCTCCCCTGTTGCTTCACTACGATACCCATCATCACCTTTTACATTCATGTTTCACCCCAAGTCACTTACCATTTTTGTTGCTACAGTGTTGTTTACAGCAGCCTGAGCATACCTTGTTCCTTCACATCACTTCCATCACCTACAACTGCTCCAACGCAGTGCCCCAGCTGTGCCCTTGCAGCATCACCTTATTCCACTTTCCATCCTACACTGTACCTACTTATGCACTTACGCTTTCTTTTCTGCATCTTGCACCTTCACAATCACCACTATAGCACTCCACTTGCACAATCATATCATTAGCTGCATCCACCACAGCCATTTGCAGTAACCACCTGCAAATGGCACTATTCATGTTTGTCTATCTCATGCGCCTGCTTCATGCATTGCCCCTTTCTTCTGCCTGCCATATTTTTACTAAATTTGTGTAAGCTCAGTGGTATGTAGGTCCAACATCTCACTAAACCTATGAATCCAACTCACTGATCTCACGCAACTATGAAAGTCCCCTCTTCTTTTCTCATGAAAACATATATATATATATATATATATATATATATATATATATATATATGCCTTTAGGTATATTTCTTCATATACATTCTCATGTACATCTAGATAGATCCATTCTCTCATGTATATACTTAGCCCTATACATCTCATGTGCATTCTTCATTTTATTATCTTATATATAAAGTGTTATTTCTTTTCCATGAACATTTTCTACTTTATACTAACACTTGATTTTTGCAGGAAATGTGTAAAGAGTATCATTTTTCTTTTTCTTTTTTTTATTAATGTAACTCCAATTCCTCTAAATAATGTAATAGCTAGACTATAAGGAGAACTTTTACATTTCAAGCACTAGACTAGAATGTATGTATGAGCCTGCACGTTCTCTAGAATTATGTGTTTTCATATCATTTTCTCTTTCCCTTCAAAAAATCATGAATGGGACACGAATGGCACGTGCACCATTCTAATAAAAGGTAATTAAATCCTAAGTTGATGATTTGCATCAATGGCCATAGTCAGGGTGTGAACAAAACTTAGGATTTTCATCTTTTATGGAATAACACTGGATCCACACTGGATCATTTTAAAAAATCATCATATTTTCAAATATTTTCTTCCTTTATTAGAGTTTAGTTTAAAATCAACTCAAGATATATATCAATGGCCATAGTCAGGATATATTGAGAGTTAATTTCATTTTAAACTCTATAAAGGCACCAAAATATATTTTATTCTTCACTTGAATTTAAATATGATAATTATATAATACATTCAATGACCATAGTCAGGGATGTATTATATCTTCAATCGTATTTCAATTCATTTAAAAAATGAAATATGCTTTTCAAATCTAGTTTCAAATTCTTTAAATTGATTCATCATTTAGGATAGAATTGCATCATATTTTCAAAAATCTTTTTTTCAAAATCCAAGCGATCT
The DNA here is from genome assembly GCF_984573655.1 of Nuphar pumila. NCBI lineage: Eukaryota > Viridiplantae > Streptophyta > Magnoliopsida > Nymphaeales > Nymphaeaceae > Nuphar > Nuphar pumila. The sequence continues at coordinate 39,556,607 of NC_143264.1, read as the reverse complement.
TGAATATATTTTCTTCAATTTTCTATTTCAATTCATCAAATTCTATCTCATTTCAAAACTTCTAAATCTGATTTTCAAAGTCTAATTTGACTTTGAAATTTCAAATTCATTTTATATTCAAAATCCAAAATTCCAATTTCAAAGTACAACTTAACTTTGAAATTTCAAATTCATCTCTAAAAATTCAAATTCCAATTCAAATCAAATTTTAAAGTTTAAATTGACTTTGAGATTCCAAATTCATTTTCAGGATTCAATTTCAAAATTCCATTTCAAAGTTCAAATTAACTTTAAAATTCCTAATTCATCTTCCAATTTCAAAACTCAAAATCAAGTTTATCCTTTATTTTTCATTGGATCCTAATTCTCAAATTCAAAATCAAAGTTTTGAGATTGATTCAGAATCTCAAAAATTCGATTTTTCCTAAATTCAATCTGGGTTTTTCAAAAAACCCAGATCCATCTTCAAAAATCCCATTTGGATTTTCAAAATCCAATTGCAAAAATTAGAACCCAATTCCAATTTGGATCCAGATTTCGGATCCAACTCTATTTTGGATCCCAGACTTCAGATCCAATCCCATTTAGGATTCTAGATTCCAGATTCAACTCCATCTTGGATTCCAAACTTCGGATCCAACTCCAATCTAGGACTCTAGATTCTAGATCCAATTCTACTTTTCAAATCCCATCTTGGATTCTAAATCCAATTCCATCTCAGATTCCGGATTTTGGATCCAATTTCATTATGGATTCTAGATTTCACACCCAATTCTAAATTCCAAATCCCATCTAGATTTCTTCCACCTTTCATTCTGTTTTCAAATCTTAAATCTAGAGTTCCATTTTCCATCTTGACTCTCAATTCTAGATCCATTTTTGAAGTCCATATTCAACTTTCAATTCATATTTCCTAAACTCCCCTCTTTAAATTCAGACTCATCTCAATCTTTGATTATTTCAAAAACTCAAGATCTATTCTAAATCTTAAGTTAGAAAATCTAACTTCTCCAAGTCCGTCTTCAACTTTCAAAAAATCATTTCCTCATCATATTCTTCATAATCACTTGGATAAAATTTCCAAATTCTTCTCAAAAGCATACATCCTTGCATTTGCATCGCACAAGCATGATTCTTTGTGCATTTTCTAGACTTAGAATAATTTTTTAGACAATATTAAAGCAAAGCAAAAAGGCATAAATTCGATCCTTGGTTCGATTACCACTGGTAAAGGCGCCAGGAACGGTCGAGCCCCGTCTCCCAATTTTCCCGCAAATATTTTAAAAACGGAGGCGAGTAATTTTTTTATAAATATTTTTAAAATTAAGGTCAAGTGAGACCTTCACAAAAGAGTTCCTCTCTCTCTTCTTTTCTTTTCTCTTCTCTCTTATTTTTCTGTCTTTTATTTCTCCTTCAAAAAGGGAAAGAGAGGTTAGAAAGGGAAAGAGAAAGAAAGAGCGAGAAACCGAGAGCAAAAATTTTGCGATGATCACAGTCCTGGATTTTGATTTAGTAAACAATTGCCTACCATCAAGACATGTGCAAACAAATTGAAAAATCCCATAGAACCTTTATCAAGCTGAGTGCATATTCCATAACACTATCACCAGATTTATTTATTTTTTGAGATTTGGGTGTTTCATCAGTTGTAAGACAAATACAATTGCCTCCAGCGTCAGGAACTTCATCAGCTCCACTTTCCCTTTACATTTTAAACAGAGCCCATTTCTTGATAAAGACAACCTCTTAGAAGTTTCACTATACAGGTCCTCAAGAGAAACCTTCCAAGTATGAACAGTATCCTTACTAGGCTTTTATTCCCTGATGTTCAGACATAGCATTGGGTGATGCACGAGAGGACCACAACTCAGGTCCCAACTTAGGCACAATGAAATGGTGGTTAGTGTCAAATCATTTGATCATCCCTATAGCAAGAAGGATAGCATTTCCTTCAGCCATGGAGAGGCAAGTGTCAAATCCCATCTCTCCACCACTTCGATCATTCCCAGAAGAGAAAAGAAAAGGAAACCGCAAGCAGTTTGATAATATCAAGGACCCGATCATAGCAGGAAAGGGAAGGGATTTGCTGGGAATATTCTCACTCCCAGTAGCAGCTATCTGTTTCTAGAAGGACGACCTCAGAACCTGAGGAGTTCTCTGAAGATCTCCAGCCGATAACCACACATGGCAACGATATTGGCAAACAATAAATGGGCTTTTGTAGACCCACTGAACTTAACATCTTAACACGTTAAAAGCTTTTAGCCAAAGAATTTCTCACATATTTGAAATGAACACCATGGAATGAGCTTAGTTAATAGATCGACTTCAGCAAAAGATGTGGCAACATCAGATGATGCTCGCATCAAGGAAAAGTTATGATGTAACATGACAATAATGCAATAGTGCTATGATTAGTGCTATGAGATGATACTTGCAATTATTGTTCCCCTGGATGAAATGCAAATGCATACTGGAAACAAACATGGATGCAACTAAAACACAGATAACAGTAGCGAAGATCTGAGAAAACAGCAGATGCTGGGCATAAAAAAAAGGAAAATAAAAATAAAATAAAATAAAAAAATGAAAGATCAATGTAAAAAAAAAATATCACGCAACAGGAAGAAAATAACAAAATGGTTTTAAGACAATTCGTAATAGGATTTTGCAATCTATGTCGTGTAAGTAAGTACCTAAAGGGGAGAGGATGCATATTCTGAGAAATAAAATGAGATACCAGATTTCAACCGTAACTAATATATGAAAATAGATTTGTCCGGATCAGACACAAAGAACATAAATCCAATGAAACATGTTTATTTTAATTCGTGAAATCAGCAATGGTGGCCAGTAAAATCAAGGGTAAAAAAACACAGAGAATCAGGAAAAAGAAGAAAGAAAAAAAAAGCTAAAAAATGAAACTGGTTGGTAAAATCAAGTGAGATGTGATGTTTAATTTGAGTTTCCTCATTCATCTAATGAACTCAGAGAATCAGGATTCGTGAGATGAAATGAGATGTTGGGAGAAACAAAATGCTTATAAGAGCTCAAATACTAAAAAAAAATGGGGGGAAGCAAATGAAGATATCGAGATGTACAAATACAAAGACATAGGCGGGTGAATGGATTACTTGCAGAGCAAACAAGAAAGGCTAAAAGAGTTGGGTGAAGTGAAATGAGAATGCTATGAGTTGTTGTGAAAGGCAGGGGAAATGCCGTGAACTAGTATACCAATGCAATATTGAAAAGAGAATGCATAGGGCGTTAAAGTGAAGAAGCTGAAACGAAACAACAAATGGGATGGGTCTGATGTATCTATAGGTAAAATGCAAGATCAATGAAGGATTACTGCAAAGTAGATCCGATTTGATACTGGATCAGAACGGATGTTACTGTGAAGGTTACCTCTGAATCTGCATAGATGATGCAATGTATGGTAGAACAAAAATGATGAACAAATGCCTTTACGCCACAGTTGAACAAGCATATGAAAGCTAAATTAAAACGAAAGAAGTAATGTAGAACATGGAATGCAATGAGTATTGAAATTGAGGCCATGTGGAGAGGGCATAGATGAAATAAAATTTTGGCACGGATCTAAAGCTATAGAGCTTGCAGACTTGATGATAATGAAATGTAGGAGTGGATGATGATGAAATCTAATTAAAACAGAAAGTAAATTATGCAGATGCAATATAACAAAAAATGGTATACTGGAATGAAACAACATTCAAAACGAAAGTAAATAAGATGTTGCAATATGCAGGCCGACGTTGCTATATGCAAATCGGCACTGCAAATTATGCTTTTATTGAAACCAAGGAAAATAGGAAAAGCAGATAAAACTATGCGAAATAAAAGAGATGAAGAGGAAATAATGCTAGAAGCATAATTTTACAGAAAAACAAAAAGGGAGAGGGGATGATCCTTACCTTGGATTGACAAAGATTGAGATCGAAGTGGTGAGTCCTCTATACGTAGTTGTTGAATGGGATTTTCTTGAATTCAGAAGATATCGAGATAAAAAAGGGGCGGTTCCTCCACCCGTTGTTGTTGGATGAAGCTTTGAAGGAGAAAGAAAAATCCGAAGAGGGATCGAGAGGATGGGGGAGATCATGCGTGAGAAGAAGAGATTGTGGAATGGGGAGGTTAGAAACGGATGCCCGACCCCTTCCTTTGTACTTCTTTTTATAGAGGGAGGAGGAAGAAGCGAGAAGGGGAGGCCGTTTGAAGATCGATGGGTGAAAAAAAAAGAGATCGATCGAAGGGTTGAGGAAGAAGGAGGCAGGCGGTTGGCGATGGGCGGATGAGGCCAGTGGGAAGAAGATCGACGGGTGAGTGCTTTGGGAAGGATCGAGCGTGATCGGTCATTGGGGAAGGCCGTTTGGAGGTTTTCTAAATTTCAAAAACAAGGCTTTCTCTTGAAAAACTTTCTCAAAAAGGGGTTTTAAAAACTTTTTCATTGTAATTTTCTGTGTTTTGAGTTTTTTGTTTCTTTTTCTTTGCATTTTTTATATTTTTGACATAAAAAACTATGAAACTAAGGGGAACTAAAGGATTAAAAACTATTTTTGTAATTTTTGAGAAATATTTACAAAAGAAAGGTTTTCTGAGGATTCTGGTTTAAACCTTGGAAATTTTCTCAGAAAATGGGTTCGGATCAGGGTTTTGAGGAAATATTTGAGTTTTTAAACTCGAATCGAGGAATACAGAGCAGTGGATCCAAATGGATACCGAATGGACTGTCTGAGCCATTCAAAAACTATTTTTGGCATTTTTATAATTTTAATTTGAAAATTGGATAACGAGGCTCAGATTTGGGTTTAGATATGGATCCGAAACCAAAATCGAGTCAGATATAGAAAATGGATTTGATTTCAGTAAATTCGAGAGATAAACTGGAATTTTGAGTAAAAATGACTCAATTTACTCAGAAAATGGAGGCCAGGTACAAAAAGGAAGTATTTATAAAATTTAAAAAAAAATTGGGGTATTCACACAGTCTTGATAAACCGCTTAGGAAATCCTAGAATTCTTCTAGCAACTTCAGCAGATGCCTTGGCAGGTTCAGTTGATACATTCAGCTTACTGAAAGCTAAGATGAGGTCTATCTTCTGGGCACCGAACTGGGCCTGATATAGCACCAAGACTTGATGCTGGACATGGATATCGTCAACGGAGCACGGCTGAATGTGATCCTGAGGTTGAAATGTCCGATCATAGATCATCGCTGCCAAATGCTAAAGGAATGGTTGATTCAATATAGTTATTTTCTCTTTATCGGCACCCTCTACCAAAAGGTTCTTGTTAATATAATCTTGAATGATGTTTTTGAGAACGAAGCAGTTCTCAGTATCATGTCCTATTGTCCAGTGGAACTTGCAAAATTTATCCTTCATCTTTCTCAGGATGATGGATGGATTGGCTACCTTTGGGAGTTTAATCATCTCACTAGTGAGCATATATTCGAGCACAATTTCGAGTGATTGATCCAAGGGGGTGAACTTGCAGTTATAGCTCCACCCTTCATGTTTCACCTTTTGCTGTGGTTTCGGCTCTTGCTGGACCGTTCACTGAGGAGGTTTATCAATTTGTAGGAGCGACTTGCCCTTCTATTCATTCTTGCTGAGATTAGAGCTTGCATAACTGAATGCCTTTTTATCACCCTTACGATGATTCTTGTTGTTGTTGTGGCCAGAATCGACAGAGTAAGTGAAATGAGTCTTCTTTTTTTACTCCTGTTGATTATTGCTCTTGGTGAGGGTGATGCCCTCGTAAACCCCATTTTTCATGCCCAAATCGAGTCATTCGGCTCGTTCTGTCAACTCAATAAAGGTTCTTGCTGGTGATGTAGAAATAAGACTTCTCAATGGCTGTGAGAAGTTCAAAATAATTTAGAGTGCATGTTCCTCCGAGATTAGATTTCTCATCTTATTACAATTACTCCTCCACCTGTGGATGAAATCCCTGGCTTTCTAGTTGTCCTTCTGCTTCAGGTTGCAGAGGTGATTCAGAGTCGAGAGTGCTTCCATGTTGAACAAAAATTGTTCAATGAAAAGGTTGACCACCTTGTCGAATTCCTTCAACTCGATGGGATTGATGTGTTCTGAATACCACTTAGCAGTCGTTCTCTCCAGACTGTGAGGGAAACAAAGGAACAAAGCTCGGTTGTCTCTTTTAAACTTGGTGCACTCAGTGAAGAATATTACAAGATGGGCCTTGGGATCGCCTAAACCATGAAACTTGATAAATTTCCTAGGGAGATTATCGAGACTATCATCCCCTTCCAAACCATCGTAGAAGTCCTCACTTGTGAAGACCTTCTTGCCTTTGTCACGGGCTTGTAGATCTTTGACCATCTTGGCCATCTCTCTCAGTTGTGCCTGAACTGGGTCATCCATTGATTGCACTTTGGATCTGTTGGCCGACTTTTGAAATATCTCCTGAGTCTGAATGACGGCTTCATGTTCTTCATCAGTGTTTCCCACTGATTCTACTTCATCAGAGGTGTCATCATGCTGAACCCGCTTCTTTGAGATCTTTAGATACTTTCTCATTGTATGGCCCTTGACCTTCTTCTTACTGGGGGTTTTGCCTGAACTAGCCTCTGCCTGCTCAGTCATCATCTTATTCATCATCATCTGAAATAACAAGTATATATGAAGATCAATGTCATCATTGGTTTGCTGACTCTGGTTCCCGACAGATCGTGGAGAGGCCATTTCTTGTTCAGATGTGGACGAGTAGCTAATCTGTTGGATGGGTGTAGTTTTCTTGTCGGGCCTTGTCTGAACCATGTAGAATCACAAGTACTCTCTGCAGAACAAGATGGCTGATTAGACTTGAAGAACGATTTGGGATAAAAATGAATAGAGGAAAAATATTTGATGAAGATTAGGTCGACAATTTGAAAGATATCCCATTACCAGAGATTGGGTCATTGCGAGAATTGTGACAATTGTGTTGCTATTCTCGTAAAGAAAATAAACAACTAAGATATGTCTTGTTACCTAGGCGAGGTCGTCAAACCATGATGGGATGAAAAGTTATTAAAAGGAAATGATTTTATTGATAATAGACTTGTCAAAGAGGGGGTGGACAAACAATTTGCCACCATAAAAGATAATCAAATGACACTCAAGGACCAGGGAAAACAGTGAGGGTGACAAAAGAATCCCAGCTATATTTGGCAGAATGCTATGTTCCGAACCACTAAGCAGACTTTAGATCAAACTCCAGCACAATGCTTGACAATAATTGAGCCTCAATGCGCTTCTGCCTCTATAAGAACTGTCTGACACACCGCTCTAGCTGGTAATAGACAGAGAAAAATGGTCCAAGTAACTTGAATCGCTTGCCATACGCATAAGTGTATCGAGGGGGTGAGTCCTGACGGTCGAAGTAGTCCCACACAATTTTTTCTTCATGAAGGTTCTCGATTAAGAATCTGTACCGAGAAGTAGGTACTAGCTTTTTGTTGTTATATCTAAATGAGTTAGCTCGAGTTGACACATGCTGGAAGAACCAAGACTGTAATCCGTAGATGCACCCTTCTACTAAGATCGAATCTTTGAGCAAGAAATGAGTCAATCCACGGTATAAGAAGGCAAGTGCGGTATGGCGATCGAGAGATGATTGGTCTGCCAACTTCTCCATCTTCATAAAAGCTGCACTATTCTGATATCAACATAGTTTTGTCCATCCTGAAAGAAGGCTAGTCTGATTGTGCACAAAACCATTCCATGCTAAATCCTTTCTCGCACGACTCGGGATAAAGAATCAACTTCTTCAAAAGTTCCATATTGTTGGTATAGCTCAAATAGGTCGACACACTGACTCTCATATATGTCTATCAGTGGCTAGGATTTGCGTTCAGTCTTCCAAGCTAAAGCATCTCGGGGGTCGAGTCCCTTGACATTAATAAAAAACCACTGCTCTAATGGATCTTTTGGCTGACCAACTAGCTCAGGTAGACCCATGATTTCTAAAACTTTGTCCAATAGTATAGTCATCTCTTTCCATGGGAACCATAAGGTGCAGGTGCATGGATTCCATCGCTCTGCTAATGCTTGAATCAAATTGCCATTAATGCTGTGCTCCCCCACTGATGATGTCAGTTCTAATCTGCAGTCGCTTAGATGGTCTGAGAACATATGGGAAAAGTTTTTGAGCCAAGAATAGTACCACCAGGGAAGGAAGGGTCTGATGTTCAGAGTTCGATGATCAGGGAGACCTTGCTGCACCTCGTAAGAGATATGGCCCTCAGGAAAGACCAAATCAAGCTGACTGGATGCCATTAGGATAGACTGAAAAATAAAGAAGAAGTAAGGACCAGACTTGAGAAATATATACAATTTTTTGAAAAAATTACAGGCAGGATCAAAACAAGGCTAGAAATTTGAGATCCAGAGGAACAGATTGATGGAAATTGCCTAGAGTTTTGAAGGAAAGTAGAGGTTTTAAAAAATCATCCACGGTTTTGATAAAAATTTTGTAAAAATAAAAGGGAATATAAGAAAATACATGGAAAATAAGGGGTTTTAAAAATCATCCAGGATTTTCAGAAAAATTATGGGTAATATAAGAAAATAAAGGAAATAAAGGAAAAAAACTAAAATACATTCAATCATATCCTGCATAATCAAGTATGCACATACAACATTCTCTAAAGGCTAACTCTAGATACACAAATTTTAAAATAGTTGTAGTACCCTAATCCTAACTCTAAGTCTCAGATCATCTGTGTCCAATCATGCTATGTTGATATACTCGAGCTGAGGCTCGATGTACGTGGCATAAAAATATTTTCTGTGATTCTAGGCTTATGTTTTTCAACATCCTTGAGCGCCTGTCGATATACTTTGGACTATGGCCCTCAGTATGTAGCAGGAGCCCAAATTTTCCAAAAATCGAAAAAATCTTCTTTTTGCCCTTGGCTCCATCTTGTGAATAACTGGGTCAATTTCTGATCAAATTTCCATTCATTTCTCAGATTCACTGAAATCCATGCTCAATGTCCGTATCTGACCCAATCCTTGATCCAGATCTGATATTCGGATCCAATTCTGAATCTGAATCTCTTATTTTTCAAAAAATAAAAAAAAAATCAATTCATGGTATTTTATCGGATGTTTTATTTGTATCCAACCTCAATTCGAGATCCAAACCCAATATTTTTTAAAAATCTTGCATCCAGATCCATTTCAGAGGTCATTTTTTGAAATAAATCATGTAATTTTCACAAAAACCCCATTTTAGGAAAACTTGCTATTTCAAAACCAATATTTTACAAAAATTCTTCAAAACCTCATTTTGGATCCCATTCTCCTAAAAACCCCGTATTTTCCTCATATCTTTAGAATTTTTATCAAAAAATAATATAAAAAGAAAAATTTCTGAAAAATATAGCTTTCTATACCATTTTTAAGAAAAACTTGTAGATGGGCCCTCTTTTTAAAAAATTTCCAAAATAAGGGGACCATCTCTGAAAAACCCCTAACGGCTTTCCGTTATAAAAGAAAGTTGCAGGGTCTTTTCCTCTCCATCGCTTCTTCACCCCTCCACTGCGCTTCTCTTCTGGAACTCCTTCTTCCTCTTCATTCCGGTTCTAAAGGGAGCCCCATAGAAGATCGATCTTCACCTCAACACCCCTCTGCTTCTCCACGGTCTAACCTTCCCCTTTCCTTCCTTCTTCTGCTTCCTCTCCTTCTTATTTCCCTGGTTTTCCTCCGTCTGATTAAAGAAGCCGACCATTCCACAACACAAAGCCACAGTGAGTAGCCATCGTCTCCTCTTTTTGTTTTTTATAAGAGTTTTGGTTTACCGCATTTTTGCATTTTGATTAGATCCTTCTCGTTCCTTTTTCTTCTTTTCTTTTAATTTTGTCCTAATGCAGCCATGATGGGATCAACCTGCATAGAGCAAGATCGACCCATCTATTGCAAAATCAATAGGAATCTTCAGATTCCGACATTCTCTTTACTTTATAGCAAAATTTATTTTCCTCAATCTTTAGCATTTGTTCTTTGTTTAGATCGCTTCCTATACCTCTGTATTATTATTATTATCATTTTATTTCAATTTTTTTTATTTTATTGCCCGTGTATACTTTGATTTTCCTATAAAATTCATATTAGTTGTTTGCGTCATGATAATTCCCCTTTGTTGTTTGATTTCCTGTTTTCATCAGTAATTCTGTGTCTTATGGTTGGGAAATTGGTTGCGTCTTACGTAGTTCACACAGAAGAACAATCCCACCGGTGAGAGTTTATTGATCCTTTGTTATAACGAAATGCACAACTGCTGAATCGTTGCCTTGCTAGACCCTGTAAGATATGCAGCAAGGCATCACAATCTTATTCTGCTGATGTGAATATCTTTGGGGATTTCACGGTGGAGACAAGAACCAATGTGTGCCTTGTTATAAGATCACTACAGGATCTGCAGTAAAGACCAAGATCCTCTACTGTGAAATATTTCGCAGAATGTTAGTCAGCAGAAGATCGGATTCATCGTGAATCAGACTCGAGTTTGATCCCACGGTGAAATGTTGGCTCACTGTGAAGTCCTTCAAGTCGGTCCATCCCTGCATCATTTCGTTAGGTTATCATTTCATTAGATGATATATCCATTCCCTCATCAGATCATTTCATTGCTATTTTCTTTTCGATTGATGATGAAGACTTGAAGGGATCAGTTCTTGATTCCTTTCGGTTGCCGAAGTCGAATTTGTAATTTTCATACTGTTGGTATTCGTAATTGTGAAATGGAAATCATCTGAGTATTTTTCATGCTGGTGGCATTTTAATATGATAAAGCACGTTTTGAGATCGTCACATTGTTGTTGTTTGCATTAGCTCCAGAATTTCTTTATTCCAGTTCATATAGAATATTACCCTCTTATTTGTTTTCTGTGGGGTTTGTGGGCTCCGTGATCCGTATTTCATTAGTAATGGTTATGGTCTGGGGTTCTGGAGATGAGCCTAATCAAAATGCTTCATCAAAGCCACCTGTGGAGAATGTAGGAGCCATTTTCATTGTTGATCCTGCTATAAGAAGTGGTGTATTGTTTCAAGGTAAGTGGGAACAGGATTATATGTATAAGGGCTCTGCAACTGAGGTCTTTTTGCTGTGACAATAGGCAAATCTCTGGGTAAATGACTCAAGATGTTGCTCTTTAGGAAGAAAAGCATTGGATCTAGTTACGCTAAAGGCAAAGGGATGATCTGATATAGTTTTGATGCTCTTGATAGACAAACAGTTTTGTCTATAAATGCTCAATATGGACGTGAATCAGATAATTCGACAAATGTTAGGAAATCTATAGTATCTGTTCTTGCATACAACTCTGATATTTGTTTATTTTGGTAGATGTTTGTTCATTCTGAAAATGGTTGTTGTTAGATTCCCATTCATTTTCTTTTATACTAACCTTAAAAGGCAAGTTTGCATCTGATAGAGTTCTTCTAGCCTCCTGTATTGATGCCATAACAGGTACCTTCAAAACTCTTCCATTTTACATTGTTACTCTTAGTATGTGATATTCTTGAAAATCCTCTTTCACCAAAATGGATTCTGGTTTATAATTAAAAAGGGTTTTGGTTCCCTACTTACCTTAGTGCATGTTATTATGATCAGAGGATTATTTTCAGTCCTCCTGATTGGTTGTATCCACAAAAAGCTATATGCCTGGTCAACAAAATGGGAAAGAATTTCATTATTTACCTGCCTTGCTATTTAAATCAATCTAATGCTCCTACCAATATTGCCTCTGGTATAATTAGAAAGTTTTATATCTAAGTGCACTAGTATGATTGCATTACATAAGCACGTTGGCCTATTGTTTTGCTTCTTAAGGGTTAATGCCAACACTGATTTCCTGTATGTTGTGATGCTTATTACCTTTTTGTAGGTTGGTTTATCTTCCTGCCATTGTAATCCCGTAGAGAAATATATGAAAATGAGATGTAACAGGTTCATGACCCATTGAGTGAATGAAGTGGAACACTTTGGATATTGGCAGGGGTGTTCAGCACATCCCCTGTGCATATACTCCAACGGCTGCATATCTTCAATTGCACCATCTTTCACAGCACCCCCATCACTACTAACACCTACCTCACTGTGATCATCGCAAAATTTTTCCTCTCTTGTGGTTTCTCTCTCTTCCTTCTCTTTTTCCTTTTCTAACCTCTATTCTCCTCCTTTTTGAAGGGAGAAGAATAAAAGAAAGAAAAGAGAAAGAGAAGAGAAAAAAAAGAAAGAGAGAGAGAAGAGGAACTCTTTTGCGGGTTTTCACTTGACCTTTATTTGAAAAATATTTAGAAAATTACTCGCCTCCGTTTTGAAAATTCGCGGGAAAAAGATGGAGAGACGGGATTCGCTCGTCGGTACGAGGTTTGACCGTTCCTGGCGCCTTTACCAAGGGTAATCGAACCAAGGATCAAATCTATGCCTTTTGCTTTGCCTAAATATAATATAAAAATTTATCCTAACTCTAAATGTGCAATAATTCATGCTTGTGCAATGCAAGAATGTATGCTCCTTTTAAAAGATGTTTTGAAAATTTCCAAGTATTCTGAGATGAATTTGGTAATAGAATGGAGAAATGATTTCTAAATAATTGGATTTTAACTTAGAACTTGAGATAGATCAGAGAAGTTCTAAGTCTTCAAAGTAATTTAGAGTTGGAGGAATAAATCTTGATTTTGAGAAAGAATGATTTGAAGTTTTGAAATGAAAGGAAATGAAGTTTCAAAGTCGAAAATGGATTTTGAGTTTAATCATGGATTTAAGAGAAGAAGATGAAATTTTGAAGTGATATTGGACTTGAATCTTTAGAATGGATCTGAGAAAATCAAATGTATTTAAAAATAGAAATGAATTTAGGGAGTTCAAATGAGATCTGGAAATGGACTTGGATTTGAAATCTAGATTTTGAAATGGAATTGGATCTTAAAATGGATTTAAGATCTGGGATCTAAGATCTGATGTAAAATTGGGTTCTGGATCCTAAGATGGATTTGGATCTGAAGTCTGAGATCCAAAGTAGAGTTGGGTTCTGGATCCTAGAATGGATTTTGGATCTGAGGTCTGAGATCCAAGGTGAAATTGGATTGTGGATCTTATGAGGAAATTAGATCTGAAGTCTAAGATCCAAAGTGAAATTGGAGTCTGGATCCTAAAATGGAGTGGATCTGAAGTATGAGATCCAAATGTAGAATTGGGTTCTTGATCCTAAGATGAATTTGGATCTGAAGTCTGAGATCCGATGTAGAGTTGGACTCTGGATCCTAAGATGGATTTGGATCTGAAGTCTGAGATCCAATATGAGTGTTGAATCTTTGATCTTAAAATGGATTTGGAGTTTAAATTCAGAAGATGAATCAGGAATTTCTAAGTCTGATTTGAATTTGGGAAAAGGAATTTTAGAATTTGAATTTTGAATATACAGATGAATCCCAAAGTCAATTTAGACCTTGGATTTGAAGTTTGAATTTGAAATAAATCAAGAATCTCAAAGTTAAATTGAACTTTGAGTTTGATTGGAGCTTTTGAGAATGAATTTGAAATTTCAAAGTCAAATTGAACTTTGAAATCTGATTTGAATTTGAATATATAAAAAATGAATTTGAAATCTCAAAGTTGAATTGAACTTTGAGAAAAAATAGAATTTCGAAAGATGAAAGGATGAATTGGATTTGAAAAGGATTGAAGATAGATTGAGGAAGGTAGTTACATTACTTGGAGTTTTTGAAAAAGACATTTTGAAAATATGATGCAATTTTATATGATGAATGAATTTAAATTTTTGAAAATTGGATTTTTGAAAAGCTATTCCATTCTTTAAATGAATGAAAATAAGATTGAAAATATAATACATCCTTGACTATGGTCATTGAATGTATTATATAATAATCTATATTTAAATTCAGGTGAAGAATGAAACACATTTGGTGCTTTTATAGAATTTAAAGTGAAATTAACTCTCAATATACCCTGACTATGGCCATTGGTATATATTTTGAATTAATTTTAAGTTAAATTCTAATAAAAGGAGAAAACATTTAAGGAAATATGATGAATTTTGAAAATGGATGCAGTGTGGATCCGGTGTTATTTCGTAAAAGATAAAAATCCTAAGTTTTGTCCACACCCTGACTATGGCCATTGGTGTGGATCATCAACTTAGGATTGATTTACCTCTTACGAAATGGTGCACGTGTCATTCGTGTTTCACCAATGTGAGATTTTGGAAGATAAGGTAAAAATGATATGGAACAGGCAACTAATGCTATTTATATGCTCATACATTCTAATCTAAAAAGCTTGATATGTAATATTCTCATTAATGATCTAATGAATTCTGAAGAGATGAAAAATATCTAACTTAAAGAAGATCTATATTCCTGCAAAACAGAGTTAGCACAAGGTAATATACGAATACAGAGAGAGACTGCAAATATCATATTGAATTTAAAACGCCATTGAAAGATTCATGCATATGCCCTATGTTAATGAGAAAGCATATATATACATATGATGAAAGCCCATATGAGGAAGGCATAGGCGATGCTTTGAGATAAATGCAAACCTACATGTATTTTCATAAGAGAATCAGAACTTTGGTTCCTGTTTAAATGGCTTGACACTTACATCTAGTATATTGAATGGTAGAGGGATTACAGATGATGCTATGAACCATGGTGAAAACCCAATGATTATGGTGAGTTCTGACGAATTAACATAGAGGAAAAGGGATGATCTGGGTGGATAGCAGAGTGTATTTACAGAAGCTCTAACCGTAGCAAGACCAAACTGGGCTACCTTCCTCACTTTCTAGGCCAATTTCCTCCTGCCCGGCACCACTGTTATCAGAATTTCCTGGGCCTTGGGCATCTTGGCCAATTCGGCCCTGTGTACATCCTTTTCCTTGCATATCTTCCAGCTGGAAGGATTTTGAAACATATTGCCAACGTTGGATTAGCTGGGAAAAGCTGCAAATCTAACTAAGTCCATCGGTTCAGGTGAACATGTTATAAATCGGATGGATTAAAACTTGTTGGGAGATGACCACCAAGGGATGATTTAATCAAAGCACCGTGAATCAGGTTTTTGCTTGATTGAAAATAGGGATCCTTGGGACAAACTGGTATCCTAAGGAAGTTGACAGAACACTAGGTCCCGATCGGCATTACAAGTAATGAGTCCAAAATAGCAGAGGCAATTGCTCCTTAACAACATTCTAACAACATATCGTTGATTTTAGGCCAGTACCAGAGGTGTGATTCTTTAACAGAAAACATGCTTCAAGATATTATTTTCAGTGATACTTATAAGCAATAACATTAATGGAAAAGAAAAAAAATGTGGTAATCTCATGGATAAAATTTCTGCTGATCTTGAGGATATACCTGGGTCCTTCTTGGAGACGTGGCTTCTGGTTAACACTGCGGTCCTACCAAGAGCAAAACAAACATGTCAGCCCTGTAAACTTAAGACAAAGAAGACTCATTTCGATTTTCGACACCCACAATCCGGAAAGAGAAAGATGATCAAAAGCTATGGCTCTCGACCCAATCTTCTGAGTGTCTTCAGATCTAGGTCAGAAAAAGTTAGCTCCACTTTGAGTTCCACCTGACGATGTGCTCTTATATGTGGAAGCAAACCTGGATCGGGTAGTGATTAGTGGGATGTAACAAGTGGCATACACCGAACCATGCACAGGAGGGGGGGAGGGTATAGCTGACGGTGAGTGCTGTAAATCTCTAAGCCTTATCATCCGTCTCTTTCAGCCTTTCAAGAAATGAAAAGAGCCGATTAGCTCAAGTCTGGCTCACGATATGACCACAATTTAAACCTGCGGTGTTGAAAATAAATTCCTGCAGAACTGACCCAGACCAAACATTTTCCAGACTATCAGCATGGGTCATGATTGCTCTTGGTCTGTTTATCAGACAGCTTGTCTTCTATGCCCCTTTTGATGGCAGCTTTAGGAGGAGAGAATCATATTCAATTAAAGCTCAGCTAAGAAGATGGAGGCAATATGCAATTTATTTCAGGAACAACATACTTATGGTAACTGGAAACCTCTACAGGGCATCCGACTAAACAACTCTTCTGCAACATACTCACCAAATGTCCTCAGCAAAACCATACTGAACCTATACGGTTTCAACCAACATGGACAGAACTAATGATGATCAACTTCACCACATGACATCTACACAGCGTGTCTGGAAATAAACAGATCTTACCGTAGGGGCTACAGGCGATGGTACAGGGGAGGTATAAGTCCAATGGTTTGCAAGAATTATGCTCAATGAAGAAAAATATTACAGTCATCAGGGAAGAATAGTAACACCCACAGTTGTGACATCATCCATCATAGCAACATTATCGCCCAAATTTAATTCAATTATAAGCCTTCACTATTAAAGCCAAGGTTAGAATGAAGTGCGATGTTACGAAGAGATGGCAGGGTATACCTATAATGTTGCATATGCCTTGCAACAGGAAGCATAAGAGGAACATCACGAACAGTAGCATCCAAACAACTATGGCGATCATTAAACAAAAAAAAACAAGGGAAATGAAGGACGAGAGGAGATGAGTAGTAAGGGATTAACCAACATGCCTAGAGGAAATACAGATTTCCTTCATCTATAATCCTACTCTGTCGTTCCCCTTTTCTCCCCCTCCCCTTTTTTTTTTTAGCTAGCGAATCACGACAGAGGTGGGGACTCCGGCAAAACATCAATATGCATCCCCTTCCTTCTTGCGTTGAATCCAAACTTATGACAAGACCCCAGCTGGTAGGCTTTCCCTATGAGGGATCATCCCAATGCCATGACTTTACAGGAGACGCCATTATGAGCATTCTGGTCTTGATGCTAAAAATAACATCAGGGAAGAAAGAAAGAAAGGAAACAAAATGTTGGAGCACGATCGCTCCCTTTTGATATTGCACATTTACGCCACTCGATATTTGCTATAGGCAAAATCGATGTTACATGAGTGCTCCAATGGGACCGATTGAATCAGGAAACTAAAACAAGAAGGAAAAAAAAAAAAAGAGAAATGGAAATTACCTAGAGAAGATGGAAAAAGTTCTTACCCGATCGCAGGATCGTGAAGGAGGATCTGGGGAGGTGAAGACCGATTTCTTTCTTCTACTCTGAAGGCCTACTACCGCTGGAGGAGAGGAGAGGATCAGGGGATTTGCTTGGAATCTTGCAGGAGGGAGCTCAGTGATGAAGGAGAGAGGTAATGCCCGAATGATCGATGTTGATCCCCCCTTCCCTCTTTCTCGCTGGCCTACCTTTATAGAAAAAGGAGAAGCCTCGAGAAGGAGGGCTTTCTGTTGCAGATCGATGGTCCGAATCCGGGGTGCAGTGATCGGAAGGTGGAGCTTGATGTCGCACATGGGGCTGGTTGGGGAGAGGAAGAAAGCTTGCAAGGCCGTTGAAGATGAACGGAGAAGGCCAATGGCCATGGCGATCGAGGGTGGAGGATAAGGAAGGTGGTTCTTGTGAAAAAAAAGGTAAATGGAGGCCATGGAGGGAGAGAGAGAGTGGCTGAGGAAGGAAGGTGAGTTAGGGTTTTCAAAAACCCTAACTCGACCCTCAAACCTTAAAACTTAGTTTTTCCAAAAACAGGCCTCCTTTTCAGGTTTTTCTAAAAAGATGGTTAAAGGTGAGTTTTTCGGCAAAATCTTCAAAAACCGGGTAGTTTTTCCTAATTTCTTTGGTTTTTTGCATGATTTTTCCATTTTTTTGTATTTTCGGCACAGAATCTAAGTTTTTTACACAAAAACTAAGATTAAATACTAATTTTTTGTATTTTTATTTTTTTATTATTTTTTATTATTTTTTATTATTATTTTTCTTTTTTTTGAAATATATACAAGAGTATTTTCTGAGAATTTCAGACCATTTTGGGGAAATTTCTTCAAAAGAATGGGTTTGGATCCAAGTTTTGAGAAAACATTCGACTTTTAAGCCTCGATTTGAGGAAATTTAATTTACTGGATCCAAACGGATACCGGACGAACTGTCTGAGCTTTTCAAAAGTTATTTTTGATAATTTAGAGAATTTGATTTAAAATTGGATAATGAAGCTCAGATTTGGATTTTGATGTATATCCGGATCCGAAATTGAGTCAGATATGTAAAATGAATTTAATTTCAACAAAATTTGAGAAATAAAATGGAATTTAGATTTAAAACTGACTCAATTACCCAAAAAAAAAATGGGGGAAAAGGGCAAAAAGGAGATATTTACAACATTTTAAAAAAATTTGGGGTGTTCACAGATGCCCCTTTTTGCTACTAAGCCGATTGAAAGCCGAGCTTAGTGGCAAAGAAACACTCCAAATTTTGAAAAATGCCCCAGTCAGCAGATCTGAGCTGAGTGTGGAAGAATTATTTCAAAAACATGGTTTTTCAAGCTTAAAACCTTATCCTGAATGGTTCTGGGGGGACGAAATCCTCGACAATCATACGACTGAATGATAGGAATGAGGAAATCGTGATGAGACTTTGGGCGAAGACCTCGAAATGGTGAAAGGTAAGAATTTTGATCAGGTCCCATGGGTGAGACGAGATCTACCTTTTGGAATGACTCAGGTTTAGCCATTAACCTGGATGGGACGAAGATAGATCAAGATAAATTGGATGAGGAAGGAATATAGGCAGACCTCGATGGGACATTTTGAGGAAAATGCCTCATGAGATGAAACTCAAGGACGATCCTTTCCTGGATGGATGTACAAAGAGCACGGATTCCTTTGTGGGGAAAATCAGGATGGGACAGGAGGATTGCCTTGTCTAAATGAAGCTCAGGTTTAACCCAAACCTGAAAGGAAGGTACCTCGCAGAGCGAGGTTCAGGCTTTGCCCTTATCCTGAGAGGGACGACCATACAGAATCTTCGAGTGAAGAAACCGTGATGGGACAACAGATGCATCGCTGAAGCGAGATTCAGGTTTTTGCCCTTGACCTGAAAGGGACGATCAAACGGAATCCTTGGGTGAAGAAACCATGATGGGGCCTTCGGAATTTGGACGAACAAATCCAAAAGGGGTTTGCGAGAAGAGAAAAATCAAGGGATTCCCTAAATCTTGGAAAACGGATGATCTTGGGCGCCTCATTGCTGAAACTAAAATCAGCTTTCTAAAAACAGGCGACCTCTCGCAGAAGGTTTTTTGGGTTACACCTCGGGGAGCGAGGTGACAGGTTTAATCCTTAGCCTGAATGGATACAGAATCCTCGAGGAGCGAGGAAAACTGTGATGGACCTCTAGACTTTGCACAACAAGTCCAAGAGGGGTTTTGCAAAAGGATAAAAATG